>NC_031970.2:2272545-2872545 GCF_001858045.2 Oreochromis niloticus
CGTTCCCACAGTTGTATTTGCACTTTCTGGGATCTTTGAATGATCAGATTTTGATCTTTTTGCAATCCACTCTCAGCACATCATCATGTGTTGTGCCACAATCGATAAAAACTTTTGTTACTGCGGGTTTTCAGAAGAAACATGCACTTAGTTTCACTTCAACCACACTTTGTACTCCAAGAAGTTCTATTTTTGGTACAAAGAAGTCCCGCTCGGGCAGAAGCGCAGTTAGCCGACTCAAATATGATTAATAGAAAACATGTTTTGAAAACCAATTCAAGCACATTCATTCCTTCAGCGATGTTCCCACAAAGAGAGACCATCTCCGCTATGGAAAACGTTTTTATGTATTCTTTCAGAGCTGTGGAACAATTACTCATGCACATGAAAAAGACGATGAAGAGCCACTCAGCACAGCAGGACGCTTCTGATAATGTGAGAATGTTTTGTTCAGCAGAAACGTTCATGGACACAAAACGTGAAACATGGACGCCATTTGTAAAAACTCTGAGATGTTATCTGCATGTCATTACCAAAAACACATTAACACACAATTTTTCAGTCCTCTGTGCTATAACTTAGCCTCTCTGTCAGCGCTGGAGATCGCTGCTTTGTTGGAGGCACAGGAAGAGTAAATGTGAATTGATGTTTACTACTCCAGGCTCCGGCTTCATTTCCTTCCTGCTGAGGAGGAAGACCTGACATGACACATCAGACAGACTCCCAGTTTGTCTCCATCCTGCACTGAGTTCGCTGCAGGAAGCCTTGACGTGTCTGAGCGGATGTGTGGATTTGATTTTGGTCGCTGAAACAGGTTCTATGCACCTGAACTTTACCTGCAGTGACGGTTACTAACAGCTGACCCAAACTAAACCCAGCAAGGAGTAAACCTGTTGCTGCATGCTTCTGCATGAAGTTTAGAAGTTGCACACGCACATTCACTGTCACTGCTTTAATCCAGTGATCTATATGCCTGTGTTCATGTCACGCTGTCTAATCCATTTGCTTGTTCTGGGCCATAAAGTAATTGTGATTTGTTAAAGCTGGTGAGTCTCAGTTATGCAGCCTGCTGTAACAAACCTCTGGTGTCTATAACTGATTTCTTTCTTCATACGGAGGAAGTACAGGCGGCTGTAGCTGCTAGCTGTCTGCTAGCTTCACCTGAACTGGACTTCTGGGCCGTGTTTGTGCTGTTGGAGCCTTTTAATGACATTATCTGACCAACAGGCTATGAGGTTAATGTAAGAACAGACCTGCTGAGTGAAACTGTAGGATTTTATTTGGGTGTTACTGAGTATCTGTATGTGTGTGATGCTCCCATAGAGTCTGTGACTGCTCTGCAGTATCCGAGCTAGGTAGTGTTAGCTGATATGTTAGCACTCCACCTTCAGTGGCAGAACAGACTTGAAACTCCTCTTTGTGTTTGGATCTGTTAACCTGAACTCGCTTAGTCTGACACACATTTCCACCTTCATCAAACCCCGACGAGAGCACACAGAAATACACAGAAATACACAGGAAGAAGGATAACTTCAGACGAGGGATGGAGGGTGTTTTTCTTTTAAGAGCTTATTGAAATGATCAGCAATGAGCTGACTAATTTTTCAGCTCTAATCATGTTTACAGGGAGCATCAGGTTATATGGATTACTGTTATCTGCTAACCTTGCAGGTCCTTGTTGTTGACAGCGGTATTGCACAGCGTGAGAGACGAGTACGTGTCTGTGTGTGCGATCCATAAATCAGCAGGTAAGACAGAGAGGCGCAGACAGGCTGGGCGGTGGAAGAGGAGGCAGCTGCGGGGGGATTCTCGGGATTCTTAACATGTTCTGTCAGTGCAGGTTTCCCTCTGTACCTGAGCTCAGGTAGAAGCAGACAGAGCAAACGTATTAAGGTGGAAACTTTGTTTAATTCCTTCCAAGCTTGTGGAAAGAACATCAATCCAGCTGCTGCACCTTTAATACAACTCCGTCTACAGCATCTGAAAGCAAACTGTGATAAATTCCCACGATGTGTGGGTGAAATAGATGTGTGGAAGCCTCATTTCAGCCGTCCTTATGGATGATGAATAAATGGAGACGACACATCAAAGCATTGAGTCACAGACGGACAGACAGCGAGGGAATAACTCTCCATGTGCAGTGGCAACACCGCGGCCTCCACCGCAGAGCTGCAAATCTCATTCCTACATGTGCACAGTGGTGCCCGAGTGATGCCGAGATTCCCGCTGCGTGTGTGATTCCCTCCAATATTTACAGTGACACTGGGATGCAAACCCGTCAAAGGGGGAAAAATCCCTCTCCCGGTGCATGCTGGTTAAATGCTTTGCCTCGGGGTGGTCGCTGCTGTCTGCACTCTATCAAAAATGTCAACGCTGGTACCAAATATTCAGGTGGTAATTTAAAAAAATGTATTTGCAAGCGATTCCCGACATGGCCAAACAGCTGAAATGTCTTCACTATCTAAGTAAAACAGGAAGTACCAAAAAACCAAAATGATGTCAGGAGGACGGAGGCAGAGGAGCAAGAAACCCCCCGAATCTAACAAGGATGGAGAGGAGCCGTTTCTCTGGGTGGCCTCGGCCGCTCAGACGTGGTGCGTACGTGGTCAGCTGAATATCTGTCGAGTGTTTCTGAAGCTGTTTCGGGTTATTGGGAGCTGCTGTCAGTTTCATATCGACCAACCTCCTGCAGAGCGTGTAATATCTGTAAAAGATCAAAGCTGCGTATGAGTGAAGCTTCTGCTCCCCTCCATGTTTGTGTCTTCATGGACTTTGGCCTTTTGGACTGTTGGCTGATATTTCAGATTTTCTTTTAAATTCTCTCTCTCACACTTTTTCTTTTTTCATTTGTTTTTCAGTGTTTCATCAGGCTTGTTGATTTCAGATTAACTGACACAGCGGGTAACTAATGGTCTCTCAGCGGTTTGAACAAATAATGACTATACCTTGGAAAATTAAAAACAACCATTAGAAATCCAATAGAAGCATTCATCAGAATATTATTTCAAAAGCACATAAACTGTGTGATTAGCAGCAGGTATAGCTCTTTTTCTGCCTCTACTGTGGCTCTCAGAATCCCAAAGCACAAACAGGATGGATTTCTCAGATCTGCTGTGTCTCAGAAGAATTAACATGAATGCCCAAAAGTATCTCAAGGTCTTGTTCACAAGTGAAGGTAGCCGGAGATCGACAGACGGATTGGTGCTACGGACGCTGCACCGGTCCGTCGTGGTGAAGAGAGAGCTGAGTGTAAAAGCAAAGCTCCTGATTTACCAGTTGGTCCACGTCCTGGCCCTCAGCTGTCATCACGACCTCGGGTAGTGACCAAAAGAACGAGATTGCGGATACAAGCGGTGGAAAAGGGTGGCTGGGCGTCTTCCTTTGAAATAGGATCAGGAGTTCAGCCGCTACTCCTCCACATCGGAAAGAGTTGAGGTGGTTTGAGCTTCTCATAAGGATGACTCTTGGGGATGCTTCGGGCACTGGGAGGAGGCCTGGGGCAGACCCTGCACACGCTGGAGAGATCACATCTGTCAGCTGGACTGGGAACGCCTCCGTCTTCCCCCAGAGAAGCCGGAGGAGGTTGCTGGGGAGAGGGAGGTCTGGGAATCCTAGGTTAGGCTGCTGCCCCCACAACCCGGATAAGTGGGAGAAAATGGATGGATGGAAACATCTGACAAAGATTGTCAGGTGATCTGATAACATTTACCCACCTTGCACCTCAGCTCTTAGCTTTGCGTCATCTGAGCTTCATGGCTGTGGATCCTGAATGCTTCTTCTTTACTATAATCTCATTTACAGCTGACAGAGCTACAGAGGGGGTGAAGCTGGAAGGGAGGACACGTCCCAAACTGTTTAGATGTTGTGCCTGGAGGTGCCGGGTACTCTCCACATTACTTTGCGTGTGTCCTGCTGTTCTGTGTGCACAGTGTAAATATTACACATTCCTGCTAACTGTGGAGGAAAGGTCGATGGACCCACAGCAGTGTGTTTGTGTTCCCCGGGGGCTTCAGACCAACTTAAATAACTTTTTGGATCATCTGCTTGCTGTAGCTGTCTTACTGTCTTTGCTATCTGTCAGTGTTTAACATACATTTCAGTTCAGTCTGGTACTTGGGTTCAGTTTTACTTCTGCTCCAGCTCACAACAGTCGTCTCCATCCGACGACCCTGATGAGCAGCATGGAAGAAGTGCCCTATACCACCAACAGACCCAACTATAACTCAGGGTGATTTTTATATTAGTCATTGTTAACTGTGCAGTGGAGCTTCTGTTTTTCACAGGATGACATTTCATTAAATTCATTAAAAGTTTTGAATGAATTCTGATGAAACTCTGTGGGGTCATGACACCAATCCATCTCCTTGGGTTTTACAAGCTCAACTTTACGATTTATTGATAGAAAATTGACAAAAAGCCTCATAACATTCTATATGTTTTGTTTATAGAATGTACAGTACAAAGATTTGAACACATTTGACCTCTGACCTCTCCTTTAAGGTCAGCAGATGGATCTGAAGGCCCCCTAGTGGTGAAGGAGCCTTTTGCGGTTTCAGTACGTTGTGTTTCTGTCATGATCCTGGGCCATGTTGGCCCAGCATTCTTAGTTTTCATGTATTTTTGTATTTTGTTCTTTATTTAGGCCATGGTTCCTGGGTTGCTCTGTTAAGTTGTTTCTTATTTGATTTCCCCTTGTGACTTTTACCCCCTGTGTGCCCCTCTGTGTATCTGTGAGCCCTCGTTTCCCCTCCTTGTGTTTCATTCAATGTCTTCCCCAGCCCGTTATGTCTGTCCTCTCTCTCTCCGCCTGTCTGAACCTCTGTGCACTTCCTGTTTTACTTTGACAGTCCCTCGTCAGTATGCGTCATGTTGTGTTCACTCCTGCCCTGTCTCGTTATGATTATCAGTGTCACCTGTGTTCCCCGTGTGCGCCCACTCCCCTTGTTAACCCTCTGTGTATTTAGGTCCGCGTCTCCCTCAGTCCTGGCTGTGTGTTTCTCCGTGCAGTATGTTTAGTTTCCAGTTTAGTTTGTATGGTCTTCCTGTCCAGCAATAAAGCTGCGTTTTGAGTTCATTCCTGCCTCCGTGAGCTTGCGTTTGGGTCCTCATCCTGCCCGCACACAGCCGAATCATGACAGTTTCACTGACTGTTGAAAGGTCTTTTATGAACACGCCTGCCTTCCCTGTTGCTTTAGGTCTTTTTCTCCTGATCTCCACTTTGTGTTTTACTCATAGCAGTGCTGAGGAACAGCTGATGACTAAATAGCTGCGTTCACTGTGTCTAAAAATACACGGCAGATACAGCCTGGAGAGATAATCAGACACATCACATCCCTCCATCCATCTTTGAATAAACTTGCCTGCACATAAGTGTGTGTGTGTGTGTGTGTGTGTGTGTGTGTGTGTGTGTGTGTGTGTGTGTGCGCGCTACTTTAAATCAGTGTGTTTCAACACTTGTTGTGTGTGGACATTTAATAATAGACCACTTGTCATCAGCCTATGGCGGTGACGCCACATGAGCTCATTATTCCACGTCCATGAATTATGCAGGAAGTGCAGGTGCAGCCCGGTCAGCTGTCGTGTGTCTTAATGTTCAGCTATTAATCCAGACGCGGGAGGCTCATTCACACCTCAGTCGGGTGTGTTTGGGCGGTCTGGGCAGCGTTGTGCTTCAGGGTATTCCTTTTGATGCTCACGTGTTTGTCTTCCTATACACGCCTTTCTTTCACTTCACATTCTTGCCCTCGCTCTTCCCGATCAGATGTTTGGGAGCCGGCCAATAACTGCAGGGCATAAACAACAAGTTTGAGGAATGTCTAAAGAGGCGAGTTGGCAGGACTTGAATACTCGCGGGGAATAAAGCTTCTGTTCTTAAATCCGCTTTGATTCATGGAAGCACATTTTGTCTTTAGCTCACAGCGAAAAGTCAGCTTAATTAAGTGCTAAGTAAACACTGCTGATTGACTCCTTTACTCCTGGGATCTATCGCTCTTTTTGGCGATGAGAAAGCTGAAGATATATATCATATTTATGTGAGTGGAACAGGAGGAGAACGGCGGTAAATCAAAGCTGCCGTTCGCTGTCTTTCACAGAGATGTTTTCATTAAACCGACCAAAATCAGTCAGGTTTCGATGGACTTTGGACGTGTGTTTTTCTTTGATCTGAAAGTTGAGATGCTTTTCTGATGACCTCGAAAACGTCAAACAGGGATGCAGGTTCATGCTGGAACACATCTTTGTGGCTTTTTTTTCAACACAGGCTTAAAAGGGATGCTGGCCTAAAATAGATCCTTTAATTTTTATTCATGAATAAATAGAAATAAATTAAAGTATTTCTTAAACTGGCAATTGAGCTAAAACCTGCAGTTCCTCAGATGTCCACATGAGGCACAGTCCCCATATGATGAAAAATGGTGAGACAGTGGTGAGATACATGGGACTGGCTATCTCGCCCTCACGGTGAAGCCCGACAGAGCCGGGAATCAAACCTGGCCGGCTGCCTCCTGTAGGTGTTTCCGCCCTCTTTGTGCGTTCTACTCTGACAGAGATGCACAATCTGAAATGAAGGTGGTGCATTTGTTGGTGTTGCCACTGTTGCAGGATGTGTGGTCATGATAATGAATGATATCGAAGGAAATGTTTGAAAAGCAAGCTGAAGATGGCAGAACTTTGCCTTTGAATGTTTACTTAGCATCATGGTAGCTTTTATTTTAGCACGTCACCTGTTTAACTCCTAAAGTTACAACAATGTTGGTTTCAGCAAAGTGACAGAAAGTTGAAACTGGAAAAAAAAAACCCAACTTTCTACCATGAGTTAAAATGTCACATTTTAACCCTTTGCGTTAAAGTATTGTATCTTTATTTTAAACACATTAAAATGTTATGACAACAACAACAGAGAAAAAAGAGACAAACAAACAAAGGAAAACAAAACAATGATAATTATTAATAACTTACTTGTTAAAAAAGGAGTTGGAAGAAGCATGACCTTATTTAACCCCACCACCTTTCCACTATTTAGTAACTAATAGTAACTAATAGTAACTAATAGTAACTAATAGTCTACACTTTTCCTTTCTGTTTATGTCCATCATAAATTCTTTATTACAGTTTGTTACATGTTATATTTATTTTTTTATAACCCGAGTAAAGCATCAAAAGATATACAAATTTACAGATATATGATGTGTGACGAGAGGCTGGTCCACACCGAGTGTCGGGATGTGATGAAGCAGACGTAAAATCAGTCTCACTATATAGAGGGACGCTCAGTGTTCAGGAGCGTAGCTTAGCATGATTAAAATAGTCCATGTTCTCCTGGAGCAGGGTCTTCATGCAGCTCCTCAGGCTGTGCAGAAGTCTACTGAGACACGGCACACCTAACGACTTCCCATCCCAAAACTACATCTTAATGCTAACACCTGGTTTTGTCATTACTGAGTCGATGGTAGAACATAGCACAACATTTTCATCCATAGACGTTTGTATTGTGCTACATTGTGTAAAAATATTACAGCCTTCTTTAAAAAAAATCATTTTAAAGACAAACTGTAGAGCGATGAGCCAAAGTGCAAACATCCGTTTGAGTTTCAGTCATCAGACTGAATGATGTGGGAAGAGGTCACATTCAGCCTCCAATCCATCCTGAATGGTCCCTTTGCTTCATATTTCATCTTTAACTGACCATCTAACCCTCATTAGTGTCAAACAGGGTGCCAGGAAGTGCAGAATGGCCTCGGCGTTAGCGACATTTGTATGTGAAGACCGATTGTGCCAAACCAGAGAAACTGTTGGTCCTCTTGCAGATTAATAATTGGAATCTTTGTAATTATTGCAGTAAAGCTGAATTGTTAACGCTGCACCGGCGCTCGCTGACTTCATGTTCTGTCACATTCTGGTCCTGATCTCACGTCTGGCACACTGACAGGACATCACAGCTGCTTAATCAGTAGCAGCATGTCTGTGTGCAGGACCACAGCGGCGTGGGTCACAAAAACATAAAAAGAAGTCTGCGTTGGATTCAGCAGATGCATCACAGCAGCGTGATCAGCCCTGAGGGGGCCGTGCTCAGAGTCATCTCAGCAGACAGCTGGTTACTGATCACATTTATCCAAACCTATTGAAAGCAATCACAACTTGAAAAGGAAACAAAGTCCACCTGAACATATTTGAGCATGTTTACTTTTGCTCCTTTATGCTGGCTGTCGCTGGTTTTAATATTCAGGATGCAATAAAAGCTGCACTGAAGCCCTCGGGGTATACGAAGACTGTCCGGAGGAGAAAGATGATGGAGACTTTAACCTGTGGGTAGATCTACAGAGGCAAACATCTAAAGTCATTTGTCAGCGTTTGTCTTTGAAGCACCATCTCTGCCTCTTAATCTCACTTTTGTAAATAAGCTTCATGACTGTACAATTTTCCATGACTTTAGTTTTTGTAATATTTCAGGTCTCGCCGGGTTTGCAGACTCCATCACAAGCAACAAAAATACTGTATGGAGAGTCAGTTACTGACTTTGATATTCTGGTCGTTTGCAGCTCCACACTCTCAGAGTATCTCTGCATGATCAAAAATATGATTTTTCTCATGCTGGCTCTTCATGTAGCCCCTCAGCTCAACTTGAACTGGAAAAATAATTTATTAGCTCCCCAAAAGCACACTTTCTATTTCTATTAGCAGGTTGTGCTGGAACAAAATGTAAACCTTCATTTACTTCTTTACTTGAAACAAGCTGCTGTTTGAATCATAGAATATATCAAATATATCAGTGTTTCTGGGTTTGCACTGAACTGGAAAACTGGAACATGTGTGAGGCTGCAGGTATTTATTAAAGTCAAAGGAAAGAACGTGACTCACAGCCGTCTGTGGGTAATGCTGATTACATTCAGGGATTCCTGTTGTGAGATTGGACATTGTTCTGACATGCTTCATGTCTGTTTGAACTGTTTCCACAGTGTGCTATGTTAGAAATCCAGCACTTGAGAAAAAGAGGCCAACTGAAATACTTGCTCCGTAGCCTCATCGAATTCCTCTCACACCTGAGTTGTTGCTTCTGTCAGTACCTGCCTGTCGCTGGAGTCCAACAAGATGTTGTAATTCATTTATTTTCACTGTGTTTTAGTATGAAATCCCTGTGTATGGGTGAAATTCATAGATGCACAACTGATTTAAAAATGAAATGTAGAATATTAATAGTACTAATAGGCTGAAGCCAATATCAGGGACTCACCCCGTTTGCATGTGTGTGTGTATCGTTCTGGTTTATTGGCTGTAACACAGTGAACATCAGTGTTGGGAAGGTTACTTTTTATGTATTCCACTACAGATTACAGATTACATGCCCTAAAATGTATTTTGTAACATATTCCAATACGTTACTCAATGAGAGTAACTTATTCTGAATACTTTGGATTACTTAATATATTATCATGCTTTTTACAACTACATGAATGTACTATTGCTGTGTGTTTTATTACTATTACTGAAGGTTACTCGCCATACCAATACCAACTAGATGTTTAAATCTTAATATAAATGAGTAACAGTAGGTGGACATTAGGTAAGGCTGCACTTTTTGCAGCGATCTCGTATAGAAAACTATTCCGCACCTGTAAAACAGGTCTGCGGCTCCGAACCGTAGTAAAGGGACCTCTGGCTAATACGTCGGGTTCGTGTCGGGCTCGTAGCTGAAAACTAGCTTTACTTTGTTGTCTGGGTCAACTTTGCTAGCGAGAGACAGAAAGAGGCGTTGAAAGGCTGCTCCTTCTTCATCCTGCCTTTGTTCCCGCTGGTGCAGGGTCCGCTCTTCGGCAAAGGTTTCTCCATTTGGTTCTGTCCAAGGTGTCCTCAGGTGATGCGTTGACGGTCTTAATGTCTTCCTTAATTTTGTCCATCCACCATTTCTTCGGTCTGCCTCGAGGCCGGCGTCCTTCTGGGTCGATCATGATAGCCGTTTTTGCTACAGAGTTCTCATCGCTTCGAATCACGTGTCCATACCACCTCAGGCGGGACTCGAGCATCTTCCATATGGGTATGGTAATGTTGGTCGTCCAGGCCTTCGGGACTTCCCCTGTGCTGACAATGTTGTTAAACAATTCTGTCAGGATGGCCGTTCCCGGTTGCCCGAGAAGCTTCCAGACTTCGGTTGGGATATCGTCTGGTCCAGTTGCTTTTCCATTTTTCATCTTCTTGATGGCTGTTTCCACTTCAGCGGATGTAATAGGCGGGACTGGTTGGGGTATTGGGTAGGAGCTTACAATTGGAGGGTGGGGGAATTCTTGGTTAAAGATCTCCGAGAAGTAATTGCTCCAATGCCTTAGTATGGTGGGTGGATCTCGGAGGACCTGATGGTTATTGTCCTTGATGCATTTGACTTGACCAATATCTTGCGCTGAGCGGTGGCGCGCCTTCGCGAGGTGGTAGATCTTGTTCACTCCGTATTCAGGTCGGCGTATAGTTGGTCGTAGTGGGCTCATCTCGCTTTTGCTACTGCTCTCTTTCCTGCCGATTTGCTAGTTTTATACCGCTGGTAATCGGAGACTTTGGCAAAATCCAGGATTCTGCAGCCTTCTTCGTTTCGCATACCGTGTCCTTGTCCACCATGATGTTGTTCATAGCCATCTCTTCTGGCCCCCACATGACCATTCAGATCGCCGCCTATGATCAAGCATTCTTCTGGCCGGACTGAGGATAGATGATCTTCAAATTGTACCCAAAATTCATCCTTGGACTCATCCGAGCACCCCACTTGTGGGGTGTAGCAGCAGACCACTCGCAGAGCTGTCTTTCCGGAGTATATTTTAATTCTTCCAGTCATGGTTCCGATATTGATTGTACCAAACGAAGATGGACTCGCCTCTTTAGCCCACTCCGTCCATCCATGAGTGGGTAGCTCACGCTGATTTCCCACGTCGTTCAGGCAAAAACGGCATGCGTCACCTGCGGGGGACGCCCTAGCATTTCCCGAATTTTGATGTTCCATTGCCATTTGATGCAACGATTTGAAGCTTCGATCGACTTGTCGCACCGCCTGACATCGAAGACCATCACCGTTGGTTGGTTATCCAGGAGGCACCGCGAGGAGGTGCTGATTGGATTTTGCCTCCCGTTGAAAGGCTGCTCCAACGGAACTTTTTGTTTCGGAGGAAAACACGAACACAGTGTACAGTCGAGTCTTAATAGCTTACTTACAAATAGGCTACACTGCCCATGAGGGTACATTGTTTAGGGCTTTGTCTGTAACACTCTGCCTATTGCCTTCATATTAAATCATTTTTTGAACAGAAATTTAAAAAAATATTTCTTCACGTCATTATGCCGTCTACAAGTAGAGGTGACATGGGCTGTGAGATTGAGACCCAGGCTTTGGAGCTTCTTAATGCCTGTTTGTTTGGGTTTCCACCGGCGTGGAATTACCAAAAATAGAGAGGGCATAGCCTAACATATGAAACAGGAAGTGACCGGTGTGTAATCCATTTATTTCAACAAAGCAACTGTATTCTGATTGCCACCTTTTTAAATGGTAACTGTAACAGAATACAGTTACTCATATTTTGTATTTTAAATACGTAACGGCGGTACATGTATTCCGTTGCTCCCCAACACTGGTGAACAATAATTTAATACAAGCTGAGATTATTTTACATTGTTGTGTTTTCAGTATGTTTATCCAATTTTTTGGCTCCTGTCATTTTTGAAGTCTTCTGACTCTCACCAGTTTCTACTATTTCTTATAATTAAGTGAATTAAACTGAATTGTTTAATTGCATCACATACTGCTTACCTAATCTTTTGGTGCTGCTCGATAAAACAGTTTTTTCTCAGCTTGATTTTCTGCTTATAAGTATAAAATTATGTTCAGAAAGATGTGTCACTCTGAATATTTCCATTTAATTACAGATTTATAGAAAACAGCCTGAACAACAGCGTCTGCATTACTGACAAGATGGAGCTCAGGGTCAAAAATCATTTATATAAAAAAGAAAGTTAGCACTCCACAGAAAAAAGCTTCTATTTGATTGTTTGCAGTTGATGAAATGATTTTAAGAAACAAACTCCTTAAGAGGAAAATGAAAGCAGATGAAAGTGAACGCTGAAGGGTTGGTTTCTCCTGCGTTTGTGCTTACCTGTGCAGAAACACGGCTGAAAACCCGACAGTGTAGTGAATACAATTTATTTCTCTGCAGAGGCAGTAACGCCAGCACATGGCCCGGCTGATAACCGGGAGCCTGACAGGATGTTCAGGCTGAAGAACAGTAATGTGACCCGTGATAAACCACATGACTGCAGCTATGAAGTGACACGGGAACACGTACAGGGCCTCATCACACAGGAACCCACGTGGTAACTCAGAGGGCCCTAAATGTGCGTTGGAGCTCCAGCAGAGCTTTTCCCCAGCAGAGACGCTGATGGCAGCTTTATGTCTGTGGAAGCGAATCCTCAGCCCGTCTCGTGCTCCAGCTCTGAGGTTTAAAACGACATTTCAGAAGACTCGATAACAAAAGCCAAAATTCAGCAGCAACGTTTCATGCATTTGTGCTTGTGAAATGTTTTGTCTCCAGATTTGGGAAATGCTGTTTTTGTGCTCATCACGTACCAATGCCCGGTCAGCCACACTTTTCATGCACTGGTTCCAACTGGTGTCATCCTGCTGGGCAAAGATAGCTTCAGCCCTCGGTGACAGATTTTGTTCCTATGAGACAAACCCAAGTCTGAAAAAGACCGGCTGTTGTGTGGAAGTAAAACTACGCAGAAGATATATCTCATATTAAAACTAAGAAAATGTGTCAAAATGTTGGGTCCACTTTAAACGTCCAGAGGAGACGGTCGTGTCTCTGGATCGTGTTCACACGTGGCTTCTTCTCTGCATGACAGAGGACGGCACGCTGAGCTGTGGACATCAGTCTTCCCACCGCCGCCAGTTACTGCGAAGTGAAAGTGTTTAGGAGCCACAGCAGCTCAGCCACATGAAGTTAGAGAGGCGCATGATGCGTTAAAGCTGCCAACGCTCTGCTGACTCAGCACCTGCCAAGCTTCAAACCTCCCGCAGCATCAACATCAGAACAAAAACTGTGTGCCGGGAGCTTCGTGGCATGGTTTCCACGGCCCGGCAGCTCCCGTAGGTGTAAGGTGTAGGTGGCCGTGTGCTCGGCCCATATGGTGCACTCTCACTCTTTGCCTCCTGAGGTGAAAGCAGGGAAAAGGAAAAACACCAGTTACACAACTCCACAAAGACACAGCAGCATCCATAGGACCAGTATCTCCATCCTGATGGCATTACTGGTATTGGCTGTGGGGATGTTGTGATTCGTCACTGAGGACTGCGAGTGGTGGAGCCGGGGGGAGAGATGTTTGTGCTGCCTACATTTACTTTGTCCTGACCTCCCGTGTTTGATTAAGCCTGCTGATTTAGGAGTAATATCTGACACAGTGGGAGACTAATGGACTCTGAGTGGCTTCCACAAATAATAAAATAATAATAAAAAAGACTGTATAATGAAGTACAAGTGGAACTCTGGCAAAACAGCTCATCTTAACCTGCAGAGTTTATTCTTATTAATATTCTTACAGCAATATGAAATGGGCAAACACAGAGACATAATAAGCTCTCCTCTGTGGTGATTAAAATGGACTTTAGCAGAGTTTCAGCTCGCCGGGTGAACTTCTGACCTCGAGGTCTTTGCTTTCAGCATTCAGCCGGGCTCGGACGACCCTTTAAGATTTTTTAAGGGGATCAGACCCCGACCTGCCCCCGGTCTCTGAGGATAAATCTCATTAAAGCTGTTTGGGCTCCATTCCTCGGCCTGTGATCAGAGGGAACATCAAAGTGTCTGAAGGGTCTTCTTCTTAAGACGAATAAAGATGTGAAATATTTTTATTGGATTGTGTCTGCTCGCCTTTTCAGAGACACGCTAAATAATCAAGTTTAAATTAGAAAATAACCATTAATGAGAGGAAGCTTGTGCTGTAAATGAACGCTGGGTTGGAGTACAGCCCTGTGGTGATATTACACTGAGATCATTTGTAGAAAATTAAGAAATTCCACAAAACTTTTAGCCAAGATGGGAGAACGTCAAACATTCATTTGGGCATAATGTCAATTTGAAAGGAATATTCTCATTTTTATGAAGCTTGGGCATCTTTAAAAACACCACCGAGTTTAAGACAACATCATTTTAAACTGTGTGAAAATGTGGCGGCCATCATTCTTCCTGAAATGAAGCTTTGCACTGTTCCCCTGCAGCTAATGAGCATCAAGGGCTCCGTTTTGTTTGTTCTTCCACACTCGCAGGCCTTTTACTTTACCCTCGTTGCAGGGCTAGTACTGAGGCTAAATTTCTCTTCTTCTCACTTCAGCTAATGCAACATGAGGTGAAAATGATGCAGTTGTCTGCGCAGGTTCTCGGTCGTTCGAGTCATTCGAGCTTAAAGGGTTTGAGTTGAAGGCAACTCGACTTGCTTTAGCTTCTTTCACCGCTCAGGGAAGAGATCTCAGGACTGTGTAGTGTTGCAGGTCACCAGCTTTGTTCACACTGGACATACATGTGCTCCTTTTCTCAGTCCTTGGAGATTGTGGTGCCTGAGGTTCCTTCTTGTGCATCTTCGACTCCCCTAAAGACAATGCTGTAAGTTCTTCTTTTGAGGTAATGTTCCTTGCTGCTGATAGGCTCCTGATAACCTGAGGTTTGTGTTGCAGTAGTGTGTGGGAGTCAAAGAGCAGGTCCTCGTCTGTGTGTGGAGGTTTCTTTAAACTTTAATGTTCACAGTTTTGTCCTGCTCAGTGAGCAGCAACAGTGACCTGTTTGCTTTGGTATCCTCTCTGGTGAGCTTGACCCGCTGAGATGATGTGTTCATCAAATCTTTAACTGACCACACCAGGACAGCTCCCATCAGCTCCCCATTCTCACCCATTATAACCGACCTTGACCTGGAAGAAGTGCAAAGGATTTTGGTACCGGGTCCGAATCCAATCCAGTGGTTTCTGTCCTCTGTGCTCCACTGAGTTTGAGTAAATTAGTCCCTGGTACTTCATTTGTTGTTTGTTTAAATATGTTTCATGGTGAGAGAAAAATAAAATGACGCAAACATCTTTATTTCTGCTGTAAAGTTGGACCTTATAACATGGGAGACGGTGTTGGCACTTCTGCTGGACATTAGAGGAACTGCAGCAACTGGCTTTAGTTTTCCTTCCAGAGCGGTGTGGTTGATGCAGACTGGTCTTAGACAAATTGTGTGAATCCCATCCTGTTGTGTATTCAGGTCTTTGTCATCACTCCCACTCGAAAATGCAAACCTGAGGAGAAGTGAGTGGGAGCTGTACTCAGTTCAAGCTCGTATGGCATTTAGCACCAACACTGAAGGTGAAACTACGTCTCTAACATATTTCTAAACTAAAAGCTTCATTATTCAAACAGAAAAATGAACAAGTGTTGATCTAATGCTGACTTTTACTCTGGCTGAGGGTATCTGATCTGTTCATGCTCCCATTAGATCCCTGACCCCTGTGAACATCTTGTAACTGGTACCAGTTGAGTTTCAAACACAATCACTTACACGTTGAATATTGAGCAGAAATGAACTGGCTTCTGATCGAGCTGTGGTTTATTTACCTGTGTGCTCCAGCAGTTATGGATGTCTCTGGTTGAGAAAATGTTAAGTCGACTAATGGTGAGCACATTTAATTTTCAGTTCCAGCACAGTCTATTGACCCTGTGCAATTACACCCAGCTGACCTCTCCCTCCACACATTTGTCAAGGCTCCATTAAACGTTTCACTCTGAGCAAACTGAACCAGTGCAAACCTGACTGATCATCTCTCGTCATGCATGTCATTTATTCTTATTGCTGTTTTGTGTTTGGTAGATGGCCCCGTGTTAAAATGTCCAACAGCCTGATACCATAACTGTTTTGGTCTCTAGAGATCATTCTATTTATAATTCACCTGTTTAAATTTGATTAAATTTGCATAATTAGGGGCGTGGTCTCTTTAACTAACAGGTGGATGGTGACACAGGTGGTTGTAGCTGCTAGCTGTCTGCTGGAGTCCCTGACTGGACCTCTGGACGGTGTTTGTGCTGTTGGAGCCTTTTAATGCAATTATCTGACCAATAATGTGGCTGCTGTGCACTTAATTGTAATAACAGGCTGTCTTAGAAGTGTTCTAGGTTTTATCTGGATGTTACAGAGCACAGCGGCACGGTGGTGCAGTGGTTGTAGCACTGCTGCATCTCAGCAGGAAGGTCCTGGATCCTGTGAAATCAGACATGGCTGGTCATTCTCGGAGTGGTACAGGCATATGGCATGGTTATCACCATGGAAACAGAAGGAAATGGTTTGAATCCGCTGACCTGCTGGTTCTTCCTTCTGTGCTCGGCCCATGTTTCTCTCCAGCTTCCTCCTGCAGTCCAGAGTTGTGCATGAGGCCATGAGGCCAGGATCATTGGTGGTTGTAGCTGTGAATGTGGACACGAATGGTGACCTTGATCTTCTGAATTCACCTTCTCATAAATTTAGAAGTCCTGTCGACTTCCTGCTGTAACAGTTTCTTCCATTATGCTCGGGTCCTGTTTTAGGTGTGAGTGCAGCAGTGTTTGTGTGTCTCACCTGTCCATCTCTGTCTTCACTGTGCTGTGAGTTTCTCTATTTATTTAGTACCCGCTGAGATGCCGTGTGTCTCTATGCAGCTGAAGTGAGCTGAACTTCTGTGATAACATTTTCTCTCCCACTCCATGTTTCTGTCTGGCGGCCTCTGCATGCCGGCAAAAACACTGCCAGGGAGTGATGAGCGTGCTGCCTCCTCTCCAGCCTCCATAATCCGCCCCAATCTAATTTAGATTAGCACCGAACGTTCCCCCAACATTCTCTGAGCTGCTGATATTACAAACATGGAACGTGGAGCTCGGGTGTGTTCACACAGAATGTCAAGATGATCCCCGCTCGAGGGCTGGGATGCTTGTTCGGTTCAGTCTGGAGGTGTGTGTGTGTGTGTGTGTGTGTGTGTGTGTGTGTGTGTGTGTGTGTGTGTGTGTGTGTGTGTGTGTGGTTTGGAGATGATTGAACCTTCAGTTCTAAGAATTTCTCCTGTTTTAGTTTTAATGTTTCCTGCTGATCACTGGGATCCACACCAGGAAATCAAAACCATATCATAGGTGGGACTGCACTCAACAGCCACTCCATTAAGTACAGCTCTTCAACTTCCTGTTAACACTTTTAAATCTCCTCAGTGGGATATGTGGCAGCACTCGTTTAGATATGCAGATGTGGAATAGACGACCTGCTGAAGGTCAAACTGAGCATCAGAAGATGGAAGAAAGAGCAGCCCGTCCACTGTGGCGTGGACGGGCTGCTCTCAGTGTTGAGTGTTGCTGCCGACCATGTCCATCCCTTTATGAACCATGCAATGTCTTCTGATTGTGCTTCCAGCAGGACAGCGCTCCATGTACCAAAGATCAGATTATGTCAAACTGGCTTCTTGATGAGTTGACTGTACTTGGATGGCCTCTGCAGTCACAGATCTCAGTCCAGTAGAGAGCTTTGGGATGAGCTTAACAGCTGCTGCTGGTGTGGAGCATTTATTAAAACAAAATACGTGCTGATGTAAAAGCAACAGGAGTTACGCTCACTAACAGTCTTTACTGAGGCTGTTTGACCAGCCTGAACGTGGCAGGAAAAGATCTTTGATCAGGTGCTTTGGCTCTAATATGCAGCACCGCCTCTTTTCAGCAGCCCCGGTTCTGTTCTTGAGGTCCTCCCGGGTGGAGGGCTGAGCAGCTTGGAAAAGACCAGCCTGACTTGATGGATTTGAGTTTCCGCTGCATGATTTCAGGATGGAGCCAAGCTACCTTGTTCAGGTTGCTGCTGGTGCTGTAACGGTGTGGGAAATGTTTTCCTGGCACTCTTTGGGCCTCTTAACACCAATCAGTCACGGTTGGCTGCTGATCCCGAGCGTCCCTTTACAGCCACAGTTTACCGTCTGCTTCCAGAACCATAAAGCAGCGTGTCCATGACTTCAGCGGCTCACACGGGACACCGGCAGCATAAATATGAAGCAGAGATAATGCAAACTCAGAGAAAAGGTTTGACGCAGGGCGGGAGTGCTGTTTCCCAGAAAGCTATTGTGAGTGAATAACAGGTGGCGCTCTTGGGTTCTTCCAGAATGAACGCGGATGAACAGGAGGGTAAATTTCATGTTTCCGTGGAAGGGGTCGAGACAATAGATACTTTATTATTATTGAAGTAAAACGCCATTCTGTGCTTCTGTGCACAGCGTCGCCTGTTCACTTCCCATAATTCTTGAAAAAGCTGTGCAAATGGAAGCTAACAGGGCCATGAATCCTTCATTTCACACAGTAGAATAACAACAGGACAGCGACCTCCTTCCGACCTGGTGATTGCAGTGAAGACAAGTTCAGTTCTTCATCTCTCGTTCGTTGGCCTTCCTGCTGCAGACATCTGACATCTCTCTGCACGACATCAGCCACAAACTCTTTGTGTTCTGAGACTCGTTGTGAATGCAGATGTGTGCATCTCCATCGGGGCATCTCGACCTGACTAATCTCTTCACCGACCTTGGCCAAACACAAAGGAGCTTTCATTCGCAGCTCGGCGTGGCCGTCATATCTCCGTGAGCGCTGAAACTTTCCTCCCGTCCTCCTACACCTCTCTCCTCCCCACGCCTCTTGATCTCCGCCTCGCCGCCTGTTCCGTCGCCTTGAACGCAGAGAATCGTTATTTGTTCTGAAAACATTGTCGCATACCGTTCTAGCACATTCCCACACATTCGCTGTTTAGCAGAAACACACAGAGCCTCCCATCCTTGACAGTCTTTCGTTTTCACAAAGAGGACGAGCCCAAAGGAAAAAGTTTGCTGTAAGATACGTTTTAATGCCTTTTGTGAGGTGAACCTTGAGTTTACGTGCAGATCTCGTTCCCTGACTTCATCCTCGTGTTTACTGACATCGTAATCCTTCATTCTGCTTCCCTTTCCAACTCCGTGCACTTTGATTGTTTTCACGGCGTTATTGTTGTTTTTCTTGTTCTAGCCGCGGCTCTATCCTTCACCTCATCTCCCTGCCTGTCTTTTCATTTCCTCTCCTCAGACCTCTCTGCCTCTCTCATTCACAGCTGACTGGAAAGCCTATCGCCCAACTGTGACACATAAAGAAATGACACCGTATCTGATAAACGATGAGCGTACGTATGAGAAATTACAGTTCATTCTGCCTTCCATGTACGGACTCGTGTCAATAGACTTGCTCTCGCCTTTTCTTGTCTTTCTTTTCGGTGCCCCCAGCCC
Source organism: Oreochromis niloticus (assembly GCF_001858045.2). Classification (NCBI taxonomy): domain Eukaryota; kingdom Metazoa; phylum Chordata; class Actinopteri; order Cichliformes; family Cichlidae; genus Oreochromis; species Oreochromis niloticus. Next base: position 2,291,840 of record NC_031970.2, read on the forward strand.
ACAGCTCATTTCCTCTCCTTCCTTTAAACATGACCCAACGTGCACGAGCGTGTCATCAAACAGATGCAGGAAAATCTGAAAACTGTCATTTAATGCCCGCAGATGTCCCTCTGAATGGTAATCTATGACGGCACTGCAGCGGGAACGTTGCACTTTTTCATTATTTTCCTCTCATTAAATGCAAATTTGACATTTTCTAATTAGCAGGCGGCTGAATGTTGCTTTTTTAAAGATCTTTCTGTCCCCGAATCGGACCGACTTGACCAGAAAACGAAAATGCTAGAGGAGTTTTAAAGTGGGTGGTAATGAAGGATGCTGACTTGGGTTTGCAGCTGTGTAAGAACATGTAAGACGTCTGACCTTTTCAGGCATGGGCGGGATCCTCACCGTGCTACAATAAAAGCTTGTTGCAGACCAGAGAGGTTTAACGAGCTCCATCTCACTTAAAGTCTAATCACAACTCATACGTCTTCACAGACCGGTCCTGATGCTGTTGTGTGATGAGATATCAAACCCCTTAAAAGAATCATCCTCGGCCTCGTCAGCTTTTTATCATCACTGCATGATAAAAAGCAATACACTCTGCATCACTGCAGAGTGTATTTTAAGATCAGTTTTTTACAAACTAATAGTGTAAATGCAGCCTCTGGGCTTTTCAGTGACTTCTTCCTGTCTTATAATGGTGTTTGTCTGTGAGAGACCCTCAACACAAACATTCACTAGAACAGTTTAGTCAACCAGGGGACAAGCATGATTACATCCAAACACAGGTGACACTACAGACTGGCAGAACGTCCTCCTTTCTGCCTCTGTCTTATTCTTTTGGTCACTGCCCACAGCTCGCGGTCACAGGTGACCCTCTGCACTATGACATCCTCACAGTGGTTAGCAAACATGACTTTTCACCATTTACAGCAGGTCTGAGGTCGCGTTGCCTCAGAAACAAGACAAACCTTTCACATCTTGATGGTGTGAAAAGTAAAAGTCTGTGGAAATTAAGCATAAAAAGCCAACTATGAGTTCAGTATCTGGATGTAGTACTTTCCTGCCGTTGGCTTTACCATCAGTCACTCCTAAATTAATCACATGGATCAGCTGTTGTTGGATTACAAGCCTGAAAAAATGGCAGAGTGAATTGTCCTTTTCACAGCAGCCATTTGAAATTGAATACCAGGCACTGGCACAGAAATGAGGCTTTTTACTAATGTTTTTAATTGTTCCCAAGCTTTTGTCTGCAGTGAGGAGATGCCAAACATGATTTCACTGAAAGCTTCACTCTGCAGGTCCTCAGAGATTCAGAAATCGAGCTCAGTTTGAATGTAATGAATATATATTTTTATGTTGTTTCTCTAAAACTCTGACTTCTACTCAGGAATCAAAGTATCTGAGATTTCCTTCAAGTCTGCCTGCGTTTGAGGCCGTCTGTGCAGCGCGTAAGTAAAGATTTATACATTTAAGCTCAACATGGGGAATACATGAGCTGGAAACTGTGAGCAGATGTAGTCTAAGTGACAGCATTTGCTCTGCTGGTTGTCTCAAACAAAGTCGTCCTCGGTGTGTTGGTGATAAGCAGGAATCAGTGTCTCACACTTTGATAATTCACTGTTTTTGGAGAGGAATGCGGCAGAGAGGGAACTGAAGATGTGCTGACACGCAGGAATATGGAGACTGGGGAGTGTCAAGATACTGGAGATGGTGTGTCAGCCTTTCTGTCAGCCTGCACGGCGGTTTGTAGAGGAGGGAAAACGTTGGCTCTGCCTCCGAGACAGGCAACAAGGGAAGGAGCGAGACGAGGCAGATGGTGAGGGAGCGGGGAAAGACGCTAATGTGTACGGCTCGTTCAAAGTTTCTGTAAAAGTCGGTGCGCCTTTGTCTGGAGTGCAAAAATTCATTCATGCTCTTTAAATGTGCCATTATAACCGCCCCTGCTGCTGTTGAACTGTCAGCAGCGCGTCCTTACCGACGGACTGCAGAGCTCGGCTCGAGTAGGTGGTTATAAAACACCAATTGGACAAAGTGTGGGCCTGAACGGTTAGTCACCGCGGAGTTAGTCACATTCTCGTCATGTAAAAATTAACAAATGCAGAAAAACCTTTGCATTAGGTGATCAAGGACCAAGTGAAGCTGGCTGAGTCACAGCCTGGCCCCGCTGCTGGAGGAAAGTTAATGTTTTCATGCTGACCCACTTGTTCTATATAATAATTAAATGTTATACAGAGTAAAAGCTGAGTCTGCGATGATCTTTGAATCCCTCTAAAACAAAATAATCTATTCACAGACTGTATGGGACGATCAGACGGACACATTTATCTGCTAATTAGAATTACACTCACTACAAGTGAACTGCAGACTTCTTGGACTCACAGCAGCCACATTATTGGTCAGATAATTGTATTAAAACACTCCAAAAGGCTCCAACAGCACAAAAACAGTCTTGGGGTCCAGTTCAGGTGAAGCTAGCAGACAGCTAGCAGCTACAGCTTATTTAGAAATCAGCTCATTTACTTTCTACAACGACTTCAGTATATTTAATTAAGTCATACACAGCTAGAAGCTGCAGATAAACGAGATGCTTTTTAGTGCTTTGTTATTATTTCCGAGCCCTGCTAAGTACACGAGATATCCATAGAAATTCTCAGGGATGAAAAACAACAACCTGAATAAAAGCAAGGGAACCCAAATGTTGAGAAAAACGCTGCCTCAACCTCTGGACAAGTAGTTGAACGACACAGCTAGCTGCTACAGCCACCTATGTCACCATCTACCTGTCAGTCAGAGGCCAGCCCCCTAATAATGCAAACTTTAAGCCTTAATACAATGAATTATGAAGGAGGAAATTATCTATCGAGACCAAACAGTTTGTGTTTCAGGCTGTAAATGTGTTTATCTCTGCTGTAAAGTTTGAACATGGGAGTCTGTGGGGACTGACTCTCAGCTGGAGCCTCTGCTGGACAGTAGAGGAACTGCAGTTGTTGGCACTTCAGCACTGACCTCTGGTCCTGCATTCATTTTGTAAGCTGACTTGTCGTTTGACATTTGAGGGAAGTTTCACTCAGAGATGGCAGAAAGAGGACAGCATGAAATGACTGCAGCTTGGGACAGCTCTCTGTTGGACATGTGCAGAGCAGGTGTGGCGTTCATGGACAGTGTAAGCTTACATGGAGGGCAGCAGACATCAGTTTGAATTTTAGCTGCAGTTGCTCCCTGAATTCCACCTTTACGTCAGCTTTATAGTGTGTAGCAGACACACATAAAAGCTCATCAGCTGATATCTTGATGAAATGAGATTTGTAAACAGACACTGAGCAGCTCCAGCTCAGCTGATCACAGTCTGAACTCACTGAAAATGTTCATTATAACGGGTGTTAAAGCTGAATACTACTAAAGTTTATGTTCCTTTTTATTAATATGATTTCATTAGTATATTAATAATATGCAACAACTTTCAGTTTCCTCTGCACAGAAACAGGTGTTAGAGACTTCCTCCCTCAGCTACTTTTTACCTTCTTATTTGGAGTACTCTGAGTACTTCTCAGAGGATGTACTTTTTCACTATTAGCTGTGTGAAGAGTTGAATCACAAATATCCTTGTCTGTACTTCTACTTAAGACAATGTGTGCTTTTGCCTTGCCCGGGCGTTTCAGTGACTGGATTTGGGGTTAGTACTCAGAAATACATTCTGAAACCTTTTGAATTTTGACCGTGGTAATGTGGATAAAAATCTGACATCTCTGATTGGACAGACTGAATTATAAACAGCTGTATTAAATCAGCGACTGTAAAAGTGAGCTACTTAAAAAGAAAAGCGTGAATGGGGTCGTTGCCTCCACAGGTACTTCTAAACTGCTTTTCGTTTTGCAGTGAAGTGATGAGTGTGTTTTCTGTGTGGTTGGAAACTGTTTTAATCATCTGCAGAGATCTTTGTGTACGCTGGTTTTATCCACGCTCGAGTGCTCCTCTCACACTCCAAACATTAGAGAGCACTTCACACTTCAAGTTGATGCAGATCTTCTAAAAACATCCCAAAAGTGACGCTCACGTGGTGGATGTCACATGATGACCCATCGCAGGCTTGTCTTTGTTTATGAGTGAAAGGTGAGCAGCTGCTGCGGTAGAGCTGATCTTCAGGGGTGAAGCACATGCTTCACCTGCTTCCTACAAAACAAATCGTCCTCACGTTCTGTCGGCTCCTCCAGCTCATGTCTGTGAAGTGTTTTTGGCTGTTTTACGTCCTTCTCTATTTTTTTAACTTCTTTCATGTCTGTATTTATTCACTGATCATCAGTTCATTAACTTCATTAACATACAGTCCCTTGAAAGTCTTCATAGCCGCCACGTTACAACCACAAACTTAAATGCATTTGACTGGGCTTTTATCTGAGACCAACTCAAAGCAGCACATAATTGTGAAGTGGAAGAAAAATTATACAAAGTGTTAAAATTAAAAAGTGTGGTGTGCGTTTGTGTTCAGCCCAACACTTCATCAAAGCACCTTTCACTGCAGGTACAGTCTGTTGGGGTAAGTCTCCAGCTTTGCACGTCTACAGGCTGCAACTCTTACATCTTCTTTGAAAAATAGCTCCAGTGCAGTCAGGCTGGATGCAGAGCGTCTGCAAGTCTCGCCACAGATTCTCAGCAGGATTTAGGTCTGGACTCTGACTGGGTCAGTCCAGCACATGAGACCACACCATGGTAGCTCTGCTTCACCCTGGCCCTGTATGTAGTTCCATCCAACCCACGACATGATGGCGCCACCACCGTGTTTCAGGATGGGACGGTGTGTTCAGGTTGATGGGCAATGAGAGGTTTCCATTTTACATGATTCGGTGTTTAATTGATTAATCCAAATTGCCCATAGGTGTGAATGTGAGTGTGAATGGTTGTCTGTCTCTGTGTGTTAGCCCTGCGACAGACTGGCGACCTGTCCAGGGTGTACCCTGCCTCTCGCCCTATGACAGCTGGGATAGGCTTCAGCGCCCCCCGCGACCCTGAAAAGGATAAGGAAGCGAATGGATGGATGGATGGATGTTTTGGTGTCATGTGACCGGAGCACCTTCTTGCTGTGTAGTCTCTCTATGTTGGGACGATGGATTGAACAGAGCTCTGTTCGTATAACTTAACTGTCCTTTCAGCTTCCACGGCGTTCTCTCCGACCTCTCCGTCTGCTGTGTTCCTCTATGATACGGGAACACCATGTGTCATTTTCCTCCCTCGGTTTTGCTGTTTGTTCTTTAATGCTCTCTAACAAACCTCTGAGGCCTTCACAGAAGAGCTGGATGTATACTGAGACATGGTGCACACAGGCCAACTCTATTTACTGATGAGGTGACTTCTGAAGGCAGCTGGCTGCACTAGAGTTTACTCAGGGGGCTGAAAACAAATGTTTGCTACACTTTGCAGATTTTTATTTGTAAAAGAATTTATCATTTTGCTTCCACTTTGCAATTTTACACTAGTTTGTGTTTGTCTGTCACATAAAATCCCAATAACTACATTTAAGTTTGTGGTTGTGACGCTGAAGCAGTATGAGTTTTCCACGACACCGTGAAAGTAAAGTGAGAGGTCGGGGGTTTGTGGTGTCCTTCTGGCATGTTTTTTTTTTTTTTCCTTGACTTTATTATGTTGCTTTCACACCAAACACACAATGTCGTTTCACCTTGTGTTAGTGGCATGAATACTGTGAATCCTCACCTCGTGGCAGCCAAGAGGACGAGACGTTCAGCTGAAAGCTGAAATCAAGTTACAGGAACATATTTTCAGGACTTAACATGAAGTCCTACAAATCTCGTCACTTTCCTCCAAGCAGCCACTAACAGGATTGCCCTGAATTTAGTTTCATTTAGCTCTTCTTGCATAGACTTTGTGTGGTTGTTTGTGTTTGTGAATGCCTGATTATTCTGCTAGATATATCTGTTTTTAGATAGAAGATTTTGTTTAAAAGGACAATATGTAAGAATTCTCAAATAAAAAGGACGTCCAGGTGATGCTTCAGAGCAACCTGAGCTCAAATCTCTGGCATCAACTTCATATTTTCAAGACTAGACAGAAAAGCTATCCGCGGTTATTCAACATGTAAACATTTGCAAGGATAAAACCCAAAAACCGTGAGCAGCTCAGTTTTCAGTCACTCTCAGACACAAAATGACCCCTGGGGTCGTGTCGGGAAGGGCATCTGGCATAACAACTGCTAAACCAAACACTTGATGTGAATAAGGGAGCTCACGATCTCATGCAGATCTAAAGATTATCAGTGCAGAGTATGTTGCATTTGTTCCTTATGGACAGAGAGCTACCGTTGGGCGATTCTCAAACTTGCATTTGCTTCTTCGTACCTCTCAGATTATCATGCCTGCATTTCCTCGTGTTTGATGAAATATTTGCATTATTTACTTCATACTGTGAGCTGAATTTCACTTCTCACCACGTGTGCAAATAATGCATGCGTGTTTCTGCCACAGAGACTCATAGAAGCTGACATTTAATCTGAAGGAACAGAAATGCTGAGAAATAAACGAGTCGTTGTTTGCTTCAGTAAGAACATCAGTTATTACAATTTCCATAAAGCAAATGCGGACATCATTTTGTTGTCTTAGTAATAATTTACTGAAGGAATAATGAAGCTACGCTGAGCTACAACACGAGAAAAACAAAAACTGGGTGGTGTTGAAGTAAGACGGTGTCTTCGTCGTGTCAGGTCCTCCTTTTCATGTCACTCTGTGTCACTCACTTCTTTCTCAGAGACATCCACCTCGCCTGCGTCTTTTCAATGTGGATGAGCAGCAGTTCTGAGCTCTTCCAGTGCACTCGTCACCAGGACTTACCGGTACGAGCAGCTGCTTCACGTGTCTGCAAACTGCCTCTGATGAAACCACATCATCTGTGCACCTGGAGGTCAGTGGGCTCAGGATCTCGTCTCTGCTTTTTGCAGGCCGCAGAGATAAAGAGAGGATGAAAACTGCCTCGTTCCTCCTCAATCAGAGGTTCAGCTGGCAGATGGACTCTGATGGAGTCGTTCCCAGGGAGGCTGAGGAGTGTGGTCCATCCAGGTGGAGCGCACGATTTCCACATGATGTCACAGATGTTCTCATGTTGGCAAAGACAGCTCCACAACATCCACCCCAGTAGCCCGGCCACCAGAGTGCTGTTAACTACCTCAGCAACATCACCTCGGATGATGGGTGACTCACCGCCTGCATTCCCAGAATCCCTGGAGATCCTTGAAGTATTCTTTCCACCTCCAACGGCTTCCACCTCAATTAAGGTGGATGTCGGCATTTGTGCTTCAGCTTTTTTTGTCACTGCAGAGGTTGCCGTGTTGGATTAAATAAAGGTTAGGCGAGGGGCACAGTGTTAACGTCAGGAGCTTCCCGCCTCCACCCCTGCTTCCTGCTGCTTTATCAGATGGAACAAACCACAGATGGTGCTTGTTTTCACTTCATGACAGAATCATCTCTCTAATGCACCTCCATTTCCCTCTTGATCCGTCTCCCCTTTAGCTTCTTTTTAAAGTGCTTTCAGTTTGTCCTGCTTCAGCTCTTCGTTTCCTTCCATCACTCTGTCTCCGAACATCTGCGTTCTGTTTTCTTTTTCAAACTCGGAGTATTTATATCAGAGTATTAGTATAATTGCCACATTTTTCAAGAGCCTGTGTGAGGAATGCCGTTGTCTCGCACACAGAGAGAGAAGTGATGGCACGGGCGTGAACAGCTTGGCTAACAGTGCTGTGTATCAGTAGTAACAGGTGCAAGGAGGCTTAACACTCGCAAGACACTGGATCCTTCTTGTGCGTGGGTATGTGGGAGACAGTGTGTGTGTTTGTGGATGAAGCAGAGAAACTGAGTGCAGCACTTTTCTCACTTATTTAAATTGGTTTGAGTACGCTTAGGAAATGTTTTATTTAAGCTGGCATTTCTTTCTTTCTCTCTGTCAGAGTTTCTCTGCTTCCCAGTGGCCAACACACGATGAATCCAGCTTTAAACATTTCAGGTATCAGCAATGAGATGTAATCACAGAGTTTTGCCGAGCAGTATGGCATCTTTACCGTTATCTAAAGTGTGCAAAACGTTAATCTGCCTTCATTACGTGAGCATTAGCAGAAGAGAAGCAGCAAAGCAAACAAACATCGATGCACAGAGAAATAAAGCAAATAATGAAACGTGACGTTGGGAACGACAAACTAAATGCAGCAGCAGTTGGTGTGGGAGGAGCTGGGAGCGGCACACGGCCCATCTTCCAACGCACCGATGATCCTTCCAGTAAAAGAAACTCTGAGAAAGTCAGTATTAGCAAAGCTTCTGTCAAGTTTCACGTCTACGGCGAGGCAAACTCAGCGAGAGCGTTCAGCCCGGGCTCCTCCACGTCCACACAGACGTAAGCATCTGCAGAAGCTGCGTTCTCCTGGGAGCTCTTTGTGGAGATGTAGGTGTTCTACAGCATATACAGTTAATTAAAACTGGCAAATTCACTCAGATGAACGTTTACAGCTTACCACGCATGTTTAATTAATGTTTGCAGATAAAACGAAGCTGGAGGAGGAAGAACAGTTTATTCATTTAAGCATTACTGCAGGATCTTTACCGTACAATACAAGGAACCCTGAGGCAACTGCTGATGTGATGTTTGGTGCTGTATAAATACATAACACTGAACTGGATTCATGTATAAAAATAAAAGTTTTATCTAACAGCACACATGATGGGATGGATGTCACATTTTAATACCTCCAAATGTTTGATTTACTCCATGAATTTATATGATGTGAGGACCTGCCCTGGTGTGGTAACCCCTCTGTGCACGAGGACCATCTGTGTGATCGCCGTCCTGCAGCAGATTGAAGTGTTAATCTGTGAGCGACTCTGTGGCTCTGATTTATGTACATTTCTGTGTATGTAGTTAATTGTATAATCACACACAAATTGCATATCTCAACTCGACTCCACTGAGTTGCAGACTGACTCCATCTGATTGGCATTTAATTCATCTTGGTGCAGAAACATGGGTTTGAAGATGGAACGTGACTGCGAGCGGTCGCAGAGCTCGTCCCCATCCTTCACGTGAACATTTCAAAGGTAACAAGATCAAAAGGTCAAACTTTGCTCATCCTGCAGGTCTCCAACCACTGTTTTCTTTAGTGTGACTGCAGCATAAAGGAAGTCTGAGCTCCAGTTTTGCTGTGTGAACTTTTATTTGGAAGTCGTAATTACCTCTAATCAGCAGGTATTTGTGTGATGCTAGCCAGCATTAGCTGATGACGTGGATAAATCAAAAGAAAGAAAAAAGACATGTTGAGGGTCAAAACGCAGACGTTGAGCTCGAGTCCCAAACAAACTGCTGACATCACTTTGGCTTTGTTTGACAAACACATCAGGTGACGAGAATCTGGCCTTCAGGCAGCAGAAACCCAAACATGATTGGATGGGATTCAGAGAAACGGGCAGATGGAACGAGACAGACGGAAGTTGCTGGAAAAAAACATCAGAAAATGAGTAAGCGACAAACGGAGCGAGATGCACGGAGCGAACGGCCAACCTTTACAGGTATAATTAGAGTCCATTGATTGCAGAGCACTCGAGCGCTCTCCCAAATGGCTCAGGCCACAATCCATCTATTATTCTGATTCATATGCTGATATATTACAGAGAGAGCAACAGCAGCTTCCTCATATTTCCTGTTTGCACTCGCCGTGCACCATAATTTACATCTTGATTCCTTGGTTGAGAGAAAGGACTCTGTGCACACACACACACACACACACACACACACACACACACACACACACACACACACACACACACACATACAGTTGCATAAAGGAGTCACATGGGGTACAAATGTTTCACGCAGCAGCTCTGCGTTTTAACACGAGCATGCTCAGTTTGACTCGTCTGATTGATACAGTCTGATTATTGGTGATAAATACGGTAATGATTGTTCCAATCATGTCCTCCAGATTTTCTTTGTAAGGCTGCAACTGCAATTAGCATATTTCAAGAGTGAAGCGTGAAAAAATCAAAGTGCTTATTTACTGAAATTACATGTGTGGGCTGAAGGAAAAGGCACGTGAGAGTTTGAGTCCAGGTGATAATTAATGTGACATATGGTGGCAGCTTGCAGCCCACTCTGTGTTTGAGATAATGGGCTTTTAGAGCAGAGAAATATTTTCATTTTGCACCATTTCCATCTTCAGGTCATCGCAGCAGGATGTTTCTGAGGACCGTCTGCTGATGTGGAAGATCGCACATTATTGGCTTTCTTTAACCCTGAGGACACGTTTTGCTAACGGCAGCCTTCCGTCTATCAGATCTAAACCACATGAGATCAGAATGTAAGTAAGTATGTATGTATTCACTCCCACACACATCTTCCAGCATTTACTGTGGGAGTGAAGTCATAGTTAAACATGAAGCTCACAGTCAGTTTGTCGTCACTTTCAAAGTTCAGCTCGTCAGGCATACACAACGAGAAGTTGCAGATGAGTGAGTTGTAATTGTAATTTCATAAGTACACGAGATATCCACACGAAACTCTCCGGGATGAAAAACTCATTTAAGCTCAGCCAGAAACAACAGCCTGTATAAAGTCAAGGGAACCCAGATGTTGAGAACAACGCAGCCTCAACCTCTGGACGAGTAGTTGATCGACACAGCTGCTTGCAAACAGTCACTGAATGAGAAGAAAGTCACAGCAGCCACATTATTGGTCACATAATATCATGAAAAATGCTCCAAAAGGCTCAAACAGCACAAACGCGGTCCAGAGGTCTAGTTCAGGTGAAGAAAAGAGGCCACGCCCTAATAATTAATCCTGTACAGGTGTTATAAAGGAGGAAATATCTAAACAGCTTTCATGTCAGTGTCACGATCTGCACTGGCAGACCATGTGGAGTGGAGAGTAGAAGACCCAAATGCAGACAAACAAAGGAAAAACACGACTGTAACAACAAGCGAGCCGTTTACTGTGGCTGGTAGAAAACTACAAAACAAAGGGGAAACATGAACCAAGATAAGACAAACAATAACCTAAACCGGAAAAACATGAAAAAACCCTAAACGTGAAACTTGGCCTGGATGCATGGAAACCTTGAAAATAACAGAAAGCTCACACACTAAATACACAGAGAGGAGACGAGGGGAGTAGAAACACAGCTGATACAGATGAACATGACGCCACAGGGGAAGCAAAACTAAACACACTGAACATGGATCACGAGACTGTCAAAATAAAACAGGAAACAAAGATGCAGACCTAAGACACAGAGGGGCGAGAGAGACATGTAGCTATACGACACACCGAAAACACGACAGACTCACAAAGGTAACGCACATAACCTCAGGTAATAAATCATAATGAAGGCAAACCACAAAACTCATATATCAGAATTTAGTACAAGACTAAAAGTGCGTTTAAACTGGAACTAAATCATCATGATAACAAGAGAATATGCAATTCGCTCAGGCATCTGGGCTGTAAAAGTATTTTTTCTGCTGTAACAGTTGTGTGGGTGGCTCTGGTTCCACACGTTTCTACTGTGCCTGGAGCTCACAGCACCAGTCCATCACCGGTCCTACGTCTGGATGTTTGAGCTGCTTTCTTCTTCCGGGTTTAATTTTTAATGGTGCGGCCAATCAGATTACAGCTGCAAAGTATTGACAACATCCAAAATGTAAGTCAACTGTTCCAGAAACTACTCTTAAAGTTAACGATCATTCAGATATTTGAAAATGATAACAAGCCTCAGCAGTGCCTAAGGCCACTCACCTGCATTCTTTCTAATCTCCAGCAGGGGGCGATGACTTTGGTTATAAAAGAAGTGTATGAGAAGTTGAGCGTCCCGTTCAGCCAGTCACTGAGCTTAATAAACAGTTTCCTGCTGAGTTTATGGTATCAGTTACTGCTTTCAGGTCTAACTGAATAAAAAATGCATTTTATTTTGGAGATGATGAAGTGGGGCGGGGCATGCTACGTGGGTCTGCTGGTGATTGTCCCTCGGTCCCTCAAAGTATCAGCCAGAGTGACTCATGAAGTTTAGAAACATCATCAAAAGCTTCAGATCGGGACTCAAGTAATTTTGGGTAATGGGCAACGTCATGGCGGTGGTGTCCATCTTTTATATACAGTCTGTGTAACAGACTTTATTTGAATCTCCTGTCAGTGCATTCTGGTCTTCTTTGACCACGCTGGTGACAAAAGGCTAAATCTTTTCTTTTCCACCAAATGTGAGAAAACTAGAAAGCCAGAACACATTTTTACTAAGTTTTAGCAACAACTGGATCCAGTTGATCCAGCTCAGCCCTGTTGTAGACTAATAATGGAACAGCTGAGAGGCCAGAAAGTTCCAGTGGGACTCGGATGCCTCAAGCTAAGCCATTAATCTTCCATTTGTATTCATGTTAGCCTGAGCTGATCAATACAGGGTATCCCCTCCTGCTTCCACTACACAATGTGCACTTCTTGAGTGATTCCTCAGGGGACAGAGAGGCACTGCTGCTGCTGCAAGGACACTGAGAAAACTCCACCTCAGACATAATCAACACAAGACATCTTCTTCTTCCTTCTTAACTCGATGTTTTCAGCCTTCATCTTTGTCGACATGAAGATGACGACCAGGCACAGAGTGTGGAGCTCAGAGTGTTTGCACATCAAGTAATCCTCCCGCAGTTCAGATAAGAGGGGAGAAGGTTCCAGAGGGTTTTCTGAAAGATTTACATGTGCAATACTAATCCACACTCCATTCATTTGTATTCATGCTGGTCCAAGCTAATCAACATGGGGTCCCTCTTTATCCTCTGCTGTTCTCACCCTAATTTGTTTTCTTCCCTTCATTCAGAGACCTCAGTAAGTCGATGGGAAGCAGTCTCTCTCTCTCACTTTCCCTTTGTTTCTCGCTCTCGCTCACCTTTTTGCTCTTAATTCCCTTCTTTATCTCCTCCCTCGCTTCACTAAAATGATATGTCATGGTTCAGACCGACAGAAAGATGGACAAATTAGATTAGAAGGAGAGGCTGGGAGGAGCCTGACAGGAGAGGCGTAAACCCAATCTGTGTGTGTGTGTGTGTGTGTGTGTGTAGTGTAAGCGGATTCGTCAGCCTTAACACAAAAGGCTGAGGTCCATTAATCTGCTCTGAGGCTGTGATGGGAGCTGTGGCGGCTCTGTGTTTACCTCTCATCTCACGCACACACAGTCACATTGACAGCGTGTCTGCAGCATCGAAGCGCCTTAGCGCTGCAGGTGTGTCCGTCATTATTTAATGTGGAGGTCCACGACGATCAGAACCAACACGTCCAGTTTTTCTGTCACACATTTTCTAACAGAACAGAGCAGAATTTAAATCTCTGCCTCAAATCTGCCACAGGACTAACAAAACCTCATCAGCAGGTTTCTGTGTTTTGGTGAGGATGTGGTTTATCCATCTTTTATATACAGGCTGTGGTTTCATTTACAGCCTTTGCATTTAAGTAGTCGTTGCAGGAGGGCCTTGTTTCAGGATTTTGTGTAGTTTCGCATTACATGTTACGCCTCAGACGCACAAGAGTAAAAATGAGGTAATCCTTGTGCGACTAGAAAAAATTCGTGGTTACCCAGAGACTGGACTGAGTCTTATTCAGAGAAGAATGAAAGTAGTTCGAAGACCAAACTGGTTACTCAGAGGTCAGCAATTTAACCTGGTGGTGGGCAACCAAACAATTACAGCTAACTGGCACTGCCTGACCTCTCACTCTGACAGGGTGGCAAAGGTTAGCAGTTCATTTATAAACGCAGAGAAATTACCAACAATTATTCTGAATCAGCCTGCGCTCGTTAGCACAACTTACCTGCAGCATCCATCCATCCATCCAACCATCCATCCACGTTCATCATCCATCCATCCATCCATCCATCCACGTTCACCATCCATCCATCCATCCATCCATCCATGTTCATCATCCATCCATCCATCCACCCATCCATCCATCCACATTCATCATCCATCCATCCATCCATGTTCATCATCCATCCATCCACGTTCATCATCCACCCATCCATCCATCCATCCATCCATCCATCCATCCATCCATCCATCCATCCATCCACGTTCATCCATCCATCCATCCATCCATCCATCCATCCATCCATCCACATTCATCATCCATCCATCCATCCATGTTCATCATCCATCCATCCATCCACGTTCATCATCCACCCATCCATCCATCCATCCATCCATCCATCTATGTTCATCATCCATCCATCCATCCATCCATCCATCCATCCACATTCATCATCCATCCATCCATCCATGTTCATCATCCATCCATCCACGTTCATCATCCATCCATCCATCCATCCATCCATCCATCCATCCATCCATCCATCCATCCATCCATCCATCCACGTTCATCATCCATCCATCCATCTATCCACGTTCATCATCCATCCATCCATCCATCCATCCACGTTCATCATCCATCCATCCATCCATCCATCCATCCATCCACGTTCATCATCCATCCATCCATCCATCCATCCATCCACGTTCATCATCCATCCATCCATCCATCCATCCATGTTCATCATCCATCCATCCATCCATCCATCCATCCACGTTCATCATCCATCCATCCATCCATCCATCCATCCATCCATCCATCCATCCATCCATCCATCCACGTTCGTCCGTCCTATTACTATAACCATTCGGTATTATTACTCTCTACCTTCCTCCACAGTGTGTCTTCTGTCTCACCCCAACTGCTCCCAGCAGATGGCCGCCCCTCCCTGAGGTTTCTTCCTGCTGAAAGAGAGTTTTTCCTTCCCACTGTCGCCAAAGTCCTTGCTCAGAGGACGTTGTCTGATTGTTGAAGTTTTCTCTGTATTATTGTAGAGTCTCTACCTGGAGACAGCTGTTGCTGTGATCTGGTGCTATATAAATGGAATTAAATAAAAATGAACGGAACCTCTTAAATCCTCTTCTTCATAAACGCTTGAACATTAAATTTTATTGCTGAGAACAGTCACAAAGACCATTTTACTGAAACTTTATTGAAAATTTGCACTATTTTCAACTCCCAGTGGAGCCTCTGAATTTGATCAATCTTTGGGAGTTGAGGCAGAGAGGAGGGTTAACGAGATCAGACTAAATGAGCAGGTTAAAATAAGTAACCTGGGTTAGTATCATGATGTCAGCGACTCTATCTTATCCAAGAAATGTCAAAGAAAACATAAGCAGACAGCTGTAGTGTCATTGCTGCACAGTGCTGGTCATGAACAAACATCTGTATTCATTCATGAATTACAGCAGATTGTGAACCGTAACCTGCAGATCAGCTGATGTGTATTAGGTCACTCAGGTGTGAAGGTTCATGTGCAAAACAAGGATCCACTCATGACTACAGGACTCTTTAAGTGCCTGCAGTGGTGGGTAAAATGAGACTTCAGGAGTTTTTGTCACCTGAGACGAGCTGAATGTTTCTCGAAGGATTGACATGAGTCTGTGCACCCTCGCTGTTTCCCAGGACATTTTTGCTGTGTCCCCAAATGTTGTCAGCACCAAAGGAGTTAAGAAAAAAAACCTCCCCAGCCCCAAAGCTCAGCCAACTCCCCCGAGAGTGCACCCCCGCTCTTCTCCCCACTCTGGTTCCCATGCATTCCTTGTGGCCTCAGAAACCCAATGCGGGCCTTTTGGTGTGTCCACAGATCCACGGTGTGGCCTTTCCTCAGTGCCAGCTGCCTTCCTCTCCTTCAGCCAAGTGGAATGTTAAGCCCCACTTGTGGCTCGCTCTGTCCCCCGTCATGCAAGGCAAACAAAAGGCAAAGTGGCTTTTCATTGCATTAGCTTTTCCGAAAGCCCCAAATCCTCCCTGCTTACCCGTTCTTCCTCTGCTCGCACAAAGACATGTGCACTGGAGTGCGAGCCTGCACCCGACACATGCACAGATGTTGGACGGCAGCTGTTTACAGGTGTGCACACACATAAAGGCGTGAGTCAGGGGTCACCGGGTGCCTACCTGGACAGACTTTCCGGTGACTGATCTATTATTAGATTTATTTCTCACATCAAATATTCATTCCTCCCTCAGCTTCGGCAGGAAAACTCTTAATCAAAATGAGACCTGACCACTGACAGCTTTTATTTAGCTCTTTACAAATCGGTCTGCAAAACTGAACACCGGCTGCTCCTGTGTGGGGGAAAAATCAATGCCAGTGAAGGTCACATTTAGAAAAAGATACAGAGTTCTTTTGAGTAAGAAATAAAAACAATACAATTGCATTTTTCATTACACAAAGCAGGACACCATGAAGACACAATTCAAAACAGTAAAGCACAGTGAAGATCTGTTTCTTTAAAGCTGAATTTTTATCGAGTTTTAAGCAAAGAAGTCCAGTTTGTAGGTCTGACGTCCTCAGACGAGTCAGTCCGAAGTCATCAGGAGGCTAAAACATGTATGAACTGTACCACATGATGTCACTTCAGCTTTTCTATATGTTTAAAAAGCCTTTCATGAAGTCAGGTGAGATTGAGTGAAATTCCACATCTGTGGAAGCTCAAAGTAAAGGAAAGCGATGGTTGGATGTAAACGAACTCTCACCCAGGACGCTGAGGTTAAACTGTTTTATATTCACAGACATCCATTGCCACCTGTTTCCTGTCAGTGAGCACAAATGAGTGATGAATGTACAGCAGTAGGAGTATACTTTGTGTCAGAATTGTATATTTCATGTAGACGAAGTGAGGCATCACCATACAGGGCTCTAGACTAACTTTTTGCCATGGGCGCACCGGCACAAAAGTTAGGCGCACTCAAATTTTTCAACCGCATTGCTTAACACTGCAGTTTTACATGTGCACTTTATTGGGGGGAAGTCCCTACAGACAATATTCATTTCTAAATTATTAACTAACAATCTTGTGCTTAAATTGCTTTGTCAATATTGTAGAAAATGTTAAACTTAATCATCATCTCGGCTCCTCTGACGTCCTGTTTGCTGCTGCCTGCTGCTGAAAGGCAGTGGGGAGAGGGGACACTTGGGCAGTGCATTTATTGCAGCATATAATGTGTTTCCTGGATACACTGCTGTTTTTCAGCATTCAAAGATTGATGGCACCGTGTCAGAGCTGGCTATGAATTTCAGACGGATCAGGCCTTAACTTAACACAAAAGTTATCAATAGTTCTTTTTATCTTTTCTTATTACCCACAGCTACATCCACTTCTGTCAGGCCTAGGCTGCTCACTAGGGCTGGGTATCATCACTGATTTCTATAATCCATTCGATTCCGGTTCTCAAAGTCCTGATTCGATTCAATTTAGCCTCAGACAGTCAGAAATATTATAATTCTGATCATTTATTAGCACTGATACATGTGAGACTTCATCAGAATTGTGAACATCACAGCAGATGCCTTTGTGTCAAAGTAACTGAGAATAAAACAGAAAAACATGAAGGAGATTTTCCTGGTCTGGATTTTTATAGCAGATAACCTTAAAAATATTCTGCAATTTTGCATAATTTTAAGAAGTTTAAATTTCTTCAGTACTGAACAGCAGAAATTAGGCTTTCTTGTCCGAGGTCATTTAAGTGAAAAAAGAAAAAGAAAAAAAAAAGACAGCGGCCGACAGCGCTGTAAACAACAGTAGACTGGTGGGTAATAAGCCAATGAATAATGCAGAAAACAGAGATTTGAGACGGGAAACTGTTCTTGAAGTACAGAGAGAGAGAGAGAGAGAGAGAGAGCTGTGCATGAAGTGTGATTTTTATCGTGGTGGAAGCAAAACAGCAAAAGTCAGAGGGAATTCATGACGACATTGATCAAATGTGAAGCGCAGTTTGCTGCTTCTTTTCCTGCTGGCTCGGCGAATTTTGGTTGGAGAGACAAAACCTGCAGCTCAGAATCAGCGCAAAAAAGACGGAAACACAGCGCGGACCCGACGCATCAGAATCGCTGAGCTCCGACAGCGTGTCCGTGTTCGGGCCATCGGGTGAGAAAGCCGAGAAAGACAAAGCTGATCCTGATGCGTCGGGTCCGCTCTGTGTTTACGTCTTTGTGTGGAGTCCGTGTGCCTGCTCTCATTTGCTGTTTGGTGGTTGTTGAAATAGTTTTGTGAGCTTTAATCTGAGAATCTGGCGTTTCTGGCAAAATACATTTATATTTAAAAGTCGATTCAGGATTTAATGAATCGATATCACTTTATTCACGCTACTCACCTCCCTCTATCCACCTGCACTTTCAACTGGACCACGGCCATCAGAGAGGTCCCGCCCCTGACTATCTCTGATTGGTTTAGTCCACGATAGGGGCATAATGTGTGTCTGTTGTTGACCACACGGACAGTTGCAGAGTTTTTTTTTTTTTACCCGAACAGTTGGTCGCACTGGTGCAACCAAATATTTTTTTTAGTCGCACCATTGAAAAATTTGGTCGCACTCTAGAGCCCTGCCATAACAACTGAGAAAACAAAGCCGTAACAGACTTCTGTTGCATTTTCATATTATGATCGTTATCTAAATCTGACCCGGTGGGTTTTAATATCTCAAGTGAGCCAAATTATATAATTAAAGTGTGTGATGTGTGGGACTTGGGTCTGTGGTGTGATCATTAGATTAATATTATGAATAAATATAAGGCGCCTTGGGGTGACTGTTGTTGTAATTTGGCGCTTTAAAAATAAAACTGGACTCGTGATTCGTGTCCAGAAACACTGATCAACAAATGAAGGGTGGTCCTGAGCCTGCGGTGAGACTGCGGCGTGTGAATTAGTTTGATGCTTGGTTTCGATGAGCGCAAAGTCACAGACTGCTCCATTTTTACTGATTAGTCCAGAACCAGCCATCTTTGTCACGGCTGGATCAACAAATCTGAAATCTTCATCAGACTTATAACAACGACTTTCTTTATATGGAACCAAAATATGAAGATAGAACTTTCTAAATGACAAATGTACTCCACTTCAGATGAGATGTTTTCTATCCATGAGACTGAGAAGGTGTGAGGCACACTGAGGCCGGGCTGTGCTGCAGCTCAGGTTTACACTGCGAGAAAGCTTTTAAATGTTGAGGCAGATTAAAGGATGGGATTCCACACAGTACAGTGGTCAGCTGCTGCTTAATAACACAGTGTTTTTCTTGGCTGTGTTCCTGAATGCTGAATATTAGCGTGACCTAATTACTACACAGAACCGGTTTGTGCACAGTAATCTGCAGAAATCTCTAATAAGTGCCCATAAGTGGCTCGAGCCTAATTATCTCTACAGTTGCTCACAGAATGACTCGACACAGAGTGCGAGCGGATGTGTTGTTGTGTTAAAGCATTAATGTGGGCCATCATTGTGACTCTTTGTTGTGCACGCTGTTTTTCTCACACAGCGTTCTCTAATTAATGACCAGCAGTGTTTTAATACTGGACACAATCCAATTCTTGCACGTGCAGGTGGATTATTGATCATCACACTGGTGTCTGCAACCACCAGCGGAGCAATCTGAAAAGTATCTGCTGGATGGTTTCAGGACTGCAAACACATCTCTTTGCTCCTGTTTCACTGTTTGAATAATTGTTCATCTTTTCCTACTTTATATTATACGAGGGAGTATTTAGTACAAAACAATATTTTTCTAACATTTCATTTGAAAATAAGACAAAAGCTTGTAGCCTCACAACTGCAGGCACCGATGCCAGTGGTGGCTATCAGATAAATCTATGTGCTGCTAAGTTTTATAGCCCTTGAGGTAAACCTCCAGGATCAATCTGTGGTCTAATTGGGGCTTTTCCTGCTGAAACTGTGCAAGTAACTGGGCATCCACACAGGAAGTGACCAGCAGCAACGTAGCGTCCAGAAACGCTTTTAAAGTCGATGACGTTCAGGTGTAACAACACGAAGTCTGCTGCTTCAGACTTTCCCCAACTAAAGCAACGACCAATGAGAGTGAAGGATAACTTTGACATGTTAAATATATTGATGGGTCACCTGGGCAACCGTAGGGTAAAATGTGCAGTAGCAACTAAGCATCAGATGTGAAGCTATGCGTGATTTTCCTGCTAGCTGCTACTAGGATTATGGTCAAAGACAGCAGTCCCCAACCCCCGGCTCATGGACCGGTTTCGGTCCGTGGCCCGGGGGAGCTGTTTGGAACCGGGCCGGGAGAGTTGAGGCTCGGGTGTGAAATTGATGGTTTTCAGGGTTTTTATTGTTAACGCAGTTTCCCTGGGTCTTTTCCTGTGTTGTAGTCGTGTGTCTTATTTTGAAAGAAATATTTACGCGTTACCATACCAACCAGAGAGCATTAAGGAGCAGAGAGGAGGATGTTACTCTCAATTGTGTTGGCACATTTCAGGAGGACGCTGCTAATAAAGTTACACAATTACACAGTTTTTGTCTTGGTCGTATCGTTTTATTTTGTTGTATTTATCCACGACACCTTAAAGGCCGGTCCGTGAAAATATTGTCTGAGATTAAACTGGTGGCGCAAAAAAGGTTGGGGACCGCTGGTCTAAGGAGCTTGGAAACAAAACGACTTGAAGAAGTCCAGTCGTTTTCTTTCAAGCTCCTTAGACCACCATGACATGGATGACTGAGAATCTCCTTTTAAGCCAGTAAGCTGTGAACTGCAGCCGCCTCAGACTGACTGCTGTTCCAGCACAGACTCAAAGTCTGGAGGGCAGAACAACAACATGAACTTGCAATTTGTAGGTTAGAGTGAGCTCTGACTGAGGTAATGAAGTTGAAGGCCCAGTTTGAACAGCCCAACATAACGCATCATGTAGCACTGAGTTATGCGAAGTTATACTCAATGCTTCTTCCGGAGGCTCCGCCCAGGCTGGAGGAGGCGGTGCTGGGTTTGAGGGTTTCTGAGTTCGGACAGTGGAGGCGCTGCGCAAACTGATTCACACTGAGAACAAAGAACTTAAACATACCTCCAGTCTGTGCTATTAAAGCCATCAGCCCAACCCATCAGATCCATGTAAGCCCTCCTGTCTGGCAGGTTGGCTCAGACCCTTTGGCAGACCCACGTGCCTTATGTTTGACATCCCTGCTCTATGGGCTGGCTGGCTGAGTCACTGCAGCTTGGTGCTGGTTTAGGTTCACCACATTTCATTAAACAGAACATTTGGGGACATTTGTTCATGCTGGTCTAAGTTTGTTGGTGCTGTTACCACAAACGGAAAGTTCAGGATGATGTTGGCTCATTTTCACATCACAGTTTACTCGTACATGTTGATCCCATCATTTTCTTGAATTTATTGGTTTCCATAAAGGTGTCATACTCAGCCTTCCTGGTTGAACCAATCAGCACCGTGAAAGGGGAAATGTCAGATACTGTATGTATACCTTTATGATGGAGGGATGTGCTGGAGGAGCAAACTCGGGCCACTGTCATGATGCAGATGCATGCTGCCACATATTTCTTTGGCATATTTCAAGTATTTCTCAGTGGAAATGAGCGACCTGAGATCGTTCCAAAAAGGATTCAGCACCGCGGCCGGCCTGCCACGGTGACAGCGGGATGGACATTTGTATTCACAGCGCTGGCCGGCCATCGGCATGTAGCGATCGACTCCAGGATTTGTCAGATCAGGAAACGTTTTGCCACTGATGAAAAATCTTGTTTGGGTGATGTTTGGGCTCTGCAGCCTGATCGTCCCGCTGTGGCGAGGAAAGGCGAAGAAACAGGCATTTATTCTCAGATTGTAGATCACATTCAGATAGGAGATGTTATCAGTCTTGCACTTTACCCACAGGAGTATCCGTCCTGCCCGTGTATTAAATCTTTTCAGTTAAAGTCCCGGCACTAAAGATGGCCCTCTGGAAGCATCACTGATTACTGATGGGCTATCTGAGCACACCAAAAGAGATTCTTAGTTTAGGATGATGTGCAAAGAAATGTGTTCTTATTGTTTAACCCCAGGAACGAGGGGAAGAACTCACTCTTTAGTAGAGCTGCTACTCTTCTACATCAGGTGAAAGGAAGCAGCTGAGGTGGTTCATCATCTTGTTAGGTGAAGTGAAATGGGCAAAGTGTGCTTAGAGGAGGTCCCAGGGCAGGTCCAGGACCTGCTGGAGATGCTCTGTCTCTCTGCCGTCTCTGGAACATCTCAGCGTTTTCCTAGCAGAGTTCCCTCGGACCTGGATCAGGATGAGCAGCAGAAGATGAATGTTTAAATAAGCTGTAGAATCCTTAGTCGGGATCAGAAACAGTGAAACACTTTTGCTGAAATGATGATTATACTCATGGAAACCAACAGACGGTTCAGGCTGCAGAATAAAAGATGACGGAAATGGAAAAAAGAGACACCTCTGCAATCTTCCTTCGTGCACTCAAGTACACGAGTGCTTCTCAAGCTTGTTCCAACTCTTCGGGAGATGCAACGGTCTCACATTTTTCAAGGTTTGGGTCGTCGCCGATGAAGACTAAGATGAAATTAAAAATTGTATTCATTACGATGTCGTCCAGGATCACAGTTTCAGGTTGTTATCATTACAAAGAGAGTTTCTTCACTTTCAGCTGTAACTGCAGGAAAATGTTTGCTGAGTCCAGAGAAGAGTTCAAACTGAAACAGCTACAAGTATTCTGTATGAATCTGTCAATCCACAACAATAAACCCTGGTCAGGGTTGCTTTGCTTTAGCCACACACTAACCAGGCCTCATGTTTCCCAGAGTGCACTGTGACTTTCTATGTTCCACTGAGGTGCTCGCAGAGTTAGTCCAGCCACCCTGGATCAGTCGCAGGTGACCGAGTGGTTGTTCAATGGTTAATCAGTCTTCATAAGCACAACATGCTGGACTATAAGGAGGGAAAAATAAATACATTTATAGATTGTTATCAAAGTTCACATTGTAGTGAGGAATTTAAGGGGCTGTGTGCACTTTATTACAGGAACCTCTGTGTAACCGTCACTGTGGGGTAATAATGGCCTCCTTTTATCAAGATCAGAAGTGCTGATGTAAGATCATTAAGAAAGGGCCTGTGGCCATCTCCTTTCATAATCAACTGAAGACTCAAACTGGTCCCAGAGCTGCTCTCTCAGAGAAGACCGAACCATCAGTGTGGTCAGAGTGGGCCAACGGAAGGGCCTGAGGAGCAGTCGTACCCTGCTGGTGTTGTGGACATGCTGTATGTCTGTGAGGTGTGAATGTAACATCATTCCCCTTAAAGTCCCTGTTACAGCTTAAAAACCTCGCAGCATCATGCTGTCTCTGCAGAGCTCTTCGCTCTTGGTGGTTCCTGGAGTTTCCAGAAGTAGAACAAGAGGCCTTCAGCTATCAGACTGCTGTTGTGGTTTGGCACGATGCAAAGAAATCTGAATCCAATTATACAAAAGAAGAGAAAACAAGATTACGAACAAATTATTTCTGCATGAATTCTGTGTCTTATACTGAATTCACACATTTAGCTTTTTCTTCGTTGCAGTAGAAATGCATCTATCCTGATCAACACTGACTCCTAGTTTTATGGTTCTCTGTGTGTTGATGTGCTGCTGCATCAGTGATGGGACCAAACCAAGGCGCACAGCATGACATGTCCTCGTGCTCGGTTAGGGATGACCTAAATGTTGATTAGGATGCCAAATTTAAACCCTGCTGTGCACTGAGCGACATGCGATCTGAGTCAAATGTGTCAGTGACGCAAGAGCTAAGACGGTAACATTCACAGTTTTTATTTGATGTTTTTACGAGCATGAGGCTGAATGTGTGGCCTGAGTTCCTGATGAAGTATTTAAAGGTCCCAGCTGTAAATCTTTGTAAACTAAAGCTTTCGACTTCATGCCCAAAACCTCTGTGGAGGTATCAGCAGAACTTATAACAGAGCTGTGCTGCACTTTGTGTAATGCCACCTTTCCCGTCTGTCTCCCACGTATAACAACCATCCAGTTTCTTAGGCGTCAGGTTCCAGTTACCCTGTTTCTTACAGACAGACGATGATGACAGCAGCAGAGTTTACGTGCACTCATTCACAGGACTGAAAGACGAGCCTAGACTCTGCTGCAGGCAACGAAGCCCAAGAAGGCCCCTCTGTGGTCTGCACAATGTTGCCTGTAAAGAAAACATGACAAACATGCATAAAAACCAGAAAAGAGGCAAAAGAAGAAGAAGAAGGCCGACACACTGATGCATCGAGGAGATGACTGATGCGCTGTAACAAAGCTGAAGGCTTGTTTTCCTTTTTTAACCACACAGTTGTATTTACATAGCACCAAATCACAGCAACTGCTGTACAGACCAACAACAACACGGAGAAAAGGAGCGAGAGCGTTTCCATCCACACCAGCTGTTTAGTCAGGAGGTAAATTATCTCTGTGCTCTCTTCTTAAACTCATTTCGTGATTTCTGGTCTCGATTTGTCTTGGCGAGCTATTCGATCAGATTTTCCATGTGCGGTCTGTCAGCGGCACGTACGCAGATAACTCGGTGAATCCAAACTATCGCAACAACGAGGGACGGCGTGAACCTGCGAAGAAACATAAATCAGACCACAACAAACGAGATAAAAACATCAGATGACTCTCGCAGGAAGATCGAGTTTCTAGAGCCGCGAACCCGAGAGCACAAAGTAGCTCGGGGAAATGGAGAAGGGAGGAGAAAAAAGGGAAAAGAAAGAAATACATCAAAGAGGGGGTAATGAAGCTTGTCCAATCCTGAAGAGTCACATAAGAAAACAGAGATACGGTGATTGTGGCGCGGCTGCTGAGAGAGATGAGAGGGATGGGGATGAATTATGATGAAGTTGCGGGTGATGAAGAGGGAGAGAAAAAGGAGAAAGAGATGAGGCAGGCGGCAGGTGGATGGTGTTACTTTGCTATTGTTAAAATCACTCCCTCTCCATTTTTGGTCCCTCTGTGTCCTGTGAAGTGAAACCTGGCCCTAAATGGGAACAGAGGTAGCAGTGATCACGCCGGTCTTCTCCAGCGGGGCCCCTTCCTCAGCTCATTAGGCTCACAGAGGAGCTCTACTTACCTACCTGGGATATAACAGGATTTAGAGAAAGAGAGGGATGAGGAGGGCGAGGAGGTGGAGGGGAAAAATGAGATAAAACAGAGTCGGCGGAGATTACAGCCCGTCGGAGAAGACTGCGGCGACTTGAGGAATCCTCCACCTTTAAGGAAAAGCAGAGAGCTAATCGATGGCAGCAGTGTACACCTGAACCAGGACATGGCAGCGAACGCTGAACATTATGTCTCTGTTCACTCTGTGCTCAGCACAAAGGAAATGATGACCTGCACTGTGCCAGAGGGAGGACATGTCCTGGTCATCCGTGTTCACATTTACACCTGTGTATCCACAGTGGGCAGTTTAGACTAACCTCATGCATGTCTTTGGACTGTGGGAGGAGACTTGACACAGAAAGGCCCACCATGGACCTTCTTGCTGTGCTTCGGCCACAACTCTGGATTCATAGTCTCACACTTCGTGGGGAATCTAATTTATTCAGCTACTAACGCTCGACATAGAGCTGTGGACTCGGAGTCCACTTCTTTCTGTTGAGTAAAGCTACTTGTTTAAAATCAGTCATACACAGTTAACAATATCTGATCTGAAGAGTGTGACTGGAACAGACGATGATATTGTTAGAGCCGCAGAACTCATATTGTGATAATTGGTTTTATCATATAGACGCACGGCGCTGCAGGAAATGCTTGTGCAGGATCAAATTGCTTTTTAATAGGTCTAACCAGAAAGACAATAAAATAAACAGAAATGTAACAGAATAAATGAACAACAAAGCAGGAAAAAGTGGTCAAGAGGAAACAAAAAGGGAGAGAACGAGAGCATCGAGCTTTGGAGCAAGACGGCGGGATGGTGAGAGGGAGAGATTACTCCTCTGTAATGCTGTGCTCAATGAGGGAGAACCAGAGGAGAATAAATTCAAGTCGTGGCGATGAGGGCTTTACGCGCTGCAACATTCTCCAAATCACTTCACATCACTCAGAGCTGCACTTAGACATAAACCCCAATCTCAACAGGACAGCTTCGTTTTCCTTTCACATGTCATGTATCGCCTCCTCCTCCTCCTCCTCTCACTCTGCCTCCTCCAAACAATCATGGCATAAAGCTGCAGACGGGGCAATTAGTGATGCAGCTCGTGATTAACTTGTTTAATGTTTAATGTCAGAGTAGGAAATATCGCTCTTTCATGCACACAGGTGTGAACGCTGCTCCTTCCAGAGTTTTATGAGCACACACGATGTCATCATCCTCGTGTCATCTCAGCCAATCAGAGGATTTTCTCTCTGTACAATAAGTGCAGTGTCTTCAATGGAGCCACGCGACATTTCACCTTCATGCTGTCAGCGCTCAAAGTACACAAAGGCGGGGTGAATGAGTTTGATCACCCATGATTTCACAAGTACAGTATTGTAGGATATGTCATGGAAAAGTGCGTTTTTGATACCACGTTTCATTTTTGTAATCTAATCACTCAAATTTAAAACATTTTCTACCCGCCCGTATGCAAAATGTGTGGGAGTACATTTTTATTTTGGATAATACAGAACAGAAACACTGAGGTGAAAACGAGCATGATCAACTTCTTTGTACATGTTTATACGTACACACATACTTCATCTGGATCTGCACTCTACCACCTCTGACTGTTCCTCACTTTAAATACTGTTTATGCTGTTTTCAGTTCTACAAGGTCAGAAAAAAAGGTCTGCTGGGAACGCTTGTCAGATTTGTTTCAGGGTTTGATGTAGGTGGTGTTAGCACCACCAGCTTGCTGCTTCCACATCAGATGACGTCCTCTCTCTCACGATGAGGACCTGCAGGGAGAAACGCTCAGCAGTGGAGTTTTTCTGATAAATGTGACCCTGCAGAATCAGCTTTGGTGCACAGCTTTGCATCGAGGCCCAACTGCAAACATATTGGATGGAAATACTTTCAAACCTTCTGACTTACACTTAACTCTTAGCTTCTTGCCCTCCTCGTGAGCCTCCCCGATAATCTATTTAAAAATGTAGAAGTGGATAAATATTTATCTGGATGACACAGCGATATCAACTCATTTTTGAAGAACATCTCCAGCCTGATGTCCATCCAAATGCAGCTCAAATTTTCACCAAATTTCAGTAAAATCTGCACAGGAATGATAATTAATGCCCACTTCCACCCACCGCTGCTGTGTGAGTAGGAGTCGGTTTGAATAGCTCCGTTCGGTGCCAGTAAACCTCTGCAGAGGCAGAAGATTTAAGAGAAGGAGCCTCAAACCTAAAGAAAAAGTAAAAACATGACGGACATATGGTGTTTGTGCTTCGTGTAATAACGTCTCCGTTTCTTTTCTCTGCATCTAGCTGTAGATTGAAAAATGGAGATGAATCACTGAGCTGAATATCCCCAGGTTACCCAAACAGACTGCAGAGCTGAGAGCTGGTAAGTGATGACGCTGAGCACAGATGCTGCTGGATCACGAGTGACAGACATGGAGCACGTCATCATCGTGGTTCGTGTAAGAAATTGAGCCGATGCAACTTCACTTAAAAACCTTTAACAATTGTGAATTTTTCTTTTAAACATTTGGTTTTAAAAACCAACATTTTAGTTTCCGAGCTTTGAACGAGAGGCAGCTGATGGCTGATGCAGTTCCTGTAACGTCCAGCAGAGGCTCTGGCGGTGACTCGGTCCCCACAGGCGCCCATGTTGGAATCACCAGCAGAAATAAAAACTGTTTTGGTCTAAAGATGAGTCCCTCGGGGGAAGAATTCACCTTTTTGCATTATTAGAGGCGTGGCCTCTTTGACTGACAGGCGGATGGTGACACAGGCAGCTGTAGCTGCTAGCTTCACCTGAGCTTGATCTCTGTTCCATGTTTGTGCTGTTGGTGACCAATAACACGGCTGCTGTGAGGTTGTTGTACCAACAGAGCGTTGGAGTCGTGTTTTTTGGACGTTACTGAGCACTGATTAGCAGGTTTGTGTGTTTGTGTGATGGTCCCATACAGTCTGTGGACGCATGTGTTCGATGCTCGCCGCTCTCTCATGCAAATACATTCTGTCTCTGAAGAACCAAACAGCAGTGGGCGTAATGTTGAATCTGATGCTCCAAAACAACCAGCTGGGGACATTTGTCTGTGTAGAAATGATTTTAGAGGCGTCTCCAAAAGAAGACGGGTCTCTTATTGCTTCATTCTTCTTGCTGGATTGAGATGGTGAGTAATGAGGAGTGAGGAGAAGGAGCGGCTGAATTGTTACAGTCCTCTGGCCTGCAGCAATAAATCAGATGGAAGTTGTTGCCGACTGCCGTCTTTATTTAAAGCTGCCCTGCAAACAGATCCACTTGCATTTCAGACCAATTAGCTGCTCAGCCTCCGCTGTAATGTTTAACTGCACCGAGTTACTGAAGGCACCCGAGGAATCGCCGGGAGAAGCGGTGCAGAAAGCGTAACTGGAGGCTGAACGTGCCGAGCAATAATGAGTTATGTTAATGGTGTCAGAAGAAAGTAAAGATGCTGGTCGTGAACGGCAGGAAATGTTTTTCTGAAACTGGTCCAGTGTCGGCGCTGCCATGGCCGCCCCATTCTCACCGTTGTTTCTCCTTCTTTAGAAGCTGTCAGCGTCTTTTATCTCATATAAGAAGCCTTTGAAAGGCTAACTTCATCAAATCCACGGGGAGACGAACGCATGGCCCTCAGAACTCAGAACTGAACTCTGATATTAATATTGTGCAGACCTCCGTACTGACAGTTTCACTGAAGAGCACTTTCTACAGGAATACAGGCCCAATGAAACCATTTAGATTCAAATACAGCTTTATCTGCACGGGCTGTGCTGCGGCTCGAGAATCCAGGTAAATGTAATATCTGCCGCCATTCACTGAGCTTTGGAAGACCCTGACAGGTCGAAGGTAAAGCCAGGATCTAATAACAGGGAGAGTTATTTAATGTCAGGACTGGAACAAAGACTGGGGGTTGAGTTACACAGAGCTGCGCCTCAGACTGCTGTCCACTTGTTCTGTGAAGCTCCCCGAAGGTGAGAAAACCCTTTGCTGTGATGTGTCTGCAGAGACGAAGCTTCCAGTTTTTCACTGATTGGTTTATCAGCCTCAGACTCCCTGAACAGCACGCACGGCTGGACGCTTCTAGAAATGAGTCCTTTCAGTTATTAAACATTCGTAAATCACTTTACTGTTAATGAATCAAAGTTTTAACCATTTCAGTGCCCTGAGGACCAGTAGGTCATTTTACTGTCCCGGGGGGCTGAAGACTAATGTCCACCCCTCCTGCAGGTATGTCTGTTAGAAAATGAGAGTTTCCCACAAATCGGACAAATTAAAGCTGCTTTTACACACAGGACGATTCAGCGCTCGCTCGTCACTTTGAAACTGACGCTTGGCGGCATCTAGAGAGTCCAGCCTTTGGTTGCCTAGGTAACCCTCTGGTATTTACCACCCTGCCTTCACTTACATTGGTCGTTGCTTGGAAATGATGAAGCCTTGAGTCGAGGATGTGCCCACTGTCTTTAGTTTCTTACTTGTAAATGTTCCTATAGCATCATGTTAGCGCACGCTCCTGCTGTCCACTGTAGGAAACCATCAGGGGCCAGGCTGCAGCTCCACCACTAACCCCACCCATGGTGTCATCTTCACAGCTGCTGTGTTAACAAGAAAAACAGAGCCTGCATGGTCTGAATTTTGCGTTATGCTTTATTCACACGTGCTCCTACATGCATCTCATGCTGTGGAGTCTGAATCGTCGCCTCCACGTTGGGTTTGGAGCTCCGGTTTTGCTGAGTGAAATTTCAGGGTTTTATTTGGATGTTACTGAGCCCTGATTAGCACGTTTCTGTGTCTCCTATCACTGATACCTAGCTAGCATGATTTGCTAACTAATAGCTCAGAAAACAGACAGAGAGCTAAACAGGCAGGTGGAAAATAAAATGCAGGAAAGCGACATCAAAGCAGACTTACTCTCCTCTCTGTTACATTAGAATCTAAAAAATCCCTTTCCCCCTGATTTTGTTCCACTACTTTGTAGCGCTGCCATCATGCTCCCATTTGTTCTCAGGCTCACGGAGGCACCTGTGGCCAGCTGTGGCCAGCTGTGTCTGCGAGGCTCGGGAACATGAACCTGGAACCGTTTCTGACTGCTGAATCCCCAAACGTTCCCAGAGGAGTAGAATCCGTGGTGGGAAAAGAACAAAAAGGAGGCTGATTAGAAGAGCAGCCACTGATTGATTAGATGCCACAAAGGAAAGTGAGAAAGAAAGAGAGAGATTAGTTTGAATTCTCATTGAGAAATAATGAAAGGACAGAGGGGAGGGTGAGGGAGGGGGAGGGCTTGGGGTAATGAAGGGTTTCAGGTCAAAGAGAGAAAAAAGGAAGGCGAAGAATCTGAGGCGATAAAGGGAAACGCCGCAGTGATGAGTTTCCAGGTTATGTGAGTGCTCGTTTGGTCCGAGGTCACTCTGTCCACAGCTCCCACTTTACAGAGACGTGAGAGCAAAGACACAGTGATACAAATCGACGCAGAGCGCCGCCGCTTTGACCTTGGCTGAGGAATGTGCCCCCGCACCGCTTTATATTCAGGGTTGTTGCCATACTTCCAAATCCCATTGGTCCCTGTGAACTGAGCAGGTCTGGGTCAAAGGTCAAAACCCACTGAAAGATAATAAAGGTCCCCGCCTTCCCACACGGGCTTCCCCCCGGGGGTGGAGGCTCGTCTCGGTTACGTGTTGTTTTGTAAGCGCAGGCCTTTTTCCCGCTCCGCTCAGGGCCATCTCGCTTTGTTTCCACATTCTTTCAGTTTCTGTGCCGCCTCCCTTTCACCTGACCCTCTCCCCTTGTCACAGGCCTGGGACACACTGGGAGTGTTTGCTTCTGGTGTTTCTGCCTAAAAATTTGTTCCTGTAAAAGTTTTAAATGCTCCGCTTGCTTTAAGAAGGGCTGGATTAAAAAGAAAAGGCCTCGGGGCAAACACGAGCTGGTAGACCAGAGCCAGACGTTTGGTTTCTTTACTAACATCTCACTTGTTTTCCTGCAGAGCGACAGCAGGTTTTTAAACCGAGCTGTTTAAATCTGAAACACCAGCTTCTCTGAAACATGACGCAAACGGGCCCAGGTGAGAACACAGTGGAAACAATCACATCGTTAGCTTGCGTGGACATCAGTGCACATAACTTGATCCAAAAAAAGGTTTTATCTGAGATGACATCAAGTCAAATCATGTGTGTGTGAAATTATCCAGATGTTTCACTGTACCATAAACTAACACTGCAGGAGTATTAAACAGCTTTAGTTTCAGCTGTGTGTGCTGGATGGAGTCCTGGGATTCCTCACTGTTCAGTCATCGGTTGTTGTGGTTTGTTTCGTAGTGAGCAGTGCCTCAGTGGGTCATGGGGTTTGGACAGTCAGTCAGCTGGACAGAGGAGAATGAATCATTGCAACTGTTCAGATGTTTGAAATGCACGAAACACAGAGACACATGAACAGGATTCGCTGAACACTGAATTTAAACTGTCTGCATTTTTAATGACTCAACCAATCGCGTTTGTCTAAAGAACTCCAGGATGTAAAGCAGTGTACCCACCTGGATGTAATCTGTCGCCTCAGAGACACAAATATCTGCGGCACAAGCCTGACTTCCTGTTTGATTCTGCTGCAGAGTCTCTGAGAAATGAAGGTTCGTGAAACTGTCCGGGTGCTGAGGCTCTCTCAGAGTCCCCGAGCTCAGCGCTGGATCCAGCTGAGTAACAGGCAGCCTCACTTGTTACCTGCATTGTTGCTCAGTTTGCTTTTTAGGTGAATTATTTATTTCTGTTTATAAAATAAATCCTATTTTAAGTTGAACGCCATGTGTCTGACCTGTATTCTTCTTTGTGGTAGTATCTGTTCGCGGTGGCCTTTTGCACTTGGTGACAGTGAGTCAGTACAGCCAGCAGATTTCTGTGCATGCGTGTCCCCACGCAGCTTTGTCAAGTAAAAACAAACCTTTATAACGCTGTAGCAGGTTTCACTTTGTGGCGTGGTTACGGGAAGCAAGTCAGGAAGGACTCATGCAGGTGTGTGGTGACAGCTGTGCTAAAACTGAGCACAGGTCTGAAGCTGTGATTCTTTCAGGAGTCCTGCACTGAAAGCTCAATGTAATGTTTTTATGTCTCCATCCTCTCCAGATCTTTGCTGTGATGTACAGACTTGTTGTGAAAATACAGTAAGAAGAGACTGAGGTGTGTTCATGTTGTGTGTGTCACTGAGGTCTAATGTGGACGTAAATCATTTGAACAACAACCGTGCCCACACTGAGGGGGACCGAGTCGCCCTCATCTATTACCACAGGAGCTCACAGCATCGGAGCTTAATGAGCAGAAGAAAGTGCTTTTCACTTGTTTTTGCTTCAGGCTTTGCCTCTAAGGCAAAATCAGACGGACTGCCCTAACGTCTTGGCAGCCATGCAACCGTGAGACTGAGAGATGCAGGGCTGACAGAGCTGCTGCCACCTCCTCTGAAGAAGTCTGGGTTAAAAACAAAAGTCGAAAAAAGTTATTTACATGGTACCTTTTAAACTCAAGGTCAAATGGTGCTCTGTGAATAGAGACGGTAAAAAAGTAGAAACATTCCTCAGGAAACAGCCATCCATTCTTTTTCTGATGCTTATCTGCCTCCAGGTCGTCAGGACAGGAGTCCGAACAGACGCTCCCAGACCTCCCTCTCCTCAGCCACCTCCTCCAGCTACTTCAGGGGTGGGAGGGGGCGCTTAGGCTCTCCCAGGCCAGATGAGAGATCTAATCTCTCCAGCATGTCCCAGGTCTGCCCTGAGGCCTCCTCTCAGTAGGACATGTGCAAACACCATCTAGGGGGTGTCCAAAAGGCATACATGTATAAAGACACCTCATACAGGTGTCTTTTTATATGAGGAACAGTAGCTCAAATCTGAGCTCCTCCCAAATGACCACGTTCCTCATTCCGTCTCTAAGGGAGACGTCAGAGCTTCTGTCTGTGGCACTGCCTACAGCTGAAGTCGCAGCTTCGCTTCAACACAGATCAACACGACATCGTCAAAACTGCATCTGCTGCACAAAGCCAACACTTGAAGTCTGTTTCCGATGGTTCGGTCAGAGACATCCACACCAGCTGGAGTCACTCTGTAGCGCTGACAGGACTCATCCTGTCAGAGCCTGATCCCGATACCGGTCCTGCTGATGGGTTAAAGGCCTTCGATGGCCCTGTCCAGCTCTCCTATAGTTTAAAAAAAAACCTTGTTTATGGACATTTTTTCTTATTTTTCGTCTAAAAAATGGTTTGGTTGAACTTGCACAATATGAATTAGATTGTTTTTCTTATTTCAAGAGTAAGGCCACTTAAACGATTTTTGAATTTAAGACATGTATCAATGACCAGTGTTGGTCAAGTTACTTGAAAAAAGTAATCAGTTACTAATTACTGATTGCTTCCCCCAAAAAGTAATCCCGTTACTTTACTGATTACTTATTTTCAAAAGTAATTAATTACTTAGTTACTTAGTTACTTAGTTACTTTTTAAAAACACGATTTACAACCTGAATAGGTGATAAAGTGATAGATCTTTCAGCCCAATTCTACTTTTTCTGCATAATCCATCATACAAAATGTAATCAAATGGAAACGTCTCTTTTTAAAACTTGTTTTATTAGTTTTAATCTTTTAACTTTATGCATCAAGCAAAAATTAAATTATATGCAACATTCTCTGACTGGAAGAAATTTGTTTAACATTTAAACCTATTTTCTGCACATTCCAGCACATAAAATAAAATATTTTTTTGTGTTTACACTCACTCTTTCAAATAGATGAAAGTAAAACACAGCAGAAAATAAATAAAATCAAAGACTAGCGGTCCTGTTGCTCTATTTTCACCTGTAAAGCAGGACTGGGGTAGGCGGAGGTTTACCCTGGTGCAGGTGTGCCGTGGCGGTCAGTGGAAGAATCCGCGAGTTTCTCTGTGAATTTCACATTACGTCGTAGCGCACTCGGTGCTTGCTTGGAAGTTTAGGGGTTTTTTCGCTGTAAAAAGAAGTTTTCTTCCCACGCACAACGGACACTAATGTTTTTGTCACTTTTTATGGAATCAAACTCAAAATAAGGTCAGTACTTCCACGCTTTAAACGCTGCATGCTACACTCTGTCCCGCACTCGATATATTATGATCTGCACACAGCTGTTGTCACGAACGTCGCACTCGCTTACATCACTGTCATGAGACGTTCTCGCAAAAAATCACGGTTTTAGTAACGCAGTAACGCAGCGTTCCTACGTGAAAGTAACGGTAATCTAATTACCGTTTTTGCAATAGTAATCCCTTACATTACTCGTTACTTGAAAAAAGTAATCAGATTACAGTAACGCGTTACAAGTAACAAGTAACAAGTAACGCGTTACTGCCCATCTCTGTCAATGACACAGAAGCTTGTCTCGTGTTTATGTGAAAATCAAAATTAAGGTGTAAGATCTTAAAGAAAACAAATATTTCTTGAAAACTGCTTCTTCAAAAATCATTTATACTCATTTTAAGTAAAGATTTTCTAAATATCAGAAATCAGATTTCACTGTAATAAGCCAAATTTTCTTCAATTAAGCATAAATGTTAGACAGTTGTTTCTCATTAAAAGGCATGCAGCAGAAGGATTCACCTGCTCGTTTGCTGACCATCGTTTTGTGGGTTGTCTCATCGTTTCCAGTGTTCCTTCAATTTTGAGCAGTGTCTGTAAATTGTGAATCAAAACACTTCAGCTGTGATTTTAAAACTCGCTGACCCGACTCATTGAGATTGGCAGCATCAAACCTGCAGTCCGAGCTCATATTTGCAGTACTGCACACAGTAAAATGAGATTCAGTAACACGAGCAGCAGCGATGGTGCAAAATGTCAGAGACAGTGAGCTGTACCGACCCCCAGAGACCATCGCTCAGTCTGCCAGTCTGTGAACAAACGTCCTCGGTGACCGGAGCGTTGGTTTGTGGTTTTAACCAAACTTTAAAACTTAAAACTTTTACATGTTTCTTTTGCTCTAAGAACACTTGAATTCAGGCGCTCTCCTCCTCGGCTACAACCTGGGTGGATAAAATGAATTAAAAGACCCTCTGGAGACCGTCAGGGTGTGAGGACGGCTCCTCCTCTGTAATCCACTGTTCCTCCTCTTCTTCGTCTTCCTCCTCCTGCTCCCTGACAGAAACTCTCTAGCGAGCTGCTCTGAGGCTGTTTCTGTGCTCCTCCTGCTCCTCCTGCTCCTCCTCCTTGACATTTGTTGACCTTGAGGAGCATCAAAGCTTGTATTTTGGAGAGTTTTTTGTAAAAGTTAATTGTCCATGTACTCAGCACTGCTCATGCCCAGTTGGCATCCTGCTCTGCAGCAGTATTGTCTAATAAAATGGAATTATGCCCTTAATCATTGCCCTCTCGCGCTCATTCACTTCCTGTCTTTATCTCCCTCCTCCCACACACCAGCTCTCTATTTTTTCCTTTCTTTTTGAAGTCATTATAGCATCCTGGGACACTTTTATGACATTTATTCTTCTTGGCACTTCCCTCCCTTCCCTCTCTCTCTCTCTCATCATCCCTCTCTCTTTCTGTTAATTACCCTTGCAGTCTTATCTGTCGACACCCTTCAAACTTGCGGTTCCCTGTCATGAATCAAGCGCCCCCCTTCTCCTCTGCCTCCTCGTCGTCCTCCCTCTCTCCTCCTCTTCCTCCTCTGCCCATATCAGCCAAACAATTAACCAACTGGCTCGCTCTAATTAACAGAGAGACACATGCACAAGTCCTCCTGTTTCTTTGGCGTGGAAACGATAGAGGCCCACTCGAGCTTCTCTGGAGAGTTTTTGTTCTTTTGTTAGTTTCTGACTCGGCCGCAGATGAAGACATTCTCAGCAGGAGGGAAAAAATAACTCTGCTGTCAGCTGGAGGTTTGTTTTTGCTCCCGTGGACTTTAAATAGAAAGAAGTTGACACAATAGAAATCCATAATAGGATGTCACGCCTGTCTTCACTAATGATAGCTGGTACACAGACTGTTTATTGCCCATCGCCTGCGTCTCCTGCGACTTGTTTAGGGTCAGCTCATGCTCACTTTGCCCGTCTCTACCTCTGTAAGGCTCCCCACATGAAAACATAACAGAAGGCTAAAAGAGGCCGTGGGAGCTGCAGGCCTATATCAGGCATCTGTGTTTCCTTATTTGACGGAAACCATTGTGTTGTTTTGGATCCTTACTAAGGAGATTACACACAGATCCTCCATGCTAAAACACAACGAGCTGTTCTCCATCTTTAGATTCACTGTCAGTTTGATTCATGATGTATCGGCTGAAAATGAACAACTGTTGGGTTTAAGCAATAAAAAGTTTCACCAACCTCCCCGGGAGCCTTTGTCTCACTATCTGGTAAAGTTGCATTTAATTTTGAGGGGTTATTGGAGCAGCATGCTCTAATGCTAAAATACACAGCATTGTTTATGCATTACTGCAGGATCTCCTTCATCCCTCAGTTTAAACTGCTCCATTTTTGCTCATTTTTTCTCTGAAAGTTGGCAGCGAGCTAACTGTAGTTACCCACATATGTATTTCGACCCCTGAAGCACGTGGACTGAATGTGTCGCTACAAAGCCCACAGGATGGTTCAATTTCATTACATTTAATTTATTTAGCATCAAATCACAACAACAGTCACCTCAAGGCAGCTCACTTTATACAGGGAGTGCAGAATTATTAGGCAAATGAGTATTTTGTCCACATCATCCTCTTCATGCATGTTGTCTTGCTCCAAGCTGTATAGGCTCGAAAGCCTACTACCAATTAAGCATATTAGGTGATGTGCATCTCTGTAATGAGAAGGGGTGTGGTCTAATGACATCAACACCCTATATCAGGTGTGCATAATTATTAGGCAACTTCCTTTCCTTTGGCAAAATGGGTCAAAAGAAGGACTTGACAGGCTCAGAAAAGTCAAAAATAGTGAGATATCTTGCAGAGGGATGCAGCAGTCTTAAAATTGCAAAGCTTCTGAAGCGTGATCATCGAACAATCAAGCGTTTCATTCAAAATAGTCAACAGGGTCGCAAGAAGCGTGTGGAAAAACCAAGGCGCAAAATAACTGCCCATGAACTGAGAAAAGTCAAGCGTGCAGCTGCCAAGATGCCACTTGCCACCAGTCTGGCCATATTTCAGAGCTGCAACATCACTGGAGTGCCCAAAAGCACAAGGTGTGCAATACTCAGAGACATGCCCAAGGTAAGAAAGGCTGAAAGACGACCACCACTGAACAAGACACACAAGCTGAAACGTCAAGACTGGGCCAAGAAATATCTCAAGACTGATTTTTCTAAGGTTTTATGGACTGATGAAATGAGAGTGAGTCTTGATGGGCCAGATGGATGGGCCCGTGGCTGGATTGGTAAAGGGCAGAGAGCTCCAGTCCGACTCAGACGCCAGCAAGGTGGAGGTGGAGTACTGGTTTGGGCTGGTATCATCAAAGATGAGCTTGTGGGGCCTTTTCGGGTTGAGGATGGAGTCAAGCTCAACTCCCAGTCCTACTGCCAGTTTCTGGAAGACACCTTCTTCAAGCAGTGGTACAGGAAGAAGTCTGCATCCTTCAAGAAAAACATGATTTTCATGCAGGACAATGCTCCATCACACGCGTCCAAGTACTCCACAGCGTGGCTGGCAAGAAAGGGTATAAAAGAAGAAAAACTAATGACATGGCCTCCTTGTTCACCTGATCTGAACCCCATTGAGAACCTGTGGTCCATCATCAAATGTGAGATTTACAAGGAGGGAAAACAGTACACCTCTCTGAACAGTGTCTGGGAGGCTGTGGTTGCTGCTGCACGCAATGTTGATGGTGAACAGATCAAAACACTGACAGAATCCATGGATGGCAGGCTTTTGAGTGTCCTTGCAAAGAAAGGTGGCTATATTGGTCGCTGATTTGTTTTTGTTTTGTTTTTGAATGTCAGAAATGTATATTTGTCAATGTGGAGATGTTATATTGGTTTCACTGGTAAAAATAAATAATTGAAATGGGTATATATTTGTTTTTTGTTAAGTTGCCTAATAATTATGCACAGTAATAGTCACCTGCACACACAGATATCCCCCTAAAATAGCTAAAACTAAAAACAAACTAAAAACTACTTCCAAAAACATTCAGCTTTGATATTAATGAGTTTTTTGGGTTCATTGAGAACATGGTTGTTGTTCAATAATAAAATTATTCCTCAAAAATACAACTTGCCTAATAATTCTGCACTCCCTGTAAGGTACAAACCCTACAATCATGACCATGACTGGCAGGAAGGAGAGACGTCACCTACCCGCAAGTGATGGACTCCAACGAGTCAGATCCCACAGATGTGGATATTCACCTGTGTTTCACATTCAGCAGCAGGTGCTGGTGAAGGTTTGGTGTGCCACCATCTATATTTATAAATGCAGACAGATTCAATCTGAGTCAGTTTGCACCAGCGCGTACAACTCGATTGATCTGTTACCAAAAGTCGAGCTAATGGCTGAACTCTGGATTTCTGGTTCCCATCTTTAAGGGAACCATTTAAAAACAACAAGATCACATGTTAATGATACACAGACGCAATCGTTTTGGTCATGGCATGACCTCCAACCATTGTTTCCTTGTTGTGTAACTACATCATCATGCAGCTTTTCACCATCAGTGCATTTTAATCTAAACTAAGCCGTTCTGCAGTCCAAATTGGACCCGTCGGTTTGCTGGAAAGAAGAAACAGAGGAGATCAAACTCAGCTGGTTTCTGCTGATGAATATGTGTAAGTTGCCTTTTGTCTGGTGGCAGTTTGAGGCATCTCCCCGCGCTTCCTGTGATTTGCTTAGCGGTTAGAAACACCAGCTAATCAGGGCCTAATTCTCCACCAGCTCAGTTTTAATCATACTGATCATTGATGATATTGACCTCCTAAGCTGCACAGTCTGCAAACTGCACACTCGCCGAAGCCCGCTCACTTCCATACGCACAGCACGTTAACAAGAAATGACAAGAAGTGTCCCGAGCGCCCCGGCACATGCAGCTAACCTTCAGAAAGAGCCGAATTCTTTGTGATTGATGACTTTAATACAAAGGAAGCAATAAAGCAGAACTAAATACAAAATTAGCTGTAATAGTACTGTACATTATTACACTTCATTATTGCTTTCCAAAGGGGCTGATGACCCATATAATGCAAAGAACTAACTTTTCCCCTGACTTTTCTCTATTCATTTGTCTTTGTGGAGAAAAGTTTCCACAGCTTTTTCTTCCTAAACCAAACAGCTGAACACAGAGTCCATCTTTAATAACATCTGGCAGCTAACCGGGCAAATGTTCCAGTCAGTGAGGAACACATTCCTGATGGAGTTATGGGATGTTTTGTGGGTTTCGAGTCATAATGAGCTCAGCATGGTTTTTATTTTGGAAATTATGGTTCTGTATGCGAGGAAGGAGGAACAATCAGGCTTCAGCAGATTCCAACACAAACTCGACATGAGGACAAAAACTAACACTGATGTTAGCAAGTGAGCTAATGTTCGCCAGCTGGCTATTAATGCAGATAAGCTACCATTAGTCAATCTTTTAGCTAATGAAGCCCATTCAGTCACACGGTAACACTACAGTTAGCATTAGCAACACTTTTGGTTCATGGTGGTCCAGCCCTTTCTTTCGGCTAATATTAGCAAATCATAATATGGCTGGTAACACAGCTAGCTTCCTTGTGCAGTAAAGGCCCTTTCACATGGCACAGCAGTGCTGCACTCTGACACAAGTTTACAGACATTTATAGGGACCTCCAGAGTCTTTCCTTGTGGAAACGGCACACTCTTCACGTGTCGGGATAGGTCCTAAGCGTTCTTCTTTATGAATCAACGATGCATTTTTATGAAACATTTATACATTATTAAACATTTGAACATAATACGTCACAAACTCTTGTAGAGGATATAAAGTCAGACAGATGCATGTTTTGAAATGACAGAAATGACCTAGTACACATAGAGACGGCGCAAAAAACGACGTACAAGCAGAGCACGTCTCCCAGCACAAAACAATTCACTTTAGCTAGCGGCCAGCACAGCGTATGACGCATCCTATGTGAAAGGGTCGACTGGCCTGAGCTGTAACTCAGCTGTCCGTTTTCACATTTACCAGCTAACGTTATGAACGTGGCATCACCACATTCATGCAGTGTAGCTAAGGTGCAGCTT
The DNA here is from genome assembly GCF_001858045.2 of Oreochromis niloticus. Lineage (NCBI taxonomy): Eukaryota > Metazoa > Chordata > Actinopteri > Cichliformes > Cichlidae > Oreochromis > Oreochromis niloticus. The sequence goes on from NC_031970.2 coordinate 2,331,975, forward strand.
ACTGTACTTTTCTATCAGGATCTAGCAACAACAAATAGCTTTAGCAGCTAGCATGATTCATGATAATAATTTGTATGTACTGTCACACTGTCTAGTGACAACAAAATCAGCTTCCTTACTAAGGTACACACGCAGGTAACGCTATGTTATATATTAGGAGGATGACAGTAACAGCTAACATGGGGGCCGTTAGCCAGCTAGCTGTAATTTAGCTACATAGCAAGTATCTGACACTGAGAGTTTCGTCACGTCCAGCTGAGCTTTGCTGCCATTTCATCCATATTCAGGTATGCAGTCGCTGCTGTTCTGTGACATACAGAAGATATGGTAGGGGAACATGACCGAGTATGATGGTCCTCACAGTCCTGAAAACATTTTTCCTTGAAATTATTTTAGCTGCAAACAGAAATCTGAGACTGATTAGTGTAAAACTGGGTATGTTTTTACAATTACAGGAAGTGACCCTTCAACATTAAAGGGAAGCTGAAGGGTGCAGACAGCGAGGTTCAGGCAAACAAATCCATCCACACAGCGTCTTTTTCTCTCTTTGATCTACTTTCTCCACCACAATGGTACACACTCAACAAGGGCAATGCAGAGCAAGCAATTGGGTTTGGAAGGAGATAGTTTTCAGTAATTATTTCGCCGTGCCGTGGTCGACATGGAAAATATTACCCACATGAACAGAAGCAATCAGTTTCCTCCTCAAGGTGTCGGATACACTTATTTCGGTGCACCGAGGACGATTTGAAATGCATAATCCTTCTCCCACGCGCTCGCTCGTCTGCGCTTATTTAATAGTTTCCCCCCAATAACTGCATGAATATCATTAAAAATGTCACAGGGATGGCTTGTGAAGGAATGCAGGAGTCCCACACCCACCTGGAGTCTGAGGTTTTTATTATGGAGCTTATTGACTGGTGGGCTGACACAATGATTGAATAAAACGGGAAATGGAACGTGACAGAAATGCAGGAAGGGCGGGAGCTCAGGCGAGTCTCCTTCCCCTGAACTTTGTTTTACTGCGTCGTGCTCCCCGCCGTGAGGGAATAAAAAGTGAAACAGGTGTCTGTGGCTGCTGTTTGCCGTGCACATCATTGTACATTTGGGGTTAATTGTGAGAAAGCTGGGTTTGTTACTGCATGGCTGCCAGTATAAACCCCTAACGGGGCTGGGAAATCAGGGCTGGGAAAGTGTTTAAGATGCACACTGTAGCTGTTAAACGAGGGAAACAGTGTGTATATGCACAAGTCTCTGCCGGCTACGACAGCTTTCCTGGGCGGTTATTAAAAATGTGCTACTTGTCAGCTCTGTAAGTGCATGTTGAGCTGGTGTAGTGTCTGCAAATGGGGATGCTAATGGGTAACGGGGAAAGCAACTGCAGCTGACACCTGAGCTGTGCTTCGTGGCATCTGTTTAGCTAGTTTTGTAGAATAGATCTGCACAGCCTCCGGGCTTTTGTATTATTTTAAATGTGCTCGGTGCAAGTCTCGGTTTTTGCTGTAAATGCAGGCAGCACATCATGGAGGGTTGAGGGGCTCAGTAGGACCTGCGCTCACCTGGAAGAAACAAAAGTTTAGAGTAGAAGGGAGCGGTGGAGTGTTTAAATAACCGAAAATCAGCCTTTTAATTCACTGATAACTTGTTTCCTGAAGTGTTGGCAGCCAAAGTGCCAGCTTTAACGAGTGATGTCACACTGGCTATGTCCATCTTCAATATACAGTCTGTGATGGATGTACTCTTTAAGAAGACTGAGTGTAAACATCTTCATGGGAAGAACTCTACTGAAGCTTTGTTTTGGGTTTGACGTTTCATTCGTGGCAAAGCAGGAAATTCATTTTTGACTTTTTGCCTCAGTTACAGGTGGGCGCCGATGACCCTGAGATACTTAAAATGTGACTGTAGCTCAGCTGCCGTCTGTGCTTCCTGACTGTTAGGTCGTTGTAATTCCTCGTGCTGCTTTCATGTCTTGTTTTCAGCACCTGTTGGTTGGTGTGTTGCATGAATGCAGCATCAGATTCTCTGACTTCAGCTCAGCTCGTCTCGCCAGCACACCTCCCACAGTGAGCTTTCCACACAGCGACACTGAAGCTCGGTTACATTTCTCACTGAGTGATGAGCTTTTCATTTCTCGGTGTCTCTCTGAAACGTTCCTCGCTTTTCAAGACGAATGTCTCACCTTCAGGTCTGATCAATAAGAAGCTGCTGCTGTTATGGGGAATATGATCCCATCGGTTAGGTGTTAGTGGGTATTTTTGATGTGTCTCCACCCCTGACCCTGGGGGTGAGGAAAGAAACTCCCTCAGAGTTCGTGCGTTTGATCTTTTCATGGTTGGTTTTTTGCAGTGAGACCTGCTTGGAGTCGTGGTACGTCTGTGAGGAAACGTCTGGTTTGTGCCCAGGTGGACTTTCCTGATAGGAGCAGGGGCCGTTCCTTAAGATGACCTCACACACCACCTCGGGGAGTTTTCATCATCAGCCAGGTGTGTTCAAAAAATTCTGGATAAAATTTATGTTTTAGAAAAATTTGATTTATCAGTTGTTTTTCTTCACTTCTGTCACGGTTCGCTGGAAAAGAGGACTCAGAATGCAGAACTCTGGTCAATGCAAACAGTGCGTCTATTTACAGTTTATTTACAGTTTATTTACAGTTTATTTACAGTGCCCAATAATCCACAAAATAAGCAAAGTCCAAATAGTGCTTTTCCCCAAATCCTGGTTCGACTCCGTCCGTGATTTCCAGTAACTGTGTTCATGCTGCCCAACTGCCCACTCTGTCCCAGACTCCTAGAGAAGGCGAAACAACACACGACTGATGAGCTGGCAGGAAAATTAAGCGCAGGTGAGCCGGCTTCGGCGCAGAGGTGCTTCCGGGTCCGAGACCGGCCGGCTGACGCTCTTCCGGAAGCGCGAGCATCCGTAAACAAACACGTACAGAGGAGCAGGGAGGAAAAGGGAGAGAAACACACATATAACAAGCAGATGGTCCGGGGAGGACAGTCCGACCATAACAGCTTCATCTTTTCGGGCGTGTCGAGATGGATTTCAGATCTGACCTCTGATTCTGCTTTTTTTGTGAAATTTCTGGTTCAAACTGACCTAAATTCATAAATTCATCTCAGTGGTTTTCTTCATCTGAAGGGAGAACATTCAGAGGAAATGACGGCAGATGACTGTTTTGCTTTTAATGATCCACAAAATGCGTTTACAGTAAAAACACATGGAACCAAAGAGTCAATGGGAAGATGGAGCTGGAGCGCTGAAGCTGCGTGGTGACAGACATCATAGTAAAGATGGTGGTAAGTATACCGGGCGTGCTCTGGTGGGAGGAGCCGGAGATGTGGGCACTCAGGACGGAGGCTGTGTGTAACTTTGTGGATAAGCAGCAGAAGTAAGAGCACTGCTGATTGGCCAGACTGACCTGGCATTGGCTTGAGTTTACTCAAGTCTCTGCTGCAAAGACACGGCTCCGATGAGTGGGTGTGGGAGATATCTCAGACTGTCCCTCAGCCTGTTTATAGTCTTTATGTGATGATCTCATTTTTCCTCAGCTTTGTTGCTCCTTTTACAGCAAATACATTTGTATCAGCACGATCAGACCAATAAAGCATTTACTGAGAGTGCACCGAAGGATACCAGAGTAACCGCTGACGGATGAGGCTGCTGATGGAGGCGGAGGTGGAGAGTTTGTAGCTCCACTGAAGCAGCAGGCAGTTACGTGATTGGTACATGGATTCCAATTACTGAGCGATCAGGAGGCTTCGTGCGCGCTGGCTTGTGAGTTTTCTTCATTCGTCATTTGCTCACAAGACTTTGTGTTCTCAGAAACGCACCGTGAAGTAAAGACTCCTCTTTAACATGTGTTTGAAAAAACAGGTTGCAGGGAAGTTTAGCAGCAATCATTAGCATCTCTTCAAACGCCGTGCGACCAGCAGTACGTCTTCATCTGTTTGTTTACCATTCAGACAGCCGAGGAATTCTGGGTGAATGTCAGCAAACTGAAAGCATGCAGGTTTCCTATCACATCCTGACACTTTCATATTCTGATAAGCTGAACAGAATGACAAGCACATCCCTGCGGAGACACCTGGGAAATAATAACAGCCTATTCTGCACTTTTAGCTTCAGTGTAAATCTGTGTAAGAAGATAAGTGCAGCATTAAACGAGTACAGTGACTGATGATGGCGTTTGCAAGAAGAAAGCAGAATTATGTTGTGTTTTGAAGTCCTGCCAATATGAAGTAAAAAAATTAAAGCGTACTATTTTACTCCTCAGAACCAAAACACCTGTAATTCTCTCAGCCTGCACACTAACAGGCGTATAAGCCAATTTCTTCCACATTCATTTGTGATGTACGTCTCTAAGCGCTCCTTCACACTGTGTGATGTTTTTAAAATATTCAGTTTTATTTATATAGCGCCAAATCACAACAACAGTCGCCTTAAGGCGCTTTATATTAATAAATCCTACAATAACACACACAGAGAAAAACCCAACAATCATATGACCCCCTATGAGCAAGCACTTTGGTGACAGTGGGAAGGAAAAACTCCCTTTTAACAGGAAGAAACCTCCGGCAGAACCAGGCTCAGGGTGGGGCGGGGCCATCTGCTGTGATTGGTTGGGGTGAGAGAAGGAAGACAGGATAAAGACATGCTGTGGAAGAGAGACAGAGATTAATAACAAGTGTGATTCAGCAGAGAGGTCTATTATCACATAGTGAGTGAAGAATAAACACCCAGTGCATCATGGGAATCCCCCAATTCCTGTAGAGATAGACAGACCATGTAAAATGTAAAAGCTGTTAACTCTAAGGATGAGAAATGAAGCCAAGTGCCTCTAATGTCCAGCAGAGGTGCCAGCAGCTAGTCTGTCCAACCTCCGACTTTCCAGCAGAAATAAACAAGTTTACAGCCTGAAATACAAAACATGATATTTCACTTTGGTTATCAAGTTGCATCTACAGACTGTATGGAGCATCACAGCCACACTGAAACCTGCTAATTAACTTATGGATCTGGAGCTCACACCAATAAACCTCTATAATGTGACTATGGCGACTGACTGGAGCCTCCGCTGGATGTTAGAGGAACTGCAGTTTTGTCCCCAGAGGTGGATGCTTGTTTCAACTCGGGAAACTCAACCCTCTCCCATGACATACAAACTCACCGAACACTCACTAATAACCCAACGCACATCATCCCACTATCAGTATGCTCAAAGCGTTCACCCAAAGGTTTTGCTTCTGAATACAAAAATAACTGTCAAGGTCCATAATTAACCTGTAAAACCAAGAAATGTAAAGCTGATTAGGAAAATGACAGCCAGTAACTCAGCAGTTTAGCCGTGCGCCGCTGCAGCATGCCTTCGAGCAACAATTTTTGAGTCATCTTCTGCTGATTGTCCCGAAACATTTTGCCCACGAAGCACACTCCCCCCCCCCCCCCCCCCCCCCCCCCCCGGTGTGTTCTGACAAAAGGCAGCGCCGACTCGCCCGGCTGCCGCTGGTGGCTGCCCGAGGTCGAAAGGGGTTAAACTCGCAAGCAGCAATTGGAGCTACTTAAGTGCTGTCAAGGCACAAAATTGGACAGAGCACCAGGCTGAATAATTACAGAATAACAAGGGAAAGGGGGTCTTTGTTTGGTCAGGGGAGAGAAATAATTGATTTAGGAGGGGAGGGGTGGCTCAGATTTTTTTCCACCTTGTTTCAACACACCAGAGGACACACAAGGTCTCCCGCAGTGGCACTTGCCATCCAGGGGAACTTCCAACCTACTAGAACGAGGAGCAGGGAGAGCTTGAAAAAATGTAATTAATTGGATCAGATTAAAATTAATGAAGTAATTAAGGAGCTGCCTGGCCTAGTTCTTCTAGTCTGGAAGTGTAAAACGTACCACTGGCAGCAGGAGCGGTTGCACCGTGGAGTAACTTCGATTTAGAGTGCAGGCAGTTTTAATGAGGAGGGAGAGAAGCGCTGAAAATAAACAGCTCGAGGAAGCGAAAGTGGCGATCTGTAGGATGCCACTTTTCAATTTATTTGGTACATCTTTGTAAGTGCTCATTGCTGCTATGCTTCCGCACTTTTCTAAATGGCAGCTTTTCTTTGTCTGTTCAGCCAATTGGCCACCACAGTGCTGACTGTCAGGTTCCCCCTCGCTCTTAATTCTCCACAATCTGCCAATTCTGCAGGACAAAATAAGTGGAGCGGAGGATCGGCCCAACAGCAAGTGCAAAATCATTTATTTAACTGGCTATAGGATAAAATCCTTCAGTGATGCACTCTTATTACCACTTGAAGAAAGTACAAGTTCACCTAAAGCTGAGTCGGAGCAGTTAAAGGTGAAACGTCAAAGCTGGACTCGAGCGGTAAACTCAGAGTGAAGCTCGTGCTATCAGTTGTTATCAGTCGCCTCCTTCACCTGATTTACCTGCTGCTGCCTCACTGAGGACCGATGCTTCCAACCTTGGGTAACAGACGTCACAGGAATGCCTGTCAAACTCGGACAACAGTCTTACGTCATTCGTTTGTGATATTTTTCCAGGTCTAAAGGGTGAAAAGGTCCACATGTGAAAGCTGCATGGCTCATCATGCTGCTCACACAGAGACCACCGTTCAAGTCTCACATGTTCTTTAACCAAAACCTCCTCAGATGCGTCCTCCATTTTTAACCCCAGTCTTTCTCTAAAGCTGACCAAACTAAAGCAATGTGGAGTAAACTCAGGAAGCAGGAAGAGGAAGTTATGGAAAAGAAGAACTCCCTTTAATTTTGTTATGCTTGTGTTAATTGAAGGACTGTGTGACAGCCCTTGTAACACGGTTCATTTTGGCCTGAAACCTTTAAAGTGCAGCGCTGTGGTCTTTCTGTGGCTGCTTGTCCTGTTGCAAAGCTGCATGCATTTCTTATGTTACTGAGACACCATTCTACAGTCAAACGCAGCTCCAGGTCCGTGTGCATATCTAGTCTCATGGAGAGCATGCTATAAGGTAATATTTTAATCTTTTACTTGCGGTGCATCATCATATATGTACAGTACAGAACATTAGGAGCTGCCTACAGACGAGAGCATGGAAGATGTTTGTTTGTGTAAAATATGAGAAAGGTACTTTTAGTTTTATCATCATATACCATCATTATCATTTATGTCTTATTTAAGTCCTTATAGGTGGGAGGCCTGCACCCACCTGCATGTTATGAAGAAAAATGAGAAGGGAATGATATTGAGTCAGGGGATCTGAGAATAAAGCTGATAAACTGCTCCACGGTCATTAACTTCAGACACAAAAAGAACATATTGTGTTCTGTCAGGGCACTGCTTCAGAATCAGAATACTTTATTAATCTCTAAGAAAATGATGTTGCAGCAAATTCTAAAAAAAGACATCAGTTAAAAGGTACCAAGAGTGAGCTCTCTTCTGTCATCACGCACATTGTCTCTGGAAGTGGGATTAACTCTGCATGATTCTGATTTTGTGTCTGTGTGCTGTTAACAATAGCAAAGCAGAGAGTCCAGCAAGTTTTTCTGGTTGTTTGGAGATTGTGATACACTGCTGGTCTTTGACGTGAGGCTGATTGGAGGTTAGCATGCTGAACAAGTAGCTCTGCTGACCACACTGTTCTGAGATCAGATGCAGACTGCACGTTGTCTGGAACAGAACTAGCATTAGGAAGCAAACAGGCTTAACTGAGCTCAAGAACATGTGATCTGTGGGACCTGAAACAAGCTCAGCGTAGCCTAAGCATACGTTTTCTCTCAATGATCATCTCAGTCAACATGTGTTTTTCTAGCTAACATCCTTTAGCATGTCCTTGATGATGTTAGAAAGGAAAGCTTGATAATGGAGAGGGGAGGACAGTTTAATACAGCAAGCAAGCTTTTAAAGAGGCAGACTTCAGCAGCATTTTCAGATTAGCATTTTAACCTAGCGTACTTAGTTTAACCTGCTATTTTGCTAATAACCCATCATTACTTTGTTAAAATTGTAATATTAAAACATTATTATTTTCAGTCCAGCTGTAGATATTGACAGTTGACCATATCATACAGTAAAATTCAGCTGTGATTTTTTTTTGTTATGAAAGAGTGTAGCGTGTATAAAATCCACCACATGTCACCGATGTGACGGAGAGTTTAAAGGCTGCAGGATTAGCGGTCTGATGTTGGACAGCACAGCCTTATCACCAAAACATCATTTAGCATCGAGCTGAGCTTCCATAGGCTCCTACACCTGAATGCACATTACATGATGGGTAACGCTGGCTGCATAGTGTACAGCATATTCATACTGCATCATAGATGGAACGGTGATGTCCTGTTTATGACCTGTTCTCACTGCCAGGCAAGCAGAACGAGGCAAGCTGTACACTTCATGAACGACTTCTGTCGAGTCAAATGTCTGCATAATGCAGACATTCACATGTTGAGCATCTCTTTGACAGCCTGAGGTGAGAGCATGTTGCCATCCATCCATCTTCTGGATCATCGGTCAGGCAGACCTCTTTCTCCCTAACCACAGCCTCCAGCTCGTTTAGGCGATACACAATCTCTCCAGTGTATCCTGGCTCTGCCCCAGGGCCTTTTCCACTTTGGACATGCCGGAAACAGCTCGCCTGAGAGGCATCCCGGTCAGATGTTGAACCACCTCAACCGGCTCCTTTTGATGTGAAGCAGCAGCTCTGCTCAGAATCTCTCTTCACCACAGCAGACTGGTCCTGATCTCTGCAGACCTGTCCTTCTGTCAGTCTCCTGCACGGCGCAGCTTCAATTCAAATCATTTTTTTATGTAGCGCCAAATCTCAGTCGCCACAGGGTGCTTTGCATTGTAAGGTAAAGACTTTATGATAATAACTTTCATTCATGAGCGCTTTCATTAGACAGATCCACAAATACTTGAACTCCTCCGCTGTAATAATCCAAAATAAACATGCTTCCATTTTTGTTTCTCTTTTTTAATATCCTCGTAATGTTTATCTCCTTTTCTTGTTAGATGCTTTGGACTCGGTGTTGTTTATCACAGCAGGTTCTTTGTAAAGTTTCTAAATTATTTTGAGGGAGAAAAACCCGACGTTAGCATCATTTCCAAACACAAAGGGAGAAACACAGATTCCCTCAGTTGTACACAAAGGCACTCACTATAATCATCAGCCTGTAATAAGCCCACTGCTGTTGATACTGAAACTAAATGATGAGCACCTTCAGTACCTGCTAGCATAAAACAACGAGCAGCAGCTCAACAACTTACAATTACTCCATGAAAACAGTTGGAATTATGCTACAACTTGCAATTATACAAGCAGAAAAATGACACACCTGTAGAAAGTGCAGGGAGGCAGCCAGAGATTAGTGTTGTGTATAAATAAAGCATCATTATGGATTTCCAGAGGGACCGAGCATCTTCATCAGCAGATCAAAGTGTCGACCAAATGTTGTAATTATGTTCTCACGTTCTGACTGAAGCAGAGACACAAACAGGTTCATGTGCTGACTTATTTAATACTGAGGGACAAAGACACTGATGGAAACAGAATGAGAGGAGAAAATAGAGAAAGTCTTTATTCATCCAGCATTTCTTGTGACACTTGAGCGTGAACGATGTTTCATGTAAAGTAACACAATACGTTTTCTTCAGTGGACTTAAAAGAGAGAAAACGTCTTAATTCTTCAACAGAAAGTGTAATTTTTCCAAAACGCCACATTTTTGATCCGTCTGTTTGTTGCTGGTGAGAGGCCGTCTCGTGTTCGGATAAACGAGTCTGGTCTGAAACTCTTTTTCTCCCCCGCTGTGGGCACAGACAGGAAAAGTGAGCGCCTCCTCTGCAGCATTTAGCCTGTAAACTCCTGCAAACAGCACTTATGAACGCAGCTTTGCTTCATGCATTTATGTTGGAGAGACTTGTGTATTTATTCCAGCAACTCAAACTGTCTGAAAGTGGAACAAATTACCGAGATAACATCAGCAAAGTGATTTTCTAAAGGGCAGCACTGTTGGCTACGCAAGTGCTGCATGCTAGAGTTGTAGATTTGATCTTCTACATGAAACTGAACAGAACCACTGACCTCTGACTGCTGGGGTCAGTAGCTCAGATTGTAGTTTTCATTGAAGATGAACCATGATTAACCCCAGTTTCTCTACTGCGTCAACAAAGAGGCGTCAGCGAGTTACACAATAAACTTATCCTCCAATGTTATCAGGGTAACTTTGGGTTTAACGCCGTGTTTTCAGCGTTGCCGAGGGCTCCATGTTCGAGTTTGGAAAATCACCGCCTACTGACCAATCAGATCTCTGGAAAACAGATCAATTGTTTTGCTGATCAGAAAAGTTCCCTCAGACTTCAGAGTGCAGACAGTCAGAGGCTCCTCTGATGAGCATCAGTAATACATTTACATCTTAGAAGCAACTTTATAATTTTTTGTCCTTTAAGCCCTTATATCCTAAAACATGGTACTTATTGGTAGCTGTTGGCCTGATATGAAATTTGTAAATTTGTTAAGCCTGTGTGAATTTGAGAGAAGAAAGCCAAAACTGCACATCTGAGTATTAATAGAATGAAATAAGAGTTTGAGCTGTGTTACTGAGAAATCTGTTCACTCACACAGTCGCCAGTTTTGCTGTTTTTACTTTCTGGCTGCAGTTCATCAATACACACACACACACACACACACACACACACACACACACACACGCACACACACACACACACACACACACGCACACGCACACACACACACACACAGCTGTGTGAGTTCAGTTTCTATTGTGTGTTTTTCTAATCGTACAGTGAAATCAGTTGCTCTGCAGTCAGTGGACCTATCCTTGTTTCTAATTGGCCGGATGCTGCCAGCTCCGCCTCTTCCATTGGACGCACTACATTTACAAACTCTGGGTTGATTTTCCTGAGCTGGTAACCGTCTTCATGTTGTGACCTCAGCCTGACTGATCATGTCAAAGTACCTGAAACCAGAATAGTTTCAGGCCTACGATGATGTCACAGGTGGGGACGTCAAACCAATAATGAGAATAAGACTAAAAAAGTGCTGAGCAAATACAATTTTTAACTATTTAAATGAATAATGACAGAAATAATTGAGCACCTTCTGCCAAATGTAGTGTGTGTACAGCATCTGCATCCAGCTCACAGTCTGGATCTTTTCATGTGCCGCTGCTTATTGGGAATATGTGAACCACATGAATCCCACAGACACACCACATTTTTGGTCCACATGAAGATGAATATTCCTTTGATTGTGCTGTGTCTCCTGTGCTGACCCTTAAAGATCGATTACACAAACCACAGCTGGACTTTCATCAGCAGGAATCTCTGACGGAGCTTTCTCCATTTCTGTCACTCTTCCTCTTTTTCTGTCGTCACTTCTCTTCTATGCAAATGCTGCTATGATCCACTTCACTTTGTCTTAAATTAACCCCCCACCTCCTCCACCTCTCCTCCAGTCGGTGTGTATGGCATCCTGCCCGTCCCCTCCCTGATTGTCATTCCAGGCGACTCACACTCACGACTTACATTTCTTGGATAATGACAGCACATGTCCAGCCTGCCGCCACAGGGCGACTTCACTTGATGATGCAAAAACTAAAAGTGTTTGTGTGTGTGTGTGTGTGTGTGTGTGTGTGTGTGTGTGTGTGTGTGTGTGTGTGTGTGTGTAAGAGAATCTCAATTAATGAAAAGGAACGCCGCCATGGACAGGAAGAACAAAATTGGGAATTAGTGGCTCTCAGTAGAGGAGTGGAGGCAAATCAGATTTTATGACCCCGTGCGTATTAGAGCGGAGAAGATTAGCTGAGAGGGCAAACGATGGAGAGGCGGTGTGTGTGTGAGATGAATGCTCAAGAAGCTGCAATTTGTTTTATTTTTGTAATTTCCTTTTCCTCAGGAGGTTTCAGGGACGCGCTTAATAAACTTTAGCCATGTGGGGATGGCTTCTGCTGAGCATCATCACCAATGTTTCCCCCAACATCCAATTTCACATGAATGTCGTTATTTATATATCACATAAACATTAAAGCAAACTTTAAAAGAGTTACATATCACACTCTTCTTGTTCCAGATGGTCAAAATCTGCTGCTGTCTTTACGGCTCCTGTTTGGAAAAGTCCACCTGAATGGGCGGCAGAGGCACCGGTCACACAGCTGTTATCCCGTATGTGTCCCTGCACATCTGCTTCATGTAGTTTTCACCTCTGGCACAGAATCGTCTTGATAAAGTGGCTTAAAATAAACTCTAAATGTAACTAAAGAGCAGTGATCTCTCAGCCTCGTCCTCATCTGCTGGGCTCCATTCGAGACATTTTGGTTCCTAAACCGCACAAAAAGGGTTTTTTTTTTTACCTACATCAAATCTCAAATGTAACCGAATGCATTTTATAACCAAACAAGATCTCAGTGTGACAAAAGCTTGAATTCCCACTCAAGTAATCCAGACCAAACGACTGCCGGCCGTGTGATTAATTATCTCTGTCATGTTTTTATTAAAGTTTGCGTGTAAACACAAAAGCTCGAAGGTTTAGGATGAAATCTGAGTAAACTTTGCAGAGTGGAGTCATGCCAACAATCTATTAAAATCTGGTTTACATCTACTGAGGACTTCAAGCTCAACGTCATGATTTACTGGGAGAAAAATAACAAAAGGCCTTACAAGTGTGCTGCGTACTGTAAACATGAAGAAAGATTTGAAATATCATCTCACATTTGACCTCTGACCTCTCCTTCAAGGTCAATAGATTGATCTGAATGCTATAGAGAGCTTTTTGGTTCTTAGTGCCATTGTTGGGGAGTGATGCTATGGGGATCCCAGTCTGCCCTGTCTAACAGGAAGATGTGCACTCATTTATTAAGTGAGAGCAAAGAAGCCCAACGAATGAAAAAAGAGGCTGATGCTGTGAAAGTTCAAGTTTTTTTTTCTAACATGTCTTGTAACTTTAACCAAAGAGCATTCAAAAAAGTTTGCATGATTTTTTATTATTATCATTAGTATCGAACTACGTTTTATTAAAGTAATTAATCAACAAACAGGACAATGACTGGTGTGGGACACAAACCTCAGTCTCCTGGGTGAAAGTCTTCTCACTGACTCGTCATTTCCAGATTCAAATCCTAAGAAACCTGACAGATCAGCTCAGTCGTGTTTTCCTTTTGGCCCCGGCGCCCAGCACTTTGTAAACTACATAAACGTATCATTAATGTGGAAGAATATGATAAAAAATATGGTATTTCCCAACTATGACATGGCTTTCATTTGAAAGGAACAACACGTTGCTCTGTGGACAAATGTAGCTCAGATGTTTTCCATCAGACTTGATTTTCTCAGTTTTTATATTTGATCACATAAAATTAAAGCCGCTGTGCAGATCTGATAATCTGATTAAGAACAGGACCTGGTTGGTTTCTGGCTTCGTTATGAAAACTAGTTAATAGTCAGGTGTTAATCTCAGCCAACATTCAGTGTTTGTCTTGCAGAAATGAGGCTGAAATGAACCACAGCCACATGAAGGCTGTATGCTGACTTCCAACAATAATATGAAATTAAAAAGAAACGTGACCTACAAATGAGCCATGAGGAACTCCATATTAAACATTTATTTAATAAAAATAAATGTTTTTATTGTTTGTTTCACTTCACAGAAAACTGAAGCTTTTCAGACCAATAACATGTTCAACACACAAAGTCAGAAAACATAGGAAACATCCCAAATGTTACTTTTCCAATATTTCTCTCACGTGTTGAGATTTACCTCAACAAATGAGATTATGTATGTCTCCGGGACAGCTCTGCCACTGAGAAAGTTTATATAACTAAGCCTTAATCCAGAAACTGATGCCTTGAAAATGGCTGTTCATGCTGAATTGAGCCCCAGCTTGGTGGTTTCCAGGTTTCTATTTTAATGCCGTCCACACTCCACCTGCCTGCGCTGCAAGACCTCATCCATAATATCCTGTCTGGAGGCAACAAAGACGTCCTAACTCTGCACTAATGTCTGTCTGGCTCGAGCTCTCCACCAGCCTCACTGGCGTGCTGCACCTCTTGCCGCCTCGGGCTGCCGCCGTATTTCAGCCGGACATCCGTGCGTGTGAGTGAGAGCGACGAGACGGTTGTAAAACAGCCGGTTTGGGAGGCGCAGAGAAGCCAAGTGTGTGCATATTTGTACAGATGTAAGACAGCGAGAGGAGGTGTGTGTTTGAGTCTGGCCTGTGTGTGTGTGTGTGTGTGTGTGTGTAGACTGTATGAACCCAGAGAGATATTCACCGTTCAGACAGTCTGCCTCAAGAGATAGAAGGGATTACGCTTCAGCTGCAGCCTTGCACTTCCTCCACCAACACAAACACACGCTCATGGAAACACAGCACACACACATATCTGTGCTTAAAGTGCACAGAGCAGCGCTTCTTCCCTGAATCCAATGAACAGTTTAGAGTTTGTAAAGACACATCTGTAAATGAACACTTGGATGGTTTGATTCGTGTCTTAATGTTCGTGCGCGGCCGAGGCGTGGTAGGTCTCAGGGTCACGTCGCCATCTGTGATGTGTATGGAGGTGTGCTGTGGTGATTAGAGCTGATGAAGCTGCTGTTTTTAATGTTCCCGCCCTCATTCATGGTCATGACCGTGAGTACTGACTGAAAGCAGAAGATCGAGGACACCAGCTGCAGAAATGAGCTTTCTGTGAAGGGTGTCGGAGCAGATGGCCCCGCCCCTCCCTGAGCCTGCCTCTTCTGGAGGTTTCTTCCTGTTAAAAGGGAGTTTTTCCTTCTCACTGTCACCATTCTCAGGATTTTGTCTGTATTGCTGCAGGGTCTGCACCTCACAGTAAAAAGCATCTTGAGACAACTGTTGTTGTGAAGTGGTGCTATATGAATTGAGGTAAGGGTGGTCACCTTCAGCTATGTCCCGAGCTTTGGATAGTGACTGAAGGAGCGAGGTTTTCTTTGAAGAGTGGCAAAACGCAGCAGGTTGAAGGTGGTCCGTGGATGGTCCATCAGGAGGAGGAGCTCAGGGAGGACATGCTGGAGAGATTACATCTCCTGGATGGCCTGGGAACTCCTTGGTGTTCCTCCAGATAAGCTGGCTGGGGAGAGGGGAGGTCCGGGCTTGTGGCAGCAACAAGTGAAGCTCATAAGTTAACCTGTTGCATATCAAACATGGAGTCTTTGATTTGTGGGTCTATGAGGAAAAATAAATGAACGAATGGAGAAAACTCTACCAAACACTGAGTGTCATTGCATTATATGGGGTATTTTCCTTTTGTGGTGCAGTTATTAAATAACCTGTTCAAACTGACGTTATGCTTGCTCATAGGAGGCATTCTGATTGTTTGGGCTTCTCTGTGTTATTGTAGAGTCTTTACCTTCTAATATAAAGTGCACTGAGCTGACTGCTGTTGTGATTTGTCTCCCTATAAATACAATTGAAGTGAATTGCACCTGTTTCTCATTTTTCCTGTAAGACATTCGAGGCAGAGCAAGACTTTTGCTGTAGGTCTATATAAAACCTGTGGAGCGGGTTTGTTGAATTTGCAACCCTGGCTGGTTGTTGATGGTGCTTTTGGCAGCAATGGGCAAAGCCCATAATTTAATCTGATGGAGCTGTTGCATCGCAAACATGGAGCCTTTGATTTGTGTCACGATTGGTCGAACTGAGGTTAAAGTGGTCTAAAATGTTGTGAAAAGCCACTCGAAGCAGGCACCTGCACCACGGTTCCCCTCTAATGACTCATAAACACACTGGCCCGAGTGCTGCTGTGATGCAACGTATAAATAAATGCATTCACGCGGCACACACCTCTACAGAAAATCATTCCATTCCGGTGCTCCAACATCTGTATGGGTGTTCAAAGGAGAAGGGAAAAGAGCAAGAGACGGAGTGGGTTCAGAATCATCCACTTTTTCAAATTACCAGCACTTTTTAAAAAAATGACAGACATTGGAGAGGTTGATGGGAAGTGGCCACTATGAAAAAGGCAGTGCACAGGGCGACAGCAGCCCAGAGCAATTTGAGAAAGGGCTGCTCGTGATGTGAACACATTTTGTTCTGTTAAGTGACCAATCACAGTAAAACCATTTGGACTCCCATGCTGTGGAGGGAGACGGCACCGAGCACTCTACTGCAATCCACATATTTCTCAGGTCAGAAACACCTGCTGCACTCCTTTTAAAAATAATGAATACCCAGTCTAATGCTCCAGCTTGAATATGAGTTATTTTTTTCCCAAAGCTAAAATAATAAACATGGTTAAAAACAAATACGAGGAGCTATGTCCCTGCCTCACGGCCAAATCTAATCTATTTGCTCACCAATATTATTTTAGTGTCCCTGAGCACGGCTTTCCCTCAGGCCTCTCTCAAATTTACTGATATGTCCGTGAAGATATAATTTTTTGAAGGCAAAATAAAAAAAAGAGTGGTCTGGAGGTTGGAGGGGCGGTGGAGGAGGGCATCATTTCACCCCTCAAACCCAGGTGTATGAGTTGAATTTGGATCTCTGGTGTGAAGTGAAGCCTCTCTCTTCCTCTCCTCAACCTCCAACCTCGAGTTTTTCTGGTATTTCTCGTAGAAAGTAGACATTTTATATGCACAAGTGAGTACAGATGAAAAACTGTGTTCAGTCTCATGGCAGTTTGTGACATTTTTAATCTATTGTTTTGTGGGTCCGATCATAAATTTGAATTTTCCCCAACAAGCCCAACGCCAGGCTGGCGACCTGTAGCTCACCTTATAGCTGTGATAAGCTCCACTTTTAAAGGGGGAAAAAGACAGCATTAAGAAGTTGAAGGGATGAGTTTTTGGTTCATGCCAGAGACCCAAGGTGGTCACAGATCATTGGGTGGACTGTTGAGAGTTCTGTGACTTTACAGGACTGTATAAGCTGGGACAGATAGAGCTGCGTGTCATCTGCATAGCAGTGAAAATTTATGCTATGTCTTCTAATGATGCTGCCTAAGGGAAGCATGTATAATGTAAATAGAATTGGTCCTAGCACTGAACCCTGTGGAACTCCATAATTGACCTTAGTGGGTGAAGAGGACTCTCCATTTACATGCACAAATTGGAGTCTATTAGATAGATATGATACAAACCACTGCAGTGCAGTACCTGTAATACCTACAGCATGTTCTAATCACTCTAATAGGATATTATGGTCGACAGTATCGAACGCAGCACTGAGGTCTAGCAGGACAAGCACAGAGATGAGTCCACTGTCAGAGGCCATAAGAAGATCATTTGTAACCTTCACTAAAGCTGTTTCTGTGCTGTGATGAGCTCTGAAACCTGACTGAAACTCTTCAAATAAGCCATTCCTCTGCAGATGATCTGTTAGCTGTTTGACAACTACTCTTTCAAGGATGTTTGATATGAAAGGAAGGTTGGAGATTGGCCTATAATTAGCTAAGACAGCTGGGTCTAGCCTTCCTGTTGTGTTTGGGTTAAATCTGACTGATTTACAACTTAAAACACTTGTAAATATTGTGCTTTACATCTGATGGCACAGGCCTTATGACTGTGCACTCGAACATATAAAAGTGTTTTAACCAGCATAGCAAATGAATAGGAATCCACTAACCCCCCCACCATTAGCCCCTGACTCCCTGAATGACCCATGAACTGAATTTGGTGGTGAAAAATGTTTGTTATGCTAATTTAAGAGCTGTTAAGACAGACCGGGCAATTTTGACCGTAACACTAAAGCAGGGTGGGGGGGGTGGGGGGGCGGCGACTGGAGGGCTAGAGATGGCTGCCAGCTTGAAGGCCTGTGGTACATAGCCGATTATTACAGAGAGATTAATTATCTTTAGGATCAATGAAAAATAATTAACAGTAGGATTGGGTGGGTCTAATAGATCATGCTGATGATTTGGATGAAGTAATCATTGAAGTTAACTCAGACAGATCAGATCAACATTTGAATATTAAATTCAAACGATCATCCTTTGCATACTGTCATCATTTTCAGCCCGTAACGCTGAATTCAACCTTTTTACTTCATACACTTTTAGTAAAATTTTATATCAGGATATATAAGAGTTGATGGTAACTAAACTATGAATATACTTTATAGAAAAAAAGTCCCATCAAATAAAAAACATTAATCCATATTTCTAAGAAAATGTGAAGGCCAGAGTTAGATGAAGTTACCATGACCTGCTTGAGTGTTTATAATAAAAAGAAATATATGTTTTGTAGGCGATCTTCAACCAGGAGCAGCTCATCTTCAAGGTTCTACAAGAATTTACTTCACACAGAGTTTAGACTGTCTGTGATGGGGTTGGACTCAAAATCCATTTTAGTGAGAAATAAATTCCTAAAACTGACTTGTTTCATTGTCGAGGTCTCCTGTAAAACATTTAAGTCACCAACTAGAGGATTAAGAACTTAGACATCCAAAGGAGCGGTCTGAGAGAAACAGACTGTTTCCTGTTTCACAAACCGTCCCAGAGCTGTAGTCACTGAGTGCAATATTAACGCTCTACTTTTAAAGACGGATTTTTTTATCAAGAGCGATCATAAGAGAGCACACGTGAGGCAAATGTGAAAACGTCACAGTTAATAGAAATAAATGTTTGTAGTGACAAGTGTTAAAGTGTCAGCACAGCTTCAGTGTTGGAGGTAAAGCAAACAGCAGACATGTTGGTGCATGAAGGTCTGCGTTGGAGTGCACACACTTCTCATTATTCAGTCTCAGTTTCTTATTTCCATTTCTGGAGGATTAAGATTACTGCTCCACTACTGCTTGTTAAAAGTTGTCAGGCAAATCTGACAAAAGGATCAACTATAGACTTAACTAAAACCATTTTTAGGACACTAAATTAGAGGCCTGTGGGGAATATTTTTAATAAGCTAAAAGTAATTAGTTCCTCTCCCTCCACAGTAGCACCTGAGTCCGGTTAGTGAGCTGCAGAGAAGCTGAATGCCACGTATTTATTATTCTATATGCACAAATATGAAGAACTGTTTGCACAGCTGCAAATGCGTCTTCACTAATGCAGATGAAGAGCGCACGCACACACACACACACACACACACACGCACACACACACACACACACACACACACACACACACACACACACACACACAGTGTGAGGCAGAAACGCATGCACTTTGCTGTGAAACACTTCCCACTGTGATTATTAATTACATTCCCCTTCGCTCGCCACCTGTGTGCAGGTTTTCTCTCCCTTCCTCTGTCCATGTTTATTTCATTGCATTCATTCCTCCTGTCCTCTCTCTGCATCATCATCCCTCGCTCTTCGTCACCCTCCATCTCTCTGAATGTAACGACCCACCTTCGCCTCTCTGTACACCGCGGGGAACGAGCGGCGGCCGACACCATAGATAATTAAGAGCGTTAACGAGGAAAAAAGGCACAGTGAGACATTAAGCTTTACTCGATGTTAAAATGGAGAAGAGGGGAGAAAGAAAAGAGGCCCTTCAGTCTCTGCCCAAATCGTTTTGTGATGGCCTGTTATTTTCTCTCACACTAAACCATCTTTGATACTAACAGCAGCCAATTTTTGGAACACAATATCTGTTGTTGTTTTTGTTCTTCCAAGAAAACCTGTTGGATTATAGAGAAGGAAAAGGTCCTTTAGATGCCGCGTACAAACCCGACAAAAAGAAGAAGAAAAGCTTCGACACACAGGTCTGCGTCACATGCGTCAGGTCTGACGCATCAGGACACAAACCAGAATCATCTGGTCCTCAGCATCTGGTCCTCAGCATCTGGTCCTCAGCAGGCTCTAAAATATTTGGAATCAAACCTCAAATGAACAACAACACGTGACACAACATGACTGTGCCGATCGTTCATTCACATGTAGAAACACCTTTAGTAAACACTTAATTTGTTTCATCTGTCATCAAATGGCAGCAATGGCAGACTTGCACTGACTTGTTGCCTGAATGTACATGACCTGCTGAAGTTCACACCGAGCCTCAGAATTGAAAGAACAGTCGAACGAGCTGGTCTGAGTGTTTCACAAAGTGCTGACCTGCTGGGATTTTTCCACACAACCATCCCTGAGTTTCCAAAGATCTGAAACAGAGAAAACATCCGGAGAGCAGCAGTTTTCTGGGAGGAAGCACCTTGTTGATGTCACAGGAGAATGGACAGACAGCTTTGAGCTGCAACAGTAACTCAAATAACCACTTGTGACAACCCAAGTATGCAGGTGGGCATCTCTGAAGACAAAACACCAAAACACCAAATTCAGAAGACCTTCTTAGCTGATGGGAGCGGCATACAGTATACATGCAGTGTGTATGCCACTCCCATCAGCCAAGAGCAGAACACCTGGATAACAGAGCAGCACGAAATCATCAAACCTGGTCCACGTGCGTCTGGAGGAGCTTCAGCTGGAGCTTAATAACAACTCTGTAACACAATGATGCCAAAACGCAGCAATAAAACCTGGAATGATCCGCTCACGCCAAAAGCAAACACAGGTCTGGCCTGATCACTGGCTCGCTCTTAACAAATAACAGCCCTCATCGACGGTCGTTTAGCGGGCCCTCCTACGCTCCCCTCCCTGTTAGATGAGTAAGGGTCAGAAATGATAAGACTAAAATCGATCCTTAGCCTCATTAATTTTGTCGTCAGTGCTTTTTAACGTGTTTTATCGTAATGGAAACCCTGTTTAACTTCATCGGAGAGACCGATCTCTCCCCAGACTGTAACCGCTCACACCGAGCAGCAAATCCCAGCTGTCAACTCTCACTACCTATTAAAGCGGAGGTCGCGCTGCGGGCCAAAGGCTTTAAAGACCGATATTGGCTTCAGTCACAACTACTGCTGCTGATTTCTAGGGAGATTAAAGCTGGATGTCGAGTTGGGTCCAGGGGGATGAGACAGAGAGAGGAGGCTCAGGCCAGTCTTCAGGTTGCTTCTCACTGTGGAGGAAAGAAGGAGAGGTGAAACTCGTCCCCATGGCCTTGTGGAGCTTAGAGCGAGGAGCCCAACCTGAGGTGAAATGCATGCAGATTCAGTGTTGTAAGGTGATTTGGATTAAAGCCTCCAACAGATGTCAGAGCTGTGTTCTCCCTCTCTGACTCAGCTTTCATCCAGCAGCGAGCGTAGGAAGAGAGAGACAGAGAGGAGGAGGACAGCTCTGCCCTGACTCAGCAACCGAGTCTGTTACCACCAGGACACGAGGCAGAGGAGGGTGAGACTTCAAGAGGAGGAGACGTGACACTCCAGGAATCTGAAGAAACCAGAGACAAGAGACTGGCATGAAAGGAAGCATTAAGGAAACACTGAGGGAAATAACCATAAATCCTACCCAGGCGTCTCCAACGCCACAAAAACCAGAAACCACTGAAGTACAAAGTAATAATACTGAGGAACAACAAAATTATAAGGAGAGGGATCGCAAAACAGAAACTGCTTACAATTATTATCATTAATATTATTATTATTAATGACCTTAACAGAAATTGTTTGATTTATTTAGCATTGAACAGTAAATATCAGTTCTTTACTTTATTCTTTATTTAGTCAAAGTCACAGTAAAAGCGATGTCTCCATGACAACACTGATGCAAAAATGAGACATTTCCATGAATTAAAAGACGACTCTGTGGATTCTGGACGACCTGCAGAGCTCAGCCTGGACTCAGTGATGCTAAAGTTGCACAGAGTTACTTCGGTGTGCGTTCAGAGTCCAGAGCATGGTTTGAGGATCTCAGCTGGAGGTTGGCAGAAGCCTGGAGAACTCTTTACCCCTACTGGGAGTGACTCTGAAGCTCTTTTCTGGACCGAGCGCTCAGTGTGACCGGGTTTGTCTCAGAGCTTAGTGAGGGGCTCTCTGCCTGTGAGGCTACCTTTGGAAAAACAGGCGATCAAACCATATTGATATTTATCTTTATGGGGGAAGAGTCGAAGACTCAGCAGCACATTGATCATGCACGTAGAAACATACTGGAAAAACATATTTCCTCCCGCTTTAGCTGCTGTGAGAGGATCTTAGTGTGAAAAATTAAAATTAGTTGTCAGAGAACATTTCGTGCCAGAGTCTTTAATTCTGGCAGCAACAATTTTCTTTTAATTTGTAGGAGACAGAGTGATAATTACGTCTGTTGAATTCAAAATGATTCCTTTTATAATGCGTTTGACGCTCTGTCAGGACTTCACAGTCCTCACAAACGCACCCGGAGGCTTTTTATCGTGTCCCTGAGACCACGGCAGCGCTGTGAGATCATTCAGGTTTGGATATCAAGACCTACATTTGCTTCATATACACTTATATAAACTTTGAGAACATACCCGTGAAATGTACATAATTGTAATCTAATATTTAAGGCATTTTATAATCTTCCTCTTGAGCATTTGGAACTTTTCAGACTTAATCTGTTCTGAAATCTGTGAGGACAGCAGTCATTAAAGAAGTTTGGTCTCTGGGAAGTAAATTTATTTTATTTCTCTTTATTTGTAACGAAGAGTGGAACAAATAAAGATCCAAACTATGATTGAAGCCAATGACTCAGCTCTAAATGTTCCACGCTGCACAGGGTCCACAGTCTGGATAAATATGGAAGGAAACAAAGTAACAATTGATCATTTTATTGGTATTAATATTTATTGTTTGGTAAGATGAACGTGTTTTGAACAGTGCAGCATCATAAGGAACCGCGTGATGTCCAACCATATACGGACCAAAGGAAAGCGTTCATGATCATTTTTGTTGAGACATGTATTCATACTTCTGATGAGATGTGTTTCAGGTATAATGCAGACATCAGGTGTGTTTGCTGATCAGTGTGCAAACACGTCTCCTCTGGAGATGGATTCACTTGTGGAGGCTCGAGTGAACTTTACAGGAAGTGCATGTTGGTTTTGTTTTTCAGTCCTAGAGATCGCTGCTTTCTTCTTCTTCTGTGGGCAGCTGCTTTAGTGGCAGAACCACAGCGGATCATCAGCCTGTGGTCCACATCAGACTTTATACACCACCAGCAGTGCACCAACATGTGGCGCCCTGTGTTGCGGTTGCACAGTTTATGTCTGCTGTTGTGGTCCTTATGAATATTTGTGCATTACATTTTTACTGTGAAAAAGTTGAAAGCATGATTTCATCAGCGGGGCCGGTCTTCACAAACCTTTAAAGTTGGGTCGATCAGGAACAAGGAGAAAAAGACACACATGCGTGTAAAGAAACGTGCAGTTATCACAAAGACTGTGAGATCCAACCAGAGCGACACCCCAAACAACACCGTCGTGCATCTTCTCCTGCGTTTGCAAGAGAAACAAGCTCAAGCGACACCCTCAGCCTCTGACCTCTACCTCAGCCGACGCACTGCACAACATGCAACACCTCACAGAGCTATCTCGACAGATGTACACCTGCACCCAAAGGTCAAAGGTCACTCTTCGAGGATGCCAGTGTTGACATTTTAGACCAAAAAGACAGATGGTTTGAAAGAGGAGGCCATGTGACGTACGACAGCAGCAGTCAGCCACCGACGACGCATCCTGAGATCTTCTTCCAGGTTGGGTGGAGGTTTCACCTGTCAGCGTCGGGTCACATGATCAAACAAGGCTTTATGTTACAATATGTTCATAAGAGTACTCCTGTTACACTAACTGGTGACATAAATAAACAACAAATCTTTCGTCAGGTTTAATTAAGTGTCAGTTTGCAGTTTTTCTGGTGGTACTGTTACTGAGAGGACAACGGCCCGTGAATCGACTGGTTTGAATCTGAACCGTCGATGCTTTTGACGTGACCCTGACGTGAACTTTGAATGAGGACCGGTTTGGCTCTCTGTTTCCAAACTGCAGCAGCGAGGACGTATTTAAGAGAGTAAATGACGTTAAACTCATTTAACTCAAGTGAAATCTGCTTTCAGGGGTCAGCACTTGTCCGCTCTCTTCAGAGTCATTCAGCGCTCCGTACTTTGCATTTGAACAGAAAACAATGCAAACAATGACTCTGCTTGTTGACTTTTAATATGCATGAAGCTCTTAGCATGTATTACAATTAACCCCTCGCAGTTCCTTTCAAACTGAGCACTTCCTCTCTCCTTTTCTTATGTTCCCTTCCTCTGCTGGTGCACTCACTTTCCATCCATCTCATTTTCTTTCCTCCAAATTGCCTTCAATGAGGTCAGTAAGTGGTTTGAACTGTATATGAAGTGCACACACATATTTACACACACACACACACTGTGAGCTGTGAAGAGCTGACACTGTGATTCAGAGAGGCCTCTGAGGAGCACTTGTCTATAAGGAGATGAGGGAAGAGGAGAAAAACAAAGGCGAGAAAAGACAGAGAGGAGAAAAAGGACAAGAATGGAAGGAGATGAAAAAGGAGGGAGGCAGGAAGAGCGGAGGAGACGAGGAAATAAGTGTAAAAACACAGGAAGGAGGAAAGAGGGAAAAGAGACAACAGAAGAAGAGAACGGAGGGATGGAGCAGCAGCTTAGAGATTAGCAGGACTATTAACTGCTGTCTGAGTGCTGAGCTCATTAAAGTCCACTGCAGAGATGCGTCCTCTCCCCGTCTGCCTCACACTGCTGCTGCATCTGCTTCTGTGTTTTTAGAGGTTGCAGGTCTCCGGCAGAGTGATATCTGAGGTGTTAGGACTAAAACTAGGAAGGTGACACCAGGTGTCCAGCCTGGGTGGTCTTCCAGTCTGGGGACCACAGTCAGGCCCTTAAAAGTAAACAACACACTGTACCCTCTCCCCGAAACAGTGCGTGTGTTTTTCCCCACATTTATGAAGTCCACTGTCATCACGTGTACAGTTTAGACACATTATTGATTCAAACCTCTGTTCCAGAACGAAAAATCCTTCTGACCTTTCATACGTGTTCAGTGTGCAGTCAGGAAGCCGTCGCCATGCAAAGAAACACTGCGTTATAATGAAAACGTGTAGTTTAGCTAATGACTTTGCAAAGTCATCTGGTGGAATGAATAAGACCCTTTTGTGGAGCAATTCTGGCCTCCGGGCTGCATGTTTGACATCACTGCAATATGATTCATCCTGAAAAGCAACAATACAATAATAAAGCTGTGAAAATACACTGCTGCATAAAATTAGCAGCAGCACAAAGTACCTGAAACTTTTGGGGAAAAATACGCCTGCACAGGTGAAAACCAAAGTAACAGCAGGTGGACTGGAGAGGCAGCGACAGGACCGCCCCACACAGGCTAATATGGATTAGCAGGAGGTGTCTTCATCCCGACTGGTACCTGCACAGATCCATGCATGCAGTTACAACATGGTCTCCCAGGACTGCTTCAGGAGTGTGAAGGAGATTCCAGGAGACGGATTGTTACATCAGGAGAGTCGGATTAGGCCACAGAAGAGTGTCAAGCCGGCAGCAGGACCAGTATCTGCTTCTTTGTGCAAGAAGGAACAGGAGAAGCACTACCAGACCCCTCAAAGTGACCTCCAGCAGGCTGCCTGTGCATGTTTCTGATCAAACGGTCAGAAACAGATGCCGTGAGGACCCGACGTCGTTTCCTGGGACCTGTGCCCACAGCACCGCTCTGTGCTGCCTGATTGGCATCCTCCAGAGAACGCCATCGCTGACAGCGCCGCCACTGCTCCCCGTTCTCCACACATGACAGCTGGTTCAGAGTCTGAGGACGCTGCAGCAAACATTATGCTGCCTGCAACATCATCCATCACACCTGCTTTGGCAGTTGGTCAGTGATGCTCTGGGGAGACGTTTCCTTGGAGCGTCGCATGGAGCACGCGTTAGCCGACAGTACACTGACTGCTGTCAGGTATCGGGGTGAAATCCTCACATCTTAGGGTGGTGCAGAGGGCACTGGGTTCCTCCTGGTGCAGGACATGCATGTAAACAGGGCCAAAAAATGTCCAGGAACTCACCGCTCCCCCGAGCCAGCGGATTTTCAGCAGTGTTGATAAATGAATGTCAGCAAAGTAGAGACGAGTAGATCGAAGACACAGGAAACAGCTGGATCCACAGGAAGGAACCAAAAGAATCAACTGCAAAAAATAAAGTTCCAAGTGGACAAAAAGGTTTATAATATTTTATTAAAAATTAATATTCTGAAAAATTAAAAAATACATAAACAAAGAACCACGAGGCAGCTTTAAAACTCATTATGAGCTCCAAATGAAACACATGAAACATGTCCTTGTGTTGCTCACTGCATACACTGCATGTATGTGAGCTTGTTGCCATAAGCTGTTAGCTGCTACTGTTACTGTAGTTCTAATAATAGCAGCGGAGCAGCCAGCCGGGCGACATATTAGGGCAGGGCTGAGCAGGTTCTGACGGGCAGATAGACGGCTGCACGGGTCGGGTTACAGATGAGCGGGACCAAAGAAGAGATGTAAAAATAAACAGGGAGACGGAGAAAGCAACAAAAGGGGGAGGGAGGGGGAGCTAGGCCGGTGTGGAAGCTGATAAGGGGCGAGAGACGAAGTGAGCAGAGAGAGATAGAGGACGACACATAAATGGGTACCTTGAAGAAACAAAGAGCTGTGGCGACGGCGACCGTGAGAGACACCGGCAGAGAAAATAAGTTGGGCTGTTTTGCACTTTGTCCAACCTTATCAGTGAAACTGTGTGTGTGTGTGCGTGTGCGTGTGTGTGTGTGCGTGTGCGCGTGCGCGCGTGCGTGTGTGCGTGTGTGCGTGCGTGCGTGCGTGTGCGCGTGTGCGTGTGTGTGTGTGTGTGCGTGTGTGTGTGTGCGTGTGCGCGTGTGCGTGTGTGTGTGTGCGTGTGTGTGTGTGTGTGTGTGCGTGTGTGTGTGTGCGTGTGTGTGTGTGTGTGCTTACACTCTAAGAATTTCCACCCTTATCTCAGGTTTAGTTGTCTTGACCAGCTCATGTTGTTTTGATGTTGTGAGTCTGTCAGTTCGCCTTGTGTGTGTCATCATCAGTCTTCATTTTGTTTTTGTTTTAGTCATAATTTTAAATCCTTTAAGTTTTAGTTGACTAAATATCATCAGATTGTAGTCGACCGGTGAGGATTCCTCGCAGGGGTTACAAAGCGTCCTGTTTTCCTGAGATGTGTCCATATGTGTTCTCCGTCTCCCTCCCAGCGTTGGAGTCTTCATGACAAACACAGCTAGCTGTACCGAGGCAGCTCGTCTAACCTTCCCGCACTTCAGAACCCGTCCCGCCTCTCTACACGTCGTGATTCACTCTGATTGGATGTCATCTCTCCAGAACATTTTCATCTTGTTTTAATTCGTTGACTGAAGTGTTGGCTTTTATTTGGTTACCACATTGGTCATCGTGGTAAAGGCAGCTACTGAAGCAGAGCCGTCCACAAAGGCAGGTTTTCAACGTGATTCAGATCCCAAAGCTCCTCGGACGGTTAGAAAGAGGCACTAATGTTTTGGCGCTAAGAGTACTCGGTAAGATTTAGGAAAAGTTGGAGGTTTGGTCGACTCCGACTCCTTCACAGCTGTAAGGCTGTGTCATAATGCCGTCGTGGAAACTCGTCAGGACACAAACGGGGATGCCTTCAACGTAAACGGGTCAGGAGGTGACGCCGGGGACGAGAACAGGCGGTTTTTAATGAGTTTGGCAGCGGTTGGTCCGCCCTATTTTCCTTTTTGTGGACACTGCGGTAACACAACGCCTCACTGACACACTCGGCTGTTTTTTCCTTTAATTTCTCAGCGACTCCGAAATCAACCAGAGGCAGATTCCTCTCAGAGAGAAGGTCCGTGCTTTTGAAAGGGGCTTGATTTGGGGTCTCGATGAGCTCCGTTGTAGATCAGTGTTGTTGTGAGGAGCGCTCTATAAATTGGACTGAAAAAGCTTTGACGTGTCCATGATTAAAATTCTTAGAACATGCAGGAAATAAAAGACGTCTGAATCAGCAGCCTGAAAACCGATTTTTCATTACAAAAAAAACTACTATTGATCCAAACCTTCTCCTTTTGAGCCGACGGCAGCTCTGATTCATACTCTGGAGTTTGGACGACTTGTTCCGACACACGGTGCTCTCCTCGTTGTTTTTCTGTCCTCGCTTTGGGGAAAGATTCTTGCTTGAACAAACATTTCCCCGACTCCTCTCAGAGCTTTCAGATGCATCTTGTGGCCTTTATAAGTAATTAATGTCAAAAAAATACAGCTAGTCAAAATCAAGTTCCACATATTTTAGTCATTAATTTTTAATTTCCATTCATTTAGCAGCCAATCACAGCACAGGTCATCTCGGGGCTCTTTGCAGCATAAGGTCGAGGCTCTTCACGCTGATTACCATCATGTCCTTTATAATAAGAACATTTAAAGACGGTGCAGGTCGTTTAGAAGATTGCAGCTTTACTGGAGCTCTTTTCCTCCACCTGTAAAATCACATAGGAACGTTTAAATTATGAACAATCTTTAGGCATAATTGTACTCATTAGTGATGCTTTTTAAATAAATCCGTCCGTGGTCTGATCCTTTAACACTGCCGGTTATTTTTCTTTGCTTAAAGAAATAACCTGCAAATACTAACGGACTCTCACTCTGCAGATCTGCCATTTTTCCTGCAGGGAAAAACTTTATTTGCTCAGGCTGGGAGGAACCACCTGGCACATACCGGTACATGGGCCCCGGGGGCTTGAGATAATACAGTGTGTGTGTGTTCGTGTGTGTAGCTACTCCATGCACGTGTGGGTTGTGTCAACAGGGATCGGTATGCCGGGAATGTTTGCGTAGCAGCAGCTCGTGTGGCGGTTTAGTGGAAAAGCTGCGGCGGTACCTGAGAGGCAGACGGGTTATCATATCTGAAAGTGTGACATTATTCATCCAAACATGTAATAAAACCCACGTGGGGAGGAAAGAGCCGCCCCCGTGCTATTGATAAACTGCCTGATGAGCTCTGTGGGATAATCCAGCTTTGCAGCGTGAAACAGAGAAAACTTTGCGTTTAACCTGTCACAAAGCATTTACAACAAGCTCCGTATTGACTCTCAGCGCCTTTGTCTGGTTCGCGGCACAGTCTGCCAATAACCAGCCCGTCTCTGAAACGGGCCTGCGGCCTCTTTCCTGCTCTTTACTCAGCTGCGGCCATGTTTACCGGCTCCGTTTGCGTTTCTGTCACATGACACGAGTGCGTAAAATCTTGTGCCGCCCTGAGATATTTCATGTGTGCAGGTCGCAGTCAGCTCGTTTGCACGTGTTTCAGCGCGTCACAGTGAACGCATTCGGCGCCTTCTACTGCATTCCTGCTCAGCTCAAACCACCTGTCACTTTCACCGAGCGTGAGGCGCCGCCGAGCTCGTTGCTCATACTCCCGTCGAAGAGAGGTTTACTTTAAAACGCTGCTCAGAAAAACAAACTAACTCGTTTTCTCGACAAGAGCAGGAGGATTAAGTTGACAGCACACGAGCCAAAGCACAAAGACTCAGTAAAGAAGGCTGGAAATGTGCTTAAAAGAAAAGAGAGACTGTAAAATATATATAACTGTGTATCTGTTCCCTGACTCGTCCTAGACTCATTAATCAATGAGGTCACTTTGGGGTCACTGACATGTCTTGTCTTCCATATCTGTTAATAATGTTCATGACGTGTCATTAGTGACTCTAACAGTGGCTGTAACTGTGTCTGACACAGTGAGTATGTAGCTTAAATAGAAGAAAAAATATGTTTTCATCATTGGTGTTTATGAACAGCCAATTATATCACTGTATTATATCACTTCCCACAGTCCATGGTCATAGGTTGACTGCTAACCCTTCACACTCAGATCAGCATCGGTGCAGATGCTGCAGCAGCCGCTCGGTCTCCTGCTGCACTTCATCAACAAGACCCCGAGACACTTGAGCTCCTCTCTTTGGAGCAACAACTCCTCCTCAGCCCTGCTTGCCCCCTCCAGTCTTTCCAGTCAGTAATTTCTGTCATTAATTTTACAGAAAAGGGAGTTTTTTGTTTAATCAGACGTGAGACCTTCCTGAGAGTCACAGTGAAGCATTTCTGGGGACCACACAGGCCTTTGCTTGGTGCTGATATTAGCCAACATGCTTGTGAATTTTATGGACCTGCTCCTTCATATAGTCCTTAGTTAAAGTCAGTCACGGCAGGATTAACTTGTTATGGGTTTCTTGGACATAAACTGGTTGTTTCCAGTAAGCATCGTGTTCCCATGACCCACAGTTTTATTGCCAGGGTAGCTTTCAGTGATTCTCAGTTAAAAATAATCCTCAGCTCATCTTCTCTCTGAAACAAGCTGCTGTAACTCCTCCTTTAGCAGGTGGGTGGAGCTAGTGTGCTCTCTCACTGACATCATAAAGATCCAAGTAGAAAAAACAGTGTTTTGAGCAGTGTGCAGCCTGAGCTTTGGACTCATTATTAGAAACGTTGGTTTCATAAAAGCTTCACTATTGGAGCAGATGATAGTGGACAGGAAATAAACTGCATTGGTTAAAAAAAAAAAAGTATAAAATGCAGAAAGTGAAATGTTATCAAGAATAAAACGACAGGAATGGTGTGGGAGTGGTACGAGAGAAATTACATTCCCTCTGTCTCACAAACTGCTGAGCGACCGGAAATAAAAACCTGGCAGTCCAAGTGGTGAAAGACATGAAGAGGATCTTAAAATGACTTCTGTCCAAGAAATCATTTTAGATGGAGCTGGTAATCACTAATATCGGAGTGTTTTCACTCAACACATTGAAGTAAAAATCAGGCCTGCTTGGCAACAAAGTTTCCCAGATTCAGATCAATCAGCCGAACTGGGTTTACTACACCGGACTGACGTGTGAAAAAATAACCGAAAAAATGAAAACGAAAAGAAAAAGATGAAATTAAAGCAGTGTTTTTTCTCCTTCTCCAAACCAAACAACAGCAATGATTGTTGAAAAGGGCCAAGAGGTGAGATAAAAAAGGAAGGAGGAAGAGAAGCAAAGAGAGAAAATAACAGACGAGGACGAGGTGGAAGAACAGGGAGATCAAACTTCGTGTTCTCGTGTTGTTCTTTTCTTTTCTTCTTCTGTCCTTCCATCGCCACGAGGAAACTGAACTCACAACCTTGAAACAGGAAACAACTTCCACAACATGTACAATCATTTTCTGCCTCATTCCGTTCGAGAAGAGCCATAGAAGAGCGGTGGGCGATGATTGTGACCCCGGCGGCTCTCGGCATCAATCTGAATCAAAAGGAGGCGAAGTTGTGGGCAGTGAGCTGCTGCTCTGTTTGGCTCTGCCAGATTGGACAAGGGGAACGATGGCAGGAACAGCTAGTAGCATAAGTGCAGGGTGGATGAAAAGGGGAGGAGGGAGTAGCTGAAGCAGCCTGGACAAGATGGTGGGAAGAAGACACATAGACACGCTGGCGAGTGAGAGAGAGTCTGGAGTAACAAAACGGTGGACACCTGTTCACATGATGAGCAAGCGTGAGGAAGACGAGCATCCAAGCTTGTTAAGTTCTGATGTATCTTATTTTTTTTGACGCTGTCTCCATGTGCAGCACGTCTCACGGTATCTGAGACAGCGAGTAATCCAAACCACACAGCAATGTATTAACGAGTAACCTGGTGATTGGTCGTGGAGCCCAGACCTTCTCTTGGCTGTTTGGTTCATTTTTTGTTATGTCTTACTGTCACATGATGCCCTTCGTCTCTGCTTTTGAGGGACCGCTTGGAATTGGACATGTTTAATGATGTCAGCGTGAACATGTTTCTGGCAGAGAGGCTAAGCAGCTCTTCACTTTTTCCATTTTCTTCCTGTTCAATTTAAGCTAAATTTATCCTTTTTCATTTTGAAAATTGTGAGCGTGGTGCGTCAGAGATGCTTTTTCATTCCACCAGAGAGCTTTTCTCAGAGTTTATACATGATGGAGGATCATTTTCTGCATCGGGTAGCAACAGGTAGAAGTCAATTTATTTTTTTAATACTTAAAATCCAAACTCTTTAAAAAATCCATGCATGGATGGAATGCCTCAGTTTGTGGGAAAAAAATGATGGAAAGTTTGGTCATCCTCTCACCTTCGTGCTGAGCAACCTTCCTCTCCATTGTTCCCATTGTGGACCCTATAAAATCAGTTTTGATTTGAACCCTAACCTTTCTCCAGTCAAACAGAAACTGGACTTATTTTCTCTCTCTTGTCTTTGTGGTCATTTTTGGAGTTGGTTTCAGTGTTTGTGCTCATTTGATTGACTTTGAGTTGCTTTAATCAGACGCTCTGGCCCAAAGGCGCCCCGATCCCTCGGATCTGCCTCGTAGGCCTTTTCATTTCTAATTCTCTTCATACCTTCTGTCTCTGACTGTTAAACTCCATCACCGTTGTGACTGCAGAGCTCATTCGAGCTCGGATGTTGGTTAAAACTCTGCAGAGCGCCGTGGGACCGGAGAACGAACGCGCCCCTGAGTGCAGACTGACGAGAACTTTGTGGTGCTCAGTGAATGATGGTGACAGGTGAGTGTGGCAGAACTCTCACTGATGAACGTGAGGAGCTTCACAGAGAAGGACATCATTCTAAAAGCAGGTCGCACAAAAGCAGCAACTCTGAAAAATGACGCGAACACTCCTGAACTACTACGACACTGAGGTGAAGCTACAGCTAGCAGCTACAGCCGCCTGTGTCGCCATCCACCTGTCAGTGAAAGAGGCCAATGACTCTCTGAGAATATTAATATCAAATTGTAGGAAGATCTCTGTCCAAGTGTTCCCCTGTTCCTTTTATAGAAACAGATCTCGATCTCTTAAAGCAAAAACCTAGAGCCAATGTAGGTAAAGAGCCGGCTTGTAGTGCTGAAATGTCCCCAGTATTTTGCTGCAAGGCCAACCTGTAAAACATCTAAAAATGGAATTATATCTGTGACCTTGAGCTCTTCCATCAAAAACCGGATGAACATGACAGCTGGTATAGGCTCCAGCAACGACCCTGAACTCAGTAAGAGTAGAATAGATGGATGGATGTTTGCAACATGAGAGTTTTATTTTCGTTCTACAGCTCCACAGAGCCCCATCCACGCTGGATGAGCTTGAGAGTGCCCCCTGTGGGACAGGCAGAGTGGGAGTGCTACAGTGGATCGAGCATCCTCTGGTAAAGCTTCTCATCTGCAGTTCTTTCAGACTTTTGGGATCAATAAAGCTTTACTGTATGGACACAGATTATTTCCCACAAGAGCTGACCACGCAACATACGTTAGTTTCATTCTTCATAACAGACATTAGAGGACATATTGTTGGGACTGAAGCCTGATGGTGCATTTTAAATTAGAATCTGTCTTTAATAACTCGATCACTTGATCACATCTTCTATGAGAAGTGTTTACCATAAACTTGAGCCACATGTGTGGGTGAGAACAGAAAGAGAACGAGTTAGGAAGTCAACGTTTTATTCTGTCACGGCATATTTTGTCCCTGAAACATGTTGAAGAAGAAGCTGCGGTCGCCCCGTCCATCTGTTCGTTCTGACAAGCTGCAAGCAAAGGAAACAAATATTTACTTTTTCTTTTAAGAGGAGAAGAATTATGGATAAAAGATGAATTAAGAGCGACTGCCGTTCTTAGGATGAGAAGCACTTTCCTCAGACCCCTGCATTGCGTGCTATATGTTGTGTACTAACTGGATTTTTAGATGTTTTTGGTCTCGTGTGGGCATCACTGTCAGAATCCTTCTGATTACAGACCTGCTCCTCTGAGTCCATGAACAGAACTGAAAAGCTAAAGTCAATTTATGCCTTTAGATTGTCTACAAGAGCCTGAATGACTACGACCCAACCTGATTAATGTTCATATAATAAGACTGTATGTTTATAATGATAATAATAATAATGGATTGGATTTATATAGCGCTTTTCAAGGCACCCAAAGCGCTTTACAATGACATTATTCATTCACGCTCACATTCATACACTGGTGGAGGCAAGCTACGGTTGTAGCCACAGCTGCCCTGGGGCAGACTGACAGAGGCGAGGCTGCCATATCGCACCATCGGCCCCTCTGGCCAACACCAGTAGGCGGTAGGGTAAAGTCTCTTGCCCAAGGACACAACGACCAGGACAGAAAGGCCGGGGATCGAACCGGCGACCTTCCGGTGACAGGTGCGTAGACTTATAGATTTTATCTGCATTAAAAACTCTTGTTTTAAAGCCTCGAATCAAAGCAATTATCAGAAGGCGGATGCATATGTGAGACACTGGACTTTAACCCAGCACATTGGGGTTACATTCCCAGGTGGGAACACTGGTGGGACTCCCAGGAGCTTGATCCTGTTCATCTGGATGTTTTCAGTGGGAGAAACATTTCGTCACTCATCCAGGTGACTTCTTCAGCCTCAGCTGACTGCAGGTTTCCCCAACCTGAATGAACAATGGGCTGTGAGGTCAGTTTCTTGATTATTAATATGCAAATTATCATGACCATTGATCAACAACCACTAATCATTGATCAAAGACCCACAACAACCAACAACAGTGATGAAACATTTCCCGCTACTTCCAGATGAACAGAATCAACCTTTTGGGATTTACTTACCTGGATGATTGAGCTTACATCAGGACTGTTGAGACTCTTATTTTAGACGTTTTATTTTCACTTGCAGTTTGGTTCGATTATTTTTTTGTTGGTGTTCAATTTTAAGTCACCTTACACTCAGTTTATGAGCTTAGGTTGTAAAACACCACTAAAGTTTGCACCTGAAGTGTCTAAACCAGCACGAGTGAAGGTTCACATTGTCCTGAAGAACAATGAATCCAGATACACGATAAAGTCGCTGAAGGGCTTTTCTGTTTGTTTTTCACCCAAAAAATGTAAAATACAATTAACCGCACAGTGAGAGGTACCAGCTGCAGGCCTCGGCGAGAGGAAGAACATCAAGTTTTATCTTTTATAACAACAACAAAGAAATCCAAAGTTTCGAGGAAAGTCATTTTTTTTCTCAACTTATAATAGCTCTGTCATCTTCACTTTGCGACTCACGTTGCTCTGCAGAGCTCTGACTTTTCCGAGAATCTCACATTTCTTCTCCTTCTGTTCGGCAACATAAACAGACAAGAAAGAATAGGACGTGTCTCCTGTGAGGAATGAAAAGCCTCTGCGCTCCTTTCTCTTTTTGTGGACTTGCTGCCTGCTTTCACTAAAACTGCAGACAAACATCTGCTCTGTGTCTGGAAACAAATCAATAGCCAGTCTATCTGCAATTAGTTACAGCAGCGGCGGCGATACACAAAGCTTAAAAGCTCTCAGACCGCAGACTGCACTTGATGACTTCCACCCTCAGAAAAATCCACCCGGGGAGAAGCTGATGGAGGACGGATGCTGGGAATGCTTTTGGAAAGAGAAAGATTTAAGACTGACGACGGGAGCGCAACAAAAGGCCACCTGCTGTGAAATGCACTTTTTCACCACGGCGCAGTGTAATCTGTGCATCGCCATACGTCAGTCATGTAAGAAGCACACGGTCCACGTGACAAAAGTGTTCTGCTGAAGGCGCGAGCACCGACGTCGGCGGCCTGAGGCGAGTTCTTGTGTTAACGTCGTGTGAAAAAGCTGAAAGCTCTTCCAGCTGTTTTGTGCCGGACAGTGAAGCATCTGCCTAACATTTGGTGACATCAGGCGAGAATATGTTTCACTTTCCTGACTCTTTCTTTAAAGACACACGGGGTGTAATTTATGCTTTTATCTATAAAGAATAGAGGATTTAGTGTGAGAGGCCCAGGAGGCACCAAAATCCTTCTAATCTGCTCAATTTCTCTGAAATTATTTGCCAGATGGTCATTTGAAGGTAACTAGATTTAATCTACTCTAAGAAATGACATCATGTCAAAAACAGAATGGGCTTGAAAAGTGGGGGTAGCTACTTATCCCGCTGTTAAATCTCACAGCGATCCCTTTATTTAAGGCGGACGTATCAGACTTATGTGCCACATATAGACAGTTTCTGAAGTGGGCCATACCAATAACACGATTGCCCAACAAACTATAATAACCACCTCCACCTTTCTTTCAAGTTTACCAGACACTCAGTTCTCGAGATGTGCTAAGTGCTGTTTCAACAATACTATAGAGAAAAGCTGCTGCAGTAAAAGAACCCGACAGCTCGGCTCTCTGGGTTTAAACTTTAAGAAATAAATATGTAGAATGACACTAAAACCACTTGTTAATCTCTCTAGGTCTTGATTTTGAGTGTAAATACACTTTCTGAGCTTGGCCTCGCAGTCAAAGTGGAAGCCGAGTGTTTGAAGTGCTTCCCTCCATCCTTTGATGTCGGCTCTTTCTAATTGGTGCCCGTTGGGGAGAGCATCACACAGATAACGACAGAGGTGTACAGGTTCTCTGAGGTCGTGGGGACCGGACTCTCGGCGCGTAGGGAAAGATGTTGGTCCAGATATTTATGAGCTTTCGTAAATAACCGGCTCCTTGTCTGCAGAATCCTCCGTCAGCCTGGAGTGAAACCGAACAAAGGGCAGATGGAGGTGTTTCTCTGCTCGGCTATTTTTAGCAGATGGAGGTGTTTTACTGCTTTTGTGCTCTTAGCGAGGAATGCAAGTAAACAGCTAGGAAACAAAACTGAATGTGTCTGCTTCACATTTCTGCCCTTGTGTCTGTCTAATAAAGATTTAAAGAGTGAAGATGACACAGTGAGACGGGAGAAAAGTGGGGAGAAAGGCGACCTGAAAATAATTCCTTCCACTCAAATATTCATTGATTCAACGCACTCTCATCTTCCCAGCAAGCTCCTGTTTCTCTTTTGTCTTCATTTTCTCGACAGTGCTTCAGCATTTTGCCCACCTGACGTTTCTGCATTCCACAACGCTCGAATAAGTGTCAGAGCTTGAAGACATTGATTTCTGCTGAAGATATGAGAAATGGACACTGTGGAGTTGACCTACATAAATCATCCTGAGCAGCTGATTTATGACTTGGCATCAGAAAGCAGTAGAAAACAGCAAGGGCATGCTCACATGACAACCGCGTCTCCTCAAAATAGAAACAGACATTCAGTTTATTTGCAACAGCAATTTATTTTTAAAATAACATTTTATAGTGACAGAATTATACTGTTTTATCAGCTTAATGACAAAAAATTACTAATGAATGATGTTGAAGCTGAACATTTGATCTAAATGTTTACAGCTCCACCAACGAGTCAACATTACCTTTTACCATTTAATCAGTCTTTCCCTGACCTTGGTCTATGACATAAGAATCAAAGCTTTTTAGGCCCACCACCCTCTTCATCACTTTTTAAACATAATATTCCCTCTGCACATGGGAAAACCACCTTAAACTTAGTTCTGATCTGCTTATTTGAAGAGTTTCAGTCAGGTTTCAGAGCTCATCACAGCACAGAAACAGCTTTAGTGAAGGTTACAAATGATCTTCTTATGGCCTCTGACAGTGGACTCATCTCTGTGCTTGTCATCATCATCATCATCATCATCGTTTATTTATATAGCACTTTAAAAACACACAAGGCTGACCAAAGTGCTGAACAATAAAACATAATAGATGCCATAAGAATAATAAATACAATAAAATAATAAACATAGCGAAAACAATAAAATGTAAGTAAATACAAGTCAGTCAACCACTGAGTCAAAAGCCAGTAAATAAAAATGCGTTTTCAATCTGGATTTAAAAACCATCACTGATGTCGATTGCCTAATGTGAAGAGGAAGATTATTCCAAAGCTTAGGAGCCACAATAGAGGACGCTCGGTCTCCTCTCAGTTTCAACCGTGATTTGGGGACTGAGAGCAACAGCTGCTCAGCTGACCAGAGCGAACGAGTGGGGACATAGGGCTTCAGCAAATCAGACATATATGCAGGTGCCAGACCATTTAAAGATTTAAAAACCAATAAAAGAACTTTAAAATGAATCCTAAATTCAATTGGAAGCCAGTGCAGGGAGGCCAGGACCGGAGTAATGTGCTCAAATTTCCTTTTACCAGATAAAAACCGTGCCGCAGCATTCTGTACTAGTTGCAGGCGTGTCAGAGTGCCCAGTCCAACCCCTATTAAAAGGGAGTTACAATAATCCAAGCGTGAGGTTATAAAAGCATGGATAACAGTCTCCAAGTCACGTCTTGAAAGAAAATGTTTAACCTTCGACAGACGCCTGAGGTGATAGTCCTGCTAGACCTCAGTGCAGCGTTCGATACTGTTGACCATAATATCCTATTAGAGCGATTAGAACATGCTGTAGGTATTACAGGTACTGTGCTGCAGTGGTTTGTATCATATCTATCTAATAGACTCCAATTTGTACATGTAAATGGAGAGTCCTCTTCACACACTAAGGTCAATTATGGTGTTCCACAGGGTTCAGTGCTAGGACCAATTCTATTTACATTATACATGCTTCCCTTAGGCAGCATCATTAGAAGACATATTCACTGCTATGCAGATGACACGCAGCTCTATCTGTCCATGAAGCCAGGTAACACACACCAATTAGTTAAACTGCAGATTGCAGCGGCAATCTGACGGTGAACAAGTAAGTTTCTGATGCCGATTCATATACCATTTTGCAACCAGTTTCACTCAGAATAAGCACAAACAGCCACCGTCTACTCATCAAATTGATGAGGAATATTCATTTTTGCCTAGGGGCCTCTGATTGGTCTCTAGGCCTGCACTGGAGCTTTACCCATTGATTTCATAGCGACTGCCCGGAACTTCCACTAAACACTTGCAACCAGTCACAAATACACATTTTTCCTTGCCAGATGGTTGCAATCTGGTCTCTAGGCCTGTATGACTGAGGCCTCATCATTTCTCTGAATAGAAACATTTCATTATGTTTTTAAGGCTTATATTGTGAATTATTTGGAGGAACTTGCATAAAACTCACCAGTTCTAAGAACAATGGTTCATAAGAATATCTGTGACTCTGACATTCACCCTCTGATGACTGGTTGCTGCTTCACATGTTCTACATAAGTTATCTCACATACTGCGGTACACTATATTTGGCAATATTGTTCTGCCCTGGACCATCAGATACCAACAAAACACAACTATAGTTAAAAAAAAGTCATGGTCCTATACGAGAGTTGAACACCTGGATGAAAGTTTGTTGGATTTTCCTCCAACACCCTGGTTGCTCCTCATGTGGACTTCGGTGTTGTTTCAGCATGAGAAGACATACTGCAGCTATACTTTAGAATGCAGCTTAGGTGTATGGGGATGTAATTTTTAAGACACAGGTCTGTAAAAAGCAAGCGTATATAGGTTGTATAAGGGCAAAAGGTCCACAGCGCCTTCTCTGCTTTATTGGGATCTACCTGTGCACATGCCTGTTGGAGAGGCAAAGGCCAAAAGTTCAGCATTAGTGGACAGCCACTCCATTTCCTGCTCTAATGCTGTGGTGATTAGCTCCTCAGGCTCATTAGTCGTGGCTACTGCAATCTGAACATATGCTGCTCCTGTGTTATTTGCATTCTTGAGCCTCAGCAGGGAAGAAGAAGAAGAAGACACATTTGCATACTGCGTCAGCCCACCAGAGATGGAAATAGCTGCAGACCTGCCTTCGAATTGTGTAACCAACAACAACAGTGGTCATTATGTTCTCCCACCCCCCTTTCCTTACCTCCCCCTCAACACCTCTCTCTTTTCTTCCTATACCCATCTGCCCACTGAACCTTTAATCATACTGTACTCTG
Organism: Oreochromis niloticus; assembly: GCF_001858045.2. Classification (NCBI taxonomy): domain Eukaryota; kingdom Metazoa; phylum Chordata; class Actinopteri; order Cichliformes; family Cichlidae; genus Oreochromis; species Oreochromis niloticus. The sequence continues at coordinate 2,371,505 of NC_031970.2, forward strand.
TTCTGGGGGGTTCTTCTTCTTTTTTTGGTCAGGTGGAACAAAAAAGTTATACTCTACACAAGTTTCTTTACATTATGAGTTCATCATAAACTTGAAGTTACTGAGATACTTCTAAATTATAAACAGATCAGCTGGACAGCAAGAACAGATTTTTGGCAGTAATTATGACATCACTGTAATTCATGTTTTTCCACCTCTACCTGTAGAAACGTGTCAAAAAAGCTGAATTAGCCCACACACCTCCCAAATCTCAGCAATAATAATAATAATACATTTTATTTGAAAGCGCCTTTCAAAACACTCAAGGTCACTGTACACAGTAGAGTAAAAAGCAACATAAAAGCAAGCAGTTTACACAATCATAAAAGCATAAGACATAAACAAATTTAAAATAGTCGAATGGAGAGGTTATGTTATGTTATGCTATTTTGAACAAGTGGGTTTTGAGTTGGGACTTAAAGAGAGAGAAGGTAGAGATATTTCTTAAGTCAGGAGGTAGGGAATTCCAGAGTCGAGGAGCAGAGCAGCTGAAAGCCCTGCTCCCCATGGTGACAAGACGGGGGGAGGGGACGGAGAGTGAAAGGGAAGAAGAAGATCTGAGACAACGAGATGGGGCGGTGATGTTAACCAGATCAGAGAGATATGGAGGAGAGAGATGATGAATAGCTTTAAATGTGTACAAGAGTATTTTGAAATTGATACGATATTTGACCGGGAGCCAATGAAGCTGCTGCAGGACAGGAGTGATGTGGTGGACAGAAGGGGTCCTGGTGATGATACGGGCAGCAGAGTTCTGGACACGTTGAAGCTTGTGGATGGACTTTTGAGTAAGACCAAAAAGAAGTGAATTACAATAATCAATCCGGGAAGTAACAAGGCTATGGACAAGGATGGCAGTGGCATGTGGGGTGAGAAAAGGACGGAGACGATTAATGTTGCGCAATTGAAAATATGCAGACCGAGTGACATTATTAATGTGTGAATTGAAAGATAGAGTACTGTCGAGGATGACACCCAAACTTTTCACAGAGGAAGAAACGAAGACCGGCAATGTGCTGTACACAGCTTTAACTCCAACAAACACGCCTGTTGATGGGCTAGCAGTGAAATTAGCAAAGAAGTACCGAAACAAGCCAGTCAGAAACAAGCTAGTCAGGGAGCCAGTTAGCATTAGCTGATAACGCGGTGCTCTCTGGCTCCAGAAACCAGGATGGCAGCAGTAAAAACACTAACAGAAGAGAGGCAGGCGGGGAGGTTTGCGGGCACGGCTGAGGACTAGTCCGTTTAAACCACCACTCCCGACCATATTCCTCTCCAATGCCCGTTCAATCCGTTACAAACTGGATGAAATACGACTGCAGATCGCCACTCGACAGACTTTTAATAATTGTTCGTGCATGATCTTCACGGAAACCTGGCTGGACAGCGCCATTCCCGATGCGGCTATTGATCTAACAGGCCGCACCGCCTATCGAGCCGATAGGTCTGCGGACTCGGGTAAGAAGATCGGCGGAGGGCTGTGCATCTACATTAACAACTTTTGGTGCACGAATGTCACGGTATTGGAAAAACTGTGCAGTACAGAGGTGGAATTGTTGGTGTTAAAGTGCCGTCCATTCTATCTCCCTCGGGAATTTTCTGCCGTTTACATCTGTGCTGTTTATATTCCACCAGACGCTAATGCTAAGCTAGCGTTAGCACAGTTGAGCTGCAGCATCAATAACAGCCTGGTAGCACATCCGGACAGCGTTTTTATTGCGGCCGGGGATTTTAACCATGTGGACTTGAAATCTGTACTTCATAATTTCCACCGAAATGTGAAGTGTGCTACCAGAGGAGATAGAACGCTAGACCAGGTGTACACCAACATGGCGAATGCATACAGAGCCCAGGTTTATCCCCACCTGGGTCTGTCAGACCATCTCTCCCTTCTGCTACACCCAATATACACACAAAAGATCAAGAGTACTGGGATTACAATTAAAACTGTGAGAACATGGCCGCAGGATGCTACCCCGATGCTTCAGGATTGTTTCCATTGCACAGACTGGGATGTATTCAAGGTGAAGGACACCGACAGTCGTACTGCACTGGACAGTTACACCTCCACTGTCTTGGACTACATCTGTTTCTGTGTGGATAATGTAACAACTTGGAAACGACTCCGTGTGTTCCCTAATAATCCACCCTGGATGACACACGGAGTCCAACAACTCATTCGAACGAGGAACAACGCTTTTAAATCTGGAGACCAGGAGGCATATAGTGCTGCCAGGGCCAACTTCAGAAGAGGCATTAAGACCGCCAAACAACAGCATAGGAGGCGTATCGAGGCCAGGTTTGAGAACAACACAAACCCAAGGCAGGTCTGGGAGGGCATCAGGGCTATCACGGACTATAAAAAGAGAACACCATCATCCTCAGCCGATAGTCCTACTCTGGCTGAGGATTTAAATTTCTTTTATGCCCGTTTTGATAGGGAGAACACCGACCCTGTCCTGTCCCCTCTCCCCTCAACTGACCCTGCTCCAGTCCTGAGCACTCACGAGCTGAGGCGTGTGTTCCGGAGCATTAACACCAGGAAGGCGGCCGGGCCAGATGGAGTATTGGGCCGGGTGTTAAAAGACTGTGCTGCGGACCTGGCAGACGTCTTCATCTCTATATATAACACCTCGTTGTCCTGTTCACTGGTACCATCCTGTTTTAAAGCAGCAACCATTGTTCCCATCCCAAAGCAGTTAAATGTCTCATGTCTGAACGATTTCAGACCTGTGGCACTCACTCCCATTCCCGCTAAGTGTCTGGAGAGACTGGTTATTAAACATATTAAAGCTGCTTGTCCACCACCTCTGGACTCGCACCAGTTTGCATACAGGAAGAATCGGTCAACCGAGGATGCGATCGCCATAGTGCTGCACACACTATTGGAGCACTTGGAAAACAGGAACACCTATGCACGGCTCCTCTTCGTAGATTACAGCTCGGCTTTTAATACCATCCGGCCATACAGACTCCGTCTCAAACTTCACCAACTGGGTCTTAATTCCTCTCTGTGCAACTGGATTACAGACTTCCTTACTAACCGTAGACAGAGTGTCAGAGTGGGTAAGAACACCTCTTCTACCCTTGTGGTCAACACCGGTGCCCCTCAGGGGTGTGTCCTGAGCCCTCTGTTATACACTCTCTTTACTTATGACTGCATTTCCTCCTGTGCGTCCAATCTCATAGTTAAGTTTGCCGATGACACTACAGTGCTCGGACTTATATCTGACAATGATGAGACAAATTACAGGACAGAGGTGCAACAACTAGAGTCATGGTGCCACGACAATAACTTGGTCTTAAATGCCAAAAAGACCAAGAAGATCATTGTGGACTTCCGGAGGAAGGGTCACAGCAACCATCTGCCTCTCTTTATTGGCGGTAGGGAGGTGGAGAGGGTGAGCAGTTTTAAATTCTTGGGGGTAACGGTGACCGAGGACCTGTCCTGGGGCAACCATACTACCTTAGCTGCACGGAAGGCCCAACAGCGCCTCTACTACCTGAGGAGACTGCGGAGTGCACACATTCCCAGACCTGAACTTTTATAATTGTGCCATTAGCAGCGTTCTGATGTATGGATTGCTAGTGTGGTTCCCCAGCTGCACCAAGGCTGATCAGCAAGCACTACAGCGGGTGGTGAAAGAAGCTGGCAGAATTATTGGAACAACTCTGCCAGAGATTAGTAATATCTTCCGCACTCGCTGTTTGAGGAGGGTGCACAGTATCCTGCGGGACCAATATCATCCTGCGCGCCACCTTTTCCATCTGCTGCCCTTAGGGAGAAGGTACAGGTCCATACAGGCCAGAACATCCAGATTGGCCAACAGCCTGTATCCATTTTGGTCCAGGCTGTGAGGCTTCTGAACTCTTTGTCCCCTCTCTCTCACGGACAATAACCATATCCAACTTCTAAATATTACTTGTCATGTTGTATGTTGTTGCTAAGGACTGTTTTATTGCACTGGAGTCATATTTACACTTATTATTATTTTATTCACGGGTGTATGGAAGCTCCAAACGCAATTTCATTGTTTTTCTGACAATGACAATAAATATTTGAATTGAATTGAATTGAATTGAATTGAATTGAATTAAAGCTGTCATTCACAGACCTTTGGTTTGCGTCATCATTTTTTTACCAAAACAATAAGTTTCAAGCTGAAGTTTTCGCCCTGAAATCCAAACACAGTCTCCTGGGTGAAGGTTCATTATGGATCTACTGATACACGATTATTTCTCGGTGGGACTTTCCTGGAATTTACTCTGAGCTTCACATCAGTTTCACTGGGAAATGGTGCATAAAGTACTTTTCTTCAGGCTAATTTTAACCACTCTTTTCCTCTAATTTTGAAGAACAACTTAATGTCAGTTACTGATTGTGTGGTGTTGCGTGTACGCGCAATTCAGTCCAAGACAAATCAGTGCCTCCCACTCTGATAGGCCACTGGAGAAAACTTCAGAAAGTGCATTCAGGGTCAAATGTGTTAGAGCATGAGAGGTCTCATTTTTACCCACGTTTGATACCAGGATCAGATTTTTTTATACATCTGTTAAAAAATGTATTTTATTTATAGAGCATCAATTCACAACAATAGTAAGATGAAGCCTGAATCAGCTGACCCACTCTGAGGGTGTCTGTCTCCTGAATCCAAACTGGAAGCTGGTTCCACAGAAGAGGGGCTGAAAGCCGAAGGCTCTGCCTCCCATTCTCACTCTTTTGAACCTGCAGCTGTAAGATGTGCTCTGTACTGAAAGAAAACTGCATAAAAAAAGAATATATATGCATTCAAATGTGCAAACCAGGACAGTTGTGATATGACATTTTGTCCTACAAGTGAAAATCCATGTATCCATTACACAAATCCATGCTTTAAACAATAGTTTTAATATGAGAATGTCTTTTAATCCAAATGTAACACTTCAATATGCATATAATTTTATCTTCACAGTGCAGACAGCCGTGCCTGTAATGCACCACGAGCTGCACGTTCCTCGTTTCCATTCCCATTTTCATGGAGCAGTACTCGACAGATAGTACAATGGTATTTCCTGACGGCACGCCCAGCGCCCATGCTTTAATTTACATCTTGATTTATGAGCTCCAGAGAGACAAAAAGAGAAGAAATAAAACGACCCACACAGACTCTGAATATCTGAATGAACAATAGGCAAAAGTACATTAATGTGATTACTGAGACAAATGCATTGTATTTGCTTTTGCTTCCAGCAATTTTCCTCCTGTCGTTTAGTTTAATAAGTGCAGGCGTTTCACGTCGCCGGCTGCAGAGGGGCTGCATGCAGGCTGGTTAAACCCAGCTGCTGCTTCCACAGATTTTCAGTATCGGGAAACTCCGAGAAGGTCGATAAGGTTTGCAATCCTCTGCAGAGAAAGGAACAGATACAGCACTGTCCGCTGGGAAGGGTTTCACTGCACGGGGACCGAAACAATAACTTAAAGGAAACAGCTAGAGAATGACTCAAATGATTAATATAATTCAGCAGTGGAAAGGCCATTGTCCCTGCAAAATGAATAAAGCGAGAGGCTGGCTAAGAGAAAAATGTCTTCAACTAAATTACATGAAAAGCAGATATGTGTTGAATAACTGGGAGATTTCATTCAGGACCAAAAAGATTTTGCTGAATTGGTTTAAATCTGAGCTCGCCATTGTTCTCCTCAGTAGTTTGAATAGCTCAGATAAAAAAGCAAAGTTTAAGAAACTTTGGGGCTGGAATACCAAAGCAACCGAAACACTGAAGATATGATTAGAAAAAATGTGGAAAACAGTGGGTAAAACCTGCAGCGATGATCACGGGTCCGACTGTGTGTTTGAACCTTTGAGTTCTGTTTTATTTATTCTCTGTTCTGGATATAATTTAATCTGAGATTTAGAGTTTAATTTCCTCTTGTGTCAGCTCTTTCCCATTTTCAGCTTTGGTTTTCATTTCCTGTTTTCTTTTGATAGTTTCTTGTCTCTACTGGCTTTAGCTTTGGTTCCTCTCGTCGTCTTTGATTGTTGCCACCTGTGTCTTGTTACCTTGCTCTGTCTGAATCTGGCATCTTTATTTCTGTTTGTCACAGGTTAGTTTACCTTTACTGCACGATGTGTGGAACTTTCAACATGATGAGTATAGTAATTAAAAAAAGAAATAAGTGGGAACCTCCAGTGATGCTGATACTGAAGCACTGAACGCCACATTTCCGTCCACACTGAGACGGCGTTTTTGGTCAAGGAATACGGAGTGTTTTGAAAACGCTCTCCAAAGTGGATAAATTTGAAAACGCCGTTTTCGCACCACAGTGTGGACAGCGAAAACAGAGGCTTTTCGAAAACGATGACGCATTTGAGTCATGTGATGCAGTCATGTGACCAATTAAACTAAGATAGCGGAGGACATTATACAGCAGTTGTTTTGTTTGACAGCCCTATTAAAGATTAATATCAGTCTGTACGTGCTCCAGACAGCTTTTCTTCAAATTCTTTAATTCTCACTTGCCTTTGCAACTTTGTACCTTTGTGTTATTCGCAGCAACAACTCCACCTCATTGTTAGTCCATTTAAAAAACTCGGTGCTTTTCCTCCACATTTTGCCGCGACGTTTCAACGAGCCGGAAAGTAAATAAACGGCAGACAGAAATGAGGCAGGTCGAAGCTTCTTACTTTACACGCGTGCACAGGACTGGAACATGAGCGTTTTCAGTCTGGATGAACATGTGGACGCAAAGCGTTTTTAGACGAAAACACCGTTTTCAAATTTATTCGGATTAGTGTAGACGTAGCCTTAAACGCATTCCTACCCCAACACAGCTGAATCAAATGATTGGATTACCTCGTCAGCATGCCATCAAGTTTGGCAAAGGCCTGGTAACAAGCCCTTCATTGGTGGAGGGATGCATCTAAAAGCTGCAGGACAGAAGCTCTCGAGGACTGGACTGTAGATAATTTCCTACTTCATAACAGCTGTTGTTATAACTCACGTGTTCAAACTTTTTATTGTTAGGGGCATGGCCTCTTTGACTTACAGGTGGATGTTGACACAGGCGGCTCTAGCTGCTAGCATTCTGCTAGGCTTCACCTCAGCTGAGTCGCTGAGCTGGACCTCTGGCTGTGTCTGTGTTGTCTTTAACGATGTTATCTGACCAATAATATAGCAGACTGTCCAAGAAGTCTGAGCTCCAGTCTTTTGAGTGAAATTCAAGTTGTTATCGGGCTGTTCCTCAGTACTGATTAGCATGTTTCTGTGTCTGTGTGAGGCTCTTATACGTCCACCTTCTCATCCAAATATGGGCAGTTGTGGAAACAAAAACCAAAAGGTGGTGTCATCATTTTGGTCCAAACCGAACAGGGAAAAGTCAAAAAGAAGAATCCCTAAAACGTCTCCGGGTTAAACGTTGAGCGTTCGACATCCGTGTGTCACTTGTGTTTAAATTCACGCACTGGTTTCCTGTAAATACTCTGGCTTATTTCTGCTCTGTCCACAGGATTATTTCACTTTCACTCACTGATGGTTTTGCTCACCGTGTGTCCCTGAAATGACTGGCTGACAACAACTTTCTGACTATTTTGAAACAGATCTTTCTTTCAGGCTGTATCTGTGGTGGAATTATGCATGAAGCAAAACATACATTTCTGTGCTTCTCATTTTCTTCGTGTAATCCTTTTATACCCGTGGAAATCTCCACATGTCGCACGCTGAGCATTTTCGCTGCAAGGCCTGTGTTCAATCAATTTTTTTACTACGAGCATCAGCAGGGGATACTTGACCTCCACCAAAAAGGAGGCATCTGTCCCTCGAGGGTGTCATTAAAGGGGTGGGAAACAAAGAAGGAAGGACTGCAGGAAAATAGAAAAAAATCCATAAATCATAAGAAAAAATACCACAAAAAGATTGAAAGATAACAAGAAATAGATGAGAGGATGCTGAGTAGAAGAGGACAGCTGGTCAGCTGTTGTCCCGAGGTGCTAAAGCCGGGACTTTGTCCAAATACAGCAGCTGTAAAACAATAAACAAGTGTAGAGGAAGGAAGGGGGAGAGGAGGGCACATGAGGGCAGGGGGATGACGGAGCGAGGCCGTAGGAGGACGGGGAATTAAAAGCACAAATACAGGCACAAATAATGGGAGAGCAGAGAGGGAGCAGCAGGCCATGGAGGGATGAAAAATCAAAGGCAGAAAGAGGGACAGAGGCCAGTTCCTCTGGCCTTTCAGCATGAGGAGTATGTGGCAGAGGAGGCGGGAGGAGGAGGAGGAAGGACAACACCTCTGAGTGCTATTCTGCCACTGTTAGTTCAGACCGAGCGCCCTCGTAAAGAGGCCGAGAGGCTGGGGGCCGTTTACGGTGCCAGCTTTTTTAGAAACAGATGTTTTACTGGATCAACCTGGCACTGTAGCAGCGATGGGGGAGGACAGGTAATAAAGACCGGAGCTGACAGACACAGAAAGAAGCTGAAAGGCACAGAGGAAGAAGAAAGGAAGAGGAAGAAAAGGCTGAGATAATGAGGCTGGCAAAGACAGAGATGGAGGTCATTCTCAGGATTTTTTGTTTCTGCCAGACTCCGGAGAGAAATTCTTTTTTTATTTGATAATTGTAGAAACTGGAGACACAAAACAACAGTACATAGATGCAGTATTTATGAAGTAACAGTACTGCAGAGCCAAAAAACAAAAAAAGAGAGAACGAAAGGGGCTGTGCTCTGTGCTCCTTTATGTTTCACACATAAAATATAACCTGTGATAAGACTTTATGGAAGCCCTTCATTTCATGCCACAATCAGCAGGTGAGCAGTGGAAACACCACTGAGCTCGTTGTTGGACTCACTCATGTTGAGCAGCCCTCCGTCCTTTAGCCACAGCTAACCGGATTAGCATGCATAAATGGGACTGATCACAACCTCGAGAGCTTTGGGACTGTTCGCAGTTTAATTAAAAGTGTGTTGTAACGTGAGCGTATATTAATTCATAATTCACGTCGGCAGTAATGACATCCGGTTACGCCAATCGGAGGTGACTAAAATCAATATTGAATCGGTGTGTAACTTTGCCAAAACAATGTGGGACTCTGTAGTTTTCTCTGGTCCCCTCCCCAATCAGACCAGGAGTGACATGTTTAGCCGCATGTTCTCCTTAAATTGCTGGCTGTCTGAGTGGTGTCCCAGAAACGATGTGGGCTTCATAGATAATTGGCAAACCTTCTGGAGGAAACCTGGTCTTGTTAGGAGAGACGGCATCCATCCCACTTTGGATGGAGCAGCTCTCATTTCTAGAAATATGGACCAATTTATTAAACCCCCCAAAATATGACTATCCAGAGTTGGGACCAGGAAGCAGAGTTGCAGTCTTACACGCCTCTCTGCAGCTTCTCTCCTCCTGCTACCCCCCCAAAAACCCATCTCCATTGAGACTGTGTCAGCTCCCAAACAGACAAAAAACAAACCAAAAACCAGCAATAAACAACTTAAACATAAAAAATCACAAAGAAAGAACAATACAGTATCCACATCTGAACCAAAGAGTAAAACAGTGAAATGTGGATTATTAAATATTAGGTCTCTCTCCTCCAAGTCTCTGTTAGTACATGACTTAATAATTGATCAACAAATCGATTTACTCTGCCTTACAGAAACCTGGTTGCAGCAGGATGAGTATGTTAGTTTAAATGAATCAACACCCCCGAGTCATTCTAACTACCAGAAACCTCGAAGCACAGGCCGAGGGGGCGGTGTGGCAGCAATTTTTCACACCAGCCTATTAATTAACGAAAGACCAAGACAGACTTTTAATTCATTTGAAAGCCTGATGCTTAGCCTCGTCCACCCCAGCTGTAAAACTCAGAAACCAGTCTTACTTGTTATTATCTATCGTCCACCTGGGCCTTACACAGAGTTTCTCTCTGATTTCTCAGACTTTTTATCTGATTTAGTGCTCAGCTCAGATCAAATAATTATTGTGGGTGATTTTAACATCCATGTAGATGCTAAAAATGACAGCCTCAACATGGCATTTAATCTGTTATTAGACTCAATTGGCTTCTCTCAAAATGTAAAAGAACCCACCCACCACTTTAATCACACTCTAGATCTTGTTTTAACATATGGCATAGAAACTGAACATTTAACAGTGTTTCCTGAAAACCCTCTGCTGTCTGATCATTTCCTGATAACATTTACATTTACAATAATTGATTACACAGCAGTGGAGAGTAGACTTTATCAAAGTAGATGTCTTTCTGAAAGTGCTGTAACTAAGTTTAAGAATATAATCCACCCACTGTTATCATCTTCAATGCCCTGTACCAACATAGAGCAGAGCAGCTATCTGAACGCTACTCCAACAGAGGTCGATCATCTTGTTAATAATTTTACCTCCTCACTACGTACGACTCTGGATACTGTAGCTCCTGTGAAAACTAAGGCCTCAAATCCAAAGTCCCTGACTCCGTGGTATAATTCTCAAACACGTAGCCTAAAGCAGATAACTCGTAAGCTGGAGAGGAAATGGCGTGTCACAAATTTAGAGGATCATCATTTAGCCTGGAGAAATAGTTTGCTGCTTTATAAGAAAGCCCTCCGCAAAGCCAGAACATCTTACTATTCGTCACTGATTGAAGAAAATAAGAACAACCCCAGGTTTCTCTTCAGCACTGTAGCCAGGCTGACAAACAGTCAGAGCTCTACTGAGCCAACAATCCCTTTAACGTTAACTAGTAATGACTTCATGAACTTCTTCACAAATAAAATTCTTATCATTAGAGAAAAAATTACCAATAATCATCCCACAGATGTAATATTATCTACAGCTACTTTTAGTACCATTGATGTTAAGTTAGACTCTTTTTCTCCAATTGATCTTTCTGAGTTAACTTCAATACTTAATTCCTCCAAACCATCAACGTGTCTTTTAGACCCCATTCATACAAAATTGCTCAAAGAAGTCCTGCCATTAATTAATGCTTCAATCTTAAATATGATCAACCTATCTCTAATAATCGGCTATGTACCACAGACCTTCAAGCTGGCTGTAGTTAAACCTTTACTTAAAAAGCCATCTCTAGACCCAGCTGTCTTAGCTAATTATAGGCCAATCTCCAACCTTCCTTTCATATCAAACATCCTTGAAAGAGTAGTTGTCAAACAGCTAACAGATCATCTGCAGAGGAATGGCTTATTTGAAGAGTTTCAGTCAGGTTTCAGAGCTCATCACAGCACAGAAACAGCTTTAGTGAAGGTTACAAATGATCTTCTTATGGCCTCTGACAGTGGACTCATCTCTGTGCTTGTCCTGCTAGACCTCAGTGCAGCGTTCGATACTGTTGACCATAATATCCTATTAGAGTGATTAGAACATGCTGTAGGTATTACAGGTACTGCACTGCAGTGGTTTGTATCATATCTATCTAATAGACTCCAATTTGTTCATGTAAATGGAGAGTCCTCTTCACACACTAAGGTCAATTATGGAGTTCCACAGGGTTCAGTGCTAGGACCAATTCTGTTTACATTGTACATGCTTCCCTTAGGCAGCATCATTAGAAGACATAGCATAAATTTTCACTGCTATGCAGATGACACGCAGCTCTATCTGTCCATGAAGCCAGGTAACACACACCAATTAGTTAAACTGCAGGAATGTCTTAAAGACATAAAGACCTGGATGGCCGCTAACTTTCTGCTTCTTAATTCAGATCAAACTGAGGTTATTGTACTCGGCCCTGAAAATCTTAGAAATATGGTATCTAAGCAGATTCTTACTCTGGATGGCATTACCTTGGCCTCCAGTAACGCTGTGAGGAACCTTGGAGTCATTTTTGACCAGGACATGTCCTTCAACGCACATATTAAACAAATATGTAAGACTGCTTTCTTCCATTTGCGCAACATCTCTAAAATTAGAAATATCCTGTCTCAGAGTGACGCTGAAAAACTAGTTCATGCATTTATTACTTCCAGGCTGGACTACTGTAATTCATTATTATCAGGATGTCCTAAAAACTCGCTGAAAAGCCTTCAGCTGATCCAAAATGCTGCAGCAAGAGTCCTGACAGGGACTAGAAAGAGAGAGCAGATTTCTCCTGTTTTGGCTTCCCTTCATTGGCTTCCTGTTAAATCCAGAATTGAATTCAAAATCCTGCTCCTCACATACAAGGTCTTAAATAATCAGGCCCCATCTTATCTTAATGACCTTGTAGTACCATATCACCCTATTAGAGCACTTCGCTCTCGCTCTGCAGGCCTACTTGTTGTTCCTAGAGTATTTAAAAGTAGAATGGGAGGCAGAGCCTTCAGTTTTCAGGCCCCTCTTCTGTGGAACCAGCTTCCAGTTTGGATTCGGGAGACAGACACTATCTCTACTTTCAAGATTAGGCTTAAAACTTTCCTTTTTGCTAAAGCATATAGTTAGGGCTGGACCAGGTGACCCTGAATCCTCCCTTAGTTATGCTGCAATAGACGTAGGCTGCCGGGGATTCCCATGATGCATTGAGTTTTTCCCTTCCAGTCACCTTTCTCACTCACTATGTGTTAATAGACCTCTCTGCATCGAATCATATCTGTTATTAATCTCGGTCTCTCTTCCACAGCATGTCTTTATCCTGTCTTCCTTCTCTCACCCCAACCAATCACAGCAGATGGCCCCGCCCCTCCCTGAGCCTGGTTCTGCCGGAGGTTTCTTCCTGTTAAAAGGGAGTTTTTCCTTCCCACTGTCGCCAAAGTGCTTGCTCATAGGGGGTCATATGATTGTTGGGTTTTTCTCTGTATTTATTATTGTGCGATCTACTGTACAATATAAAGCGCCTTGAGGCGACTTTTGTTGTGATTTGACGCTATATAAATAAAATTGAATTGAATTGAATTGAATAATTTAAAGGACTCCACTTTAGCCTTTGCCATCTACATTTGATCCAAAGTGACCATTTTAACAGGAGGGGGTGGAGCCAAAGCCATGTTTCAGGTTTATTTACCATGTTGATCACATTAAAAGTGAGTGATGGAACAAAGGCGACGGCTGAAGGCGTGGGTTCACAGCGACGGCTGAAGGCGTGGGTTCGCAGCGAGGGTTCGCAGCGACGGCTGAAGGCGTGGGTTCGCAGCGACGTCTGAAGGCGAGGGTTCGCAGCGACGGCTGAAGGCGAGGGTTCGCAGCGACGGCTGAAGGCGTGGGTTCGCAGCGAGGGTTCGCAGCGACGGCTGAAGGCGTGGGTTCGCAGCGACGGCTGAAGGTGTGGGTTCGCAGCGACGGCTGAAGGCGTGGGTTCGCAGCGACGGCTGAAGGCGAGGGTTCGCAGCGACGTCTGAAGGCGAGGGTTCGCAGCGACGTCTGAAGGCGTGGGTTCGCAGCGACGGCTGAAGGCGAGGGTTCGCAGCGACGTCTGAAGGCGTGGGTTCGCAGCGACGGCTGAAGGCGAGGGTTCGCAGCGACGTCTGAAGGCGTGGGTTCGCAGCGACGGCTGAAGGCGAGGGTTCGCAGCGACGGCTGAAGGCGTGGGTTCGCAGCGACGGCTCACTGAGACGAAGGTGCAAATTTAAATGTCTGATACACGGACAAATTATTCATTTGCATCCAGTGGTTGCCAAAGTCCCCCTTCCCCCCCATAACTGCCAGCTTCAGTTAAACTCATTTCCAGGTTTATGATTGCCCTCCACCACCACCTCCACCCATTCACCACCCACCCCTCCCTTCGGCACACCGGAGCTGCTTATTTACTTCCACTAAACTGTGCCAGAGGGCTCTTAAAACTCCATTTTGACACTTCGCTGCTGAGCCGAGTTTAATCTAACAGTCTGTAATTTGAAAACTCAACTTGAATTATCTTCTGTTTGACCAGGTCGGTGAAATGCTAATATTGGAGTGAACTTTTGGCCCCCGTGAGCCCCTCTGTGCGAGAAAGGGGATTTTAAGGTGGGCACACCGAGCGTTTTCCTGTTCTTTAATTTATGAGCGGTGTCTCCTCCTCTCACACGTCTCTCTGTATTCCTGTCTCTTTGCGCACTGACCCTGTTTTGTTGCCGTACTCTTACTTCCACGCGTACACCCCCGCCCCTCCCTCTGCAGGTCAGCGGGCCGCTCTGATTGTGCCTTATTAATGAGAGAAACCACAAACTCGCAGATGAGAGACGAGTGGTTTGGGGAGGACAGATGGGGATGGAGGATGGAGAGTAATTGGGCGGGTGTGGGAGACAAATGGAGGATCAGACAAAGGGGACTGAAACAGGCGTGACTTAATGAAAGCGAGGCATGACGGAAGAAGAGAGGCTGAATCCAACTCTGTGTTTTCATGAACTCGCTGCTACCTGACGACTCGTGGAGTCCCACAGGTTGCAGGGCTTCCTCGCCCTTGTATCTCGTCACGCTGTAAAGCGGATTACATGTCAGAGCCAAAGCAAACCCCCGCAGCGCGCACACGCACGCTAACAGGTATGAAAAGGTGTTTGGAAACGCAGCCAGGTGAAAGCCCGCGTACTTATCCGATTCTGCTGCGTATCTGTGGGATCAGGCAGCTTTTGCTTCACCTGGAAAACATTTTGCGTGACATCGCTCTGCAGTAAGTCGTGAATAAACAGAAAAGAAGGAAAAACAGAGAAAAGTCCCAGTCGCCCTGAATCCCATCAGCTGGATTTTAAAGGCTTTTATGTGCGATCGGGGGTCAATAGTGTTTGTTCTCTCAGGCGAAGCCATCGACAAATTAAAGCTCCTTACTTTAGCTCTTTTAAATCAGCACAAAGCACAGCGGATAATGGTGCTGCTTTACACTGTAGTGCAGCTGAAAAGTTTGTTTTTCCAGCACAAAGGCAAAAGTGAGGACGCTCTCAAAGTTTCCACGACTAAAAGAAAAACAGAAAACAAGACGTGAAAACGTTTAAAACAGCAGCATCGGAGCTGCGAGGTGCTCGTCTTTAAAGGCAAGCTCCTATTTCTTCATGTCGCTGTAGACGGACTCCATGATGCTGAGACCAGAGGCCGGTGCTCTGAAGCAGGATGCTGAGGATGATGGATGATGATGAGAGCAGAGTCCCAAACTATGGGCCACACACCAAACCTAGCATCAGGTGACGAGCATGAAAAGATTGATAATCACCATTTTTTTCACCGTGACTTTGTTTTCTGAAGGTCAGACTGTGAAACACCAGATCTACACTAACAGTGTGGGCGGAGTCTCAACAACACTGTTTGAGCTGTACTTAATGCTCGGTAACAAATAATTTTGGAAATGGGAAGTCTGTGACAGTTCCATCCTTCCCACAGATGATACACATTTCACTTGTACACTGCTTAAAAAATTAAAAAACACATGAATGAATGAAAATGATCAACCTGCAGAGAGCTGAATTTAAACACACCCTAAAAATCCAAATGAGAAAAACGATGCAGCATATTAGTCCATTTTGCCAAAGTTTCATTGCACCAACTCAGACTGGTCCTCTGTAGTTTGTATGGCCCCCCCACGTGCTCGTATGTATGGCTGACAATGATACGATGGATGGTGTCCTGAAGGATCTCCTCTCAGATCTGGGGTATCACTGAACTCGCGGACAATCTGAGGTGCATCCTGACGGCATCAGATGGACCGAAACATAATGTCCCACAGCTGTTCTATTGGATTTAGGTCAATCATTTCAATTCTGTCTACCAGGAACTGCCTGCATACTCTCACCATGTGAGTCTGGACATTGTTCTGTACTGCGAGGAACCCAGGACCCACTGCACCAGAGTGGGGTCTGACAGTGGGTCCAGGGATTTCATCCTTACACCTAATGGCAGTCACCTGTGAAAGTCTGTGCATCCCTCTGTGGATATGCCTCCACAGAAACATCACTAACTCACCGCCAAACCAGTCATGCTGAATGATGCGGCAGGCAGGATATAATTCTCCAAACCCTTTCACGTCTGGCACATTTGCTCTCTGTGAAAAGCCCAGGGTGCCAGTTATGGTATTCTATGGCAAATATTAATCAAGCTCCATGGTGATGAGCAGTGAGTGATGGGGTCCACTAGAGGATGTCAGACATTCACACCTGCGGCCTGCTGGAAGTCATCTTGTAGCTCTGGCATTGCTCGTCCTGTTCCTCTTTGCAGGAGCAGATACTGATCCTGCCGATGGCTTAAGGCCTTCTATGGCCCTGTCCAGCTCCCCTACAGTAACTGCCTGTCTCCTGGAATCTCCTCCAAGCTCTCGTGCTGGGAGACGCAGCAACTGGAGGAGTTGGACTACCTGTGCAGCCTCTGTAGGGTCCAGGTATGGCCTTGTGCTACCAGCAGTTACACTGACCTCAGTGAAAACAGTCAGAAAAGATGAAGAATGTCCTCCACCTGTAAAACAACCTCTAATGCACAGGTTAATTTCAATAACACCAAACCAGCTTAAAGTGAGTAACAACCCCCTCCTCCACTAAACTGACCAGATCGATGTCCCACAAGGTTAACTGACTTGATGCTAAACTCTCGTTTAAAACCGTAGCTGTGATTGTTTTTGGAGTGGTGTATTTTTCAGTGAAATGCTGAAAATGTTAAATTCTATCATGCATAATCTTTTTTAATACAACTGTAAGATTTTAGTTTCCCTGTCACTTATCATAAGTTTCATATTATTTTCTGAGGATGCTGGAGGTGATTTTCCTCCTTATTTAGCCCTCATACTGCCGTATTAAAGGAAACTGGGCTTTTCATGGGAGCATAACTCGCTTCTCTGCATGATTGTTTTATGGCCGCAGTAATAATTTAAGGACACCGAGGCCCTAACTTTTGCTCCTCTCACTGCTGGGATGCAATTTCTCTCTCTGTGTTTTTAATGAAAACTTTAATGAAGAGTTCATTCAGGGTTAACTCAAATGCTCTCGACCGCGCTCTGTAACTGAGATCAGTCCTGCAGGGAAGCCGGTTGTCTGTCACACTGGATCATCCTCACCAGCATTCACTGTCAGCGCCGTTCACCAAAAGACCAGCGCGCTTCTTCTTCATGGCCGAAAAAAACAGATTCGGCACATCCTTAATGTTTCAGCACAGAACTGCTGTGTGAACGTCTTTTATTAAGACCACGTGAACTTTTCACAGCTGGTTATATAAACGGCTCATACCACAGATGATGATGATGAAGGTGAAGCATTGGTTGCTGCTCTTCACTGTGGCCACGTTTTGTGTGTCCAGTTAAATCATCATAAACTGCTCAATTCTCACTCATTTTCGAAGCTGTTTGGTTTGTTGCAGTTATTAAAAACTGTTTCTGACTTTGGCCGAACGTTGACTGTAACAGTGGTGAATCCTGGCAAAGTGACGTTTTGATGTAAAAACTGGATTTCAAATCTGAAAAGTGGGATCGTGTCATTTAAACCAGCTTACTGTCGTCAGTGGTGCAATCCATCAAAGTCTTCTAACTCCATCCAAACACCTCCACGTGAACAGTGCTGCACTGCTCTGCACCACATACACCTGCACTGAGGCTCATTGGCCGGCTGCCTGCTGCTCTGCCATGAGCGAATGAGAATTGACGAGTTCGACTGATGATGCAGCTAATATTGAAAAATAAAGTCCACTCAGGTAACTAGTCGGTGAAAACATGAGCTGAAACACAGACACACTCAGCATTTTTAGGTTTAGATGTTTGTGGGATCTTTGCTCTGCTGTTTCATTTGCTGCTGTAATTATGGGGGATTTTTGAATGTTTGTCCATAACCTCTGAAAAAAAGCCAAATCTGTAATCTGCATCATGTTATTCCCAGAGGAACACAGCGGGCAGATTTCAGCCTTAGTTTGTAACAGTTTTGAAGATAATAACTTAAAAATGTAATGAAATAATCTGTTAATAATACAAATAAGCTGTAAGAAAAAGCAGTGTGCAGCATGGAGAGAGCAAACAAGCTGAAAATGTCTTCCTCAGGTTCACAGCTCTCTGCTGCCTCGTCCACACACCCTCGCTGTCTTCATGATTTGATTCTCACTCATTCTTTGTTGTTAGTGAACGCTGACGATGATTCTTTAAAACTCCAAGAAGTGGCAGAAATATTTGACTACCCGATCACGTGGATGGACCGCGCCTGGTCACTACGCTCTGTGTCGCAGCTTTGTGTTTAACGGCGCCGCAGTCAGCACAGATTCTGGTTATGATTTCACACATAACGTTCATGCAGGTAATGGCAGGAGAAAACGCCAGCGTGAGTAGTTTCGCTGCATTACTGGGGTCATGCGGTCGGTTAGCAGATGGTTGCAGAGGGGAAAGAAACAGGAATTAAAAATGAAACCATGAACTTACCGTGCAGTTTATTAGGAACAGGACATGAATTTTATTCAGAACACAGTTTCAGATTTTTGCTGACTTTGGCTTCGCTGATCCTCGTACTGTGTCCTTATGATCGGTGGTAGCGTGCACACAGGATGGTGGGAACAAATGACATTTATGGCAGAGCTGTTGTATTGGATTAAAGGTGCTCAGTGAGCTTGATGAGAGTATTAATTAAGTCTCTATCTGCCTCTGAAGTCTGATGAACCACCATGATGCAGGCGGCTGTAGCTGCTGCTGGGCTTCACCCTGAACTGGACCTCCGGACCGTGTTTGTGCTCTTGGAGCCTTTCGGAGCATTTTTAATGACATTATGGCTGCTGTGAGGTTAATCGTACTAACAGACCGTCAAAGAAGGTTTGCAGCTTGTAAGAAAAATTCCCTTTAGGGAATTACAGTGGAGCCAGGGATGCAGATCCACTCTGTACATGCAGTACATGTTTACTGATCCATGCAATGAGCAAAAAGCAGCATTTAAACTGGTTTGTAATAAAGACAATGGGTTGCAATAAACCCCAAAGTGCACCAAATGAATACGACTGAGTGATGTAATGTGCTTATGGTGATTAAAGCGATGCAGATGGGAGCTCTCCAGGATATTGCACTGTCACAAAGAATATACAGCACGCGTACGGCGTGTAAGACGTGTAACAAGAAACTAACATGAGCTTTGTTTCCATTCATTGCATCATTTCTACAAGACAAAAAAATCTTCCTCTTCATTAGCATAAAATTGTTTTATATCAAAACATCTATTTGATTTTGTTTTTTTCTGTCTCGCTGTGTACAATTTAATGCATTACGAGTCTCAGTAAATACCTTGTCGTGCAGTAAACTCTGCTGGGAATTTTCTCAGGCTCATTATAAAGACCACTTTTTTCTTTCTGTCCTCTTTAAATCTGTGACAGCCCTGCGCTTTATATTTTTCTCCTCTTGACTTTTATCTTATTTTTCCCCTTTTGTGTCTCAGTCTGACAGCCTCCCTCCGATTTTCTGTCTCCTTTTTTGCATCTGCCTTTCAGCAGCTATCCACGGAGACGGCTCCAAGAAAAGAATCAACCACAAAGGAAGCTTAATAATTGCCACATAGCAGGAAAGACAAACATTATATCTGGATAAATGTGTTGGAAGACAGGTGAGAGGAGAAAACATGGAGGAGAAAAGATGACAGACAGGAAGCGAAGGGCAAGAAAGGAGAGGAAGAGGAGGCGGGGAGGGAAAGGGGCGGAGGGTGCTGCGATAAAAAAATTGCCTCGCACTAAATTAGTGCTGCGAGTCACAATTAGTCACACTTCAAAGGAGGAATTTTGTTTGGAAATTGGATGGCGAACATGTTGGATTTGATCAAAATGAGATCAAGACCTTGTAAATCTTCAAACTGCCGATGATATAATACGGCGGAGTCAGGCGGATGAGACACGAGTGCACACGCAGGGACTGAAGGAGTGTCTGGATCAGCCTTCTTTACTTCATCCGGTAAACATTTCGTCTCTTCTTCGTGCCTCCTTGCTCTCTTTAGCAGATGTCTGGGTGCAGCGATGACCTGCCTGGCCTTTCCTTTCTGTGTCGAATCTGAGCAGCGACCATGACGATGAGAGGAACTGGCGCCAACGCTGTTTTCGTTTGCCTTTAATGGGGTGAATTTTTGGAAAGAAAAGCGTCTGGATTTCTTTAAGATTCTTGAAGATGTTTCAGCTCCCATCCGAGAAGCTTCTTCAGTTCTAAGGGCAACATAGAAGAGCCACCTCCACGGGACAAGACTCGGTGGTCCAGCTGCATCTAAAGGTCAAAGGTCACTCTCTCGAGGATGCCAGTGTTCACATTTTGGACAGAGAGGACAGATGGTTTGAAAGAGGAGTAAAAGAGGCCATCTATGCCCACTGTGCGTGACCATCTTTGAACAGAGGCGGGGCTTACGACACCAACTGTCTGCCATCCAGTTTTGAGATCCTTCACAGACGCCTTAACGCCCACTCACATCCTGGGCCATCTGACCTCAGGAAATCACATGATAGGGTGGGGCCAGGTTTCACAATGAGCTCACCTGAAACCCTGGCTGATTGTGACCCACACCTGTTTTCACACTTGGCTCGTGTGATTAGGTAGAGGATCATCAGGGGGTCCATGACCCTCTTGCGGACACTCCCATAGGGCTTAAATCTGGGACTCTCCACCAGTTGCTTTTAGAACTGAAGAAGTCCAGACCCTTTCCTTTCCAAGCTCCTTAGACTACGACAACCTGGATGCCTGAGAACATTCACAGACATTCCTTCTTTAAGTCTCGACCACAGACTGGTGGACATGGCTACCCTGAAGTCACCCACTGGTTTGTGGAGTCCCTTGCTTTCTGTCCCAGTCCTCCAGTTTCAGTATATCCTAATTGAATAATCGTCACCTCTGAATGTTCTGTTTAATGTTCTGTTGAGTAAAGTGAAGTCATCCTGAGTCACAGGGGTCTGACGGCTGGTCGATGACCATCAGGCAACCACCAGGGAAAACTGGATATTCCCTGACCAGTTGGCAAATGGATGCTGGTGGTAGCTGGGTGAAATCAGTCACAAAGGATGCTGCGCTGAAGATTTCCTTGGATATTCCTGCTGGTTGCTAGCAGGTTGTCATGGCCACCAGTAGTTTGCTTCTAAGACGAGTCTACAAACATTCGCCAACTATTATCTGAGTTGTAGTGTGAAGTGCAACATTTTTATACATGGAAACTTGTTTTTGTTGAGTTTTCCGAGTGAATCTATTTATTTCACAGATGTAACAGGTAATCTTCATCAGGTCCGGTCTGACTGGTTCAGTCTTCTCACACAGAAACATCACATGTATATGACAACAACTCTATCGGTTTCCTTGCTGTGCTTTACAGATGAGGAGGGATGTAGAGACATTTGTCCAGTTTCCTGTTTCAGTGGACAAAAATCACCATCTTCTCCTTTTTCTATTTCCGCTGCTCTGTGTGTCATCCATGTGCATGTTATCATTAATGGATCCATTTATAGACTGTACAAACAGCAACGCTCATTTCCAGGATGCCCGCTCATCTTCATCTCATGTTTCTTTCATGTACTAACAGCTTCATCGCATGCTGCAGTGAGAGGATCAGAAGCAAATGTGAGATTCTGCAGATTAGTGGCTTAAAGTTCATCCATTAGTATCGCGTGATCCATCTGCAGGTCTCCATGATAGCTTTCTGAGCAGTAGCAACAGCAATAGCATTCTTGAAAACATCAAAACGATGTCTCCCAGTTTTTCTCTGCTTAGTCTGAGATGTATTTGTGAAGATATGATGCAAAATCTCACAACGGTGATCCTTCCACAAATGTCTGGATCCACTGAAAAAGTGAATCAGACCCACTCTCTAATGACTCAGTCACACCAAGGTAAAACAGGAAATATTAGTGGTCAGGAAGGCTGTTATCTGCCATTTAAACGGTGGCACGGCCTGCCACGGATCTGCATCTGTCCGCCGTGCGTAGGCGCATCCCTAATGCCCGTTTGCTAAAGTACACATTGTCTGTGTGTCCTCCGGCCGGCTGAGCCAACTAATCAGTTATAATCAGGTAACCAATCAGGGAGCAGGTACACCAATTAGGGAGCGCCGGGGATCCTGGGAATATCAATTAGAAGAACTGATTTGGTCTAATTTAGAACAGCTGCTACGGAGCGCTCTGGGTGACGGCAAGAATTCCCCCTCTGCAAGACCGAGGTGTGCACCTGATTGTGTGACACACACACACACACACACACACACACACACACACACACACACACACACATACAGGAACAATACCATGTGGTAGCTCCACATATAAAAAACAGGACATGTATTGTATGATATGAGCATGTGTGTGGATTCACTCCTGAACCTGTAAACGTATGATTCTGTTCATGTTCTGTCCTGCGGGACGAACACACACACACACACACACACACACACACACACACACACACACACAAGCACACGCTCGGGATAATAATCCTAACTATTTGCTCTGAGCAGCCGTGTGGAACCACTCTGAGCTCTGAGGACAAAGTCACATTCTCGCTGACGCTGTCTCCTCTTCACTCTTTTGTTCAGCCTCTCCTCTTCCTCACAGTCTCTCTGCAGCTCGCCTCTCCTCTGCACCGTGCTGACGGCTCCAGACAATTAGAGCACTACATCACATACGGTGCATCGCCTCGGTCTTTAATATTTAAACATAATGTTCGTTTGCAGAGAAGATAGCAGGCTGCAATGGAAGTGGTTGTTTTGTGGATATGAATAAAGACCTCAAGCAATTTCAAATATATATTATATTATTATTGTGCCACCAAATGACAGTAAACATGCCACATGCCACTTCATGCATTGCTCTTATTACTTTTTCCTCTTAAAATAATCAGATTGAAAGTGGCTGTAGCCGCCTGTGTCACCACCCGCCTGTCAGTCAAAGAGGCCACGCCCTTAATACTGCACACTCAAAACACTGCTCAAACTCAGCACCGTGACAGCATCAGGCTGTTACTTACCTGTTTGTTGCTTTATTAATTTCAGAAATTGAATACAAAGTCGACAAATGAAATAAAAGTTGAAACATTTTGGTAACACATGTTACAGTGTGACATCATGATATTACAGATGGATTTGTTTAGCTTTACATGAATTTGTTGCTAACTGTGGAGAAAAATTTGCATTGGAAAACTTTAAACCAACAGAAGAGTGAAGATTAATAATAATAAACAGAAATAGCAGCAAAATAATAAAAAGACAGAGAAGTCTGAAAATGGAGTCGATGCAATAAATAAGCACAGAAACAGACGCAGAGCCTTACTTTACTCAAGACAGTCTCTTTGGCCTCGCTAATGGAGTGTGCAGGGTGCTGTAATGGTTACCAGTATAACAGGTTGGCCTCGAGCCACTTTAACTCTCCTCGACTTTATTACGCCTAATGGTTTTGGCCGAGGCCGTATATGCTGTCGATCCAAAGTCCCTACTGAATCCCCACTGCTAGCTTTTAGCCGCTGAGCTTTAGGTGGACTTTTAAATGTGGGAATCAGAGAGTTGTTTGTTGGGGTGTGCCAAGTCCTCGGCGCCCTAACAAAGATAATCAGCTCGTCTCGATAACCTCTGTCAGTTAAATTTAGACAGCCCAGCGGCTCCCAGAGCGTTTCCCCAGCTCAGTAAAAACGCAGACATGGAGGCGTGTGTGTGTGTGTGTGTGTGTGTGTGTGTGTGTGTGTGTGCCTGTGCGTGTGTGTGTGTGTGTCAGCCTGCACATCCCAGCAGTCATAATAGTACAGGGCTTATTTTTAGGACGGGGAGGCTGAACTTTTGCTCTGACAGAGGTACAACTTACTGAACACAGCTGCAGGTGTTTTTATGTTAGCAAAGTCAAAAACACTTTTACATTTTCCTCTTCTTTTCGCTTTGATCATGAAGATCTGTCCAATGAGATTTCTTAGAAGGACCAAAGCCAGAGTCTGAGTCAGTACATAGATGGATTCAGTCACTGTGACATCACCTGCTGGTTTATGAAGTCCTGTTTTGAAGCCATGATGCTGTTTTTGAGAAGTGATCAGAGACGTTCGGTCAGTTATCATCTACTGTACTTCATGCTAGCTCGGTTACCCAACAGCATCCACAGACATGGATACTTGTCAACATCCAATCAAAATCCTAGAATTTCACCAAAACTGGACAGGTAGCACAGTAACCTCACAGCAGCCATGGAGGTGACACCCACCTGTGTCACCATCCAGCTAAGGCCACGCCTCTAATGATGAATTAACACAATTTAAACAGGTGAGCTATCAGAACATTGTCCCCCTGTACAGCCTGAAGGAGCAGAACCGTTTTTGCATCAGGCTGTAATCCCGACCTTTTATTTCTTATTGATTCATTTCTTGCTGTGAAGTTGGAGATTTTGCTGCAGATTTATTATCACTTTTATTGGTTTTAACTATTTCCCAGATAAACTGAACCTTATTTATTCATTTCTGTTGTGTGCCTGTACTCGAGTATGCACTTGTCTCTTCTTACGACAGAGTCTAGAGTGGGCGTGTTGAAGAAGTAAAGGATTTGCAGTAGTAATTTATGGACTCTATCAATGCCCTTTCATGCTGAGTCGTATCATAATCATTTATTTGGGGGGGTTGCAGTGTATCGTCTTTATGCTGGTGCTGTGTGATCCATGTTTGTGGTGCAGCTGGTTTAAAAGCCTCTGAGTTTGCGTATGCATGCACGTGCTGCACCGATGCTCTTTAGGAGTTCACAGATATTTGTCACCTATTGACCGTACAGCCCATTTCCACTGATATGTAATCTCAGGGCTCCTTCCTGCTGCCAGCTATCTGCACTAACATACTATTAGTCTCACATGCACACACACCTACACACAGACTCGGTGATAAGTCACTCGGACTCTCTTTATTTGGCCTTCCTGCTCGCTGCTGATAATCAGACAGCAGATAATTCTGCAGGAGCCATTATTAGCTTCTTGAACGCGAGGCTGCCACTGAACAGCAGCAGTGACACAAACAATATGACCTTTATATTCAAAAACACTTCTCGTTTAGCGGCTGCTTTCACATCGGTGTTGCCGTGTGGGTGGGAATACTCTGTCTTAGACACATGAGCCTTTATTAAAATACTCTGCAGAGCCTCCGTGGGCAGAGCAAGGCAGTAACACTGTCAGGGTCAGAGGTTTGAGTCCCAGTGGAGCGACTGTGCTGAGCATTTAAGAAGCTGCACAAACCTTCAGTGTGTTCATCTCATTCCTGCCTTGTTAGTATACCCTGAACTGGGTTTGGTAGATGCTCTGCAGATGAAAACTTGAGACTTTCAGGAGGGAAATGCAGATATTGTGTTTGGGTTTGTTGACCCCTGAGCGGTGAGATGTGGAGCTCCACCCACAGTATAAGTCAAATCAGCATTGTTTGGTAGGTCCGTAGCAGACAGATATCCACGTCTCTGTCTGACACATGCACACATTATGCAGCACGGACTCCGAGTACATTAGCAGAGCACATATGTCTCAGATTAGTTTGTTATTTTTGAAGGTGAGGAACAAAGGTGGTGACATGAATGGGGAACTAATGGTGCTGCAGGTTACAAGACGGGGAGGAGGCCACAATAATCAGGTCCCATTCTCTCTTTAGTTTTTAATCCAGCCTGAACTGTTGTTAATTATCACAGCACCTCCTGAACCCGGCCTCGCCACAATGGCTGCTTAATGAGAGCACAGGTGATTGGAGAGGCATGTGCTCATGCACGGCAATAACAACCAGGAGGGCATTCATCACTGATTAGGCTGCGCTTTGCACCTAGCTACATCACGGAGGTGCCGGTAATCACAGTGGAGACCACGCTCGAGGGTATAATGGCTTTAAAAAAAGTACCTGAAAACTTTTCTTCACAGTGGTGTAATTAAGAAATATAATTAAGGGTAAAATAGAGCCATTATTATATACAGGGAGTGCATAAAGATGAGATATAAACACATACATACTGATGAGACGTGATCGCTGTAATGTATAATTCAGTTCTTGTGTTGATCCTTCATACAAAGAACGTTTTCTATAAATACATTTCAGTTTTGGCGTTTCGTCTGTGAACTCTTCGCCCCGACGTGTAGACAGACTCTAATTATCTCACTGTCCACATTTCTCTGCATTTCAGTAGAAGCTAATCAAACAGCACCATTACTTTGTAATCCATAGACAGCATTATTCACAGTATTTATCCCAGCATGCTTTGCTCTGTCATAAGGAAACATGTTTTGGTTCAGCTCTTGGATTTTTAGTCTTTTCTCCTGCTGTTGGCATAAAATGAACAAATCTAAAGATGAACATCACTTTTGTTTTCTCAGCAGCTGATTCCTGCTTTCTTTAACTTCGTCTTCATGCAGAGCGTCACTTCCTGTTGCTGTGCGTTCACACCAAGTCTGAAGAGTTTGAGCTGCACAGTCACAAACGCTGAAGCTGTGTAGCATGAATAGATGTTCATTGTGCACAATCTTTGCTTCAAGCTGCTTCATAAAAGCCTCAGGCGGGATTTTACCGACACTGTTTTATTGCTGCAACTGTTTTCTTGTAGATTTGCTGTGTTTTCATGTGACGTTGCACCTTTTCTCTCGTCGTATTTACTTTTAATTTCTTTTTCATGTAAGATTGACAGATTTTTTTGTCCATTTACCAGTTTTTTAAAATAAATTTGCCAGTTTCTTGTTCTACATTTTGGTATTTTAAAATGTAAATTTGCTAACCCACTAAATATTTTTCTTCCAAAGTTGCCAGTTTTAACCTCCTAAGACCCGAACTCTTCCACAGCATGCAATTTTAATTTCTCTTTGATATTTGGTCACATTGGGGCCTGATGAATGTAAAAATAAAGAATTACCAGATTTTTTTTTTTTTTACCTTATTTTTGTTTTTAAGAAAAATGAGAGCCACAAATGAGGATATTCATTTAAAATTTTGATAGAACAGTAGCAGTATAATGTCCCCGTAAGTGGGTATCAGGCCCATGTAGAGCAAAGTTCAGTATTTTGGTCTAAATAACCCAAAATGTGATGTCCGAATATGTGGACGGCAGGTCCTAGGAGGTTAAGTTATCAATTTACCACCTTTTCTGAAAATCTGCCTTTTTTATTGTAAATTGTAAGCTTTCCAGTCTTTTCTTGAGACTTTGCCAGTTCTGCTTTGCTTTTGGCAAACTGACATATTTAGTCACACCGGGAGAGGCCAAGTTTGGATGCTCAGGTGGCTGCATCGGCTCATACCAATTAACTTATACCAATTAGTTTAAAATGAGAAAAAAAAGCATAAAAACAGGTTCATTTTTCATATTTTTATCAATCTGGGTTTCTCTGAAAATCACGAGGAGCCACAGGAGCTGGGCAGGTTCGAGACCCCCGGCCCAAGCACTGATTATAGGGAAGTGCATCTTTAATTAAACCGCCATTGTTGCCAGTTCAGTGCCAATATGCAGTTTTATCATCAGCTGAATTCCAGAGCTCGGACCGATTACGGCATTTCTGTTTTTCGGCGTCACACAGGAGCCCGGCGGCACATCTCCTGTTCCCTGCAGCACCTGCCTCTGCCTTCGGTGCAGCACACACTACAAAGTTCTTCTCCTCGCCTTGAAATCCCTGCACAGTACGGCCCCCTCCCTTCATATCCACTCTCCTCCGTTCCCGCACAGCCCGGCCCATCTGCTCTCCCCTCCTCCCTGCGGGCTCGGCTCCATGGATGACAGGGCTTTCAGTGCTGCTGGCCCACCGCTCCGCGATGCCTCAGGGTCTGTGCCAGCAACATCTGTTGCTTCTTCAAAGGTGCGACTGCAAACACATCTTTGTAGAGCAGGTCCCCTTTCAGCTTCTTAATCTGCATGAAGAAAATGTATCCGGCTCCCCTCACACATCCTCCTATCACCAGTTCCTTTCTGCTCTTTCTGCTTTTAGGAGCTTTTCTTTATTTGTTTACTTAATTGAATGTAATTTGAACAACAGCAGCAGGTTTGAATGACAGATATTAACAAATACAATTTTAAAAGAAAGTATTTATAGCCTGAAGCCATGAAAAAAACTGATGTTTTGATGAAAACATCAAGATACTTGGATCCGGAAACATCACTTCATCCTTTAATCATGAGTTCTTATTAATCTCTGACTCTCTTCCACAGCGTGTCTTTGTCCTGTCTCCATCCCGGAGCTCCCAGCTGGGCAGATTCTTCCTGTTAAAAGGGAGTTTTTCCTTCCCACTGTCGCCAAGTGCTCACTCATAGGGGGTCTGTTGATTGTTGGGTTTTCCTTACAATATAAAGTCTCTGAGGTGGGTGCTGTTGTGATTTGGCGCTGTATACAATAAAACTGAATTAAATCCTTCACATAGAAGTCATTCCAGGAGTTGCTGGAGCTCATCTGTGAAGATCTCTGAAGTTACGTTGCCAATAAAAATATTTTAATACAGGAAAAACCTTCATAAGTGTCTCATCCTGTAGATGTTACTGGAAAGTTTGTGCTGAATCTGTCATAAATAAATCAGAGTGAAGGAAGGATGCATGCTTTTTTAAATTTATTTACGGACCATATAATCTCTTTTGACACTGACAATAAAAATGTTTTGCATGAAAAAATGTTGCACTTTTAAAAACTCAGGCTTAATAAAACCAACAGGAATGTCAGCAGATGTTTTTATTAGAGCGTTGTCAGGTCAAAGATGGACTTTCTAAAGTCCTAAAAGTTCAGGAGGAAGTAGATGTGTGAAAATGGCTCCAATCAAAAGCACTTAGACTATGATTCAATTTCACAAATCTTCTTCTTCTTCTTCTTTTGTCCCTCGCTGGCGGTTGGCGGGGGAGGTTTTCCACGAAGCCAATACGTCACTGTGGGTGTCGGGTTTCCATCTTGATCAACGATGCACTTCCAGGCCTTGTGGTCTCTTGCCTTCACCTTTGCTTGCTCGAGGGTTAGACGTCGTTGTTTAAGATCATCTTCAGTTTGCTTGATCCAAGTTTTCTTGGGCGCATCACGCTTGATTCTCCAGTGGCGAGGTGCTGCTGCATCAAAAGGCGATATGGCAGGCGATGTTTGCTCATGCGGCAGATGTGCAAAACCACTGCAGTCGTTGCTTCCTAATCAGCTCTTCCATTGAGGGCTGCTGGTGACATTGACTACGTATCATGCTGTTGCTGAGACAATCACGGGGGGACACTCGGAGAATCTGATGCAAACAGCGCTTTTGGAAGACCTTGAGCTTGTTGAGGTCGTGTTTGAGGATGACCCAGGTCTCCAACCCATAGAGAAGAATGGGCAATACCAAAGTACGGTACAGGTGGATTTCGGTGGTGAGGGTGAGGTTTGTCTTCTTCCAGATCCACCATCGGAGGGAGGCGAAAGTCGCCGCTGCTTGACCAATTCTTGAAGGTATTTCCGCTGTTGATGCCACTTTCTTTTCTTGCACCAGAGAGCCGAGGTATTTGAACTCCTGCACTTGTTCGATTTACACGCCTTCGAGATGCAGGCGTGCAAATTCCACGATTTGACAAATAATTAACTTAAGATAATCAAGCTTGTTTCTAACCTTGAACTCAGATATAAAAAGATCAGCAACAAAAGCCTTTAAAGGGGAAATACTCGTGTCTGTGGTCATTTAGAATTTATGCAAGATTTTCAAGGACACAGAAAAGTAACACAGAGGAGAGAAAAAAAGTCTCCAGATGTCTCACAGCGGTTGTAAAATATCACTCGAGCTCTATTCTGGCTCTGAGATCCAGTTTGAAAAGAACCAACAAAGCTGAACTTGTCAGAGAAACGTCTCCATCTATCTTCATCTCCTTCCTTTGTTGGCCTTTAGGGAGCGAACCAGATTGTCTTTCTTTATTTTTTCTCTTCTGAGAGTTTTTTTATCTTCACCTTTTGATCTAAATTCTTGTGGATGTGATGAATGTTACTTTAGTTTGTTCGTGACCTTCATTTACAGGAGAAATTCAAAAATTAGATGGAAAAAAAATCTGGGTTAGGTTTACTAAAGATCTGCTTTTCATTTGATTCAAGCAGATGGGATTCAGGGGACTTCCATCCCCTGAATCCCATTATCCATCCCATTATCAAAGGTTGTTTTGTGTGGCAGGAGATGTTTTAATGTAGCTTTTGTATTTGATAAGAACTGATGGTGGGATTTAAACCCATCATGGTCAATCGTAAGCTCTGTGGCTACAGTAAGCCTGGCTAGATTCATGTTTGTGTCATATGAGTTACCAGGATGTTAAAGGACTTGATTATAGTCCTGTAGATGAATTTGAATTTAAGGAAGCAACTTAGTTTCACACATAATCTGATTTTCATTCCACTTATTCAAACACATCTGGATTTCACATATATTTCACATTTATCCAAACATGAAACTTTATGGATTGAAAGTCAGAAAATATCGAACCAAAGGTGGAACGTAGGGAATTGAATTAAAGATGTGGAATTTATATTTATCTCATCATTTCAATGTAATGACACTGACAGGTGACATGACTGACACATGAATCGATGCACATCACACAGCTCACATTCACCGATGTCCTCGTAATGCTAATCAATCGTGTGGGCGAGTGGCTGATGACAACTGGCCTCACACACATGTTGAATTTAATGAGCGCTGATTGATGATCACACATTTAATTTGTCATGACGGGTGATGTTTTAATCAAAGGTACATATAACATAGATCAGTGGCCAGATTATTCCATTAGTTATCTATAAACACGCAGGAGCCTGTATTGATTAGCTGATGTTATTTACAGAGCGAATGAATCGATCCATCAGTCACGTGTGCACCATGAGAGGATGTCTCATATTACATGACACACAGTCAGGCATGTTTTAGCTTTTTGATCCCACAGTCGTGTTTGCAATCATTATTATTGTCTCTGCTCTTCAGACTAAAGAAACTTAAAAAAAGAATCCATAATGATTTTAACGCACTGCTAAATAAAGCTCATCGTTTATCATCTGTTCATCAGAGAGCTACGGTGGCCTCTAGAGACAAAACAGGTACAAACTCCAAAACACAACAGAAGTGCTCCAGGACACTAGGGGCAGTGTTGAGCTTCTCTCTGAGCAAAGCACACCGACTGTTAGCTAACGTCAGATTTGACTCCACCATAAACCAAGCGTTCATAGTAACTAAAAACAAATCAAACAACAGCTTGCACGTTACCTTTGTGGTTGTTCTATCCTTGCAGGTGTTTTCTGCTGGTATCCAACTCCATGTGTTCGCAACAAACTTGCCGTTTATTTTGCAAATCGAGCTCAACACTGCCCCTAGCATCCTGGAGCACTTCCGTTGTGCTTTGGAGTTTGCACATGTTTTGTCTCTACGGGCCACCGTAGAGAGCTGGGAGGACTGGAAACCAGCTTTTACTGGTGCTCGTACAGTCAAACTGGATTTTGATTTTGATATTGTTGAAATACCAATAAAGATAAAATATTGGTGGAAAAAAAAATCTTTAACCTTTACAGAAATTCTGCGTTTAGTAGCATACATACAGCTGCAACGCTCACTCTGACTGTTTGGGTCCAGCACTGTACAGCACTGCTGTACATTTTAATAAGACTTCAGTCAGAGCTGTCATTTCCTACTGGGAACCAGTCAGCTCACTTCCTGCTGACTTCTAACTCAGCTAAACCTCATAGATCTTCATGGAAGCCTGGATGTTAAACTTTATTATAATGCTGGGAGGACGCCCACGCTGATCATTTAGACTGTTTTCGATTCTCAGTGGTGCTTCAGTGTTTGGACCTGGATGTCGTTAACATCACAGATTAATATTCGCTCTTTAGCGTTATGTCTTGGACCTTTTTCTCTCCGGAATCACGACAGCGGTCTTTGCTTTACTTTACTCAGCACAGTCACTGGGAATCTGCTTCCTGCTCTGAATCTCACACGATCTGCTGGGGGCTGGCCAAAGGCTTTTTAGCATGGTGTCAGTGCTGCCTGCTCAAAGAGAACTGGAGAAAAACAAGCAGTGCTGACAGCAATAAGAGAGCTGCTGATTACTGAGCAAGTCCTCACTAACCTAAGCATGAGCAACACAGGTTCACAATATTAGCTCACATCATTATTAATCCAAGAGGAGCCACGTTTGGTCTGTGCGAGTCCAGCAGGTCAGCTCCGCCCCGCCGCTTCACCTGGGGAGATGAGATGTTATCAACCTTTCTCCTCCTCCCTTTTTATTCCAGATAAATGTTGCATGTTGTCGACTGCGCTTGTAAGAATCTTAGCAGTGACCTTGGAGCGAGCGAAGAAGTGATTTCGTGAGCGTATTTGCACAGAGTAATCCCATAGATCACATTTCTGACTGCAGTTTGAGGCAGATAAACAGTCGTCTGGGCCAGATTACATTCTGAGCGTAACCTTGCCAGCACTGCTGCCTGTGGGAGCTGTGACTCCTCTCTCCTATAAACAAGAGGACTTAAAAGGGATTGCAGTTATCCAGATTAACTGTAGTCTCTCTCTCACTCTGTGTGACTCAGATTTAGCAACTGGTGGCACGATGCAGACTTGCTTACCTCAGTTTAGCTGTATTTAATTTGCTTTGGAGCAGCTTTATTAAAGAGCCACTTTTAAACACCTCATGTCCTCACATTGGATGCAGTCACCTTTCACCCCGTGGGAAGAAGCGTTCTGGGCCACGGATCGGCAAAAACTCCTGACAGAGTCGGGGAAATGAGTCTGAGGCGTCAGTCCAAAGGTGTCCAAAGGCGTGAGGAGCTTAACACACTCAGCAGCCTCTTCGACCGACAGGCAACTGTAGTCACTCCTGTCCAACAGATGGTAGAGTTACTGTAACTCTGAGATTTGGTACTAAGACAAGTATTTGTGTTAGTAAAGTCCTGCATACACCAGCTGTGTTCTACAGATAAGCATAAAACGTTTGACTACTTTAATAAATCTCAAGTCAAGTGGCTTTATTGTCATTCCAACCACGTGCAGTGGAACAGTACAGCGTGTCTCTCAGACCACAGTGCTACATGTGACACACACAGGACTGCAAGTGTGCAAAAACTGCAACAACAAACAAAACAAAGACAACAGAAAAGTGCAACAATGACAAAAGACTGAGCACTGTGCAAAAAGTAACTGGATGAATGAAGATGTGTGTGTGTGTGAGATTGTGCAGCTCTCCAACCCAACACTGGCTTCACTCATCATTCCTTCTCCAAATGAGGATGAGGATGCTCTGTGTGCTCTCACAGCACCTCAGCTGGATCAGCTCTCAGGATGTTGGGTTTAATATCTTTATTAATTAAACCCAGCATCCGCCAGGTGACCTGCGTAGGGTTAGAGCTGTGCTTTGCTTGTGTTATATGTTTTCTGGCTCTCACAGCACATTTACAGTCCATTTTGGCCTCCTAGTTCTTTGGTCATAAGCTTTTCTGTGTGGCGTACGTTGACTGAACCCTGACACTATGTGTGACCAGATGAATGTGACAAAAACTAAATAAGGTTAATGTGGTTAGAAAACCTGCCCAGGCCTTCAAATCCCCACGTACCCGTTCTGAAACACGCTTTTTAGATAAAGTGCTTCTTATGTCGGGCTCTGCTGTCACCCTGATGTGATGCTCACCTTCAAACACACTCATTTTTTTAAAGGTTACAGATTAAACTCACTTAAAAGGAACCGACACAAACGGGTGTGAGCTTCCTGATTTCTTTCTCTTTTACCCCAAGATGTCAAAATGTTCACAGCTTTTATTTTTTAAGGACTGTCCTGATGCTACAATGAAAAGTTTCACTTTAAAATATGAAAGTTTAACAAAGGCAGATTTTGGTTTAGTTGCTGAATTTGAATCTTTTTGCTGACCAGAAACACTGCACGCTTGAGCAGCTTGAGGAGCGTAGTTAAGTTAAAGCTGAAGCAAACACCATCATTAGCCATCAAATTAAGGCAATGCTGCAGAGGAAACAGCGTCAGGGAACGCTCACGCTAAGTAGACCAGGCTTAAGCGGTCGAGTTGTTAAACAGGGATTGGGAGGGAAGTGTAAGAGGATTGGCTGTAAGTGACCTCCAGATCGCTGCCTTTGGTCTGTAGCTGCCACATGGTTCATAATGAGAGGCCG
The DNA here is from genome assembly GCF_001858045.2 of Oreochromis niloticus. NCBI lineage: Eukaryota > Metazoa > Chordata > Actinopteri > Cichliformes > Cichlidae > Oreochromis > Oreochromis niloticus. Next base: position 2,405,407 of record NC_031970.2, read on the forward strand.
TGTGGGAGGGAGGACAATGTGCTGGTAAAATGAAAAGATGGTGCTGGATGACATGACGCACACACCCTTCTCTTCACAGTCGATGCAGTTCTGATGGATAAACACAGGAAGCTGAACTGAAGGTCTCAAAGTACGGTCGTCTTTATGTTTCAGTCTCAGCTATGAAAGGGTCAGCATATGTAACCAGGGTTAAAAGTGATCAGTGAAGGGTTCAAATGAATTCTAAATCACAGTGAGAGCCGGTGGACAGCAGCCAGGATCAGGCTGATCGGACACGCTCTGTTAAAAGCAGTAAGAAGCTGCTGCTGCTAAAAAGTTTGGTTAAAACCACTGAAAACAGACAATAGTTTGTATTTTATATTGAAAAGAATAAAATCTTGAACCATGCTGATGAATTCCTACAACTAAGAGAGGGACAGTAGCAAAAGATGGTGGAGCTGAAGATGTTTAGATGTTCACTGAGCAGCATGGATCAGAGATGAGTCCATCAGAGAGGCTGAGAGGGTTTGGACATGTGCAGAGGAGGGAGGGTGGATATGATGGACAAAGGAGGATGAAGATGGAGCTGCCAGGCAGGAGGAGAAGCTCAGAGGAGGTTCGTGGATGTAGTGAAGGTATCAGTCTGCTATTAAGAAACTGTGGACTTTTATTTTGAAAATCTGCCACACAGCAGCTTCTGTCTGTTCCTGATCTAACAAATTCAAATGCAACAAATCAACATACAAAACATACATAAAAATAAAAACAACTAAACGTAGTAAAAACAACATTTTAGGTAATGAGGAAGCCCAGATTATCGTCACCTGTAGTTTTTAGGAGTAGCAGTTATTTTATATCAGGTTTCAGATACGCTGGATATTGATGTGTGTGTGTGTGTGTGTGTGTGTGTGTGTGTGTGTGTGAGCGTGTATTAATATATTTGTGGGTACCAAAAATTGGAAGTTTACCAAACTTGTGGGGACCAAAATCCTGGTCCCCACAAGTTTGAAGGAATTTTTGAGACTCAAAATGTGGTTTTAGTGTCAGGGTTGGGTTACGGCTAGTTTTAGGGGCAAGGGGAAGATTTATGTCAATTAGATGTCCTCACAAGATATGAATACCCAGCGCGTGTGTGTGTGTGTGTGTGTGTGTGTGTGTGTGTGTGTGTGTGTGTGTGTGTGTGTGTGTGTGTGTATTCCTGATGGTAGTGGCCCATGGCACAGTGCCAATCATTCCTCACTCCCCAATTACAAAGAGCAGAGGGCTGCAGGTAATCACCATTGATCAGTGCCGTGTACACACACACACACACACACACACACACACACACACACACACACACACAGTGTGGGTTTGTAGCATTGATCCACCCAGCCCAGCCTGCAGGGAAGGTGGTGTGTGTGTCGAAGAGACAATAGAGATACACAAACAGAGACGGGCAGAAAGACAAATAAATGGACGTGACAGGCAGAGAAAAGGCAGCTTCATGCTAACTGCAGCTGAGCTGAGTGAATAACTGCAGTTACTGTTACGTTGAAGGTTTACCTTAAATGTAATATAATGAGCTTAAAAATGTCAGGCATTGTTAAAGATGAAACCAGCTGCTCAGAGGCTTTTCATCCCGTGACCTCGCACATAAAGCGGGGTGGAGCAGGATGCCATCCTCACGTTTCAGGGCTCTGTGAGCGACTCCACCACGCCGAGCCACGTCTGCTTTAAACTGGCTTCATTTCGGCTGATTACAGTTGTGGGTCACGCTGTACTTTATGGAAATAAGCTGTACTTTATTTCGCATTAGACAAAACTAGAAATAAATCACTCTTTATCAGAAAAAAGCAGCACAGTCCCTACCCTAATTACACACCTTACGGTCTAATTAGAAACCTGATAGATTGCCGTTAGATCCTAAATATACTTTAACAGAACTGTGCCAGATTATATTTAGCCTGGATAAAAGTGAGACGCAACGCTGAGCTCAGAGGACAATACTTTTACCTTTAGTCTTTATTTAACGTAGTTTTTCCTCACAGCAGGGTCATTCGTCGCTAACTAGAAGAAAACTGTGTCGTTAGCTTCGGCTGGACCGCACAGGGTCACACACTAAGAATGATGGGTAATCCACTGCAGCCTGTACATCTGCAAAGGATGTTTGGGTTTGTGAGCTGTGATTCTTCTGATCCACCGGGCAAAGGAGCAGCAAAATGCAGCGTTCATGTTCCACGTGTATAATCAGTTACCCATAAATCAGCGAGCGTGGTATATAATGGTGACAAAAACCAGTATGCACTTACCAGTTCATCATGAAACAAGTGTGGCAAAGCTAGCTGTTCAGCAGATGTGACCAACGACAGGACTGAGCCAGAATGAGCGAGGGAACATCTCGGATCAGAACACAAGTGGGAACTAATGGGAACTGACGAATGCCTAAAACCTGCACTGCATTTAAAGGCCACCAGGGGGCGATATCTGTGGCTCCAGAAAAGACTTACTGGGAAAATGGCTGTGAGGGGAACATTTTTGGGTCCAACTGCTCACAGTTCATTTTCTCGATTTTAGTCATTCTGGAAAGATTACGCAGTGCAGTTTCAAAGTCCAGCCAATCCTCACTCATCACTTCCTGTTTGAAAACATCAAGACGTTGTGTGATGTCATGAAACAGGGTCAGGGGAAAATGAGTCGCTGCCTGGTTGATGATGTATTTTGTAAGGACAACACCAACTTGTCTGCAAACACACTTTACTCTCCGGACTGTAAAACTTGACAAATTACAACACAAACCTGAAACAGAGCGTGCGCCTTCAAATTAAAAGTCACGCCTTCCCACTGAAACCATCACAACCGAGAACGTTTTGAACTCTTAGCAGTGCCTCTAGGATTTGTTCGATTTGGGAATCGAGGGAGTTTTAGGAAACAGCCAGGTGGAGCTGCAGAAAGCCCGCCGCGCAGCGTCTGTCGGGTATCTTTTCCTTTTTTCCAGGACAGAGAGATGGTGGGTGTCATGGCGATCGCTGACTCTCTCCTTTGACTGTAATGTGAGCTGTGCCTGCAGGTGTGGGGAGATGGATTCATCATTAGGTAGAGTTTTGCCACCTGAGGCTGAAACCCTGAGTGTATTAAATATGAACTAAGGTCATGTTCTCCCTCAAGATGCTGACCGGTGCTTATACTGTGCTCGGTTATAGTGTGTGTGTGTGTTGTTGTGGACCATCTGTGCAGTCGTTATGGTGCTCTTTATGATATTCCATCAGTTGGGTTTGAAATTTAAAAGATGGGTTAATAATCTCTGGAGGTTCTTTGTTTTAAATCAGGTTATTAGCTCAGCTAGTCATCTGTCTGTCCACAGTTCAAAGAGTTTTGGTCGGATGGTTTCACTTTTAGTGGAAAAAAAAGACTGAGAAGGTTTCAGAATCACAGAATATGTGATCTTGGAGAGAGTTCATACATAATTATATAAACTTTATATAAAGATGGACGTAGCCAGAGTGACCTCATGCCAGTGATGAGCAGAGCACATCACTGGCATGAGGCTTCCTGCCATTCAGGACATCTATCTTCATCAAGGACCACAGCCACCCAGCACATCAGCTGTTCTCCTTGTTAGCATCTGGCAGACGTTATAGGAGTCCATCTGACCACAAGACTTAAAAACAGTTTTTACCATCAAGCCATACGACACCTCAACCACAACACTTAAACACACACACACTCCACAGATGCACTCAGAAGCTGTCCTACAGTTTCACAGGTACATGGTACACTCTGTACTGGTCACTTCATTCTTATTAGTATTTAAACAAATAAAAAACCTTAGTCCGCGCAATACTGTACTAACTGCCACTCAAAATTTTGTACTGTTCAGTTTGTACTTCTGCTCACTCCTTCCACTTTATCTCATGTGCAAAATACCATTTGCCTCCCATTCCTATTTTATACATATGTATACATACATATATATATTTAAAAAATTCCCCACTCGCCCCTGCGGGCGGTTTATCCTTCAAGCTCGGGTCCTCTACCAGAGGCCTGGGAGCTTGAGGGTCCTGCGCAGTATCTTAGCTGTTCCTAGGACTGCGCTCTTCTGGACAGAGATCTCCGATGTTGTTCCCGGGATCTGTTGGAGCCACTCGCCTAGCTTGGGAGTCACCGCACCTAGTGCTCCGATTACCATGGGGACCACCGTTACCTTCACATCCTCTCGAGCTCTTCTCTGAGCCCTTCCCGTGTTCCTTCTTCCTGATGTTGCTGTCATTTGGAACCGCTACATTGATCACTACTATATAAATATATATATATAGTCTGTTAACTTTTTCTTTTTTTTTACTTTTTTTTTACTATATTTTATAAACATTTTGCTCTTACTATTTTTTACTTACTATACTGCTGAGTGACTGTCTGCTGCTGTCAAATACATTTCATTGCAGTGTTGACCCTGTGCTAACTTGCATATGACAAATAAAACTGAAACTGAAACTGACCTAAGTCGTTGGTTAGTAAAGTCCCAGCCTTGGTATGCTGAAACAGGACAGAGCAGATCTGACCAATAAACAGAGAGAGACACTCTTCAGCCAATGAGCACGTCCTGGATTTATTATGTTTATTAAATCATAATAAGACTGAGGCCATAAACCCATCAGGACGGCGTTCTCTGAGTTCAGAGGTCAGCTGCACAGAAAGCTGATTTTCTCATTGACTTGTACGCAATCCGACTTCTTCTCACAAGCAGAGGAGTCGCCCCCTGCTGGACATTAATGCAATACATTAATGCAAATGCAGGTTTAGGACCCTTTGTGTGTGTTTTCAGACCTGGAAGCTGTGTCCATCAGTTTTATACAGTCTTTAAACCTCACTCTCCCGATCCGATGCGCATGCACATGGTTTCTGTTGCAGCAAATCACCTGAGTGATTTCTTTACCATCTGAAACATGAGCAGCAGCATCGCAGACAGCCTGTGTCATCGGTACTTTACTCACTGCTTGATCAGAAACTGCTGAATGACATCAAGCAGCGAGTGCTATCCAAAGTAAGAAGACTGACCTCATGATACAGACATTAGTGGTGTTATTAAAATGACATGTGGATCCATAAAGTGTCAGTGTGGCTAATGCGATGGGGCCGCTTAATGATTCAGTGAAGCGGCAGCCGTGTATTCATCATGCGTGCATTGATTTTCAGCTCCACACAGAGTCATCACCCACCGTCTTCAATAAAAACACCAATAAAATTTTATACAGAGAAATATGCATGCACACGGTGACCCTGTTTGCTCCGTGCACGCATGTATGCTGAGTTTAACGCTAAAGATTACGTGCACGATCCAGTGAAAGGCTGCATAAAGAAACAAATAAATGGAGGCTCGGAAAGCAAAGAGGGCGGCGTGGAGAATGATGTGAGTGCAGAGGAGGGCTACTGACTGCTGTTCACATCCTCCAGTGAAAGGCTACACAAATCGATTCTCAAACAGGTCTAAACAACATGTTATCGACTCCTGTTTTCAGAGATGCATTTAAGCCTTCAGCTTCTGTCTCGCTGCAGCTCCTGTAAACAAAGGACACTCGGACGAGATGCAGCGCCGTATCTACACCTAACAAAAGTCAACACCTGCTCATTTCGAGACGTCCATCCTCCGTGTGTCATATCTCATCATGTTCCCGGGGTGGAAGCTGCAGATGTCACGTTTCTGTGGGATTCACAGATAAACCTCCAACAGTGAATTTCTCAGAGGATTTGAGACCCTTTATTAGTCATCTAGAGAGAACTGATTTGACCTCAGTGTTGGAGATACCTGATGATCTACCCATTAATGACCGTTGTGTGATTTCCAATGCGTGCCCTAAAATATCTAACAAGCCTTCAAAGGCCTCGTCTCCTTGAACGCCACAGAAATGACCCGACATCGAAGAAAGTTTTATCCTCTAATGAGACAAAAATGTAACCTTGATGGTTTCCAACATTACCAGCATGACAAGCAGATGCCACCTGAGATGTTTTCTACGCGCCACAGTGGAGGGGGCGCCATGTCTGGGGTGCTTTTTCCATCAGTGGAACAACGGAGCTTCAGGAGGTGCAGGAGCTTCAAACGGCCGCTGGCTATGTCCAGATGTTGCAGAGAGCAACATCTGGACACAGCATCATAACATCTGTGGTAACCACTGGGTTTTTCAGCAGGACAATGCTACAGTACACAATGCCTGCAGGACAAGGGACTTCTTCCAGGAGAATAATCACTCTTTTGGACCATCCTGCATGTTCCCCTGATCTAAATCCAATTGAGAAGAAGTTTACAAAAATGGACAAAACATCCAGACAGTAGATGCCCTTCATGCAGCCGTCTGTTCCCACTCACCTCATGGAAGCGCTTGCATCAAGCATCCCGCACTGAATTTTTGAAGTGATCAACAATAACGGTGGAGCTGCTGTTTTTGCCGGGTTCATGCTTTTTGTGGAGGTGTGCTCCTAAACTTTTGATCAGCTTTAAAACAGCCTGTTTCAGTTTAAGTGTTGTTTTCAATAAATCGCATGCTCAAAAACATGTTTAGTCTCACTCCCATTTCTTCTTGTTGCATGTTGAAGCTCTACTTGGAACCTTGTTAAGATCCAACCATGCAAAATAAGATTTTTTGTCATTTTTCAAATGGTCTTAAACTTCTGATCGGGACTATTCAGCTATGAATTTGATAGCAGTAGGAAGTTTTGAGGTATTTTCTCGGTTGGTCGGTTGATTCTTTGGTTTGCTGAAAGGAAACAGAGAGAAATGCTGATGAGTTACTGACAGCTGAGAAATCCTCACAGCTGTTTGTTTGCTCTGAAGAACAGACGAGAGAAAAAAAGCAAGTTAAAGGACTAAAAAGTGCCAGAGAAAACGCCGGCCTCTGTTTTTGTTCTGAGGAACGAACGTGCTGACACGATGAAGCTGCCGACCGCTCTGTGGGTGGTTCTGAGAGCCGCTGACCTGCCCTCTTTCATGTGACTCATTAAGCCGAGCCACCCCACCATCAGGTGAGCCTGGTCGAGGTGTGAGTGGGGCCTGAATGGTCTGGAAGGGATCTCAAGACTGCTCAGCAGCAGAACACCACCTGTGCTCCAATTGGATGTAGATCGCCATCTTGGCTTTTCTCCCAAACTACCCGTGTTCTCGGTGTAGCGAGCGTAAGGATCCCCCAAAGACAGTCGTCTTCGGGTGCAGGAGTACAGCTAAGTCCTGTTGCGGTGGCTTTGTTATGTTGTGGATCAGTCATTTGCTCTTTTCAGAAATCGCCAATGAAAACATGCATATCGCACCTTTATTGTAGGCTATAATGTAATTATAGCTCACAGATAAATGTAGTGGCATGATAAACAGGAAGCACTCATACGTGAGGAGGTGCACTGGGCTGTGGCTGGCAGCGGCGTTGCCTCACTCTCAGCAGGGCAGGTTGGATCATGAAGCCAGCTCAGCCTCTGTTTACTTCCCCCGGGTGAGAATGCTTCATTCAGCCCCCTCCGTAACTCTGGAAAGTCCCTTTGTAGGAGTCGACACACACTCGGCGCATGTGTGCAAATAATCCATTCATTCACTGCATTCTGCGGAGCATTAAATTGAATACTTTTAGCTATTAAAATACTTTCCTTGAGCTCTCGTACTGATGCACTGCGTGTAAATATTATTTGCATTAATGCAACGATCATCGTCGCCTTTGCCACAGCCTCCACGGTTCAGATTTCTCCTTCTTCGGCTTCTCTGCCACAGATGGAAGGAAGACGGAGTGTTTAATCTGCATGCACATGTGCAGAGTAAACACAACCCTGTGACCTACAGCGCACACACGCACACACATACACACGCACACGGTCCTGCGGCTCGTTTAAATGCCCCTCTGGAAAATGCTGTGTAATGAGAGGATCCATAAAGGGAGACATTCGCCTTTAAAAGTGAATTAGGTAATTTCACACGTTGCCGCTTGCAGTGAGAACAGGTGAGAGAAAGTGGAAGACTTCGGGTCACAGACGTGGATGTCGCAGTGTGACACATTAGCCTAAGAGTCTATTAAAACTCCCCAGAAAGAGCTGATTAGCACACAGCACGCCGACTGCATGAGGATTAATGACACAGTGAATGATGCACACGATAAAGTCACATGAAGAAACGGATGTTTCCCCTCCCCTGTTTTTGGACTTTTCCTTTGCCCACAGCGAAGAATCTCAGAGCAGACTTTGTTATTGTCTGTCTTCATTGTAACTGGGTCACCAGATATTACTTTCTACTTGAACCCCCTGCTTTAGGCTCTGTGAGGCCACTGAGACAGCGCAAGGTTTTCCAAGCCATCGCTCCCTCCGTCTCGTCTCATTTGCTGTGTTGTTACCATCAGAGGAGCAACACAAGAGCCACACTCACCTGCAAATCAGCAAAACCTGATCCGATGACTCATAATGAGAGAAAAACTGCATTAGCAGAGCACTGGCTGCTGCCCCGCTTTAAACTTCCTTGGATTTTGATGGTGACTGATGGCAACATGCAGCTCAGCAGTGCGACACTATTATTATTATTGTATCTTTATTTCAGACATATACAGAAAAAAAAACAATATATACACAAGTACACATACTTGCATTTACAAATACGAATATATGTGTAAATAAACACACGTATGTGCTCAGATAAAAAAAAGAAAAGAAATAAAATAAAACAGTCTAAATGACATGAAATGACAATTATTAAGTCTGAAATGGAGTAGGCAGAAGTATAACATACTTATTAATCCCTACCTCATGCTCAACATTCTATTGAATCCCACCATTCATCGTTACCCCTAATTCCCATCATCACTTACCCCACACAATAAACAAGGAGGACATGTATAAACACAGCTACAGTGATAGATATAATTTAGATACAATTTAGCATAGTTATATATACAATGGGTCATCAACTTTATCAGTTTCATATTCTTCCAAAAGTAGTTTTTGAAACATCTTTATGAACTGACTAATGCCTGAACATTGCTGTAGGTCCACAGGAAAACTGTTCCACAGCTTTACCCCACAGATAGTAACACAAAAGGTTTAAACCTTTGTCCGTGCTTTAAGAGTCTTCAGATTTAATTTTCCCCTCAATTCATAGTCCCCTTCTCTGTCAAAAAACATCCTCTGTACATTTCCTGGTAACATATTGTATCTGGCTTTGTACATAATTTTTGCAGTTTTATGTTTTATAAGATCCATAAACTTCAGAATTTTTAATTTCAAGAACATGATGTTAGTGTGGTCTCTAAATCCTGCTTTAGTAATCATCCTGATTGCTTTTTTCTGAATTTTACATAATGGTTGAAGTGAAGTTTTGTATGTATTTCCCCAGATTTCCACACAGTATTCCAAATATGGCGATATAAGTGAACAGTAAAGTACCCGGAGTGATTTGGAAGGCAAAAAATGTTTAGCTTTACTCAGTACAGAGATGCTTCTTGACAGTTTAGCTTGTATATGCTTTATGTGAGGTTTCCAGCAGATTTTGTTGTCGATTATCACACCATTTGCTCTACTTCAACATTATTTATTAACAATTTTGCTCCAGCATCATCTACAATTTCCAAATAACATAAATGTAGTTTTTTTCAAATTTAGTGATAACTTGTTTCTGTCAAACCATGTTTTCAGTTTAATCATTTCTTGTGTGACAATTTCCAGAAGCTGCTGTGAATTCTCTCCAGCACAAAAAATATTTGTATCATCTGCAAATAAAATAAACTGTAATATATCAGATGTTTTACATATATCATTGATGTACAGGATAAACAGCTTTGGTCCCAATACTGACCCCTGTGGAACTCCACAAACAATGTCCAGGCACTCTGATTGATATTCACCAATCTTCACAAATTGTTGCCTGTCTCTCAAATAACTCCTGACCCACTCTAGCACCACTCCTCTAATGCCATAGTACTCCAGTTTATCAAGTAATATTTCATGATTAATTGTGTCAAAGGCTTTTTTTAGTTCAGTGAAAACACCAACTGTGCATTGTCTTTGATCCATGGCCTCAGCGCGGCGTGTGCAGCAGCATGCGTGCATGTCTGTGTTAAACCGTGTGACAGACATTTCACAACAACAGATGCATGATAGTTTTCAGCTAATAAAGCGCTTTGAGTAGAAGTATAAGAATCCGTCCAGTCCATAAACTCCCTGATGTTGGCGACTACTGTAAAAATCAAACACACACCGGCCTTCAGTCCCTTTTTTCCCACATTTCTCACAGACTTTTTAACCATCTCCTGGTGACCTCGCAGAGAATCCTGTGACCTGTGTGAGCCTCAGACTTTGTTTGGAAGGATTGCATCAGTAAGTTGTGCACCTGTCTAATGTTAGTGCGATGCATTAGAAAACATATTGCTCAAATTTTTTTCAAACTGTGTCATCAGTACGACTTCACACATCAGCGTGTGTGAGATAGACCAAAGAGGCTGAAGAAAGGCAGGAGACAGATGCTGTCCAGTGTAGCAAGTGATTTATTTACCAAAAAATATTTACAAAAATCAAAAAAACTCAACTCCAAAGTAAACTCGGTGCAAATACACAAAGCTGAACTTAAACCAACAAAAATGAAGGTGACGTGTGCTCAGCCACACTCACCTGACCAGCTATCCAAACTATTTCTTCTCTGGAATATTCCATTCAGTAGGTAAGATCAACTGTGAAAAGATTTTGTTTATTATTCAAATATGCTTTGCTTGTGATTGTGTAAACTCTGAATGATGATTCACCCTGATAAAACATGAAACCTTGCCTATGCTTATCAAATGCCTGTGAAGACAAGTTCCTGTGCAAAAAGCAACGGAAAATGCCACTTAAGCAGACGTTTAGTATAGTACGGACAGAATGTTTAGTAAGATATGCATTTGTCAGTTAAGCAATATATTCTGAGAACAGGCGGAGACTGCCTCCGTCTGCTGTGTAACCTACATGCCTATATAACCTGCAATAAAGAAGAGTACTGGTGTGACTCTCTGACTCTTTAGAGAGTTCACCCATGTACATATGATTTTTTATATTGTCTCACTGTGTCTCTGTTTTACTTTGGCAGCTTTCTATTTGGGAAATTTTCCCCTGACATCAACATTACTCATAAACTTATGATGCTACTCTTTACGAGCAATAAAAACATTCTAAGGTGTAGTCGATACATATTACAACAAAACATCCATTTCTCAACAAACAATGCTAAAACTGACTTTATTAAATTACACCAATCTCCCCCTTCTTCCCCTGGTCCCTTCCTGTCACCTCAGACTAAACAGGAAGCTATAAATACAGGAAGTGAAGCTGCACTTCCTCCTTTTGCTCCTGCAACACAGGTAAGTAAGGTGAGTTCAACAAAGTAGACAACTAACAGTTGAAATAAAGAACATGTTAACTTAACAAACTTGTCGGAGTTGATTTAAACCATCATCTGTAAAAGTGCAAAACATAAACAAACACGGGATAATTAATGTTTGCAAACTACAGAATAAAAATAATGTGTGGCCAAATTTAAAACAAGAACGTTAACTAAGAAGAGCAAGCTTCAAATATGGACAAAGTGTGTTCTCACCCACTTTGTCTCAGGGCGGATCAGTGTGGCTCTCACAGTAATGAGTCACTGCACTGGAAGCCAAAGATTTAGCAGAACATTAATATTCTGATCTTCACACTCAGTCATAAACTGTCACAAACACCTAAACAGAGTGAAATGAGGTGGTGTCAGCGTCGTGTGGTCTGAGTTGCAGGTTTGGAAGCTGTTAGCAGATCTTCTTCACTGAACTCCAAACATTAAAAATGCAAACTCGTCCTCATGTTCAGTTTTGTAATTGTTAAATCATTTCTAACAGTTTGTCGGGAGCACTTTGTTCAGCAAAGACAGAACTGGATTTTTCTGTTACTCACAGACGTTTGAAGAGCAGCTCTCTTTGACACCGTGGAGGTGTGTGGTGAAAGCTACACCTCCTCCTGCCTGGCACCGGCACTCCCACCACACCCTCCCAACAATCTCACCTCATTAACTTTCACACCTAATGACAGAGCAGGTCAATGATGTCGCCTGCGTCACTGTTACTCTCCCGCCGACGTGTCGCTCTCCGTTGGGCTGATCAATGTGCGCCCTGAAGTTCCAAAGCAGACGTCTTCTGTTTTCACATTCCTGCAGCCAACGTTGCCTGAGGGGCTGATTTTAGATAGGACCCCTCCTCGGTGGGAAGACTGGATCAATGGCGTGACTTTGCACGTTCATCTGTAATTGGATGCCTTCACTGACCTGGCCTGTGTGGCCTGAGGACAAAGAGAGAGTGTCAGGAGCACACGGGTGCAGTCACGTGGTCAGGTTACATACTTTAACACAAACCTGTCCTGACAGCGACTACAAAACCTGAATATTCATGTCATGATGTCTATGAGTATTTTTATGATCAGTTCATGAGTCCTAAATATTAAAACATGCAAACTCAAGAAATCAAAAGAGTTTTCTTGAACATGTTGGTGGGAAGGATAAAGTTGGGTGTGTGGTCGTGCACGAACACACACCCTGCATTAGTCTCTGTGAGGGCAGTGATTAGGTTAGGAACTAGGAGCCAATTGTATCTACAAATAGTTATTGATCCTGCAACAGGTGCTGAAGGAAAGTGTGTGTGTGTGTGTGTGTGTGTGTGTGTGTGTGTGTGTGTGTGTGTGTGTGTGTGTGTGTGTGTGTGTGTGTGTGTGTGTGTGTGTGTGTTTGAGCCTGCTGGGAGCTGAGGGCCAAGACAGGGGCATTAACTGATGACATCTACAGCCGTGGTGTCATCCGTCAAAGCCCTGCTTGATCTCTGGCTCTTTAATTTGCTAATTAGGCCACGAGACCCCTGTTTGTTTCCAAAGACCACTGTTAGATACTCATCACTTCTACAAGATAATTCCCAGACAGCCTGGCACGCTGCTCATACCCCAGCTGGAAATCAGTCGTTCCTCGGCACATGCTGGCATTCCTTCAGCTCTCGGCAAAGGCAGAAGTCCTGGAGCAGAGAGAGAGTCACTGAATCCACATTTTTATGTTCTCAAAGCCATTTTAAAGCCACAGGCAGGTATTTGTGTTGTTGATGCTGATGTGAAGACAGGTAAGGACAAGCACAGCTGTCGTGGTGGGCGTGATCCCTCAGTTTAACTTTGGAATGTCAGAGGCAGTTCAGAGTGGGCTGTTATAATTCCTTATTATCAGGTTGTCCTAAAAGCTTCCGGAAAAGCTTTCAGTTCGTCCAACATGCCGCAACAGGAGTCCCAGCAGAGAATAGATGATTTAATCTGGGTTTTTCCAGCCTCTGTTGGGGGGGGGGGGGGGGGGGGCTGTGCATGTAAGCATGAGTGGTTACATGCACAAAGTGCCGGCGTTACTTAACAGAGGTCTGTGAACATGTTCCTGTTATTTCTTCTTGCTAGAAGATCCAAACCTCTTTAACAGGATATTTCCAGGCTTGTCCTTTTAATCCAAACTTGGATCTTTTGCTTACAAAAGTCAGTTTTGTGCTCTTAAACCGTGAAGTGGGATTATTGTTTTGATAAATGTCTGTATCTGTATTTCTCGTTTTATATTATATTTATAGATTTTCAGGAAGTTTATTGTTAATTTCCAGCACATCATTTAGCTGCAGTTAAATCCTCAGTTTTGATGCAGTCTTAAAGGATCATTTTCGGAGGAAGAACGTCTAAAATCTTCTATAAAAAACTCGCTCATCAGCAAAGAGCAGACAGAGGTCAAAGAGTGCCTCAGGAGGTGGTGCAGACCAAACATGGAGCTAAAACAGATTAACAAACATGACTTCAAATTATTTTTCAGCATTTAAACATGCTTTTGTTTCGCAGCATGAATATTTAATTGTTTTGGTATTGCGTAGCTGGAGGGGAACCATAAAACTACGAGGGCGGCTTTGGAGGGAGAAACTGATGTTGAGATGAATCAAGCCTTCTTTAAAACAATCTCCCGCTGCCTGTTTGATTCATGCAAAGCATTAATGGATGAATATACTAACCCTGGGTCACACCGGACAGCCGTGGTTGTTGCATCTGAAACGTTGCTTCTGAGCAGGGCTCCCACACGGTGACCAACACGAGCGCTTTAAAAGCGGTCGCCTGGAAGTCGATGGTGTTGCACGGTCAACAACTGGGCAAACAGTTGGTTACTGCAATTACTTGCAGTCTGTCACTGAATGCAAAAAATATGCAAAAAGCCAAACTTTGGAGACGTAGAACGAGATCGTTTTATTACAAAGTTACAAGCTCTTAAACGACAGCTAGCATGTGTGTACATGCATGTACATCCTGAACAGGAAACATCTAAATGAAGCAAATATGAAGACACAACAACAGACACACTTTTATTGAACCGAGTCTTAATAAGAGCCGTTTAAAGAGGCGGCCGTGTCCTTGGTGACGGCTGCAGATCCGCTCTCTCAGCTCGCCGTTTTCCGGATCTCTGATGTAACAGCCGTGGAAACGGGACAAATGTCTCACATGCAGTAAATCATAAATGTGTGTTTGGACCGAAGCTCATGAGAGCCATAATTTTTCTGCTTGATCACTGGTGCATACGCAAAACATGTACACACACGTGCACGCTCCTCATTTCCTGCTCACACTCTTTTTTTACCAACACAGAGCATTAACATAAAAAAATGACCATATAATAAGTATAATGGTCTGTGCAGTCCCCAGACACTTTATTAGGTACACATTGTGGGTTGGACCCTCTTTTGCCTGCAGAGGTGCCTTCAGTCTTCCTTACTTAGATTCAACAAGGTGCTTTAAACACTCCTCAGAGATTTTGTCTCAGTGGCAGGAGGAGGACCTTTCAGTAATGTACATAAAAAATCCTACCTTTTCTTTGTTTTTTCTTTCAGTTTTCTTTCCTTTTTGCAGCTATAACCTGCAAACTGAAAAATGAAGCTAAACTGCTTCAAAATGTGACACCAGGCGAACCTGACAGAGCAAACTGGGACAGAGACCAGCTCAAAATGGGACCAGTTTTATTAGAAAATAATTTTGTGCTTTCTTGGACAAGAAAATGTTTCCATAAAATTCCCAAAAACAAAATAAAATGTCCATCAATTTTATTAAAGGACAAAAAAAAATTTTTAAAAAAAGATGTAACTGAAGAGCTTCACCAAAATAAGAGTCTCAGCAGTAAAACAGGAAGTGTGTGAGTGCTTTGCTTTGTAAAGATTCAATAAGAAAATACCAACTGTCTGAGATTTTTTTTAAGTGTCGCTCCGTGCACCTTGGAATCGAATATACACTATACACAGGTGCAATGAGATACAGTAGGTGGAGGAAGTAGGTGGAGTTGTGCCAGAAAAATTGGAGATTTTTTCAAACCCAGACCGAACTGTTTGACTTTATTAGATATTCTTAAAAACGAGTGAATATTTTTAGAATTGGTAACATTGAATTGATTTGTTTTTGTTGTTGTTCAGCTGTTTTATTGCAGGAGTAATGATGATCAGCTGAGACACTGAGGAGGAAAGGGTGCGGTCCACTGCAGCTCTAAGGACATTTGCTGGAGCTCGAGCTTGTGACATTAGTTTCAGGATTATCATTTTATTGCATCTGTAAGAAGCTTCTCTTTGAAGCTGATTGTGTCGTGAGTTATTCGCTCATTAGTCGCTCATTAGTCGACACCATCAACCAAAAATGACGTGACATTATTTAACGTTTTAACGAATTGAGACAAATCTCAGTGAGCTTCATCTTTGTTGGCGCGACGTGCTGATGAAGGGTCACGACAGCCGCTGAGGCCACGCCGTGTGACTATCGATGACCTGTGTAACTTGACAAATCATCAATCAGCTGCCGGGAGTAACGACCTTTTATCTTACGGAGGAAAATCCCCTGATTTTGTTTCCACGGTAGCGCTTCAGAGCATCCGAGCTGCACTGTGACACCTCCGGGCCAGCTCCAGCGTCACTTATCTTCCAGCACAGGCTGAAAACTCATCTGTTGGAGAAGTGCATCACGTCCCCTTGTCCCCACTGAATCATATCCCCTCTCCCGTATCTCCCTCCCTCTGCTGGCTACAATATGCTCTTATCTCGAACTTAACAGAATCGTTTCTGCCTCTCAGCTCGGCTTTCATTTCTCTCCTTTCCCTTTAAAGCGCTCCTCTCTCTTACATGGTAATTCTCTGGTCACTGTAATATTGTCAGGACACTCTGGCCTCAGTTACCGCAGCAGCCTAATGCCTCAGATCTTGTGTTTACAGCCGAATTTCCATTTTCACTTCTTCAAATCAGTCATAATTTTATCGCAGTGATTTTCCAACCATCCAAACACCCAAATCGTGACTGTTTGCACTGATTACTGCAATTATCACCTCCAAACAGTGGGAATAAACACAGTTTCTTGCCTGGTTTAATGGATAGTTTGCTCTGTTTTTGCATCTCTTGCTGAACAGCTTCATCCTTGAATCTTTAACAGGCCGCAGCACAGTGTGCGGCTGAAGGAGAGTCCTGCAGCCGAGTCACTGAAAGAATAAATGAATAGATGAAGTGGTTTGGCTGAGATGTGCTGCCAAGCACTGCTGTGCAAAAGGCTTCCACCTACAGCCTTTATAATTCATACTCTGTATATTCATAAGACATCATGTAGTTTATAAGGTCAGCTGCAGGGAGAGTGACTTATGGTCCAGTTTCTCTCGACTTTATTGCTCATTCATGGTGTGAAGAACAGATCTGGAGTCAGATTAGAGTAAACGGCACTTCCTGCTGCTAGTCGTGTGAAACACAGTGAAATACCTTAAATGTGTTTGTCAGCAGCCAAAGAAACTCTCCTTTTTGTTGATTGATTTTAGGATTTGCATCTCCAACTCTTTGTAATTGCTGAATGTTTCTCCCCATAATGAAGAATATCGGTTGGCTTAATCCAAACAATTAGAGGATTGTTAGAAAGGCAGGAGGCCATGACTTCAGTTCCACAAGAACAAATATCAAGGTCAAAAGAAGAAAAGGACACTTGCTCCTCTTCAGTCGGCAAAAGGACTCACTTAGTTTTACCATTTATTCCTCTGCTAAAGATATCTGCTAAAAATCCCACCCACAGTTCAGCTTATTTTCACCTGACATGAGAGACGAGGCCACAGGTAAGGCATCGCTGCCGCAGCCATGTTGCTCAGGGTGGTTTTGACGTGTTTTAGATTTGTCGTGAAATCACAGTTTCGCTGTGAGGAACGTGTTTAATGTGATCCCGACTAATGTTCGCCGCCCTGTCCTGGCACTAAACTAACTCCAGCTTATGTCAGGTATGTGCTGTCAGGTGTTCAGCATATCTTTAATTATGTAAATGATGTGCCCGTGCTAAAGCAGCATCAAAAGAGCCAGTTTAGCTCCGCCTACCAAACAAAGGGAGAAAAAGAGTAGGCGTGAGTGAACAGATGTAAATGGGAGACATATGTATTAATGGGGTTACAGCTGACTGTAATGCTAAACCGTGGCCAGAGGAGGCTGGGTGTTTCTGGATGTGGAGTCCCAGATGACTTCCTCTTTGAAGCTCTACCCTGCAGGTGTGGGCGGTAAGGTGAGCTGTGGCCTGTTTTTAAAGCAGCACTGCTTGAACATGGCGGTTCATCAGCCTTGGCCCTGCGCACAGAGATTTCTCCAGATTCTCAGAATCCTTTGATGAGTTTATGTTTTGTAGATGAGATGTTTAAAGTCTTTGTAATTCTTACACTGACAAACACGTTTTCTTTGATGAACCTCTTCTCTCATCTTTAGCTCCTGTGAAATCAGGGTCCCAACGCCACATATGACGACTAGTTTCCAGCACATATGAAGGAAAACCTTTTATTATAATCAGAAGAAGGTTAGTTTGTGTCATATTCATCTGGGAAAGTTACAAGTCACTAAAAAGTCACAAGCGTAGCAGATTTCACTGATTATCAGAGACGCACACACAAAGAAAATGAAGCAGCAGGACTCAGAAATAGTTTTTGCTTGCAGACTTGCACAGGGGGAATATGGTGTGCAGTGACACAGTAGATGTGTGCCATAATTGGGTAAAAATTGCTAAAATTGTCATGGATAATGGCTCCAAAAAGGTACACCAATCTATGGATACAAACTGAAACACAAAAAGTGCTGAAATAAGAGTGAAATCAAAGAGAATACAGGAGCATATAGAGTCTATTGTTTGAGACCGTAAGACAAACTGAAGCTTCCTTTTATCCTTATTGTATTTACTGAAATATAATATATGTGCTCTGTTCATCCTAAATGTTCCAGTTCACACTGTGTCCCGATGTCTCCCACCCAAACACCCTGTTTGTCCCTCATTTAGTGTGTTGGGATCTGGTTATGTTACCTGTAAACGACAGAGGGTCAAACCTGCTGACAAAACCTGAAGAAGCCCAAAGCGCACGTTTCTGTGTGTACGTGTACCATCACACACACACACAAAGGCAGTAGCTTCAAAAACCAGGCACAACAATATGATCTGAAATCAATAAAACATAAACAAAACTGCGCACACACACACACACACACACACACACACACACACACACACACAGAGACACACATCCCCCTGTGTTATGGAGAGTCTCCGTCACATTAGGCCTTCTGTGTTTCTCTGCCCCATTTCATTCTGCCAGTGCTGAGATGAAATATTAACAAGGAGGACGGCACCCTAACCCACATACTGTATCCTGCACTGCAGATTTAACTCGCTGCTTTAGGAGGCACACAAGCGGAAAACACACACACACACACACGTATCCATATCTTGTGGGGACATGTAATTGACATAATGCTTCCCCTAACCCTAACCTTGAAAAATAAATACCTAACCCTCCCCCTAACCATAACCCAACTGTAACCCTGACACTAAAACCAAAAATGCCTTACCAGGATTTTGGTCCCAACAAGTATAGTAAACTTCCAACTTTTGGTCCCCACAAAGATATGAATAGACACTCACACACACAGAGGACATTGCCTTGCTTTTATTTAGTCACAGGACAGCCCACATTTATCCAAATACTCAATAAGAAAACACAAACCCAGCCAGCACCCAGTCTAAAAATAAGGTTTTCCATAAATGTGGCTGTGGCACGAACACACTGGAGTATTAATGAAACAAAAACAAAGTGTGCGGCGCGTCTGTAAGCCGCAGGATACCCCGACACCAAAGCTGCTTCGCCTTATCGACCTACAAACGCCCACCAAGGCTGGAGACTTTATCTTTCTTGTAGATTGATTGAGTGCACTGTGAAGTTTTCCTATCACATGCTCATCAGATAATCTGACACGCTCTGAATACCTGCCATTCAATAATCAATTTACTTGCTATCTCTCAAATTACAGCGTCACAGCGTTCCTCTGCCTCGCCGGCTTTTTCTCCCCAAACATCTGCTGTTCAGCAGCAACACACTGCCTACAGTTTCTCACATTATTACACGTTTAAAGCCAGTCGTCTCTCCCTCTCTCCCCTTTCCCTGCAGGACAATTACAATATTTAAAATATAATAAGTATATATTGGCAGCAAAAATGGGGAGCACTTTATTAGATGGTTGAGAGGAAATAGATGGGGAGCACTGCTGACGGTGTGGGAAGTGGCGGTGGTGCCGCTGGTGCTGGTGGCGGCAGTGGCGGCAGGGCAAGCAAATCGGATTTGAAGCCTAGCAAAACAGGAGGGCTTTCCGGGAGAAGGGAGTTGTCACTTTTCATTAGATACAGTGGCACGGATAAGGCCCCGGCTCGCCTGACGCCTTCCCTGCATTCATAGTCTGAGAGGAAGAGCTGAGCATCTGCAGAGATTTACCTTCTTCTCCCCTCCAGTGTGTTTGTGCACTTAAATAAGTGCGATTTTAGAGCCACGTGTCCCACCTCTTTCCCCCCAGTTTCAGTGTCTTTGTGGACAACCTGGTTTTTTGTCTTCAATCTGCAGAGCTGGAAACGAGGGGACGTCACGGTGGACAGCCCGCTCCCTAAAAACACAAGTCCTTTATTTTGTGTGTAGACGATGTTCACTGGTTGCCGTGCACAAAATCTCCTGGCTGAATCCTCCAGACGTGAACAGCTTCATTAGAAAGAGCAGCTCCTTTGGTACAAAATCAAAAGTATAAACATGTTCAGTCGCTCTTTAAGAAACGTCCAATCACCTTCAAATGTTGCCGATTTCTGAGGATGGCTTCAGAAGCTGAGCATTCCTGGAAATTTCCAGAAAATAGTGCGCTCTGTACTGTAGTGAGGTGAAAATGCATGCTGTGGTTATGATTATGCACAACTAGAAACAAATCGGTAGAGCAGCTTTGTGTGATTCTCAGTTCAAAATAATCCTTCTTTGTCTCCCTCTGTGTGAAACAAGCTGTTTTAGCTCCTCCCCCTTCAAGCCAACCTTCTTCTGTTTGGTTGCCCCTCCTAAACAGGAAGTTTGGGTAGCAGGTGGGTTTGGAATATAAGCTCTTTCTGACATCATCCTGATCCAGCAGTAGAAAATACCGCCCACATTATTGGAGGCGACGTTTAATCTGAACAGCCAGCATTAACAGGAGAAGGGAAATAAAGAACAGCAGCAGGTTCCTTTTGAAGATAAGGATAATTATTCTATGCAGTATAAATATAATGTAATTTACCGCTGTCTCCTCTCATTCTTTATACTTGTGGCGGGTCTCGCTATGATCTTCTTCTTTCTCGGTCCCTCGCACTCCGGCTCTTATACGCTCTCTGTCTTTGTCAGACTCGATATCCTTTATAGTGCTCTCCCCAGCCCTCCCCGGCTCTCTCGGCTCCACTTTATGCCTCCGCGGTGTTGGTTTACTCCTACTTCTCCTCTCATCCACACTTCTGTCATGTACCATCATGAATATTGAAACACCACCCCCCTCGGTAAAGCATGGCCTGTCTCCCGACGTTAGCAGCAATGAATACCTCTTCCAGGGGCGAATGTTTGCTCTGTGCACTCAGCACGAGCAAGCTGGCGGTCCATTTATTAGGTACAGACGGAGTTCAGACAGTCTGCTGACTCAAAAAATAAGAGCAAACCAGATTCGCACGAGCCAACCGGAGACACAAAGATGATGCAGGAACAAGAGGGAGGGGTAATAAGGTGAAGGTGAACTCAGTCAAAACGAATGCTTGTGTTTGGACGGGGCTCGTCTTCTAAACATGCTGCAGTGCCTCATCGTGAAGCCAGAAAAAGAGACTTTAAAGCTCCACAAGAGCAGCATGCTAACCTCCTCTGTACACAGTCTGTGATGCTAACACAAAGCTAGCAGCAGGCAGCGTACATGCTGACCACGACCAAGCAGCAAAGCCCGAATATTCCTTTGACTTCCAGCATTTTCCTCCCACTTTACAGTCACTCAAACCAAAAGCTTTTCTGCAAGTCCTCCTAGTGAGGTGAAAGGTTTGTGCACACATGTGGGCAGATCTAATGTTAGATTCTTAACCACCGAGCTTACAGCTGCAGTCTAATGCTCTGGCCTTATCCCCCATGCTCCTGCCTGAGCACCCTGTAAACCAGGGGTGGGGAACTGCAGGCATCAGGGTGAGGCCTGGTAATGAAGTAGTCATTTGATTCAGGCGTGTTGACCCAGGCTGAGCTCTAAAACCTGCAGGACACCGGCCTGTGAGGCCTGGAGTTGCCCACCCCTTTCCTTTGCTTTTCTGTCATCTTGCAGATACTCAGCATCACCTCAGCTCCATCTTCCTCAGGACTCCAAAGACAGTGAGATCAGCCTCCCTGGACCTGCTCCTGCAGTCCTTGACCACGTGAAGTCGGATGGCCTCTGCCTAAAGCTCTCAGTACAGCAATTTTACATCGTATTCACGAGCAGTAAAGTTGTGTTTTGCTGAATGAGGAGGCTTTTTATAGCCACTTAAAGTTCTTTCACTTTGCGCTTTTACTTTTTGTTGCATTGGTGAGTATTTTACTGACTCATCTGCCCCCGCGTCACTCCTGAAGTCCTACGGAGACCCTCAAGTGACACAGAAATTTCTGCTTTTGACGATGAATTGGTCAATTGTTCAATTTCGCCTCTCTTGTTTGTGGCATTTAACAATACATTTCCAGTTATCTGACGGAGCCTGAGAGGCACGGAACAATTTTTTGTCTCTGCACAATTGGGACAATGTCTGCTGTCAGTTATAATAACGCTCTCAAAGATGGCCTAGCTCTTGGACAAAATACCAACAATTTTCCAGATACGTTTCATCCCTCGGCCCCCTCGCTCATAACTGCCTCCGCTGGTTCTCGCAGCTCCACTTCAGTGGATGCTTTCATGTCCGGAGATGTTCCGAGCACCGTCGAAGCTAAGTACACACCTTACTCCACTTTTCTTTCACCTCCAGACTTTCGTATATGACCGTTGAGTCATCACAGGGCAGACAGTGTTACACTCCTACTCACCGATCTGAGAAAACTTAACTCCCAATTAAACACAAATGAAATGAAGCGCGTTTAATGAGCAGATTGAAGTTTCACATCTCACTCACTCTGAAATGAAACATGCATTACTTAAAAGTGACACCTACGCTCATCTCATACTGCGGATTTAATGACAGAACAAAGCCGAATTAAATGAAAGCAATTTTCTAAAGGACAGACAGCCACTTAACACCGACACAGAGACAACGTCTGTACAGGTGCGGAAGACGAGCACAACAACAGACTCTTGCGCTCAGATCAGTTCACCTACCACGCCATCAAAGAAGAGCTTTTTTAAACACTGCAGAGAGAAAACTTTCCTTCAACTTTACAGGAGAAAACACGTTTGCGTTCCACACTGATGTGAATGTGGAATTTCCCTCAAGATATGGAGAACTGGTGCAGTGACATCGAGATTAAATCAAGAATTAGCCATTTATTTGATCTCGATGTCAGCGCAGTTGGTTCATTCTTCCATCAATTTCTGTTTTTCCAGGTCCGAGTCACAGATGGACTCAGGATTCACTTCTACGGGTCTGTGGTGTTGAAGAGAGACAGGACGTATGTATCTACCATCATTTCTGTCCATGAGCTGTGGGAGCTGACAGAAAGATTGAGACTGAGGACCAAAGTGGCAGAAATGATCCGTTTCCACATCAAACACTCGCTGGAGGGTTTTTGGAAAATCACCGTCTGTTTGGTTCAGAGTCTTAGACCAGTCGATCACCTGCTCTGTTCTGTTTTGCATCACATGGACTTTGTACACGCGAGCTGACAGGTTAAAGTCTGACTTTGTGGCCTCAGATGTAATGCTTCATGCGTAACGTGTAGAAAGGTTCGGGGCTGCGGTGCATGCAGGACTCTGGCTGCCATCGCCTTCCTCACAGACTCCATATCCAGAAGCTGCAGATGTTTAAATGACGACCATCCTCTCTACCGCTGACGCATCAACCACTGATGCGTCAGCGGTAGATGCGTCAGTAATTTTATCACTTGATTACGAAGGCTCCTGACACATGTGAATCTGAATCAGATAAGGAGAAAATTGATAGATGGATAAAGAATATTCTCAGGAAATAAAGAATGACAGAAACTACTCCTCAGTTCTTATGTGTTAACATCTTAGTTTCCCTGAAACGAGTGGTGAACTGGTGAGGCCAAGCTGAAGTTTCTGTGAGCCTCGGCCTGCTCCCGCCGCTCGGCGCCTTCTGTGGTGTATGAAACACCGTTTGTGCCATCAGAATAATGCGAGATATTGAGAGTGCTCTGAAGTGCTCTTGAGATAAAGGCACAGTATACACGCAGTCCATTTATCACCACCCTGCTTCACGCTCACATCATTACATACCGTATGCTCCCTGAGCAGCGCTGTGTTCGCTTCTCTCCTCATCGCTGACTCAGATTTTGGAAAGTGACCTTCCAATCAGAGCTCTGCTTCGTTAACGGCACCTTCAGCGGGATAGCACTCAACGCCATGCGACAAACAATGTTAAAGACGTTAACGTGTTAGCATTTACACGTCTCCAAGCAAAAGTCTGTTTTTTAAGCCTCGGTCCCATCGTGCGAGGTTACAGTTCAGACCCTCTCCTAGAAACACGAGGCTTTTACTACGGATAAAAAATGATTTTATGATTTCATAAAACACTTAGCTGAGCTTTTATATCCAATCGAGCCTCATTTCACGCAGTGCTGAAATGCAGGCACACGCATAAAACCTCTGCAGGTGCCTTCACTCTGTCCATACAGCCAATACAAGCAATGCAGGCATGGAGACGAAGCCTCTGGCCCCACGGAGACGCAGTTTAAAGGGTTTTCTCTGAAAAGCAGCTCAGCTTCCTCTCTGAAAACATCTGCACAGATAATCTTTATGCTGCAGAGAAGCTCTGATATCACAGGGCTGCTTTATTCTCATCTCTTCGCCCCGACCGACCAGCAGAGCCTGGTTCTGCTGCAGGTTGCTTCCTGTTAAAAGAGAGTTCTTCCTCCTCACTCTCACCAAGTTCTTCTTATACACGATTTATTTGCGTTTCGTTTATTTCACGAATCTCTCGTTAAGTTCTAATATATCGACTCTGTTTCTGGTTCAAACATTGGATGAGCTTCTTTGACTGTTCAGCCATCATTCTCAGCCTCTCCATCTTTTTGTCAGCTCTGCTCATGTGCAGCAAATTGTTCGGTTCTTAAAGTCTCACGGTGCAGCCCAGGAGCTCCCGGTGTGCCCATCGCTTCAGTAAAGAGTCTTTCTCAGGCTGACAGAGATTGTCTCTGCCCTACAGAGACCCTCAACATGAACCTTTACTGAGAACAGTTGACTCCTCATCCTCCAGCTTCCCTCTGCTAATGTGCTTCAGTTTAAGCGTTGTTTTCAATAAACTGCACGCTCAAAAAAATGTTTTGTCTCACTCCCATTTCTTCTTGTTGCATGTTGAAGCTCTACTCGGAACCTTGTTAAGATCCAACTGTGCAAAATATGATTTTTTTTGCCATTTTTCAAGTGGTCCTAAACTTTTGATCTTTTCTATTAACCTGGCCATAGCTCTGCAGCTAGCCACCAGCTACCTCATCACTTTACGTGAGCTGAGGTCAGGGTTCTCCAACCGCCGCTGCTCGTCAGTTTTCTGTCTTTGTTTACGCCCAAAGTGTTGGCGGATCTGTGTGATTTATTTCTGATCAGATCATTTTCCTGGAGTGGGACTTGGAGCGTTTTTAGCTCTCTTTGGTGCCT
Source organism: Oreochromis niloticus (assembly GCF_001858045.2). NCBI lineage: Eukaryota > Metazoa > Chordata > Actinopteri > Cichliformes > Cichlidae > Oreochromis > Oreochromis niloticus. The sequence goes on from NC_031970.2 coordinate 2,430,498, forward strand.
CGGAGTTTGACTTATTTGGTAAATGGAGACGAGAAATGGTTAACAATGATCAGACAGGTGGGCATTGTCTGGATCTGTCATATAATAGAAAAATAAAAGAAACTAAATTCCAAATATGAGAGGATTGGTCAAAGTTAAATGTCAGATATTATCTTGTTCATTATGAGTTGTTAAGACTTAACTGCAGTGCACAGATATCGACGGGTCCTGCACGATGATTATTCACATCCTGGATCAATGTCATAAGCATCCCAGCTCACCGGAGGAGGCGTTGAGTCAACATATTGATTATTTGCTCATGATTAGAGGGTGAACGCTTCACAGATAAAGACAGAGAACAGTGTGGAAGCTCACCTGAGGCAGGAGAGAGCCAACCAGAGATCGAGCAGGAATCTCAGTTAGTTTAAAACTGTCACTCATTAATCATCATGTTTTAAAGCTTAAATCCAGTGCTGTAAATAAAACTACACTGCAGTTTATCATACATTTATTTATTTCCAGCTGCAACATTGAAATGATGAACAGCTTAATGAATTCATGAATAATTATAAGTCAACAATATGCATATGATTCTAAATAATAAATACTTTTACTTTAGGCGCTTTTAGTATATTTTGGTGCTGTAATAAATGCAAACAACGTCTCCACATCATTTACATTTAACTTCATCTATGCTAGTTTGTGTAGTTTACTTGCTAATATTGACTTATGGCCTTTTCATCCACATCACGGAGTATATTTTTACATACATGTTTTAATAATTTGTTCTTGGTTTTTCTGAGTAAGGATCGTTTCTGCAAGACCAACAGAAAGCCCTTCATGTTCTTTATGTAACATCGTGATCGTTTCAGTTATTGTTATGTTGGGATTGTGGTGGATGTGTGGCGTCGCTCTTATCAGACCAACACGACTGAGACTCCTGCAGAGACTCCAGCGTTCATGTTGAAGACAAACGAGATCTCTCAACACAAAACAACAAGAAGGAAGGCACAAAACACGCCTGTGTATGGGAACTGATGCATAACGCTGCATTACAATAATTATGAGATAGGCCAACAAAAGGACGACAGTTTGAAGGATGACTGAAAGAAAGAAGGGTGGATGGAAGAACAGTGATGATTGTAGGCAGAAAGTGAGAAGTTGGAAAGGTGCAGATGCACTTTTTAATATTAGCCTCTGACAAACAGCCTCTGTGTGATAATATTTAAAATGAATGAACTATCTATCCATCCATCTTCATCCGCTTTATCCGAGGCCGGGTCGCGGGGGCAGCAGCCTAAGCAGAGAAGCCCAGACCTCCCTCTCCCCAGCCACCTCCTCCAGCTTATCCGGGGGAACACCAAGGAAACCAAAGTAAAATCAGCCAAATCTGCTCTGGAGACCAGCTGGAGCGAATCTGAATTGCAGTCATGAATCTGAACAAACAAAACCTCAGGGTCTGATTCGCTCCTGCTCAGATTTCAGATACTGTTTATATGTTTGCTGATGACACACAACTGTACTTATCAGTGCCTAAATCTGCTGTAGCTAAACAACAAAAGACTGAAGTCTGTCCACCTGAAAAACAGAATCTCCAAATCAGGGCCGGAATCCTGGAACAGTTGAGGCGTCTGAGTTACGTTTAGACAGAGGAAAACTTGCTCACGTGTTGGTGTTCAGCAGGTTGGATCACAGTAACGCGCACATCCACAAAGCTGTGTCGCCTTGCTGTGTTTCAAAGGACAGACTTGAAAATCCTTTCACTGGTTTAAAAAGCACGAGCGGACCGAGTTACGTTTCAGATGTACTCGCACATTTCCCCAGGCTCAGTCTGCGCTCCCACACTGAGAACACAAACTTCCTGAACACCTGACGTCAGACTGTGGCTTTATTTGTTGTACATGTCTATTCTTTCTTGCTCTGTGATATATTAGATATGTGTTTACACATTTTAACTATTGGATGTTTGAATTAAGTTGTTCACTAGAATTTGGAGTCGCAGATCTTATTCATATTTGGATGTTGTACTTCAGCCTTTGACTGATTTGTAATTTTACTGATTAATAGCTGTTTGAAAAATGAAATGCAAACAAACTTTATTGGTATTTTATTTTGAAATCCAGTTCCTGTCTGGTGTATTTGTCTGGTAGATTTGCGTTGCACATACATTTGGCTTGAAAACTAAAGAACTAATTATAAAACACAGAATAATAATAATAAGTGCTGCCCCCGCGCGCAGGCCGCTGGTGGAGAGGTGGCGGCGCTGAGGCGAGGGTGGGGGCAGCTTGGAGGGTGGAGTAATTCAGAGAATGCGAGACACTGCCCTCCCTCCCTCTCTTCACTCCTCCTCCTCCGGGTGGAAATTCATCCTTCAGGCTGGGTAGCGGACATTTGTGAGGAGGACGTCGGGAGTGCGGGACGCGGAGACTCGGAGATCCACGGCGGCGGTGGCAGCAGAACTTCTACCGCCGGGTTTGGTGCTCTGCGGCTTCTGAGCTCTGCGCACAGCGATGTGATTTCCGTCTTGCGCTTTTCCGGTGGCTCTCAGCTCTTCTCGGTTCCTCGGATTTTTCCAGCTGCCGTGCCTCCCTCAGCTCCGGCGGTTCTACTCGGAGCTTTACGGACATCCGCCTCTGCTTCGTGTCCAACTTTGGAGACCTGACACCGACACACGGCCCGGTTCGTCCGCTGCACTCCGGAGTGAACGGGAAGGAGGTAACCGGAGCTCCCCGTCGCCTCCTCCGCCACCAGCTCCGGTGCGACCGCGGCGGCAGCAGCGGAGAGGGAAGCGGGATTAATGTCGGGAGGACCCGGACCCGCAGCAGCGCTCACGGTCAGTGTGTTCTCGGCTCTGTGCGTCACCGCGCGGCGGCTCGGCTCCCCGCCGGTGCTTCCGGTGTGTTTAAGTGTGAATATTGGTGCGTTCGGTGCGCGTCCGGTCGGTGAGCTGCGCTGTGAGCGGCTCCAGCACGCCCCGGAGCCCTGCGTGTCCTCCGTGTCCGCGGCTCGGGCTTCAGAACCGAACAGGTGCTTTTTAATTCGGGGGTTGGGGGGGGGGGTGCCTCTTTCTAAAACGCCTCTCGGTCACACTCGGGCTTATTGTAGGCGTCATGTGTGGAACGCTGCCCCTGACGCGGACACGGCGCGGCAGTCAGGGGCAGCGTTCCTCGGACGCTCGGGCGGAGGCTGAGCGGCTCACTGACCCGCCGGCTCCTCCGGGCTCCCCTGCACCCTCCCCGGGCTCTCTCTCTCTCTCTGCTGGGCTGGAAGTTGGCCGAAGTGCACCAGGCGCGTGAAAACGTGCCGGGCGGCGTGGACGCAAACCTCCACCTCATCAGCAGCTCATCGGGACTGCGGGGTGAGCAGCGGGGGGAGAGGTGAGGAAGGTGCGCACCGCAGGGTGTTTTCGCCCAACTCTTCATCATTCCTCTCACGTTCTCTTCGCCATGGAGACGTTTGACAGTCTGCCGCGGCGCGGGGACGTCTCCTCTGACCGGGGACGGCGGGGGGAGGGGGAGTGAGGGGGGCTCACACACTGCTCCGGTTCAGTGTTGGTGTTGCTGGACTCATCAATCAGTCTGTTAATATTCACGTCGTTATGAAATAATCCTGATATCGGTCATTTTTAAAGCAGAAATTTCCTCCTGAAAACTGAATATTTTCCCTTTATATCTAAAAAGTGGCGCTTCCATGACGTCATTTTCTCACCGGTGAACGGTCTTCTGGTCCAAGCTGATCAGTGGCTGCAGTTTTCGTGAATTGCGTGAGGCGTGCAGAGGTTTTAGCCACAGGACGTGATTGGCTGCTTCACGCCAGCGGAGCAGGAACGCGTCCTTGTGCTGCTGCTGGACCCCGAGCGGCCCGGGCTCTGCACTCGGTGCACAGCGGGTTTATTTCAGACACTCTGCTGATCCAGGCTGACCTCTGATCAGCTCTGATCCTGCTCCAGTTATCTGTTAAACTTCTTCACTCTCAGCTTGTTTTCTTCATGTGTTTTTTTTTTTTTTTTTGGTCCAAAGTAATGTGGCCCCTCTGCTTCACGGGCCCTAAATAAATTAAGGGGCTGTGCTGTTCAGTAATGGGTAATTTGGAGGGTTTGAGTGGTCCCGTGGGTGCTATTACTCTCTGTCTGAAGCAGGAGCAGGCCTGGAGGTCCACCTGTTTTCCTATTACCACCAATGGAAGTAGATCAATACCTCCTCAGTACATCACCATGGATTCTATTCTCTTCTATTCTGTCGAGGCTTCAGTGACGTAAATCAGCCAGAGCTGCAGCTGAGCACACTGTGTGTGTGTGTGTGTGTGTGTGTGTGTGTGTGTGTGTGTGTGTGTGTGTGTGTGTGTGAGAGCAGGCGTCATGTTGATGGGGCTGGTGTGTTTTGTACACATGCTGACTTTAATCCTTCACATTGAGAACATTGTTTGTTTCCGTCTGAGAGCCGGAGCTGATCAGCGTCATGGTGGCGATGAGTGTGTGTGTTTCTACACCGGACTGTTAATTTGTTCACTGTGTGTGTGTGTGTGTGTGTGTGTGTGTGTGTGTGTGTGTTGACTCTGAGGTCCAGCTGTGAAAGTGTGTATGTGCCCGTCGTTTGCTGCTTTCCTTCCACGTGAGGCTGTTTTGTGGACACTGTGGATGAAAGTTGTTTTACTAGCCAGTCCCTGTAAATGTGTCTGTTAGACGCTGACTGAGCTCACAGTCACATTTTTAAATGTCTTGTTTTGTTTAGCAGTTTAACACCTGCTCACGATCGTATTAGACAAAGAAAAGTTGGAATATTGAACGTTTTCTCTGTGAAAAGGCTTCAGTTGGATTTCTGTAGCACTGCAACACTACAGCGAGAGCACGGGGGGTTTGTGCTGCGGGTCAGGACTTCATCAGGTTTAATACTTGATTCGTTTCCTCTTTCAAACATGAAGATGAAGTAGTGTGTAGAAACGTGGACATATCTGTGAAGATGATTGCAGAAGCTGGCTGTGGTTCTCCACCTTCGAAGGGTAGCGTTCCTGTGTTTCTGGCCCGAGAACGCCTCCGTGTCTCCCCAGGAGAGCTGAGGGAGGGCGGGGCGTCTCTGATGCCCGTGAAACCCCGATGCAGTTTTTGTGGGAGTAACGTAGTTTCTTTGGTCCTGGGCTCTGGTTGTTTGGGATTCGCACCCCAGACTGTTTCTCCCTGGCTCAAAGGAGCGCCACAGGCGTGTTTATCTACATGAAGCTTATGACAGCAGTTTTCTCTGGGTGTGTGTGGCTGCTTGCCCGTGTTGCTCACGTAGGAGGGGGTTGGGTTATCAGTGATTCGGCTGCTGTCGGGTTTGGTTTGGTTTAACTTCAAAAGAGGTCGTAGATGCTGATTTTTTTTTTTCATTCTTTTTTTTTCATTTTTACCAGTGACCTGCTGCTTGTTAGGAGGTCCAGATGTGGACACGTGGTGCTGTGTTGTTTCAAATGCAGTCAGATGTGAACATGTGAAAAAAGGGCAAACGTGCTCACCCAACTGTCCCCGAGCGAGAAAAGCTCTAAAAACCAGATTAGTGCTGCCGGCAGCTGCAGTAAATAACCTCGTCTTGTCTTCTGATGAGACGCCGCGCACTCTGAGCCGTCATCGGTTTGTCGGAGAGCTGCAGCGGCACGACGAGGTGAGAAACGTTTTGACGTCTCTGTCTGCAGTGGGGGAAAGATGCCTTTTCCTGCTCTCCAGCTGCTCCTCATCACGTTTTCTCTGCTTGTCCCGTAGTCGACATCTCTGCGCTGACCCGTAAGGGCGAGTGTTTGCCCTCGCCTCTGAAATGCCCCCCAGGCTTTGTTAAAAGACGTGTTTCGGGCTTAAGAGGTTTGAATGACCTCTCGGAGCTGCTCGTTGCGATGATGAGCCTAATAGATGTGGTGCAGGCTTCGTGTTTGGCCTGCTGTGTGCTGGCCCACTGAAACAAAGCCTGCGGGCCTGTCTTTGAGGTTTGGAAAGGAAACCTGGAATTCCACTTTGGGTTCTGGGCTCTACCCCCCCCAATGTGAGGCTTGCATAAGCAGTAATGTGCTGAGTAACTTCAGACCAAGGGGCAACCTCTGAAGCAGAGAAATGAAGGCAGTGTGCAAACTGCAGTTCCTCTAATGTTCTCCTGCAGCGAGCCAGTCTCTGTGGACTCCCGTGTTAAAACGTCCAACTTTACAGGAGGAATAAACATGTTTACAGCCTGCTTCAGCCTCTCTGGATAGCTTCTCCTTCATAACAGCTCTGAGTGGGGCCATCTCTTATTTTTATTTATAAGTCGTCCACTGCAGGAGCTCCCGACTGCTTTACGACCCCCTCCTGCGTCGCAGCTGCCCGGCATGGCGGTGCACGGGACGTTTATGCAAAGATAAACCTCGCAGCCTCATTTTTTTGTCTTTGTTTCTGTAAATCTGACAGCAGCGATGGTTTAGCCAAACAGAGTCAGTCACACTCCCCAGACACTCCTCCTCTTCCTCCTCTTCCTGCCTCTCTCGCAGCATTTCTTCTGTCTGAGCGAGTCCCCATCTCTGAAATCAATATCATCCAAAATAGGATCGAGTTCTCGTGTTATGAAAAGCCTTGTGCATCTACAGGATGATGAGTCTAATCTTTGGCTCACTGCTTTTCAAACTTTTGGGTTACGAGGAGGAAAGGGAAGATTGGGTTATTTTTTTCTATTTTTGAAGCTTTGGGTTGAAGGTAAAGAAAACAGGTGCATGCTGTGGAATAAGCCCACTTTATCACGTCGGGAGATGAGCTTGAGATCCTTCAGGCGCTTTCCCTCCTCTCCTCCTCAGCTCTCGTGGGCTAAAATAGGGGGATGAGGCATCCCGAGCGTTCCTGTGCCCACAGCTGACTACCGCTCTGTCGCTGTGAGTCATGCTCTCGCCACGACTCGAACACCACTTGTCGATGCGTGTTTGTCAGAACTCGAAAATAAAACGGTCATGAGATGTTTAAAGAGCCTTGCGGGCTTTAGGAGGTGTGGGACGGCGAGGGCTATTCTTAGCCTGAGATAACAACGGGGCTTTGGTTGGCGAGCAGATTGAGGGGTGCGAAGCGGCCGAGCGCTGCTGAACCAGGTTTCAGACACCGGCCTGCAACCCAACAGGCCTGCTTTGTCTTTAGCTGCTTCCTTTGTCATTAACAATCGCAGCTTTCATTCGGCGTAAGCGCTTTGTCGGGGTTACAGCGTTCAATGCAGATCCCGTCAGTCTGTCAGGGCTCACGGGGAGTTTCCTCCGTCTTCAGCTGCTGTTCTTCCCACGGACGGAAGATCATTGTGGTTAATTTAAGTCGCAGAGTGAGAAATTGGTGCTGTGTCAGTGACTGTAAAAGTTCACAGCCATTAGAGTTGACTTAAGACTTTTGGATATTTCCGAACGCTCGCTTGGAGTCACATCAACACCCCAATCAACACCTGTCAGCTTTAAATAATCAGCACTGGAGTTGCTGGAGTTCAGAGGCTGGAAGTCATTTCAGGCCGCAGCGCATTTTATTTCCTGCTTGCAGGATTAATTGATCCTGATGCCACTAATATCATCAGAGAGGAGCTGCAGTGGGGCAATGGTGGCAGAAGAACTCGTTTGTCCTTCCACGGCGAGCTCAGCTGTGCGGATGCTCGCTGACAAATGTCACACATGCTTCAAGTGAGGACCGTGTTGACCCGGCAACAGGAAGAATCCTCCTTATTTAGGACGGTGCGGCTGCATTGGGCCTCCCCCAGCCTCCTCCCTCAGGTCTTCTGGGGGCACATCGAGGTGTTCCCATCTCTCCAGTGTGTCCTGGGTCCGACCCAGCTGGACATATTTGAGCCCCCTCGATGCGACGTAGCAGCTTTGTGGTCCTCCTGAACGTCCGAGCTCCTCATCCCGTCTCTTGAGCCCAGATGTCGTTGAGAGGAGCGATATGTCTACCGCTCGGCTCCGCCTTTCATTCTCTACAACGCTGCCCAAAGCTTGTGGTCATACATCCGCGTAGGACTGCCTTCACACGCTGCTCTCGCTTCGCCATGGCGCATCGCTACAGCAGCCCTGAGATGCTTAAAGTCCTCCACTTAGGGCGGCCACCCCTCCTCCCACGCTACAACCACCACCTCGGGTTTGGAGGTGTTACCTCACATCGTAGTCAGGTCACACTTGGCTGGAAACCATGTTTCAATTACAGCTGAAATTCACAGTGACGATCTTGTTTCTGTTACTGTAGTTGCTTCACTTAAGCCCTGCATCCCCCTCCACGATCCTGCCACAGCTCACATTCATTTCCTGCTTTTCTTATTTGCTTTCGGTCAATTTGCAGTTTAAGTTCAAAGAAATTTACTGTTTTGTATTCATGATAAATCCAGGATTCTTCCCAAATCTGTGCATGTTTGTATAAAACAGCTGAGATCTAAATACAGAGCGTGTGGCGTGGAATCGATGAGCCTTACCTTTCAGACCTTTAGTTGTAAATAAGTGGCAGCGGCGCCGTCCGCAGATGAGTAAAATGTCCCCTGAAGCCTGTTTGTGTCACATGCACATGCGGCTGCACGGTGGCAGCTTCCTGCAATTCTGACATCGGCTGCTGCTGCAGAGGGAGACGGAAAGCAGAGCCGGTCACTATGAGCGATGCTCAGCGCGGCGCTCGGGCCTGTAGTCGCTGATATGGATCCATTTTAGAGCTCAGCAGGGGGTGGATGTCGTTCCTGTAGTGCCGCCTCGGCGCTCGTACCTGTGGAGCGCTGCTGTGGCTCATATTTGTTTGGATCAGCTGCCGACGCGCCTCATGAACATCAAAAGGTCAGAATTCCAGCTCCTCGTTACTTCCTTCTGTTTGCCCGGTTGCCGTGGCAGCAGCAGATATCCCAGCCCCCCCCTCCCCGTGTGTGCTCACATGTCACACTTCTGATTTGGGAGGAGAGAAAACAGGGTGGCAGTTCAGTAATTAGTTCTGGAGCATTAACTGCTTATCAGTGGGCGCTTTTATTAGCCCCCCTGTTTTGGCTGGTTAGCCTTCTGGACATGGAGCCAAATGGCGCTCCGAGTTGTCCGGTCGACCATGGAGGAATTCCTCCGCCGTGCCAGAACCCTCGGTGCCGGGAGAGGACCTAATTGTGATTCGACATCGATGTCGACACAGCGGCCACACGCTGCTGCGTGATTTTCACCGTCGAGATGGAGTCTGATTAGCTGAAATGTTTCCAGCGGAGAGCAGATAGAACCGGAGCCTGGGTGGTGCTGTTTGAATTGCTAGGTCATGGAAGCATTTTGTAACCATCAGGTCACGGTCGTCCCGTCTGCGGTTGGAGGCTGCTTTTTGTTTCACAGAACAAAAGATGTTAGATTTGAAATAAAGTCTAAAACACGATAGATTTGCTGTTTTTCTGGGTCCAAACTGATGAAAAGTCTTAAAGGCTGGGAGGACAATCATACACAAGCCCTCGGTGGCTTGGATGTCAACTGGAAACACCGACGGTTACATGAAATACTGGACAGTTTCACAGCGTGTTCATGTTGAGCAGTTTTTAAATCGATAAAGAAAGAAGAGTGTGGGAGATGCGGACCTCTGGCCCACACAGGCCAAAGGTTAATGCTTCAATATTAACTGGCCAGATGCACATGGACTCAGAATTCATATCATATTGAATATTTGTGGGTCATCTTCTGTCTTCCCTCAGTGGTGACCCATCTGGAGTTTGGATTTGGTTGGTGTCCAATCCTTTTGTAGGATGGATGGAATAATTTTATTTCCACCATGTAAACATAACTGAAAAAACAAACATTAAATTTTCAAGCAGAAGTTTACACATTTTCTGTTCCCACCCCCTTATTTCAGATTCCAGTATTTAGAAGTCAATATTCAGAATATGACATTATACAGTGCACACATGTTTAACTATATACAGGATACACTCATAAACTCAGCACCCTGTGGTTAACACCCACTATGTGTAATGTTTGAGATGTAATCTGGAATCTCATACTGTCGGGAGTTTTTCCTTTCCCCATTTGGGTCGTCCAAACAGAAGTTTCCAGACGTTAAAAGCAGCTCCAACCTGCGCTGCAGGTGTTTGGTCTGGTTTTAGCCTCATGCTAAATCAGCACATGTTCAGAAACTAGAGGAGCTTCCATTTCAGGTGAAGCCATCAGAAACGCTTTCATGGGAAGTTTGTGTAGTTTGTGGTCTGTGTCCACTCGCCCTGAGTCATAGATGGGACGCCACCTGGTGGATGTTTCCCCAGCGCTGCCGTCCAATGATGAAAGTTCACTTTAATAAAACCTGTTTGTAAAAGCGTTTCTTCATTTCTGCTCCTTCGTCTCCGCCGGTGATCTGCAGGTGTTCTGTTTCTTGGCGCGACATCGGTCAGATTTCCATTCTCAGGCTGCTGTTTAATGACGTGCAGTAGATCTCAGTCAGGTGCTGGAAACAGACTCACCTGTGTGGGCATGTTGATTGAGGAGTTCAGCTTCAGCCATGGAGACCTGCCCGTTAGCTGCGGGGGGAGGGGCATAAAAGTGCCAAGCAGACACAAATGTTTGAATGAACTCAGTTTCACTTTGTTGACGATGTCTGTGATAGCAACGCGTGGAAATAAAAAAAGATAAGCGCTTGTTTGCTTATCTCGTGTGTGGTGTTAAAAAAGAGACTGTTATCTGGCATGTGCTGCTGCTGCTGCTTTGGAGACGATTTGCATGCTTTATTATTAAAAATTAATGAGTGCGGTGCAAGTGTGAGAAGTGAAAGAGACTCGGGAACCAAAAAAATGACACATGAAGAGGAAAAGCAGCATTTTTCACATTTGTCTCCGGCGGTGGAAACGCATTTCCTCTGATGGATTTATGCTTCTTCTGCTGCTCATTTTTTTTCTGCTGCACTCCCTCTCAGAGCTTTTTTTATTAATATGAAAGCTGCACAAAATTAATATTTTGGACACAAAAGGAGATGGCCTGCTTTTAAAATGTCAGCTCATGTTTTTTTTAAACAAAGTTATCAGCAGAGATGGGAAACAAACGTCCAGTCGTTGGACGGTCGCACACTTTTTCCTTTTTTGGGATTTTTTTTATTTTAAAAACAACATCAGAGCGTCACGCCGAGTAACTGTGACATGTTTCTCTACACCAGCCGGGGATTCATTGATCAAACAACCAGGAGAGTCATCCATAATGGAAACGATCATTAGCTCCATCCCCGAATAAAAGATTTAGAAATGAGCTCCACCTCTGCGAGTTACAGCAGTAAGATGCTGATTACACACTGATGCATGATTAATGATGAGCTAATGACACAACGCGACTCACAGCGCGACCATTTCCCTTCATTGAGGTCGCTGACTTCAATTAAATTTGTCTGATTACACCTCAAATTTTGGCTTTAGTTTAAAAGACCTGTGTGTGTGTGTGTGTGTGTGTGTGTGTGTGTGTGTGTGTGTGTGTGTGTGTGTGTGTGTGTACTTGCATGTGTGTGTTGTTGACTCAGGCAAACAGCTCGGCCCTTCCACCTGGCCCGGAGCTTTTAAAGCATCAGTGACCGACAAATACAGCCGGCCGAGGAAATGAGACGTGAGAGAAGCTGACATGTTAAATCTAACAGTCAAACACCACCCGGCCGGCTTTACACCTGCCCGTCTGTGTGTGTGTGTGTGTGTGTGTGTGTGTGCAGTTGGTTTCGGAATAGGTGACTTTACTCCTGGCGTGAATTCAAACCTGTACACACTTGCATACATGCATGCACACGCACAGGAGTAAAAGACTCCAGACTGCAGGGATGCATTCCTGCAGGAGGAGAAGAAAGAGGAAGACGCAGCGTTTAAACGTCTGTTTGCGTGTTCTTCAGTTCCAGTGACGTTTGGATGAACATGTCAGTTAATTGGCTACAAACTCCTGGAAATGTTCAGCTCTCAGCAGAGAAAACTGAAAAAACATTAAAACGGGGACTTTTTTCACTGTTCATGAGATCTGTTGCTGGTTGTGTTCTTAATAATCACTTCAGCATTATTGCTATTAGTGCGTTAGTGCTGCAGTTAATGGTTCTAATGCTTAAGACTCAATTATTTCTCTCAGATAATCAGATTAAGCTCCCGGTGCCTGAGATCCTGATGATGTCTGATGATGGCTTCTTCTCTCTGATCAACAATCACAGCAAAGTCAGATTTATTCTTGGCAACAATACCGGAGTTAAAAACACTCCGAGAGAACAAAAGCTCTCACAGCTCGCCTCACAAACAACAGCAGTGCAGGCTGCAGTCATTAGTGCGCATTAAACATCTTTAATATTCACAAATGAGGCTGATGTGAGGAAACCTGATGGCCTGCTCAGTTACCAACATCAGCCACCAGCTTTTCTACTGATGGGTATCAAACACTGATTAAAGATTATAACTAAAAGATAAAGCTGTAAACTCACGCGGGCTGACGGCTCAGCCCGTCACAGGCATGATGGGTAATTCCTAACGTTTCCACAGATTGTATTAAACATCTGGACTGTGGTGTCAGTCTGCACCACAACAGGTGTGTCCACGCTGGCTGTCGGCTCTCTGCGCCCCCCCTAAAAGCTTTAAAATATTCAACATCTGAACAATGAGAGGTACACGACGGTCCCACAGCCTGCCTGATATCCTACTACGTTAAAGCAGCATGCAGCACCATTTTTCTTAGCTGGTATAAGAACTGTTCCTGTGATGAGCTGTGGGTGGACGCCAAAAGCAGAAGATCGAAGTTAGAAGCAGGAGCTTCCTCTGCAGGGCGTCTGGGCTCAGCCTCTGAGGTGAGGAGGCTGCTCCTCCACATCAAACAGATCCAGCTGTGGTGGGGCGTTTCAGGGATGTCCAACTGGGAACCTAAGGGCAGACTCAGGACACGCTGGAGAAGGTTATGGATCTTACCTGTGGATGGATTAACCAGGAGGGTGAACCCTTGTTGCTCTTTAAAATTGAAATGTTGCACATCGGCGTCCATTGCGGTTCCACCATCTCCTGAGTGTGACGCGGCGGCAGCCTGTGATGAATGAGCAGTTGCTGGTCTCAAACCAGTGAATCAATGGCTTCAAAGTTTTATTTTTGGCTAAATTGTTTTTTAACTTTATCAGGTGTTTTGATTTCTTTACAATCTGCTTTTGCGCATCTCCGTCAGTGAACGCCGCCGCCGCTGTAATAAAGCCTGATATTTCCTGGATGATCCACTTGTGTGATAAACATAAACTTGGCGGCGACTGCAGAGACATTGAGTTTCAGATAAATCCAGAAGCTTCCAGCTCTCTGTTAAAGGAGCGCTTCGCATTTCTGCAGCAGGAAGTAAACATGAAATGTGTCACGGCGGATGAATGCTCATCTCTGAGCCTATTTGCAGATTTGTGTAACGGATCAGGATGTCATGACTCACCCATTCATCCAGTTATTCGCCCTCCTTTTCATCCACCCACCCTCCCATCTATCCACACACTCATCCACCCATCAAGCCGTTTATTCTCCCCACCCATTCATCCGTCAATCTGTCTTTTATGACAGGCAGTCATTCAGGGGACGAGCGCTGCCGTCTGCCAGCTCGCTCTGATGATTCACGTCCTGGAGACGCCACAGTGGCAGTGCACAAGCTCGGCGCGTTTGTTGGCGGGCGGCTGGGATGGAGGAGGAATTTGGGAGTGACAGTGGCTGTAGTAATGGGATGAGCTGATTGATTAGGACTGCAGAAAGGCACGGCGGAGGGTGAGATGGTGAAGAAATGGGGTTAATAGAAAGACGTGGAGTGAGAGCGGCAGAGAAAATGAGCACAGAGGTGAAGGATGGGTGGAGGTGGTGACAGCAGGAGGATGGGCTAAGAAGGACGGGTGAGTCGAGGAAAATTACACGAGGGGGCAGATTATTGCCTCTGAGCGTCCTCCCAGCGCTGCGGACCTCAGGAGGACAGTATTGTTGATGTCGTTGACGCTTTAGAGCGTTGCACTCTGATTGGCCGATAGCCTTCAAGGGCAAAGGGACTGCAGTTGGAGCTCACACCCAAACTACCCGCTGTTCGCGACGTGGCGGCGGAGTCTTATCGACGCCTCACATCTGTCGTCTTTCAGAGAAAGTTTAAAGCAGTTTATCAGATCTAAGAATCATCTGAAGGCTGAAACCTTTGCTGGAGTTCAAACTCAAATATTTCAGTTTTCCTGAGAGGATGAGGCCAGCCGAGGGGGACGTCTCGGTTTATCGGGTTCTCACATTTGTTGACACCTGAATAAAGTTCAGGATGATGATGACTTTTGTCTGCAGCTGCTTGATCAGGTCATAAATCAAAATGCTTAAAATACATGAAGAGTTATTACATTAAACATCAGCAGTGAGCATTTTATGTTTGAATGTCGTTATCTTTAAATATTAATGAAATAAAAATAGAGCAGTGGGGGTTTGTTGTCCAATTCGGAGTTTTAGTTCTCGATGGTCAAAACAAAGCCGCACCTGCTGGTCTGGAAGTCTGTGGTTCACACGGGGGTGAAGACTCCTGCTCGCAGCAGAGACGGCGCTGAGGCCAACGGCCAACCGGCCTCTAATTTGTTTGTGACGCGGAGCGGAGTCAGACGACCCGAAGACTCTTTTAGTCATCTTGAATCAAAGTGAACCAAACAACAGGTCAGAGCTTATAGAGTGACAAAACTAAAGGAAAAGAGGTGCGTTTGATTTGTACACAACTAGCACAAAGGTTGGCTTCAGTGGAGGCTTTAGGAGGACGACAGGAGACGAGGGCGGTCCAGCTGCTTGTAGATGGTGATGTCTCTTTGTCTGTAAGGTTCGAGGGGGGTTATGAAACCTGTTCTCCATGATATGACGTGATTGTGGTATTAAATGGCGCCTTTACTGTCAATCTGCATCTTCTCAACTTGTTTTTAATGGCCTGGGCTCACGACCTTTGTTCAGGACGAGATGTTTCTTGTCGTCCTTTTTGGTTTCCTCCAGTTCAGAGAATTGGACACGGAGGAAGTCATATTTGGGAAGGAGTGTCCCACTCTAGACGATAACATTGTGTAGTCTTTTAAATATATGAAGTTATTGTGGCACTTATTAATCATTCAGAGTTCAAATACTCTGTTTGCTCATAACACAGATGTCTCGACTGTCACACTAAATAAACATTTATTGGTCCATTTTAGGTCTGAGTGCTTTACTGCTTGTGTTAACAATGATCAGTCATCTAAGAGTATTGCTCTGACTTTTAAGAATTATCTGTACTTATGAATTTAAATTTCACTCGTTTCCTTCTAAACACCTAAAAGAAGAATGTTGACTTAAAGAGGTGGAGCTGAAACACCTGCACTGACACTCAGTATAAACCAAAGAAGGATTATTTTGAATGGTGAATCATGCAAAGCTGCTCTGGGAGAGTCCAAGAATAAAATCATTCTTCTGACATGTTTCTGTATCAGTTTCAGACTCAAAGTTTTTGTATCCTGGCGTCACCAGTGTTGAATACTCAGAACCCAAAAAAGTCCCTCTCATATCATCCCGGGAATATTATCCCGGGAGGGTATTCCTATACTGAGGTTAACGACAGCTGTTGCTGGGGGGAACGGAGCCGGTAACGATAAAACTGGAGAGGAGAAACATGAGCGTGACCTCGGGATAACGGTGATGTTTAGCGTCACGTAAAGCAGCGAGCGCCGATTCTCCTGCACACATGTACATCCAACAATCGGCTGTCTGTGTGGAGGGACTGCCGGCAGCAGACGTACTGCTGCATGCAGAGATAGCTGCTCGCTCCTGCCCTAATGACTCCCCCTCTCTCTCGCCTGCTGAAGTGGGTCTCTTGAAGTGCAGTCCTGTACATCCCGATAGCACAGAGCAAACAATGGCTCTATTGGCCGTGCTAGCGAGGGCATTAGCATCTCAGAATAACAACAAGTCGAGAGAGGACGCGCCGGATGAATTACTGCACTTCAGAGAAAATCCTCGCCGTCTCTTCCTGCTCTGTGAACAAACACACCGCAGCCAAGCAGTCTTTGTCTTTACTTTTAAATTAAAGAGGGCAAAACAGATGCTGATTAGTTTTCTTTCCTGAGGATTGCACTTGGTATTCTTTTCTGCACAGAGGTGGATGTGGAGCAAAATTAGATCTGCTCCAAGTGCCAGAACTTTATTCATGCATGCATACCTGCTAAGTATGGAAAGCAAAAAGCAAGGGTTCATACAAACAAGCAGAACGTTTAAAAGTCTGTCTGGTTTCTTTGAGGGGGGGTTTGCATGCTTCACCGTGCGGCTGTGAGGTTTGTGGAGTTCATCCTGAACGTTCAAACAGAATTCATATCATTCCAGCCGAGCTGTGCTGATTACAGGCCCGGCTCTGCAGAGGCTCAACACCTGGTTTGAGGTGAACTTAAAGAGGAGCTCTGCCGTAAATCCACCTGATGTCTCAGGACTTAAACGCAGAGCAGATGACTGCAGAGCGCCTTCAAGTTTAGTTTTTCCTGGGATCTTAAAGCACTTTGAAGGTTCCAGAAATGTCACAGGCTGGTGTGTTTTTTGGAGGTTTTACTGTTATTTTTGTGCCTTCGCTGGTAATCATATATATATTTAGCCATTATCTAAGTGTTCATTTTCTGAATTTTATATAAAAGAAAGTCAATTGGTTGGTGTAAAATCCTCAGTACGTGCCCTCTGTGTGCAGAGGACTTACAGAAAGCCGAGCTGCAAAGACTCCATATCTCAGATCCTCCCAACTGTCACACTATAAGTGACTGAACCCAAATTACACTCCAATAACTTTGCAGACGGCACAAATTGCCGACTTTGAATGAAGCCAGCGTGAACGTCGTTGTTTTATGAAGCACTCTGCAGTTTTATGACTTGTTTTCTTCGAGCTGCAGGCAGCCGTCACCTACAGTTAAGAAACTCTTTGTGAAATTAGGTTTTCCCTTTTATTAAAAAGAGACGCATACAGCTCAGTTGGATTGGATTTAAAAAAGCTTCATTTTGTTGTTCACGTGGCAATCTGCAAACACAAACACCTGAAGTAAATACACGAGGGGGAGGGTCAAAATAGAAGAAAGAGCAGAAACAAAATGAAGGCAAAGATTTCAAACCCACCGACTGCGCATTTACTCTCATTTTAAAACGACTCATTTCCACCTCCGTGTTTTCTTCTTGGACCCTTCTAGAGCAGCTTTGCATGATTCACAGTTCAACATAATCCTTCTTTATCCTGTCCTGGTCATTCAGCCAATCACTTCATCCTCTGTCTGACCTTGTAAACATGCAAATATCTATTCAATTCAATTCAATTCAATTCAATTTTATTTATATAGCGCCAAATCACAACAAAAGTCGCCTCAAGGCGCTTTATATTGTACAGTAGATAGCACAATAATAAATACAGAGAAAAGCCCAACAATCATATGACCCCCTATGAGCAAGCACTTTGGCGACAGTGGGAAGGAAAAACTCCCTTTTAACAGGAAGAAACCTCCGGCAGAACCAGGCTCAGGGAGGGGCGGGGCCATCTGCTGTGATTGGTTGGGGTGAGAGAAGGAAGACAGGATAAAGACATGCTGTGGAAGAGAGACAGAGATTAATAACAGGTATGATTCGTCCTTGATGACATCACGCAGAGCCAAGCGTAGAAAAAAAAACTGCTAATCTGTCTGAGGGTTTCAGTGACGTCATTATTAGAAACGTTGGCTGTGTTTAATATGAGCAGCAGGTATTTGACATGTGTGAAATGTGAGAGTAGACCTCTGCATTTAGTCTGCCACCAAACATGCCAAGCATCATTTACATCCTGAATTCTGCTCTGTAAAAACAAACTGCTGAGGTTTTAGAAAACTACTTTCTCTTATCATTCAAAGCTTAAAAAGAAAGAGCACCACCCAAAAAATTAAGTCAAATGACTGCAAATTGCAGCTGGCTCCAGCTCGTATGTCTTTGAACTGAGGAAGTCATCGTTCGAGAGCCCAGCTGCTCGGCCGTCGCCGCTATGTTTTTAGCTCGAACTCGAGCAAAGGTTCCAACCTGCGGTAAAGAATAGATGAGCTTGAGTCTGTCGTCATGCACCTGGAGCATTTAAAGTCCTGCTGCGTCCGCTGTGAGTGACTCTGCGAGTCATCCTTTAACTCGGTCATTACTTTTGGGAAGTGGGCAGAAATGGCAGATCTGGTGAATCGGGCGGCCGGTGAGCTACGATTGTTTTAATGTGGCCAAAAAAACTGACGAGGTGGATTCTGGCACACATCTCGGTTCACTCATTTCCTGCTGTTCTCCCTCAGGAAGCTCAGGACGTCACAGTAGATTAACCCGGTGTGTGACGGGAAGCTCGGGCACACCCAGTAATGAATGTGAAAGCAGGCTTGATTTAGACCTGCTCCCACGTTCTTCCTTTGGTACACAGGAGATGCAGTGATTTCATTTCAAGACTCTGCAGCTTTTTGGAGTTTCTTGTTTTGACTCTTTTACTGTTATTCCATCTTCTCCAAGTCAGTCTGGTGCTGCTACACGCAGGCCTTCAGCTGCTGCCATTACAAACTCTGCCTTCTTTCTTTTCCCTTTTTTCTGCAGAGCATCGAAATCTCCTGATGTTCAGGCTTGAGCCTTCAACCTTTCAGTCAGTGCCAGGCGCTGCCTTCTCCGCGTCCTTCCCTTTAATGTTATCACTTTCTCCTGTTTGTGGGCGCTTATTACTCTTTATTTTTTTGATAACACAAGTGCAGCGTCACCTTCACAGAACCTTCTGCGGCACAGTGCTCTTAAATCAAAGCACGCCGAAAGTCTGCAGAGAAGATCACATTTTAATTGACTGATTAGCATCAAAGAGGCTTTTTTTTTCACTTCACACAGAAACTGCACAAAGACCGAAGTTGTTGATGTGATCCACAGACCAAAGTAGAGACAGAAGAGCAGAATAACCAAATTACCAACCTTGAATTGTATGTTTTTAGTTTTTACCTGCACGTCAAAGTTTCGAGTCTTGAGCCTTTGTGTTGTAAGTCTCTGACCGTCTTTCTTTTCCTCTTTAATATTCGGGCGTTTTCAGAGACGAGCTGTGCTCTCACACCTCCTCTAACCTGGGCGATCGTGGCTCAAGAGTTGGGAGGTCGCCTTGTAATTGGAAGGTTACCGGTTCGAGCCCCGGCTCGGACAGTCTCGGTCGTTGTGTCCTTGGGCAAGACACTTCACCCGTTGCCTACTGGTGGTGGTCAGAGGGTCCGGTGGTGCCAGTGTCTGGCAGCCTCGCCTCTGTCAGTGCGCCCCAGGGTGGCTGTGGCTACAATGTAGCTTGCCATCACCAGTGTGTGAATGTGTGTGTGAATGGGTGGGTGACTGGATATGTAAAGCGCTTTGGGGTCCTTAGGGACTAGAAAAGCGCTATATAAATACAGGCCATTTACCATTTACCATTTAGCGGCGTGCAGTCACGGCAGTATCGGTGCCGATGGCGTGTTCTCCTCGGTAAAAATAAGCCACGCTGTCTGAACACTCACAGACTCCGTGTTCTGTTACATGTTGTCATTTGCAACAGTTTAGAGGGATTTCAGGTTTGATTCCTTGTGACATTTACCTAAATCCGTCCGCGGCAGAGCGTCCGTAACATCCACCACTGAGAGGAAAAACAAAAATGGAGTGATAAATATCAGCTGGCTGTCTCGCTCCATTGGGCTGAGATAAATTTAGTAGACGGGGGGCATCTTTAACCTGGCAAAAAATAAAAATCTGCACCGTGGTGACTTTAAAACCCTGCCAGCCAGTTGGAGGTCACATTGCTCGGGCTGTAAGGCTATCAGCCGTGGCCTGCTATTATCATAGAGATAAAGAATGGGGCCTCGAAGCTGAGACGTCTGCAGTGACCGTGGAGGGAGAGAGGGGAAGGGAGGTGAACGAAGATACCGTCTGGCTGCAGTGAATTATGTCCTTTGCAAAAACAAAAAAACTTACCGGCTGGCAGAAATGTGAGTTAGTGGGCGAGCGAGCAGTGTATCGCTCAGAGTACAACGAGCTGCACTCGTGAGTGACTCAGTAACACGCTGACAGGCTGATGGAGTGAATGAGTTACTTGAAAGCTTCCAGCAGATTGAACAAATTAATAAATGCTATTGATCACCGACCTGCTGACTGCTGCCGTTGATTGACAGAAAAGTCGATTTTTGATTGATTTCTTGTTGTTTTTGGACACAACTCACATTTCTCTGGTATACACTGAAACATTAAAGCCACCTGCTTCATGTTGTCTAGAAACCAAACGACCTCTGACCCGCTAGGCGTGGACTCGGGGCCTCTGCACCAGAGGCAGGAGGGCTGGGTGGTTGGACAAATGTGCCTGCTATCGTTGTTTCCCAATAAATAATTAAGTTCCTCATTTGGTGGATGAACTCCAGCTCCACCATCTTGGACTGCTGCTGGGAGCACTGGCGACTTCTCCTAGCAGAAACAAGTCTCCACCTGCTAGAGGTTCTGGTTCAATTTGGCAGAGGGTCTCCACAGCAGAACCGGGACTAATGTTGGCCCCTGCAGTCCAAGACGGTGGAGCTGGAGTTTGTCCTGCAGTTGGACGAGAGACTGGAAACAGCTGAATGGCACTGAGGAGAGCCCCGAACGGTGACCTGAACATGGAAGCATGATGGGAAGGATTGGTGCTAGCTGGCTCGCAGCTTTAAAAATAAGTCAAATCAAATCAAATGGTTCTTGTAATAATTCTAGCGAGCTTTGGTGGAGCCTCTGTTAGGTAAGCCATCTGCGCGTGGCTAGCTCTGATCATTAACAGCTTATGTTATGTTTGCACATCGAGGGGCTGCAAGGCCACCTTCATATTAAAGCTTCTTTTACCAGTTTGACTTTTAGCAGTTTTTCCAGTTTAGAGCATAAAGTATTCAGGTCTCCATGAATATTCAGTGAAATCTCCAAATATGGGATAAAGTTGTTGTCGTCTTCTGGTTATTATTGTTGTGTCAGCAGTTGCTGGTGTGATGCTGGGCGACTGAAACATTTGAGCATAATGCTGGACTCTAATTTCTAATGGATCCTTTGGGTTGTTTTTGGCATGGACTGGTTGATGATCCATCCTGTGGTTGCATGAACACATTGGTATTTGGAGATTTGGAACACCTCGATCTTTGACCAACAGGTGGACGGTGACACAGGCGGTCTGCTAGCTTCGCCTGAATGGACCTCTGGTCTGTGTTTGTGCTGTTGGAGCATTTTTGATGACATCATCTGACCAATAATATGGCTGCTGTGAGGTCACTGTACTAACAGGAGTCTGAGCTCCAGTTTTGGTGAATAAAATTCATATTTTTGTATGTTACTGAGAAAAAATTAGCAGGCATCTGTAACATGGTCCTGGTATTTATGTGTGCATTGCAACAAGAACACCGATGCTTAGTCCTTCACATCAGTGGCTGTTGGCAAAGAACTCTTTCCAAG
Source organism: Oreochromis niloticus (assembly GCF_001858045.2). Lineage (NCBI taxonomy): Eukaryota > Metazoa > Chordata > Actinopteri > Cichliformes > Cichlidae > Oreochromis > Oreochromis niloticus. The sequence goes on from NC_031970.2 coordinate 2,451,821, forward strand.
GTTAAAGTGACCTCCTTAACTCTGGCATCAAGTGTGTCTGCAAACAGGAGCTGCTAGCAGAAACTGTTATTGTTGCCATTTAACATAATGTAACCATACACAGGCAAAGAAAATGGGAGGAGTTAAGCTGCAGGAACATCATTCTGCCTCTGTGCATGCCCAAAGGCATTATGGGAAGTGCAGAAGAGTAATAATAGGAGTGTCAAAGATCTGTTGATATAAAGTGACACGCTCTGCTTGCTGGTCAAACACGGATGTTTTCCCTGCGTTTGCAGGCCTGTGTGGTAATAAAAGCAGATTTTTAAATTGTCTCTCGGTGCAAAAACGTGCAGCTCGTTCTGTAAGTAACAATGCACGGCACGCTTGGCTAATAATACTCGTGTAAATAAAGAGAGAAGAGGGGAACAGCCCGGGGGTTTACATGAGTGTGTATGCAGCAGGCTGGCTGTCTGCGCTGCTGCCTGTGTATTTATAACTCGGCAGTAGAAGCCAGATAGGACAGGCACGGAGATGAGAATTGATGACCTGCATCAGCTGGGGATGGGAGGAGATTCCTATCACTGCAAACTCATCCCACACTGATGCAGGTAACCACACAAACATGCCGTGTGAGCGGACACCGATGGCGTACACACAGGAAATGCGGGAAACGCTGTGGCTGCTGCAGTAAGGAGGTCACTGCGGTGTGTGTGGAAACGAGAGCTGTATCGTCAGACGTGTACCTGCTCACAGCTGACCCAGATTAGGCCCGTTTTATGTTGGCGGAGGAGCAAGGAGACATGTTTGCAGCGTGGAGCTAAATGGAGCCTGTCAGAGGCGTGAAGCACCCGAGGGCTCGTCGGTTTGGGAGTCCACCGTGTACCTGACCCGTTTTAACTAACCCAGAAAGAAAGTAGAGCCTCGTACATCAAATTATGTTTACAGGTAAATATGTTAATACCTCCTTTAGCTGGTCACTGGGTTTAACTAGCTGACAGCCAGTGAACTTTCAAAATAAGAGCAAGAAAATCTTTTTCAAAGTAAACTTCGGTGCAAACATCTCGAACATCACAAGGTTTTTTTTAATCATTTTGTTTGTTTCCTCCCATCGTTTCTCTGCAGATCCTGACCTTCAGCTCGAGGTTTCTTCCTGTTAAAAGGGAGTTTTTCCTTCCCACTGTCGCCAAAGTGCTTGCTCATAGGGGGTCATATGATTGTTGGGTCTTTCTCTGTATGTATTATTGTAGGGTCTACCTTACAATATAAAACGGTGAGTGTTGTTGTGATTTAAATTGAAAAATAGGTGTTAGATGATGTCAGCTGTTTAATGTCTGATCCGTAGAAACCAAAGAAAACGAGGTCCTTGTCGCTGACCTGCAGAGCTGTTGTCCCTCTGCAGTAAAAGCCTCGCCTCCGGGAGGCGTAGTGCGTCCAGTGAGTGCTTTTGTTTAGTCTGCGTGCAGCAGGAAAGTTTGTTAGTTATTACTTTAATGATGCAATCTGTATGATTCCTCTGAAAAACAGATCATTTGGCAAATTAGAGCAAATTAAGACCTGCTGCGTCGTGTGCTGATTGCCTCTGTTTTCTTATAGAAGAGCAGCCTGAGACGTTTACAGTCAGCCCTGGATGAATGACTCCCTCTAAAGGTTGCACTAAATTCATAATCCATAGGTCTTCTTCAGTCAGTTTTCCTCAGACTTTTGGACGCATTAATCTGTCGACTGTACGACAAATAACAGTTACTGTTTCTGGGAGTGTGAGTCGCACCGTTTCATCTGTGAGCGTGCACTCCAGAACCTTCTCCTGTAACATGATTCATCTCAGAAAAATAAAGTGCCTGCGATTATTCATCCGACTAAAATAGCTGAGTGGATTGTTTTTCTGAATGACGAGTGAAGGTCAGACAGCTGGTCCACAGTAGTGCAGTGGTATTTAAAGTCGTTGTTCCTGGAGTTTGTTTAACAGTGAAGAAGAAGAAGAGCTTCCACACGGCTTCCTTTAACCTCTGACTCACTTTAAGGCTAAAAATAGTCGCCGTTGGCTTGTTTACTCGTGCCAGAGCTGTCGAAGGGAAAGAAAGCCCAGCGCGTTTAGAGGGAGCTGGATGGCACCTGGGAGGGAAAGTTCATGGATTGAAGCACACCCACGGATTAAAGAGTGCAGATTAGCCAGGCTCTGTGTGTGTGTGTGTGTGTGTGTGTGTGTGTGTGTGTGTGTGTGTGGCATATATAAAGTCTTGTGTTACCCAGCTGTCATTTTCAGTCAAGCTAGCAACAGTAGCCAGCTGTCTCTCTCTCACACACACAGCTGTCGGTGTATCTCAGCTCTTTGCTGGTGGTCTCAGCATGACCAGGAACACACACACACACACACACACACACACACACACACACACACACACACACACACACACACACACAAACACGAGCTCCTGAACATTGAGGTTTTATTTTTTTAGCTTTAATGATGTAAAAATGATCCTCGTCCTCTCTGTCCGACAGCTCTGGCTCGTTGGGGCTTGTCATTAAATCTCTCTGATCTTCTCCGAGGATTTCTGGTCCGTCTGACCTGCGCGTTGGATTTTGTTTCCCCCTCATGGATCAGTCGCGCTTCCTTCTCCATAGCCGTTATCACACGTTGCACTGCAGTCCTGAGTCTTTTCACAGTTACGTATGAATTCTGTGTTTCGCAGTCGATGCTGCTTCAGATCCAGGTTAGTTTGTACGTGTAAAAGCAGGGAGGCAAGCAGAAGCCCACAAACTGTGATGACCCTGCAGCTCTGATGCAGCAGCAGTGAATCTCCATCCATCAGGCAGGAGGGTGAGATCTGCAGGAGTGATCCCGACTCTTTGATTTATTTGCCTGTAAAAGTCGTACGAACATGTAAAACATTGAAATGCAGCTGCTGATTGTTTTCACTCTGTCACTTCAGCTGTGAACACGTCTGATGTTTGATGGACTTTAACTTCACGCTGGACTGTGTTGCTAATATGATCCAGCTGAGCTCTGTCCAGGTAGCTCCCTCACCTGAACCTAATGCAGCGTTTCCTGCAGCGTGACACGGACGGTTTCCCAAAAATATCCCAAAGACTCAAGTTTATGTGTGAATATGGCTCAAATCCAACTTTGGGCCGTTCATTCGTCGAGCTTATTATTAGAAACTTTGTTGGTGTCTAACATGAACATCCGCCGCCGGAGCAGGAGATGCATGACAGGAAATCAGGAGAGCAGGATGGATCTGCTTCAGAATCGCAGCAGAAGCAGACTGAATGTTAACAAGAGAGGAAGGTGTGCGAGAGGAAACACAACTCCAGAGGTGTAATGGGAGTGAAATGTAATTACTCTTCCTCCTACACATTCTTTAACAATGATTATATTTCCCCTCTCTGCCCGTCTTTCTCTCTGATTGTTAATTCTTTCATATTTCACTTTGCAGCCGCTGCACTGTTATAATTAGCTTACGGAGATGTGCAAAGCATTGCCGCATCTTCCCTTTATGAGCCGTTAGCCTCATCACACACACACGCTCTCTCTCTCCGTCCAAAGCCTATGAGCTTTGTAAGCGGGCGAGCGAAAGCGCTGATGCTCCGGCGTTGCAAAAACACGACTCTAATCAAAGTGGACGTGTGTTTGGCTGCGTTCGCAAAAGAATTCCCAGGATTCTTCCCGCTGGGTTCCTTCTCAGTTATTTATTTATTTCCAGCTTCGCCTCAAATTAAATCCTCATTTTGACAAAGTTGAAGCACGCCGAGGCCTCGGAGGGACGGGCGGGGGACGGCGTCGTACCCTCTGCATCATATGGACCCCGGGAAGTCGGTGTGGTCCCTTCATCTGGGCAAAGGTCACGCTGAGGTTTCATTTCTGTTCTGATGAGACCAGAAGGCGGATGTTTTGACGATAGGCGGTGGAAGATCTTGTTTTCCTCGACAGGATCATTTGATGTTGGAGGATCTTGTTGTTGGAGATAATAAATGGCACTCCGCACGCTGCAGGTCGCCCGCCCACGTATCTCCAGAGGTTCCTTGGGTGTGTTTGTGGAGAGCTGGGAGGTCCGGAAAAGCAGCCCCTCCCTCGGCTGTCTTGTTTGTGCACGACGTCCTTCATGGCATGCACGCTGGCACGAATCTGTTGAAGCAGTAAATTCTGCTTCAGCCACAGTTTCCACTAAACCCACAAACGACACATCGATTTCACGTTACCGGCTCCAGTTTCTTTTACATATGCATGCACATCTGTGCAGACATCTGCGCCCTGCACACTGGCTGCAGTGCGCTGGCTTCAGGATGGATCGCGTTCGCGTCTGGCCCCGCCCGTCGCCCGCTGTTTTCTTGTCCTTCTGTCCTGTTGTTCCCGCTCGCTCTCAGAACTCTTGTTTTATGAGGCAGGTTCACATCTGCTTCCACACGTGGACATTCAGCGACTCGCATATCAAAGCCGGTGTGGCCGAGGAGCGGCCGGAAATTTCCGTAGGGAGTTGTTATTCCTGTCGGTTGGATTTGTGCTTGTTGTTCTCATTTCTCAGAATTTAGTGTTTTTAAAAATCTGTTTGTTGTTGAAACGGCGCTCTGACTCCCACAGCTCCGCTCTGATCTCCTCTGTGTCATGACACAAACTTATTTATTTATTGTGGAATTAATACATTTAATTCATTCGCAGCTCTCAGTGGTGCAGTTGGGGGATCTTTGGTAAAGCTGCTTTATCATGTATAATCATTTCATAAGTACTTTTTAACCTCTAACATCTGTTTTCTTAAACTCTGCTCACACAACTCATTTAACAACAACAAAAAATGAAATCATCATAAAAAGATTTTTAAAGGAAACCAACTCTGTGAGATTAGAGCTGCCGAAACTGGAATGTTTTCTGATTTCTTTGTCGTCAGGCACATTAAACTGAATTTTGTGGGGTTTTACTGAACACTGATGTCTGTGCTGAGCGTTTTGGCTTTTTGTTTTACTCTAAGTGGGACTTCCATGTGTCAACAAAAGACCCAAAACTACGGTGGCCCTGAGAGGTCAAATGGACTGAAACTTAAGATAACACCAACAATAAGAAAAATGCCGCAAAAGCACAAAAAAAACCACAACAGAAACACTAAAAATGAAAATAGAAATGGGAAAAAACAGATTTCCAAAAGCACAAGGGAAGTGTTTCTGGGGAGACAATAACCCGACGGACCAGTTGCAGGAACCAAAATATGCTAATATTTAATAAATATGCAGGACCTGAATTGCACTTAAAAGATGTGGAGGGTCTAAGTGTGTTAGCCTGACTATTAGCCTAAAAATCCATCATCAGTATTATATGAATCATGAGATTAAAACACACTCAGCTAGCATATTTTGTTTCCTGCAACTGGTCCGTCGGGTTATTGTCTCCCCAGAAACACTTCCCTTGTGCTTTTGGAAATCTGTTTTTCCTGTTTCCGTTGTGTTTTGTGTCCATTTGTGCCATTTTTCTTATTGCTGGTGGGTTTTTTTGTTTTTGTTTGTTTGTTTGTTTTTTTGCCTGTCCCGTTTGGATCTTTAGCCATCAGAACTGTTGTCTGACGTGACAGACGTGACAGACATGTTTGGGGGATAGGACAGGGAGAAGGAAGGAAACAAAAAAAGAGCAACATAATAAATACAACACCATCACAATAAACTAGCTAACAGTAGACAACAGTAGATACTAAATATTAAATGTTATTGTGCAGCATGCAGGACCAACAGCGCACAATGTGCTTTGAGGTAGCAGCCAAGAAAGGTGTAGTTTGTGTCGGTGAACACCCGTGTGCACACCTGTGTGGATCAGCACACTATGTAACGATCTGCTAGGGAGTGTGGGGGGCCATAGCCCCGTCCCCCAGGGCATGAAGCAGGTATGGAGGAGATCCAGGCCCCAGACATCCAGAGGCCCCAGAGTACAAGGACCCAAGGAGGACCACCAAAGGGGCAACCATGCCACCCTCCTGGGAAGAGCTGAGGACAGCCCCAGGCGAGGGGTCACCTTGCTGGTGTTTTCTTAAGTTGCAGTTCATTTGGCCTCTCAGGGCCACCGTACAAAACTCTCAGCTGAGACAGTAAACCCATCAGGAAAGTGTTTTTAAACTTGGAAAGTTTGGCTCTTTTTCTCATAGACTTTTATACAATCACTGCTTTTTGCAACCAGCAGAGTCGCCCCCTGCTGGCCATTTGGAATAATTCTGGTCTATTCTAGCTTGCAGCATTGACCTTTGACATTCAGGTCATTCCATATAAATCTGATCAATTTCCCCATCAGCTGATTGTTTCGTACAGTAACTTTAATCTTTTTAATGTAGCCATGCAAAACTTCTCTGCTCCTCTGGGTGGAGCTTATTCAAAAAACGACCGACCCGTGATACTGACGCTCACCGCTGAGCACACAAACAAAACTATGCCAACAAACTCTGTCACAATTTCACTGTGTGAAATTACAGTTTAGATCAAAGTGTTTGAAGTCATGAGGCCGTAAAAATGCTGGATAAATTAATACGTGTGAAATTTAGACCTTGTGAAATTTGACATACCGTGAATTAAATAAAGATGCTAACGTTATTGATACTCGGCTGATTCTGAGGGTTTAGATGGCCTCTTGTTTTTCATGATTGAGACGTAGCTGCAAGTCTTTGGTTCTGCAGCTGTGTTTTGTACACCCGTCATCCACCCCGACCACCTGCTGATGGAGTTTTGAATGCAGTTTTTCAGACTTGCTGCGGAAGTTTGTTTTCTCACACTTTCTGTTGGTTTTGTGGGTTTGTTGGGAGAGTTTTCGGGCCGAGCTGGTCAGCGCTGACACTGCACACAGACGTGCTCCTCGCCGCCTTATGTTCTCGCAGATGGCCCATCGGCTCGCCTTTAGCAGCAGCTAACGGTGAAGCGGCCCGGAGGGTGGATTTGCATTTCTATTATTCTGTAGCTGGAGCTTCTTCCTCTTGTTCCAGTTGGAGGCAAGCTAATTACAAATGTAATTACGAGTGGGAACGTGGATTAATTTGAATGCTTTTTACAGCAGATTTTAGAGGAAGTGCAGATTGTTGAGTCACCGAGGTCCCCGTTTGGCTCTCGATGCTTCCGCTTTTGAAACTCATCCATAAGTCGCCAATAATGAGGCCTAAATTATCACAAAGAGACACGCGTCCCCCTCTCTCTCTCCCCCACGCTGTAACAGAACAATGTGGACTCCTTACATCCTCACACCGGAAGAATAAGCTGCCTCTGTTTACACGCTGCAGATCAGGCTGGATGAAAGAAGCGCTTAAATAGCTGAAATGTGCCTAATCTCCGTGCTAAATATCCAAATCTCATTGTAAAGGGAAACCACGCCGTAATCCAGAGTTTCACTGGGCGCAAACATAACCTGTAGTCTCGTCCCGAGGGAGCTTTACCCGCCGCTTGGTGTGTTGTATCAGTGGGATGCAGAGGCGGGGGGGGCGTTGAATGGTGGGAATATTTGCGTCCCGCAATGGCGTCAGTGTCACCTGTCAGTCTGGGAGCTTCCTCAGGAAGGTGACCATTTTTAGAGGCTCTCCCTCTCGTTCTGTTTATCACGCTGCTCTCGTCCTGTCTGTGCTAATAATAGAGGCATCAGCTGTGACTTTGGGGGATTGAAAGGTGACGGGAAGGAGGGAGGGAGGGAGGCAAATGGACATGGAATGAGGAAGAGACGAGAAGAATTTAAAGTGCCACTGAAGTGCTAATGTTTCACCGCAGCTAAGACGCCCGGCTCTCCGATTAGGTGCCACAGAGGGATGCCTTTCCTCTAATTGGCCCCTGTGTGGCGTTTCTGTGTGCTCATTGGTTGCTCCGGGAATTTCCAACGAAGGAATGTCCTCTCAGGTTCAGACAGGAAAGTTAAGACTTCATGTTTGGAGACGATTCAAAGTACGAGCCGCCACACGGGGACCAAAGTCGGTTTTATTAATGACGACAGTATGAAGACAACCGGTGCAGGTTCACATCTGTTTACAGCAGATTGATACAAATTAGTGGCTCTTATTTTCAGTTCTTCCTTTAATTTTTATTTGAATAGTGCCTAACCCTCCCACCCACCCTAACCTTAACATGCAATGACACTGCGATCGTCATGGCGCCGACACTGGTGGGAAAACAAACTCAAACACAATAGATGTCGTAAAATGTGCAAAACAGAAGCTTTGGGATCCCAATAAAGAAGACAGCCCTGTTGAGAAGCTGTTTGAGACCTCCGGCTGTTACCATGGGTACGCCAAAGCAGGGCCGTGACCCAGAGACACAAACAGCATCATGCAATCCACATAACGTCCTCACCAAGTTCCCTCCACACTTCAAAGAACAGCTTCAAGTAAATCTGAAAGACTCTACAATAGCACATCTGTGTGTAGCCGTGGTTACAGGAGCCACGGACTTTATTTTGAAAGCACTTTCCAAGATCCACGTTCCAAAGAATAAAACAATAAGCTGTGATAAAACTTACAGGAAGTAAAGCTCAGGTGAAATCAGGAGAGCTTTCTTGAAAAGTTTGTGATGTGATGTGAAAGCGCCAGACTCGACCGACCTGGTTTCCAAAGGCCTGAGAACCTGCAGGCTCTGCTTGGAGCTAATGGGTCAGCTGTAGCAGGGGCAAGGCTTAAAATCTGAGTCTAGTATTATAAGGGTACTGGGTACTGAAAGTACTACCCCACCTCCTCTTAGAGGTAAAAGCTCCTCCCTTCTCCCTGATCTGGACCCTAAACGTTCAGTAATCAGTGACGAGGAGTTTTAAGGCAGCTCGGTTCAGTGACGTCCTGTTTATCAGTCAGAGGCAGACAGAGCAGCACAGGAGCCATGTCTTCGTAAAGCGGTGAGGACGTCAGATATTTTGTGGTTAGACTCGAGCCATCTCTGCCCACGGGGGCAGCGTGAGGAAGAAGAGCGGGGCACGACACCCACTGCGTTATTAACGTCGAGCTCTCCAAGTTTAGACTTTACTGGCAGCTTTTCACATTTTGTTCTGAAACTGATGATGAATCATCTCCCAGACCTCTCAAACGTCCCACTCCCGCTCTACTTTTAGTTCTGCATCCCTCCCCTCACCAGTCCTCACCCTCTAACTCTGTTACCCCCCTCACAACTGTCACTACCACCCAGAAGAGCAGCAGCAAGTGTCCGGTTAGCCGTTTATTTATAATGGTGGGAGATGGAGCCAGGTCTGGATGTTTATTCTGGGCCCTGAGCAGCGGCGGGCCGGACGTCGGGCCGTGTTTCGGTAACGAGTGTTTGTTTTATTGCAGTTACTTTAAAAACGCCCGAAGAAGCAGAAAACTTGTAGTTTGATATTTTGCTCATCGTCTCCGGACCTCCAGGTCGGCACAGTGGGTAAATATTACACCAAAAACCTCATTGACTGCAGGAAAAACCCTGAAACGTTTCTGGATAAATGTCTGGGCTTTGGGCTTGTAGTGTCGGCTCCACGTTTGCTTTTTAAAAGTGGATTTACTTTGACATCCCTCTTAGAAATACCCCTGTGTTCCTCAGCAGCCGGTTGTCATTACCCTTGCATTAGTTTGGCTGGTTTTGCACAGTGTTGCCTCATTTCTTTACATCCTGCAGCCGCTGTGGTTTTACAAGGAAATAAATTCACCTCCAGGATTCTTTGTTCTGTTTTTAGGAAAATCATCAGCTTACATAAAGACACAGAAAGGCTTTCGTGTTGCACTCTGATTTATGAAAGCACGCAGCGAGCGCTGGAGCGACGCCATCTCCGGTTCAGTCGGTCCGACCCCGATGAACTCTGGTTCCAGTTACACGGTTATTTGGAGTAAATAAAACAATTCGCCCAACATATAGATGATGTGGAGGGGAGGCTGCTCTTTGATGGATTTGACCAATCAGGAAGCACCAGGTTCACAGTCTGAATCCAGATTTAAGCCCGAGATGCTGAAACCAAGAGCTGCCGTTTCCTTCCCTTCTTGGCCGTCTTTGCCCACCTTCCTGCCCACCTGTACCACGGTGCCAGGAGGTGGGCAGAGCATGTTTGGGGGAGGTGTTGTAGGTGTTGAGGTAATAGCAGCTTTCTGTCCTGCTCAGAGTCAAAGACTTCTCTCTGTGCCCTCCGTGTCTACCTTCCTCTCTTTCTGTGCGCTGACAGCTTCTCTTCATCCAGCTCGCCGGCACTTTCACAGCGACGCTCCCCCGCCATCGTTAGCCCCATTGTCATGCGATGAATAGAAAGGCTGTTTTTGATAGGTGAGTGAGTGCCAGGAGGGAAAAGAAGAAGAAAAAAGGCCTTGAAGGTTTTGGAGATGTGAGAAAAGGCGTGGCGTAGCTTAATGCTCTGGAGGGAGGACAGGAAGTGTTTGAGATGAAGAAAGGCGTGTGAGGACAAAATGTAAAACAAAAAACATCCTGAAACAGAGAAAAGCAACGAAGGCAATCAGACAAAGAGAAACCGATGACAGATTGAACAGCACAGAAAAGCAATAAGGAGTAAGAGGAAGCAGGAGGGATGTTGCCTCTGGCGCTGCAGTTGAAGGTACCCTACGTGAAAGCGAGGGAGGGGGTTTATCCACGGTGGCCATCTTGGACTACTTTCAAGAAGCCTCAGTAAAACTTTAACGCTCCAGAAGTAATTCCAAGGAGCTTCAGTGGAAATGAAAACATTTAAAAGTAGAAAAAAGCAACTCGACTTTGACAAAGGAAATGTCGAAATTCCAGTGATTTTTCCTCCTCTCCCTCCGGATGTTGACTCGTTGTAGAAAAGCTTGAGCAGCGGGGGGAACGACACCGTGGCGCTCCTGATTAAAAACAAAGTTTTGTCCAAAGGTGATGCACGGCGAGGGCGAGGCGGCGACAACAAAGGGTCCTTTGAGCTGGTTGAAAAGCTACCTGGGAGGCCGGGTGTTGTTGTTGCCGGGGAAGTCCTGCGGTGATTTCACTCTCTCCAGCGGGCATCTGCTACGGGGCAAAGTGGAGTCACGGCGGGGGGTCCCTCTTTCTCGTTCTCGCCCTCTTTCTGTCTAATGAAAGCACTCGGGGGAAATCATTTGTGTTGTGACGCACACACACACACACACACACACACACACACTTGCTCAGGAGGGGATCCTCTCCGCCATGAAAGAGCTGTATGAATAACAACCTCTGAGTTCACCCTCCACGCTCACAATGGACACACACACACACACACACACACACACACACACACACACACACACACACACTCAGTCTGACCCTGCACACAATAGAGTGGCATGCATTCATTAGCAATTCCAAGAAGGCTTTGACTGGTTTGGCATTGTTGGCTAATCCAAGGTCCCACCGTATATCACCTTCACCTCCCCCTCTTGGTTTATCCATCTTAGCCTCCTCTCCCTCCATCACACCTCCTTCCCTCCTTTCTCTCAGTGCTTTCATTCTCCTGACTCGAGTCATTGGATAACTCAGCAATGAGTGATTTAAGTGTGTGTGTGGCTGTAAGAACTAATCAGATTACTCCCCAGCATTGATAATATTATTCCTCCTTACACCCTCCGTGCAGTCCGCGATGGATTTCTATCAGCAATGAGATTTGCGTCGCACAAATCGGTTTAAGGCACCGAACTTGTCGTGAGATTGACTTTTGATGGAGTGTGAGCTTTGAGTTCGGCCTGTTTGGGTTGTGCTGAGTGTTTTTCGCCCCTTGTGTTAAAACTGCTCCTCTAACTGGCCTTTCTTGTGTTTCCTCACAGATCTCAAAGGTGCTCGGCACAATGGGACTCGTAACCCTCTGAGGGGCGAGCACAAAAGACGGAGGGGAGCAGGAATAAAGCCGAGTGAAGAGGAGGAGGAGGAACAGAAGAAAGAGAAGATTCTTCCTCGGCGCCGGAGAGGGAGGGAGATTTGTAAAGAGGGATTTGCTCTATCTGTCGGGGGTGCATGCTCCCCCTGAGCCCCCCACCCTCCCACTCGGACATCCTCCTTTTTATTTTATTTTCTGCATCAGTGACAGTTCGACAAAACGTAAAGAATGCGCGATAAACAAAGTTTGGGCTGGCTCGGGCCGAGCAGCGGCCTCGATGTGAGACTACCCAGGACTAGAGTCGTGCTGCTGGGCGTGCTGCTCGCCGTGGCCGTAGCTGCGGAGCTGGACATCGACATGCTTGGCGGCATGGTGTTGATAGAAGCGGGTGGAGAAAGCGAGAGGTTTGACGGAGGCAGAGGTGAGCTCGAGGCCTCCATGCATTCCTCGCTCTTGCAGGACTTCCAGGAAGTGACAGAGGGCGTCGCGGCGGCGGATGCTGGCGAAACGGCAGCGAATCAGCAAAACGCGGCTACGCCCACGGCCTTCCCCGACACCTCGGCGATGGTGGGTTGCATTTTCCAGATGAAGGTGCCAAACAAGATGGAGGATGTCTACCTGGGTGATATCATCAAGGTGAGTCGCACAATCACGCCACGTTTCATTAAACACGACAAGAATACTTTAAATAATTCTGATCTTTTTTCTCAGTTTATTAAAATCCTGTGTTCAGATTTAAAGTAGAAGCTCAGAATAGAACAGAATAGAATAGAAAAGCTCTTCATTGTCATTGTACATGTACCACGAAATCATGGATGCTTCGTGCCAACTGACAGCGGGAATAAATAAACAAGCAGGAGAAATATGTCCAAACTAGAGGAATACATGCAAAACACGCAAAACGGGACTCACAGGAGAACAAAGTGCTGCACGGAGGCGTCGCTCACACACCACAGAACAAGTATCAGAGTCCAACAAAGCTTTGAGGAGTTTAAAAATCCAAAGACTCAGAGGGACTCTGATTTAAATAACAATTAGAATATATTCATCCTGATGGTTGAAGGAAGTGCGGATGCATTTGCCTTCATCAGGGAGTCGGACAGATTTCTTCTGCAGTTACAGCAGCGACGAGTCTCACTGGATTACATCACGCAATAGTTGTCAAATACAGCAGAGCTCAATAAAATAAGCAAAAGCTGTGGTCTGAAAGGACGCCACCTTCTGAAGTGTTTGTTTTCACGTGCTTTGAGGCTCTTGTCCGAGTTTGAAGATTGCTGGAGGATTCCTATTGGTGGGAAGCTACTGGAAAATGGCTTCTGGCCCACCTCCAGTCCATTCCCTTCACCCTCCTGCACGGTGACAGGGGTAGCTGCTGAGGGGTTTCTGGTTATAGACTGCAAAATTGAATGATTTCTGTGAGTGAAGTATGAGATGAATAAGACCATGTCCAGATTTTAGTGGCATACGAGGCCGTTTTGGTCCAGCTCTTATTTCGTCGGCATGCTGTCGTTTTTAAGTGTCGTGGAAATAAACACATTTATGTTGTGATTTAAAAGAGTTTCCAAGTTTTAGAGATTTTTTTTGAAAGGTTCAGCCTTAACACGTCTGTCAATACTAAATATAGTTCTGCAGTAAATCAGACTCCACTGAAAACCTCACAAGTAATACTGTGCTGTGGACACAGTGGAGTAGATCAGCTTCAGTCATTTAAAGGAAATGAAATTCAATTTTATTTACACAGCACCAAATCACAACAGCAGTCGCCTCAGGGTGCTTTATATTGTAAGGTAGACTCTACAATCATATGACCCCCTATGAGCAAGCACTTTGGCGACAGTGGGAAGGAAAAACTCCCTTTTAACAGGAAGAAACCTCCAGCAGAACCAGGCTCAGGGAGGGGCGGGGCCATCTGCTGACCAGTTGGGGATGATGGGAAGAAGACAGGATAAAGACATGCTGTGGAAGAGAGACAGAGATTAATAACAGATATGATTCAGTGCAGAGAGGTCTATTAACACATAGTGAGTGAAGAAGAAACACCCAGTGCATCATGGGAATCCCCCGGCAGCCTACACCTATTGCAGCATAACTAAGGGAGGATTCAGGGTCACCTGGTCCAGCCCTAACTATATGCTTTAGCAAAAAGGAATAATTGTGCTTATGAGGTAGAAGAGTGTTTGAACGTGTGTTTACATTCAGCCCATCCTTGTGTGAACGTCCAGCGGGTGTGAGGGTGTTCAGCATCATCCCTTGTGGGTTTGGCGTCTCTCAGGCTGTTTTCACATGTGGACTCTGGATGGTGACGGGAGGATCTGATCGTCGCATCGTGTGATTGTGTTGCTGCTTCTCGCGTGTAGAAGACAACAGGAGGAGATTCTGTCTCTAACAGGTGGAGCCCAAATGGAGCGCGTAGGGGCGAGAACAGGTGAAAACCACTCTGCTGATGGCTGGACTGCTCTTTGGCAAGCTGGGCAGTTAAACACAGTTTCATATCCATTCTGTGAGTGGGAGTGGGGGAATGTCAGCGCTGCAGTGCACATGCAAGGACATGAACACCTGTTGCAGGACGTCTTGGCCTTCTTGTGGCTGATGTTTCCTCTTTATGTCTGGATGTTCGGGCTCATTTTGCAGGGGGAGTTGAGACCATCACACGCCCTCCTGACGATGCCGGTCGATGGCTAAGACTCCGAAAGTGCCCCAAACCTTCAATATATGCACCCTCTGGGTGGGTGCTGGGTACAAATGCTTCGTGCTGAGCGAATAGGCCGACTGCAGATGAACTCTAAAGAACAATCACTAAAAAGTATGTCAGGGAAATGAAGCACGCGTGTGCCGTTGCTCAGAACCTGCCCCGAGGCGCCACATTTCTGAGGCCATTCACAGCAAAATGCCCTTTTTTAATTGCACCGCATTTTCCACAATAGCCAATTTTCTATAATATGTGGCCTCATATCTGAGTGCAGCGTTGCCCTCCTCTCTCTTTTCTTTCTGTTTCCTCTTCTTGTCCCAGTTACTCATTCTGTTCCCTTAATTCCATTTATCTTCCTCCCCTCCTGCCTCCTTCTTCATCTCCTTCTCTCCTCTGCCGTTCCATAATTCTTCCAGACACACTTTCTCCACTCTCTCTCATGCTTGACGTCATCTCCCTCAGCTTCCCATCCCTCCTTCCCTCCTCGTCATTGACTCATGTCTCTGGGGTAAATCTTTATATTTCCTTCATGCCGTCCATCCTTCTCTTCTGTCACCGTCCTGCTGTTCCTCCGCCCCTCTCCTTCTTTCTTCTTCTCCCTAATTATCACTTTTAAACTTCCCTCCTCTCCCTATCACCTTCCAGCCTTTCATATCCTGTTGCTTACCCCCTCTCCTCCCCCTGCCTTCGTATCTCCATTGCTTTTAAGTCCCATCTCTGCCCTCCACATTCTTCCTCCTCCAGCCTCTCCTTTCTTCCACCCCTGTCAAATCACATCAGATCATATCAATCAAGCTCCCCCAGCGACGAGCAGCACGCTAATTTACTTTAAACCGCCCCAATAAAACTCGGCACATTTGCACACAATCCGACTTTGAAAAGATGTTCTTCCTGCACATGCGGCACAAAAATGTCAGAGGTGAATTTTGGGAGCGTTGGGAATGATTCGCAGAAGTTCTAAGCAGTTTATTTCATACTCGGTGGGAGCTTCTGTTTAGTGTTTCATTAGAGTTAATGTTCTTTTACAGCTTGCGGATGAGCGATCTAGGCCGTCTGCTGAACTCGATGTGGCTCTCTGGTGAAGAAAACGGGCGCTGCGTGCGTTCTGTCTGGAAGTTTAAGGAAATATGATGCAGATTTCATGTGACAGCTGAAATAAACCCGCTGGGTCAGTCCCCTGGTTTGTGAGGTTGGCTTTCTCCTTCTAATCTAACCTGAGTTTGTGAGTCGGTGCTCTCCGTTTCAGCCTCACCTTTTCTTCCTCTCCTTCTTCTGCCCTGACATGCCTTCTTTTTTTTAATCATTCTACTCATCTTCCTCTCACACTTCCCATCACAGTTTTCAGCTCTTCTGTCTCCTCGCTCCCACCCCTTCTCTCTCCATTTGTCCCGCAGGCGAAAGCTGTTCTTCCAAACCTGATTATATCTGTCACACTGGAAGCTTTGGGCCTCTATTAGAGCCAATAGGAGCTGACAGCGTGGGCAAATAAGCCAAAAAATGGAAGAAGTATAAGCAAGGAAGAACGGAGAGGCGGGAGGAGAGGAAGAAAAGACATCCTGACCTTAGAAGCTGCAGCTTCTGTAAAATCCTGCAAATAAAAGGTCACAGATTAGATGTGGAGCGCGTGATACGCCGGCCTGCCGAAGTGCCCTCGTGAAGGAGTTGGCGCCTTCGTCCTGCGTCGCTCTCGGACTTTTAGCCGAGCCAAGAAATCCCCACGACTCTAACAAAGTTTGTTTACCTCCCCCTCCGTTTCTAATTTCAGCCCTGCGCCTCCCTTCCCCCTTCACCACTCCTCCTCAGATGTTAGCCCCCCCCTCCTTTAGGTATTTCGAAGGTCGGCGCTGAAGGTTGTGGAGTGAAAGGCCAAATCAATTTTTGTGCTTGCCGTTGCACTCATACTAATGGCCTTTTCTTATGAAAATCTGCCAGAGTTTGAGAGGTCTCCAGCTCCGTGACAGCCTCGCCTGCCCATTCACCTTTAGCTGAGCAGTCGGGGCCCCGTCAGTGAATGCATCGCCATTTAGCCATTCATACCGCGTAGAGATGAGGGTTCTCAGCCGGGTGGGCAGGACATCAGCCTCAGAGGAGGTTTTAAAGAGGTCGCAGGGTGATTTAAGAAATCTGAAATACAGCATAAACCTTTACAAGTGCACGTTATTTATATTCAGTGATATCTCTGAGAGCCGTGGCTTTTTCCCGTGCTGCTGCAGCTGCCTAAACACATTTCTGAATCCTTTTTTGAGGTTAATATGACACCGTTTCTTCATCGAAGGGTCACGGTGAGTTATTAGGTGATAAACTGAATGGGTATTTCACCAGTACTGATCTGATATTGGCCGACGGATGGCTGCATTGGTTAATGGATTTATATTGCTCTTTCTTACACTGTGTCATTCTGAAACTGAGAAAATGCAGCTTTACAAGCATTCTCTGAAGATTCATTTAGAGCAGAGGTTCTTATATTTTTAATGGCTGATTTAGGAAACTGACAAATGATTGAAGGCGATGTACACAGTTGGCTAACAAAGAGGAGACGCAGATCCCTTTGGTGTTGCGTCTGGAGGACCATTTGGGCTAAAATCTACCAACTGACCCATTGTGTGAATAATGGAGCATCTAAAACAGCTTCACCCCGTCTCTGCAGGTATGAAGCTCAAACGTGCCTTAAAGAACGCACATCATTAAATTGGTGCCCTTCCTCCTCCTCCTCGGACCAGCTGTCGTGTTTTTCTAACTCGTGCAACAAATGCACATCGTCAGTCTTTTTATTTCAGTTGGATCTGTTGCTATGATGGTTTCCAGCTGGCTTATAGCATAAACAGCAGTTGTTGGGGAGCTGTCCAGCGGGTTGTACCATCAGGGAGGTCCTAGAACTCTTTAGTCTGAAAGCTGCTAGAACTTCCGATCTAACACTGGCAGCATTGAAACGTGTGTCCAGTCTTCACCGATTACCTGTTTGTGAACACGCAGCGGCAAGTTATTAGACAAATGTTTTTGTACCTGAGATGAGTTCAGGAAAGTAGACCGACTTCTACTCAGCTCTCCACTACGGGCAGATTTGTGGCAGGTTAACCTCGTCAGAGTGGAGCAATTTGAAAGCTTTTGGAATAGGTTTGGACGATGTGTGCAAACTGCAGAACGCCCAAACGGAGGTGGAAGAGGAGCTCTTACTTTTCTTAGTTTAGATGTTATCATTCAGAGCGGCTGGAGAGCCGGAACCTTTGCAATTGTGGCGTCTGCGTGCAGGTGCTGCTGCAACTCGATGACCCTGCTGTGGTTCTCTCTGCTGTTATTAATGGAAGTGGCTGGAAGTTTGGGGTTTCTGGCCAGCAGATGAGCACTCTCCATTGCCTCATTACTGCAATTACCAGCGTAATTAGCTGATTGGCTGATGGGCTCGCTGGCAGGCAAAGCACGCTTACCCGCTTTTCCTTTTTTTATTCCAGGAAATAACTGACGCTAGCTCAAAATTCTTTTGTGCTTCAGTTCTCGGAAAACGAAAGAAGCCTATGTGGGTATTTATCTGTTTGCCTATGAGCAGATGCTGCATACTGCTCTGTTATCTCAATGTTGTGATTGTGCATGAAGATTAAAGAGAGATACTCACAGCTAACCCTTTCATAATTACTTTGTGGAAGTAACTCGCTGCGTCTTTGTCCTCCACGTAAAAGCACCCCAAAGCAAAACTCTCTATAACAAACAGTTTATTTGGTAAAACGCTGGTCTTGCTCCGCTCAAAAGATCTGAGCTCACACCCAGAGGAGGAGGAGGTGGTGTGAGCTGGAGAAAGAAAGCGTGAATCACTCCGACACATGCTCAGTGTGGACAGTGTTGGAAATATCTGATTCAGTGTTACTAGAACTACTTTAATCACATGGATGGTTTAGCAGGTGAGCCTCGTCAGAAGTCTATCTATGTATTTTTCTACCATTTATCTGGGTCTGGAGTCGAAGCAGAGATGCATCAACTTTGCTTTCCCCGTCCACCTCCTGCACCTTTGACTGCTGTCCAATCAAAGCACCGAAGCCCCTTTGGTCCCTTCTGCTGATGGTCAGGGTTTCAATTGAAATTTTATTGTTATAGCAGCAGTTTTTACACCACACCGAGTTATGGTTTGCACCAAAGGCCAGTGCATTCATATCAGCCTCTGCACTGCCTGATAGTTCTGCTGTTGACTGTGCTGCCAGGGAAACGCAGACTGTACACCAAATGGTCGGGTTTGGATAGCTTCTGTTAAATGTCAACACTTCACCGAGTTCTTTTGATTCCTCAGAGGCATCCGATGGAAGACAAAACACTGCTCAGTAGACCATTTCACACGTTTATTCTCTTACACAATACTTCTAGAAGGGTGATGCATCCTGCATGACACGTTGCCCCGGATCTCAAAATGGTGACGCACGCTTAACAGTTTTATTACCAGCTACCCCATTCTAGTCTAAACAACAGCATTTCAGTAACTTTCCACTAAAAGATGGTCCCCTTTATCTACTTTTTCCCAGGCAAGCATGAGTGAGAGTCAACAGCATTTTTCCACTGAAGGACACGTAGTCTAATGCCTTTATTTTTCAGGGCCGTGTCCACTTAATACTACACTATATGATTATATGGCATTTTGGTTAATATGAGACTCAACATTAAGGCACTTCAAATAATTTCATCTCAACACTTTGTACCGTTATAGCATGAACCAACTTTTCCAACAGACGACACAGTTATGGGCTCAGCATGCTTCTCTGCTGGCAGACTGTAGGGAGCGGCTGTTACCACGTGGAGATGGTGTCCAAAAAGATCTCGTTAGTTGGCAACGGTGGGAAGACTCGGGAGAGTCTTTTGTTGCCACTGGCTGATTCAGGATAACCTGATCAGCCCTTTATCAAAAGTTTGAAGCCTAATCTTGAAAGTAGAGATAGTGTCTGTCTCCTGAATCCAAACTGGAAGCTGGTTCCACAGAAGAGGGGCCTGAAAACTGAAGGCTCTGCCTCCCATTCTACTTTTAGGAACAAGTAAGCCTGCAGTGCGAGAGCAAAGTGCTCTGTTCGGATAACGTAGACGTCTTAGCACCATTTTAAGGCAGTAAAATTAAAGCTGGGATTCTTTAGGCCTGTCTCGTCATCTTCTTGGCGCTTCCTTGGGCTCGTCGTGCTGCTGTAGGCTGAATTTGAGGCGGGTGCGCTTCTTCCCGATGACACAGAGTAATGGATCCAAATATAAACAGCCAAATCTTCAAGTTTCCTGCAACCATACAGCAGAATAAGTGGCCGCGCACTTGTAGATGTATGCATATTTGCGGCAGCGTGTTGCTGTGTGTTTGCACGCAGGGAGGAAGCGGCTGTGTGCGTGCGGTTGTCAGAACACATCGACTCGCTGTTTGGATCACTCCCCTCCTGATGAACGGAGACAGTGGCTTGTTGTTGTTAACGGTGGCTCCCTCGGGGGCATTTTGGTGGGAAAACTAACTTTCTCTTCTCCTCCCCGCTGTGTCCTTTTCCCTCCTCTCAATTAGATCTCGTCCTCCTGCCCCCTCCTCTGTCATTCGCCGTCTCTTTTTCTTGTTAAATTTCCACCACTTTCTGCCCACGACTGAAGGGAACTCCCTTTCTTTTCTGTGCTTCATCTTTTTTTCTTCCACATCAGCAATCTGTCTCCCATTTCAGCTACTGCAGATTAGCTTGCAACACAAGCACGAGCAAAAAATATTTTTCTTTCTTTCCCTTCTCTGTAATTTTCTCCCTTTTAGCCAGACTCGCTCTGCATTTTCTTTTCGATGGGTTTTAAAACCGCAGCCGTTATTCTGTTATTTCCCCCTCTTTCCATTTGCTTCCACGTCTCTTTACTCACAAAAACTTTTCATTCTGACTCTCGAGGCTCTCCTCTGATAATGGCACCATTGTCACTCTTTGTCGCGCGCCTCTCTGCTCGTCCTGCAGTCTTTTTTTACAGACAGGATTACATTGTGAGCCCCTGTAGCTCCGGAGCTGTTAGCTGGCAGGATAGCAGTGGAAAACTGGTATTAAGAGAGCAGGAGGGAGGAGGCGACCCAAAGATAAAAACACACCAGAACATATGAGTCACCCTAGCTGTAAGCTAGCACGGTGCGATGGGTTTACTGGCACCGGGACGGCGGTGGCCATGTTGCTATGTAATTAAACATACAGCAGGCGAGGCTTCTTGATTCATATGTTCCAAATTATATGCTCCCACAAATTCATTCACAATTTGATGGCTCTCAGTTTAAGACGAGCGCTTCACATTCTGGGACTCTCCTGCTCATAGTGTCAAGCTGCTTCTCTGCTACTCACATTGATGCCTTCATGTCAGTGTTGGGTTTCAGGGCGTGATTTCCATTTGACCTTTAGCACACATAATTACTGCCAAACAGCCACCGTTTGACTCCCTAACCTCCCAAAGAAAAGCACGGCAGAGAAAGATGGAGCTCATTTCAGTGGTTTCGTTTCTGAAAGTAAATACTGCTCGTGCTGCTGAAAAAATGCCTCCCAGCAACGTTGTTTTGGTGTGTCCCTCCGTAGCCAGGCAACCACGGCTTCTGGACTGGCCGGGATCCTCCTGCATGCTTGGTTGTCACCCAAAGGGGGAGCGGAGCTGGAGCGTGGTGGGCTGCTTTCATTGGTTTGCCAGGCTCGGTGAGCCGAGCCATATTTGGTGTGTGAAAGTTACAGTGGCAGTTTATTTTTAGACGTTGCGGTCTTAGATTGTGTGTTGACTGCCTTAATAAGTCAAAGCAGCAGTGATGCTTCACTGTTTGCACAATCAAAGTTTGAAAAGTTCGGCATCGGCCCGGATGTCGGACCGAGTCTCCCTGAGGTGCCTGTAACCCAATCAGGAGAGAGTACTCATGACACGCTATCAGCCCTTTTAATCAGCTGAAATCACTCCCATATTCACTGTCAGCAGGCAGCTTCCTCCACAACATGCAGGCTCTGTCGGCTTTTATCACCTTTTTTTGTGGTTTGGCTGCTTTGCTCAAAAAAAAAAGAAACAATAGTACAAATTAGATTAGAAGACCAGATCTGCTGGGCCTGAGGTTTAAACCCAAACTGTCCACAGTGAAGGAGAACCAATCAGTGTACAAGTTACCAAACTCTCTATTCCTTTTAATACAATAGAATAGAATAGAATAGATAAGCCACTTGACACCAGTCAGTGCACCTGACAAACAGAATCAGGGCATTTACTGGCCGTCAGACTGCCAATGTTAATAAAATCAGTACATCTAAATCTGAAAGGTATAAAGTCTATTAAAAATATCCAGCATAGTTACAAATACTCCAGAAAAACATGGCCTTAGATTTCGGTACCCAAGTACCCCGTGTGCTCTGTTCGGTCTCGCTCTTCCAACAAGACTTGTGGTTCAAACAGGCTGAAATCTCGACTTGGAAGGAGGCCGTCCGTGTCGTTCCTCTCATCTCAAACCGATTTAATTTCTGTCTCCTCTTCAGGCTGCAGCGTTCGGCGTCACCGCCGCTTCAAAAGAAGGACGCTCTATACCGTGTCTCTCATTATCTCCGAGCACTGCGTTTCAAATTTAATGGCTGGTGTCGGCACTAAAGCTCGTTAGCCGGATATAGAGGGCTAATGTTTTATTCAGCAAAGAAAAAGGGCGTAATTGCTGACCTGGGGACAGGCGAGGCCTCGGCCGAGTCTGTCGTCTTTAAGGACGCGCTCGCTCTGTCAGGTTCCCCGATGAAGACGGCTGGTGGGAAACTGAATCCATCAAACAGAAGAGCAAATCGAATTGTGGTTGAGCTCCTTCTATTCACATCTCAGAAGAAATGATGGGAGCGTAACTTTGGGTGACGTGTGTTTAATTGTCCATTTTTTTCCCTCCATTGTAGCCGTGTCACAAAGGATTTAACAGCGTTCTTATTTGGCCCACAGCGCTGTCTTTAGTTTACTCTTTACTGTGAATCACTGCTGAGTCTCTTGCTCGGCTCACTCAGGACTGTAATGCTGTGAGCACCATTTTCTCTTTTGCTACTTTTTGAGATTTTATGTCATTTTTTTAGACATGTTTTTCCAGCTGATGCCGTAAACCTAGCCGCTGACATAATTCAATGGTGAGATGAGCGTACACATTCAGCAAATGTGACCGAGGCCACGTGGTCTTCTGCGGCTGACGCAGGACACGCCATTTAAGCCGCTTCAGCGTGCTCCTACAACCCACTTTGCAACCCACCTCCACCCCAGGTGTTTGCTTTGTGTTTGGCTGCATGTAGAAGTCATGCGACTCCTTCGCAGTGACCTCAGTAAACACTTTTAAGAAGATGAAGTTGATCAGTGTCGGAAAGGGCAAATCAGGGTTTAAGCTAACAGTCGGTGAGCTTCGGTGTCCCTCGCGCATCTCTTTTTCTTTTCTTTTTTTTTCAGTTAAAAATGGAATAACTCTGTGTCATCAGTAAACAGAATGAGTCGGCTCGAGTTCAGTAATAATACAAGATGCAAGGTGAGGAAAGGTGAGGTTCCAGGAAAGATAACAGGGAGAAAATAAATTTAAGAGACAAAGATGGAAGGTACGGTATAGTACGGTGTCATTTTAGAGGACGGCTTTGGAGAGCAGATCTGTTTCATCGGATGGATCGGCTGACAGAAATTTAGGCCAGTCTCTATTCTGAGGTATTTGTGTTCGAGTGCTGCAGAGGAAGATGAAGATGTGGGTGTGTGTGTGTACTCCCGTGCTCTGCCTTCCTCGTGAGGCTGAGAGTAAAGAGATAGTGGAACATTTTCTACTGGTGAGGATATTGTGTGTGTGTGTGTGTGTGGTGAGTAATTCTGGTGGGGCTGCAGCATTAGTCAGAGCTGAAAGTGAGAGTCTGCGAAAAACGAGCCACACGCTGAGACAGATAACAAACACACACACGTTTATTGTTTTTAGCACACGGTACACGTGCATGCACATTATATGCAGCGTGCGTGCGTGTGTGTGTGTGTGGAGTCTTTCACTTTCTTTGCCCTTCCAGCTCAGCTTCTCTGCTCTCACACACATCTGTCTCGGCTGGCTTTGTTTACACCGTTTCATTTTCCTCGCTCGTGCGTCCGGCGTAGCACGGCAGGAAGCTCGGCTCCGTCGTGTTTGCTAAGTCGAGCCTGCTCCTCGGACGGTCTCTGCAAAGGCCGCAAGCTGTGCGCTCGGCTCCTCGCTTGCCTTCCACTCGTCCTTGTCATAACACGACACACACTCTCCTGCAACCTTTTTTCTCGGCTGCTTCTCACACTCGTCTTTTCTCCTCCTGCAGGAGCAGCTGATGCACGCACAACTTTCTCTTCCCTCCCTTTGAATCTCTCACCCACACAGCTGGAATCCCACAATGGCCGACTTCTGTTGGCCCTGCCGTCGCTGCTCGTTATTGTAACGGCTAAAAAACGGAGAGAGAGAGGGGGATAGAGAGACACAGAAGGAGAGCTTTGTGAGTGTGCTGCAGGCCTTGGCGGCCAGGTTTTCCACAGTGTGTGTGTGAGAGATATAAAGAGCGCATACTTCAGCACAGGTTTTGCAGCCCAGAGCCGCTTCATCGTCATACTTTAACGACTTTATAATAGGCGCGTGCGTGTGGTTATGAGTGTGTGACGTGCACACACGTGTGTGTGTAACTGCAAACTTCTGCGCAGCAGTCGCAAACATTTTAATGACTTCTTAAACTCCCGCAGCCCATAATGTCTTCCTGATGCTGCTGATTCCTGTGGATCCCACATTGATCCTGAAATAGAGCCTATTAATAGGAAGAGTATATTTTTCCTGGAACGTGTTTCATCTGTGGGAATCTACACTCCTGTTTGACTTTGACCATGAAGTAAACCCACCTTCCACAAGCATGCAGAGTTCTGGCTGTATATTTTTATATTTGAGGATCTATTAATTAGATTTTAGTTTATAATGCAGGTAATATATAATAATTGCAGATGGCAGCTGTTATTGGAGATTAAGGTGAAATGCCGACATTAACACTTTTCTTTTTAGTCATACTGAGCATGGAAAATCATGTTTGATGCCTTAAAGCTTTCAGCAGATTACAAACCAGCACTGTGTCGTCCTTACCTCTGTAGCTGTGTGTAAAAATCTGTGTTTTTTCCACGAGTGCGTTCTGTATGATTTTCAGTGTTCGTCCGAATTTGCCAGCAGGAACTCCAGTACTGATCACATGTTTGTGCAGGTAACAGTCACAGTGGTTTCAGTTCAGTTATTTAAGGACTAGAGCAGGGCAATATGGCCAAAAATATTTATCACAATATATATTTGAAATTGCGAGACAAAATACTTTACAACTCCACAACTTTGATGGGTTTTTTTGCACTAATAATGTATTTTCACTTAAACAAGCAGCTTTTTTAATGTGCATTAAAGTTATATAAAAATGTAACGTTCCTTGCTGACAGTTTAACCAAAAGGAATTTCCAGTGGAAATTAGCCAAAACATCCTGAGCATAACCATGTATAATATCCACAAAACTTACAAAGAGGTTATACACACACACAATAGGGTAATATTATGTCCAAGCACAGTACGGTGCGGCTCCGTAGCTTACCAAAATTGTACTAAAATGTTTTTTGGCAGATTTTTGAGCGCCATGTAGAATTCATACATAAGCCGCATCAGGTTATAAGGGGCACTGTCAATTTTTCAGAAAATCAAAGGATTTTAAGTGCGCCTTATATAGCACGGAAAACACGGTAATAACGACGGCCCGCTAGCATGCTCTACCAAAAAATGTGCTTTGTTGTGTATCTGACGGATGAAAGCCAAACCAGTTCCACCCCACTGAGGTTGCACCATTTTTACCAACCAATTCTGGTTCATCTGTTTCATTCAACGATCTGCTTTCGCCCTTCTCATTCTCCGTCCCCACCATGCTTTTTCCACCATGTGCGTATGAAAACAAAGGCACAGCGCATGCGCATTTTACTCATATTCTATCGTGATATTTCATTTTCTTATCATTGCCTAACATTACACCGGTATTACCGTGAATGGTATGATATGGCCCAGCCCTAGTAAGGACCCTACATTCATACAGGGGAACTCCGACAATCAAGCACTTGGCGAAAGTGGGAAGGAAAAACTCCCTTTTACCAGGAAGAAGCAGTTCCATTGATGAAAAACAGCGAAGACGATGGTGTTCTAAGCTTAACTGAGGCTCACACTTAGAATACAAGTGCTTGCTCAAAGCAGGTCATTTTTGACACTTAATAAACGGTGCCAGGAAAGCAAATTATTGCTAAAATACTGCCCGGCATAAGTCACAGAGGTAGAGCAGGTTGGACGAGGCATGTTGTATGAAGCTGTAGAAAGGCGCTGTGTTAGAGTCATTCCAGTTACTGTTGCGTTTCAAAGTAAATTGTCCCAAATACAAACCTGTTGCCTCCTGGGTAAAAGTCCAGGGTTCAGTCCTCGCTCCCAGCATGACCTCCTCTGAATGGTGACTGTTGCTGGTCGTCTTTACTGCCGTGCTGCTGTAGAGGCAGCAGCCCAACAGATCTGAACACACATCTTCTCTTTGTCTGACCGAAGCCTTTAAGGTGTCAGACAGAGGTGCATGCCGTGCAGATGTTGGGCTCAGCCTGGCTCAGAGTCCGCATGTGTTGGATTGCTTCGACGTGCAAACAGCTCGTCTTATACTCGGATTCAGTTGCAGCTCCTGAGCGGTGCCTCGTCAGACCCCCTCACCTAAAACAGAGTATTTCCAGGAGTGCAGACATGTCTGAATGTGTTTCCTGTGCAGCATGACAGAAGGACGACTGTGGAAAAAGTCCACGGTGACCTGTGTGAAAATGGCTTGAGTGGTCTCTGTAGTGAATTTGGAGGGCGGCGTTCGTATCGAACTGCCTTTAAAACCCATTTTCCGATCTCAGAACTTTTCCATTTTAAAAACCTGGTTGTTTTTTGCGATCAAGCTGACATTTGGGAGTTGGCGAGCTCGCGGCCCTCGCTGCTCATATATTTCCAATTCCTCGACTGCACCACGAGAGTGTGAGTGCGCCTGCTGTGGACGGGGCCTCGAATTTTTAACAGCAGAAAATAGGCTCTAAGATGGATTTCCCCTCATAAACATCCGCCTGCCTGTTGGCCAGCCGAAGCCCCCCCCGTTCTATAGCTCGTCTGTCAGTCTTCATATTTTCCGTTGGAAACCTTCGACTGTGCCAGTCGGCCATTCCCATCTCGCCCTCTCTCCCTCTGCAGGTTGTTTCCTGCCCCCCCCCAACCATCTGAATGCAACCCTTTCTCACTCGCCCCACACTGAGCGTCTCACCTCGCTCCACTTCTCCCCTCTTTGCATTTCCTTACACTCCTCTGCTCCCTCCATCATTTCCCTTCCTTCATTCCTCCTTCACTTCCTCCCTTCATGCTCCCTCTGTCCTCCTTCATCTCGCTCTGAGTTTCATTTCACCCCAAGTCATCATATCGCATCACTGTGCCGCTGCACCTCCTCATCCTCGTCCTCCTCCCAAATATGAGGCTTATCTGTGGAGCTGTCACTGGGTCCGCCGTAACAATGGACTCCTTTTCTCGGCGTTCGCTGTGACAATGAGCTGCTTTCTTTCTGCTGCGAGACTGGACGCCTCCTCGTAATATGTCCGTGTTTAGGAGATCTCTCCCTCATTTTCTCTCTCATTATTCTTGCTTGACCTCTCGTTTTCTTTCTTTCTCTCATTCCTGCTTCCTGTCTTTGTCACTATCTGAGTCTATCTGCCTCGTGCTCTCTCCAAGTCCCACTCTTGGACTTCTTTGAAAGAGCTCTGTGATTGCATTTTTCTCGAGGTAACAAAAGTGTGCGTGCGTGCAGTGTTTCATAAAGGCGGTGTATCTGTGCCCCATATTATCAGGTCATTAGAGCGCCGGGTGTGAAGAAAGTGAGGACAGAAGTAAAGTTAATCATGCGTCACACACGTCACATCACCTGTGATCCTTAACACGTGTTACCTGTGTCCAAATCCAGGGCGTGGCTAATGCAGGCCACACCTTCACAAGCCAGAACCGGGTGGGACGGTCTATGAAAGCGCCGCTCCTGTAGCCTAGCAACTGTGATGCTAGCAGCGAGGGTCCTTTTGGTCAGAGAGGACATGAAAACCTTTGTTTACTCTCAGGCTGAGACGCTGCAGCCCGTCAACAACAGCTAATGTAGGTCGTAGAACATAAATAATATAACACAGCCAACATTAAAAATATAATTATATAAAATATATTCAATTTCATTTCATTTAAAAATGACTTTAATGCAATGAAAACTCAAACACTGGGCTCGAAACGCTCAACTAGAAGTGCATCATTAAAGAGCCTGCTAGTGTCCACGCCTATGTGTCAGAGGTCAGAGGGGGTATTTCAAAAAAGACTTCGTGCCCTCTGTACGTCAGACGCATTGCGGCTGCTCTGCGATCCGTCTCTGACTTGTTGTCCGGCTGCGGCGGCGTCTCCGACTCTGAATGAGGAAGCTGAGCCTGCAGAGCGAGCGAGCCCAGAGACGCGCAGGAAAACGAGGATGATGCTGCTGATATGCGATAACGTCTCCTAGTGTTTCATGGCTGTCACTCACACAGACTTCAAATACATTTTCTGCCTAGTTTGTTGCAGCTTACAGCGCTGATAGTCATGGTGGCTTTGTGGCTGACGCATGTGTCAGCGACGCAGAGGAAAGAAAGACGATGAAACAAGTCCCAACTTTGATGAGATTATCACGTATTTGGTTTTAATTAAGTCTTTTAAGTGGGGGGTGGGGGGCATCCACACCTCTGTCTGCATGTCAGTGATTCGGTCTTTGAATCGGCCGTAAAGCACCAACAATCATCATTAAGCATTCAGTCTTTTTGGATGCAGATGATCTCTCTGCTGTAAAGTCCTCGAGCATTTAACCGAAGCTCTGAAAGGTTCTTATCTCGCTCGCTGCTTCGGTACGCCGTGTTTCCGTCCTCCGTTGCCCTCACCTTCACCTTTAATAACGTCCCACAAAGTGGTTTAGCGGCCTCCATTCTCCTCCTCCAGACCAATCCTCCCAAAGTTTCCCAGCTGGTTCAGAGCGGCTTGGGCTGTAACCCCGCCAGAGGTGCGTGCTGAACGGGAGGAAGAAGGGAAGCCAGAGGAGCCTGTGAGAGCGCACGATAACCTTTAGGGCCAAACATCAAACTCCTCTGCGCCGCAGCCTTGTGCCAGGAAAAGATAGGAAATATTTTTCTTGACATTTTGAGAGGATTTGATGTATTTTTCATGTTCTTTTAGGGAGGCAGGAAACTACATGCTCTCTGCTGGGTTCATGTAGGAGTTAAAAAGGTGCTGTTGTGTTTCTGTTTTAACGTACACCGAGCCAGGAACGCTGCCTCGGAGAGCAGAGCTTTTTGGTTTATAGCTTTGGGGAGTGTGCTGTGGAGGGGATGTGCTCACCCAATCACAGCTGGAGTCGGGCCGTGCTGCCGGCGTTTTAGTGTCGTTCGGGTCAGGAAGTAAAAAAAAGGTTTTTGTTTTTTTTAGTAAAAGAACAAAAACATCAGGTCTGAGTAGCTTCGTCTGCCGTTTGCATTCACACAGCTAACGGGAACAGCTGGCCAGCAGCTTATCATTCAGCACCACCTCTTATTGTCATCTTTTATTTTCTGCTCCACCCTTGTCACATTCTCCTCACATGTCTTCACCCTGTGGTGGATGCCTGGTAGCAAGTTGAGTTGCACTGCAGGAGATTTTTATATTTCACCAGGATTTTTCTGGCATATAAAAATGTATATTGGGAGGGAAGTCCTCAGGATTGAGATCCACAGTAAACTAAATTGGAGATGAATTTACTCGAGCACCTTTTATTTGTGAAATGTCCAAAAATAACAGAAAACTCACTGCCAGAAAAAGCTGCACACAAGTCCAATTCACATCTCAGCCGATTCATTTCTCAGTGAATCGCTCCAGTTTTTATTTTCTAATATCTTAACCGCTTTTTCGGATCATGTGAAGAATGTAAAAATGTTCTGCAGCCGACCCGAACCTTTAATCACAGCTCTGATCATCACATGAGAGGGAAATGAGCCGTTCCCTTTGTGTTTCCTTTCATTCATGTTTTTGAATTTGATTCATCAGCAGTTTTACTTTCCAAATTAAAATCTCTTCAGCGAATTCAGGATCAAACGCACCTCCAAAATGAAGAATGAATCATTTTTAAACCTCACATTCGTGTTTCAGTCGTTCAACTTCTTTTCAAAATTGAAAACTGAAGTCCAAAGGAAGATTTTAATAGACGCACGAGTCCCAAAAGATGCTATCCTACCTACTGAATAATATAAGAATAAACCAAAGATTATCATTTGATTTTATGCTTAATCCTCAGGGAATAAGTCATATAAAATTTTAACTGTTGTCATTTCCTTACTATTTATTTTTTACCTTTATAGGAATTAAGGATTTTAAATACGTTTTTTTTACTTGCAGTACCTTCACAGCCCACCAGGGGGTTACATCCCTAACCCTGCAGGATAAGAAATGACCAAGTAATTACTTGAATAAATTAAAATTAGGTTTATTGATTATTATTTGTTTTAATGTCTGTATAAAGGGTGACATGTTTATTTGGGGTGCGACACCTGCTCAGTCCCTTTGTGTTTGTCTGGACCTGGGGCTCAGTTTGGCGTTATTGGGGCTCCCGTACGGTACTAACACACCACAGCTGTGAGTTTTTCCTGATATAGGCCTCGATAAGTGAAATGATCACTTATCGAGAACATGAAAAATACATCAAATCCTCACACTTATATTTAATTATAAATATATATTTAATTAGCAGCTTTTAAGTAAGCGATCATCCTTCTGCTTTTCGGACACAAATTAATCAATTTACTGAGCAATTAGAGAAGAGTTAGGAGGAGATCGCTGCCCGACAGCTCGCGTGTTTTTCGTCATCTCTTTGTGATTTTAATTTGCAGCGCCGTGTCAGGAGGTGCTCGGTTTGAAGTTCTGTCTTTCGAGAACACTTTGTGATAAATTCAATCAGCCGAGGAAGCTGAAGATTTTTGTTTCTTGATTTCCAGCCGTTGACCCGTTCTCTGATATTTTGGCCGTCTCTGCTGCTCGCCGCGCAGCATCGCAGAAGGCTGCTGGTTTCAAACAGCCGATGTTGTGAAGCTCAAGTGTCGGTTATAATCGGCCCTGCCTGCTTTTCTGTAGTCTATAATTATCTAAGTGGACAGAACTGTATCTATAATTTGTTTTCCTGCAGTAATAATTTTCGAGCTGAATCGTGACATCCAGAAATGAGCTTTTATCTGGCGGCGGGGAAAAGGAGCATCAGATTTTAATCGTGACACTTTGAAATGACGGCAGAAAAAGGAAGGCGGGAATAAAGAGGAGAGCATGGCGATGCAGAAAGAAAGGGAAGTAGAGTGAAGTAGACGGGAAACTGAGGATAAGAAAAGCAGGCGAGGCAACAAAGAAAAGGCAGGAGGATATAAATAAAATCATTGGAACAACTTATTTCCACTATGTCCCTTTGCTGTTTCCTCTGCTTCTGGAAAAAAGGACAAGATCCAAGAGTTTCTCAGAGAAGGCTTGAGGGCGCTTGTCCAGCAGAGGGCATGAAGGGGGGTATTTAGGAGAGTTGTTGTCCATGAGGGGGTAACTGGTAGAAGTCCAGCTGCTGGCATGCATTCGATTTTTGTTGAGGTGGCCACATGCGCTGCACCTCTCATGGAAAATAGGCTTCTGTGTGTGTGTTCGACTGTTTGCATGACTGTGTGTTTGTGTGTGTTTTCCCCCGGCGACGCCTGTGTGCTGGTTAGAGCATTAATGATGTGTCTAGGGAGCGTTGCCTCTACATAATTTATCAACCAGGATTTATTAGCCGCAGAATTAACTTGTAGGGGCTGGTGGAGGGTCGGGGCGGGGAGGCGGTGCAGGATGCATTCGCTCTTGTTTTTGAATTTATGTGCACGGATGCATTGTCACTCCCCTGCGATCCATTTCTCTCCATCAGCCTCCTGCCATGTGGGCGTCCCCAGCCGTGTAATTGGCCGAGTTATTTTAATTTTAGTCGGGTTTAAATTACAATTCTGTTGAGTGTGTCCGTATGTGCTGAAGGAGGAAGGCTTAAACTGGATTTATGGTCGATGTAGGGGTTATGTTAATACCACTGCAGACGCCGATGACAAACTGTGATTTATATTTGAGCATCGACATTTGTGGTTGACTGCTAGCGTCACGAGCACCAAGGGGCCATTTCAGATTTACACAAAGAAGCTACGTTTACATCGGGTTCATTGCAAAATTGAAGTAGAGAGGTCCCAAAACTTTCTTACCTGTCTTCTGTTACTGTTGGACTGCTGTCAAAACTGACCAGAAATCATGTTTGATTAGAGCCTAAACCTGGGGTGGGGAACTCCAGGCCTCGAGGGCCGGTGTCCTGCAGGTTTTAGATCTCATTCTGGGTCAACAACACCTGAATCAAATGATTAGTTCATTACCAGGCCTCTGGAGAACTTCAAGACATGTTGAGGAGGTCATTTAGCCATTTAAATCAGCTGTGTTGGATCAAGGACACATCTAAAATGTTGCCCACCCCGGTCTAAACCAAACCACATCACATTACATCTCCAACTCCTCTTCCAACCCAATTTTTTGGATATTTTGTAGCTACATGTTAAAACCGTTAAGCTAGCTAATATATATATATAATTATCCGGCTCTTGTTTTTTCCTCTTCTGTCTTCCAGATTACAGAGATGGGTAAGGACTCGCTCCCAGAATGGCTGCACTGGGATGCAAGCAGCAGAATCTTGCAAGGTCTACCTTTGGAAGAGGATAAAGGTGTCCACTACATCACCGTGTCCATCTCCAACCACACTAAATCCTCATCTTCTTCAGAGGTGTTTTCCATCGCAGTGCACCCTGAAGATTATCTGGATTCAGATTCAGCCCAACTGATGTCTAACCAGGCTTCCACTGAAAATGACATCCAACAGTTCATGTGTGGGAACGAGGAACCGGTCACGGTGCTGACGGTGATCCTAGATGCTGATTTGACCAAGATGAGCTCAGAGCAGAGGGTAGAGCTCCTGGATAACATGAGGAGCTTCTCTGGTGTTGGGCTTCAGTACATGAAGATGCTCCCTGTGGTCAACAACAGGCTGTTTGACATGTCTGCATTTATGGCTGGACCTGGGAATGCCAAAAAAGTGAGTGAATAGTCATTTCACTCTACTAGCAGTAACCCTCAAAGCTCTTTTCTGAACTGAGCAGTTTGTGTCAATTTTAAGGGCTTCTTATAGAACAAAATTAGTTACCTTGTGCGGCTACTTATAAATAATTCTAATAGTCACCAAAGTGTTGAACTGTTAAACAGCTAATCAACATTTCTGATGTCTCTCCAGGTGGTGGAGAACGGCGCTCTGTTGTCCTGGAAGCTCGGCTGCTCGCTGGACCAGAGCACAGTCCCTGATATCAACAGCGTCCAGGGTCCTGCAAAGGAAGGCACAATGTCAGCTAAGCTGGGTTACCCCGTGGTGGGCTGGCACATCGCTAACAAGAAACCTCATGTCCCCAAACGAGTGAGACGACAACTAAACAACACTCCGACGCCTATTCTGGTTGTGCCTCCTCCAACAACTGCAGTGGAGCCACCAGTGAGAATTATCCCGACCCTCTCCTCTCCCTCTATTGCTGCACCGACCGAAAGCTCTGCCCCTCCCGTGAGAGGTCCCGTCCCGCTTCCGGGAAAGCCTACTTTTAGAGTCCGTGACCCTATTGCTCACACTCCGACTATGGGACCTTCCCAGCCAACGAGGGTCATGGAGTCCACCAGCAGCATTTCTATCCAGCCGAGCATGACCAGGCCTATTTATGTACAACCCACCGCCACACCAGCCACAGCCTCTACACCCACATCCACCAGAAAAACTACCAGGAAACCAGGAAAGAAGGTGAAGACGACCACACCAGCATTCAGAACGCCAAAGGCCCCCACAACAAAATCTCCTATGACCACCACATCACGTGCTGTTCCAGATCCATTCAACGAAAAGCCCGTGTTAAGGAACCCCATCGACCAGGTCAATGCATTGGTGGGCACTTATTTCGAAGTCAAGATCCCATCTGATACATTCTTTGACAAAGAGGATGGAACGACAGATAAGCTGCGATTAACCCTTCGACAAAACCACAATGAAATAGTTCCAGAGGACTCCTGGATCCAGTTCAACACCACCAGCCAACTGCTCTATGGACTGCCTGATGTCCAGCATGTGGGAAAACATGAATACTTCATGCAGGCAGCTGACAAAGGTGACCTCAAGGCAATTGATGCTTTTGAGGTTCGCGTAAACCGCTGGCCAACCAATGACAAAACTCCTGTAATATTTACGGCCCGATTTGAGGGTGAGCCACGGTCTGTAACGAACGACATCCACAAGAAGATCCTGCTGGTTAAAAAGCTGGCATGTGCCCTCGGGGACCGCAATAGCAGCATGGTGAGTCTAAGGAACATCACCAAAGGGTCCATTGTGGTAGAGTGGACGAACACCAGCCTGCCTCAGCACCCATGTCCAAAGGAGCAGATCGTAGTCATGAGCAGGACGCTCGCCAATTCTGACGGAAGACCCTCACAGATTTTCAGGCACAATATGGAACCCGAATTCAAACCACTGGACGTCAAGGTGAAGGGGAGGGCAAGCTGCCGAATGTATTCCTTCATCCCACCAGGAGACATCGATATCCCAGAACCTCCAGCTGTCACTCCAGGTGTGGGATCAAGCCAGGATAGCGCAGATGACGTCTATCTCCACACGGTCATTCCTGCTGTGGTGGTGGCAGCAATATTGCTAATAGCAGGAATTATTGCAATGATCTGCTATAGAAAGAAACGAAAGGGCAAGCTTACCATTGAGGACCAGGCCACCTTCATTAAGAAAGGTGTGCCGATTATCTTTGCAGACGAACTTGATGATTCCAAGCCACCTCCGTCCTCCAGTATGCCCTTGATTCTCCAGGAAGAGAAGCCCCCACTTCCACCCCCTGAATACCCCAACATGGCCACGCCAGAAACCACTCCGCTAAATCAGGAGCTGCTGGGGGAGTACACGGCTCTGCAAGATGACGACCCCAACGCGCCTCCCTACCAACCGCCTCCTCCCTTCACCACTCCTATGGAGGGCAAGGGCTCCCGTCCGAAGAACATAACTCCCTACAGATCTCCACCTCCTTACGTGCCACCCTAAGACTTGGTTAACCCTCCCCTGATAGGGTGGAGGGAGAGGATGCCTGAGGAACTCTGACAGTTTCCTTTCTGGTGTTCGTCTGTCTGGACATTTGCAGGGAGTGATGACAAGAGGTGCTAAAGTACAAAAAGGCTTCAAGCGACTTTGGTTTGGGATGGGTTGGGGTGCAATGATTTGGGTGGGCTTTACAGTGCACAGGGAGGGACTACTGTTTTCGTGGTAGCCCACCTACTACAGTGGCCTAAGACGAGCAAATTCTCATCACACTGGCTTTGGGTTCGACCAGCTGGTCTGAAGCAACAACTGGGAGACGTGCTCTCCCGTCCCAGCATTTTCTTTTCTCCCAGGTTTGGATACTGGATTATTTTTCACCTTTAGCCCAAGATTCTGATTCTTTTTTCTTTTTCCTCTGGACTGAAGTGTTTGCCTAACTCTTCTTCTGCCTGGCTTTTAAATAATGCGAGAAGACGGCATCCTGTCATCAGACCGCTGCAGGCGACAGCTCGCGTTTTTAATAAAGGGAGACAGATCCTCCGAATATGAGAAAAGCTATCGCGAGGATCTCAATTCAGCCCTGCAGACGACACAAGACAATAGGAGGCCGAAGTGTGTGCGCGAGTGTGTGTTTGAAAGAGTGGGCGTGTTTATTCAAATTCAATACGGTTTGCCTTTTAACACTAGTTGTCTGTTTTTATCCTTATTCACAATGTCTAGTAAAGATGAGAATAACAAGGTAGCCTAAAAAGATTTAGAGAAGAATAATAATTTTTGTTTCATTGGTTTTGAGTTTCACTGTATATCTGGAAGACATTATGATAGATTGTTATATTTTTTTGGAGGTCGAAGAAATGTGGAAGAAAGGGACTGCCTCACTAAAATAACCTGCAGGAGCTTTCTATTCCTGTTTTTATATATATATATATGTATGAAACGCCAATATCACAATTCAAACATGAACCTTCCTCCCTTCAGTACAGCTAACAGACTCAGTCAGATGGAAGCAACAAGGAAATTTAGTTATGAGAGGTTGACGAGATTTGGAGATGAATAATTAAATGTAGCAACACTAGTCTTGCCCTTTTGTACACACCTCCACGTTGTATACTAACAGGAAGAACATCCCTGCAATTTATTTTGGACCAGGGAGAATTATTTTTTTATGTAACGAGGCAGTTCTTCTCTCCACTCGGACGAGGAATGCTGCGTGCCAACCCCACGCGGGACTGTACAGATAATCCCATTTTAGAGGTCACGGAGGAGATGACGGAGGCCGAGACGCGGACGCGATTAGTCACCAAAACAATAAAGTCACATTTTAATTTTCTTTTTACAAGAGTTTTTGATACAGCCTCAAATCGATTGATTAAAACGAGAAAATGATTCAAGATTAGTCTTCTGTGATTTGTAAAATCTTAGCTTAGAGTTCAATTATTGGTTCAGTTATGTACTTTGATTTTTTGTCGTGGGTCACATGTTTTAACGTTTTATTTTACTCTGTGTGTGTTTGCATTTAAAGTGTATTTCCCACTATTCAAAAATGGAATGACCCATATTTTATGTATTCACAACTTTTATTTCTTTATGTCCTTCTGTTTGATGATGAGTTCAACTGAAAGTGACCCTTTGCAATAATAATGTACGCTGCGGTCGACCCAGCGACGGGTCGGTGCAGGCTCGAGTGACTGATACGGTCGTGATGATGTTGGGTTCGCAGATGCCAAGGCTTTTTTTTTTTTTTGCTTTTGGAGTGTGCATTGTAATAATAAAACCAAGTGGTACCTTAAACAAAAGCAAAATCACCCCTTTCTTCATTCTGATTTAACTCGTTTCTGCCGGGATAATGTTTTCTCCTGATCCCACCCTGACTGATGTTTATGGATGAGATTTTTGGTCACTGTCACTTTTCTACTGCTCCACTTAGCCTTGAATTGATAAATCAATCCGTCTGAAGTCCACAAGAGGTTTTACCTCCCTAGACAGCTCGCTGCCTGGCAACCATCTACGGTCTTTGGACTCACTGGAACGGTTGTACCGCTGTCCTTTTTGTACTAAATTATTCTGCCACTGAATGACTAGTTGGACAATTCCGTTTGAAAACTCTGCCCATTAAAAAGGCTACGCTGTGAAAACAGTCTCTCAGCTCAGTCTGTCTTTCCACACGCTGCATACAGATAATTTGCATTGATTACTTGGAATATTGATTAGATGTAAACAATTTGCCGGCTCTGTTGCCCCTCTGCGATAATTCATGACAGAGTTTAATTTGGAGGTAGGGGAAGCGATGATCAATGTATTCCTGAGACGTCAGTAGATGCTGAAATGGATAAATGGGTCGTACTGATGACAAAGATTAATGGGGGATTGATCTGGGTTTGATTGAGGCAACCCGTGAGGTGGCTCGGTGTGCGCAGATATGACAAGGCTCTTGACCTTTGAATTAAAATAAGCAGTACGGTCATAAAAAAGGTCGAATCGACGTCTCTTTAGCTGCAGTCTCTCTGATGACCAATGAGACTGTGAAGAGGTTTTGCGACGGCCCCCAAAGATCGGGGTCAAGGTGAAGACTCGGACCTCACTGGGCGAGTGAAAGTGTGAAAGGCTACTGGCTTCAGTTCAAGTAGACCAGCACAGTCTCAGAAACACTCGGGGTTAAACTGCATCTTAGCAACATGCTAAACAAGCTCAGCAAGCTGGCCTTTCCATTTGGATATTTCACACAGGTAAAAATTACACAAAGGGGAAAATCTGGACCTAAATAACCCTTAGACATTCATCTGAGCGCAACTACAAGGTTAGTGGGCTAAAGTGCCACAAAGGTGTCCCTGGTTTTACCTGTTCACTGATCCTAACCTGCTGCGAAGCATCTTTAAAACTGTGCTCACACCTGTTCTCCTTCTAGGCTTTGTAGTTACACCCCTCTGAAGACGTCGGCATAGGTCATAGACTGCTCATTAATACTGATTCTGATTGGAGGAAGTTTACAGTACGTTATATAAAAAAAAAGGTCATTTAAAGAAATACTTCATGTTCAGGAGCACGATACTGATATGTAGTTGTGGCATGACTCCTGCAGGCCCGAAGCCCTGAAAAAAGTCACACTGAATTTACACCAGTGTTGTAGCTGTAACGCCAATCATAAAGAGAAAAGCAACACCCAAAGACCTATTTACTTGAAAACCGTCAGGTGACGGTCATCCCGCCAGGACAACACCAAGCACCTGTCTCATTTCCTCATGTCTTAGCACCTCCTACCAGAGCTGTGAGGTGGCAAGGCACAAGGTAAAAAGAGAGAGAGAGACATCCTCACCTTCATTTTAAAGCGACGTCATTTGTGTCATAAATAGTTTTGTTACAGCTCAGCTGCAGCTGGATTTATGATTGGAAATGCAACGGTGCTCAGGACAAGTTTTATAATTAGAGACGCTTTTAATTAAATTCACAGCATGGCCCGATGTGACAGATGTCACACAGAAACGGTGAAGGGCAGAAAAGCTGATCATTTTTAATAACTGAAACAACGTCTGAGGAGAAGAGAGCAAGCTCTTACACCTAGCGCAGCCTCCTCTATCCTCGCAGTCCTTTTTAGTTTTACATGTCGAGGAGCTCAGACTGACTTCAGGAGGAAACGCTCCCAGACTCAGGCTCCCTCTGCTCGCAAACACAAGTGCAAATATGAAGCTAAAACCATAAACGTGTAAGAAGGGACCATGGACCCATTCAGAAAGTATTTAAGGGCGCTTCCCTCAACGTTGAGATCAGCATGTGCATTACTGTCAGTTTCCTTAAACAAATCTTATGATTTTCCCTGGTTTCTTCTTTTTTATATTAACAAGAGAAGGGGCTGATTGCATATTTTAGGTTTCTTTTAACACTCTGTTCTGATCTGAAGGATGTATCTTTTATATCATTTTTAGATTTCATCTATATCACAAAAAGCACACCCTGGTTTGACAAGAAACCTCTAACAGCACGGGGAAAATTTCCCCAGCAGGTAAAAATGGATCGGACAGAATGGAGCAGGGGAAACGCGTTTTTGCTTGAGTCAGCCATCTGATACATGATTAGTTTTCTCTGGAGTTGTGACAGACTTTATGAGATGTAATTTCAGCTGACTGAATCTCTTTTTGTCAGTAATTGAACGGTCTCATAAAAGGTACAAGATTGTAGCTTTTGACAGTTTTTCAGGGCTTTCTTTGAGGAAACGGTATAGCCGCAGCCACAAAGGCTTCACTATCACACTTCTTTTTGCAGGGAAGGTTGATTAAAACTCTCGGTGGCCACACAGGCTACAGCTGAATACAGTCGAGTGCACTGGGTCTCTATTAAAGGGGTGGGCATGGAGTCTGATAGGTGGGTGGAAACTGTGCAGCTGAGGATCAGGACTTTAAATTGGAAATAAATTGACAATCAATCCCAGGAAAAGTCATTCAGAAAACAATTCAGTTGGTCTCCTGCAGCCTGGCTATTACCCGTGCGGTCATGAGGACCGTCCACGATGACATGCTCTTTCATTACAGCCTGACCCACTCAGCAGCGTAAGCATGAAGCATTTGAGTCCCCGAGGTTGGTCGCTGATGTGCAGACCACAAACGGATACTTCACGCAGGCTGAATATACGACTGCAGAGCTGCATTAGTGTGTTAGTGGCTAAATGGGCACACTGGTACCAGTATAGTGTCATACTGTGCAAACATGAGCAGGCTCAGTCGATGAAGCAATACTCGGCTTCCTCTCCGGTGAGTCCCTCGTCCTCTGGTTTCACACCAGCTCCACCATCTGAGAGAGCGAACAGCAAAGGTGGTCCCTGCTCGTCAACTAGTTCTCCACCTGCTGCAGGTTCTGGTTGGAGTGGACCTCCATCCTCCAGAATAGAAGGAGGATGATGTCACCGGAGCAGGAGCTGAATGATGTCGAGCACCGCCACTTCAGTGACGGTCAACCCTCTGTCAAGGAAATAAACCAGGAAGATGGGTCAGCAGGGATTTTCAAAATAAGAGATTTGCTTTGGCAGCAACTTAAACAACTGAGTTAAATTAACACTATTAAAGTTATTAAAACATGAGGCGATTGTGTTAAATACACCCAAGATGTTACATACATTATCTCACATGAGTGAGTACACCCCTCACATTTTTGTAAATATTTTGTTATATCTTTTCATGGGACAACATTAAAGATATGACACTTTGATACAATGTAAAGGAGCAGCTTGTACAACAGTGTAAATATGCTGTCACCTCAAAATAACTCAACACACAGCCATTAATGTCTAAACCGCTGGCAACAAAAGTGAGTACACCCCTGAGTGAAAATGTCCAAACTGTGCCCAAGTGTCAATATTTTGTGTGGCCGCCATTATTTTCCAACTCTGTTGGGCATGAAGTTCACCAGAGCTTCACAGGGTGCCACTGGAATCCTCTTCCACTCCTCCACGATGACATCATGGAGCTGGTGGATGTTAGAGACCTTGCGCTCCTCCACCTTGCATTTGAGGATGCCCCACAGATGCTCAGTAGGGTTTAGTTCTGGAGACATGCTTGGCCAGTCAAGTATCTTTACCCTCAGTAGATTTAGCAAGGCACTGGTCTTTTTGGAGGTGTGTTTGGGGTCGTTATCATGCTGGAATACCGTCCTGTGGCCCAGTCTCTGAAGGGAGGGGATCATGCTCTGCTTCAGTATGTCACAGTACATGTTGGCATTCATGGTTCCCTCAATTAACTGTAGCTCCCCTGTGCCAGCAGTACTCATGCAGCCCCAAACAATGACATCCCACATGGCAAGACACACTTGTCTTTGTACTCCTCACCTGGTTGCCACCACACACCCCTGACTACATTTGAACCAAATAAATTTATGTTGGTCTCATCAGACCACAGGTAATCCATGTCCTTAGTCTGCTTGTCTTCAGCAAACTGCTTTCTTGTGCATTGTCTTTAGAAGAAGCTTCTAAACATAGGACATCATGTCTGACACTGTGGTCAGCAGCACAGGAGCACCACAGGGAACT
The DNA here is from genome assembly GCF_001858045.2 of Oreochromis niloticus. Classification (NCBI taxonomy): domain Eukaryota; kingdom Metazoa; phylum Chordata; class Actinopteri; order Cichliformes; family Cichlidae; genus Oreochromis; species Oreochromis niloticus. The sequence continues at coordinate 2,492,426 of NC_031970.2, forward strand.
GTGCTGTCCCCTCTTCACCCTGTACACCTCTGACTTCTGCTACAACTCTGAATTATGCCACATTCAGAAGTTTGCAGATGACACAGCCATCATGGGGTGTATCTGGGATGATCAGGAAGAGGAGTACAGAAGTCTGGTGAGGAACTTCTTCACATGGAGTCACACAAACCACCTGCAACTCAACACCTCAAAGTCTAAGGAACTGGTTGTGGACTTCGGGAGGTCCAGAGCAGGTCCACTGCCAGTTCACATAGAGGGGGAGGAGGTGGAGGTGGTCAACAAGTACAAGTACCTCGGGCTGTGGGTGGACAACAAACTGCACTGGTCATGCAACACAGAGCACCTGTATAAAAAAGCCCAAAGCCGACTGTACTTCCTCAGGAGGCTGAGGTCCTTTAACATCTGCAGGAAGCTCCTGAGGATGTTTTACCAGTCAGTGGTTGCTGGAGTACTTTTCTATGCTGTAGTGTGCTGGGGGAGCAGCACAGCAAAGAAGGATCATCCAGGCTGGAAAAACTGATCAGGAAGGCTGGCTCTGTGGTCGGCATGAAGCTGGACACTCTGGTGACAGTGGCAGAGAAAAGGACACTAAAGAAACTGCTGGACATTATGGACAATGCTGGGCATCCTCTGCACACGGCCATAAACAACCAGAGGAGTCTGTTCAGTGACAGGATGCTTCTCCCAAAGAAAAGAACCCACAGACTTAAAATTTACGGACATTTTTACTCAGGGCTGTATTCACTTTTGTTGCCAGCGGTTTACACATTAATGGCTGTGTGCTGAGTTTACACTGTTATACAAGCTGTACACTGACTACTTTACATTGTATCAAAGTGTTATATCTTCAATGTTGTCCCATGAAAAGATATAACAAAATTTTTACAAAAATGTGAGGGGTGTACTCACTTTTTTGAGATAATGTAAATCCAAGAGATGGCCAGGATGGATGGATGGACAGACACAACTAATACTCACTTTTCTTTGAAGAGACATTTGAAATCCAAGCTATCTGCTTGTGAACATCCATTTTTTATTTCAGTCTCACAAGAGTGAAAACAAGACAGCAATCTCTTTGCAACTAAGAAAAAAAAAATAAAGGTGGTTGCCAGGAGATTGCATTTGATATTTTTCACACTTGGCGAACCCTTTTGATCACAAGGCGATTGCATAGGTCATGTCGTGGGAGCCAACCTGTCTCCAAACTGCCGACAGACTCAGATAGATTTGCAAATAACAGCTGTCTAATTTATAAAGACAAACAAGAGTTCCTGCATGTTGCAATCATCCAGCATCAGTTTGCATGGATGAGCACAACTCTGTGATGGGTCTCTTAATAACGGAGGATTTGGCTCAGCTGTTTGTATTCTATAACCAGGGTAGGGATCTCCGTCCCTACCCTCACCTATGGTCATGAGCTATGGGTAGTGACCGAAAGAACGAGATTGTGGGTACTAGAGGCAGAAATGGGGCTCATCTGGAAGAACTGAATATCACTTATTGAAGCAGAGTGTTTGAGTAGTGACCTGCTGATCAGATTCAGATGAAACTACATACCAGAGAGGAGCACCAGCATTAACAGGAAGTAAAGCAGAGTCTAGACACCACTGCTGGTGGTGGAGATGAAGTAGGTGGAGAGTTGGGTGAAGATCTCTGAGTAGTCATGATGAGACAGGACAAGAATGCAGACAGACACGTGTCTCGCCTGAATCTTCCTTACTGAACGTATTCATAAACTTCGTCAGAAGATTCTGGTTCAACGAGGCCACTTTCACTGCGTTTTAATGACACGGCTCTCTCACTCTCGTGTTTGTTTGGAAGCTGTGCAGCTGTGTGGTGATCATACAACAGACACTGCAGGGAATGATTACATTTAGAGACAGTTTTCCTCATTACTGAGCAGTACCTGTGGCTGTTTGTCTGCCCGGTGATCCAGATCTGTCCATCTCCGTGTGATGTGTGGACAGACGCTCTCGGAGGCCCCACGCTCGTCTGATTCCCAGCTATTCTAATGGAACACATTCTGCTTTAAACTCCTCTCCAATCACTCGTCTTGTCACGCTGAGTGTTCTTGACCTTGCATCATCCAACAGAAGGGTGTGAATAGAACCCCCATGCCCTCCTTTCTATGCTGCGGCCCCCCACCACCCCTCCATTTCTTTGGTAAATCACATAATGAGCTCTTGTCTGCCGTTTTCTTCCTTCCACCAGTTTTCTTTGCTCTGAAATGCTGCACTACTGACAAGTTCCTCCCCATCCTCTTCAAACCCATCATTCTGAGTGTGTGTGTGTGTGTGTGTGTGTGTGTGTGTGTGTATGACCCATTTTGAGAATTACACATAACTATAGAAGACGTGATATGTTTTGGTTGACAAGGAAAATGTGTCTTTTCTTTGCACCACTTTTCCACAACACGTCAGGAGCATACTCTCAGTTGCCAGTTTGTTTGGTGCACCTCGCTAAAATGAATGCCGGCATTTAGAGAGCCGCTGGCTCCGTGTGGACCCCTCTCTGGAGGCTACAGTTTGTGCTGCTGCTAAAATATTTTACATTATAAGTGACTGTGTCCTTCTAACTTACAGCCTGAATCATGTTTGCACTTTGCTCTTTGGACACATTCAAATTAAAATGAAGTTATTATAATAGCATAGCTGTTTAGTTTAGCAGCTTTATGTTAATATTGGCGGGACTTTTTTTTTTTCCCCCTTTAAACACATTTATAACGTTTTGTTTGTTGAAGTACTTAACTCTGACCTCTGAAGGTTGAACCAGTCCTGAGTCTACAGATTACAGACAACAAATCTGATCTTTAGAGACTTTATTACCAGTGGCCAGCTGCTCCTCCTCCACATCAAAAGGAGGCACGTCAGCCTCTGACACCTCCTAAGTGATGTGTTTCTCACTTAGGAGGTGAAAAAGGTAGAATCAGGTACAACTACTGTTGTACCTGATTGGAGATCAGGTACAACAGTAGTTGCCTCAAGGTGCTTTATAGGGCTTTGGAGTTGACGTCACGCCACAGTGCATTGTGGGATCGCGGCGCCATGTCAGAAGGCAACAAATCAAAACAAACAGACTGTGTTGGAAGCGTTACTGCCAAAACCATGCTTAAAATCAGCGCAAAAGACAAAGGGCTGTATCGCGACCGATTGCGCCCAGACGCCAAGAGACGGTACTTGGAAAAAATAGCGTGCATCGGTAATGTGGACCCGTATGAAAAAAGGCAGTGGAGTGGAAACCCAGACAGCCTACCGCCGTCGTCCTATCCCGATATCTTCGCGTACCTTGTCTGTGGAGTCAGCACATACACGGCGAATCGTTTTCATAATTATAAATTCCTGGAGGCGCACATCTGATTCATAAACGGTTGGGTACAAGATTTGGCCGTTTTTAAGTCTCCACGTTGTGAGTACGTTGACCATATGACCAAGATACAGCCAGAGGTTGCACATAGCATTAACTTCTCCTCAGCAGCTGCCCCAAAATTTGCTCTAGATGAACGATTCATGATTGATGCCAGCTGTGCGTTACCATGTAAATAGTTTGCATTTCATGTGTATGTACTTGCTAAGTACATGTGAACAGATCTTGAATAAAAAACAAAAAAGAAACATACTTTTCTTTTCTGTTTTATTGAAACCACTATACAGAAAGTACAATTATTTACAATGAACTGTACATGCAACACAGCAGTTTTATGAATATGATTGGCATTGTAGTGTGTAGCATTTTGAACTTGTTACGCAAACTACCTGTTACTTGCTCAACATGAATTCTCAGGTGGGCAATTGCTCTTGTTTGGGGATGGCAGAGAACTCGATATCCGCTCGTCTGACCGCTGCAATCCAAGCCTGACGTCTTCGTTTAGTAATATCGGATACATGAGATCCCTCCCGTTGCCTCCAGGAGGGGAGACGATGAAAAGAGAGCCCATTTTCCAGCTTCTTGCCTTCCCTGTCGTGTGATCTACCGTTGCAACCGACAACACAGCATGTACGAACCATAGCTGACGCTTCCGTGTGCTTTGCTTGGCCTACTGCCATGGCGGGAGGGGGTGTGGCTCCAAAGCCCTATAGTGTAAGGTTAAAACCCAGAGGAAATATTTCCTTTGATGGGGCTGTCTGAATCTGTCATTGCCTGGCTCACCCAGGCCAGTTTGCCCTGGGAGGGGGCAAAAACCCGGCATCGTCCCTGGCATCAGTGGGACACACAAACCTCTCCACCACGATAAGGTGGTGATTTACAGAAGACACATATAATGATTATATTTAATTATATTTTGATTATTATATTTTAGGTGCAGGCAGTGATTGTCCTGGAGATGTCAGCTGTATCTTTAGTTTGTTCAGCCGGACCTTCATCCTCCTCCTCCTCACCCTGACCTCTTCGGTTGCGTTGGCTGTGTTTCCCACCATATCGCTGCTGAATAATAAAATGAAAAGTTTAGATGAATTTGGCTGAATGTGAGCTGCTCATCCCACTGCTTTCCCTCACAGCGTAGCCATTTCTATCCGCAGCCCAGCTGTTTAAGAGTGTGGCTCGTCCTCATTTAGTGTTAAAACAAAATTGATCTCACATTTCTTGTTTTTACCGCTGCTGGGTGGTGGTCGAGGTGCCAACCTCCATTTAAAAACAAAAACAGAAGAGCAACACGTGGCTGCCTTCTGTGAAATATAAAGCTAACACTTCACATTTTCAAACGTGTTTTGTTCGTCATGTTTTTTCTGGTCAAAAGTAACCATATTTGGAAGAGAAGGTCAAAGTGCTAAATTATTAGCTTAGGCTAGCAAGGCACATAGCTAGGCCACGGTCACACAGATGGAGATGCCTGTTAATTAGTATGAAGACACATAAAATAATAGTAACTCATTCATAATGCAGACGTGCCAAAAACTCAAGTCATGGTCGACTGTAGGAAATCTACATCTTTCTCTTCACCACGATGGGAGACCCGTCTGTCAGTCTCCCGGTGTTGGTGGTGTCAGTTTCACATTGGACCCGGAGTCAGCACAACAGAGCCAACAGTGCACAGGCAGGAATTCTTACTTGGAAATCCCAACACCACTTCACTTTTAAAGAAGAAAGGCATGGGCCAAATCTGACCGTTCAATGCAAACTCTGTTTGGCTGCTGCCAAGCTGCTCTCAGCGTCAAAAGACTCCAACCTAAAGAAACATCTGGAGGTAAGTTCCTTTTTAAAAATTAATGTTAACCTACTGCAACTAGCTTGTTTCAGTAATAGTAACAAATCACACAGCAATAGCACATTCATGTGGTTTTAAAAGGCATGACAATATATCAAGTAATCCAAGGTATTCAGAATACATTACATTGAGTAACGTAACAGAATACGTTGCAAACTAGACTTTGGGCCATGTAATCTATAATCTGTAATCTGTAGTGGTATGTCTGGGATGCTTGGAAGGATTCTTCACAATACAGGCCGTTTAGTTTCATACTTTCACAAATATATCAATTTTAAAAAGAAAACAGAGAACACACTGCTTTGATACTCGATAGATATTCGAAAGACTCAAAAGATATTCCAGACTGAGTCAGATTCAGATATCCTTTCGGACCCAAGGACTCATTTCAGGGAACGGGTGAAGGGAGTTCTTTAAACTTGTAGCCTCAGGCTGTTCCTGTTTTAGCCGTGTACCTAATAAACTGGGAAACGTATGTGATACAGTCTGTGTAGAAACAGAGATAAGCCTTTTCTCCATGCTTGACAAGGTAAAATGTTTGTTTAGTGCTGAAAAATAACCCGCTCCAGCTACATCCAACCATCCATCCACGATGCTCCCTCGGCCTCGCCCCGCCCTCTCTGTGACTCTGTGCCTTCATGAAAATGATCGTGGTGGCCATGCATCATATATATTATACAGTAGGTAAAGAAAGTAGATTTAAGATGAAGGAACTCCTCTGCGCCTCTCTCTCTGTCCTCGGTTGTATAAGCTGCTCTTCTTTGAAATCAAATGACTCCACAGCACTATGCAGCCATAATCCTTAGCATATTGATGGGAAAATAAAGAGCGCATACATACAGATAGATATCTCAAGTGTACAATAGAAATGAATAAATCTCATATTGATACCTGTGAAATAGCTCAGGCATATTTCAACATCAATATCTCATCTGATTCATGAGCTGTGTGGAGATTTAAGCCGATGCTGTGGCTCACAACAAAAAACCCTCTGAGATCAGAGCGTCTCATGCTACAATCATCGCTACAGACATCAATACATTTTCATATCCTCTGATATTCACTAAGTAAATATTATTATTATTAAATCTTCTGTTTGGCCTTGTTCTTGTGACCAGCTGGACTTCAGTAGAAATGTTCTTGGTCCTTATTTTCATCCTCTCATGGTACCAAGGTCGTGGTAGCCTTAAGTAGGGCTGATGTTTCACCTCTCATGGAACCAGAAAAAGACCGTGCTTGAGGATTCATAACAGGACGGCCAACGTCATGACAGTAATGTCCATCTTTTACACTCTGTGATACACCGACCAATCAAAACCCGGCTCCCTAAGAGTTATAAAGTAACTGATGGGGACGCTGTGACTTATTTCACAAGCAAAGAGTCACGATTAACATGATGTTAGTTCACTGAACTGAACACCATCAGCAGCAGTACATGAGATCAGATGCTTTAGTATGCTCATTGCTCTCTCCAAGTATCCTGATTGCACTCTGAGAAAGTTAAAGTCAGTGAAAGGCCAATCAACCTCTAACTTCATTGTACAACCACCAGAGTGGAGACCTTAAATACAGAGGTCAACGTTTTCGACTTCAAATCAATACCTGGAGTCCATTAAGCTGAGAGCTCTGATGTAGGTGTCCGTTCGGATCAACGAGTTTATGAAAAAGTCTAAACTTTCAGTGTCAGAACAATCAGAATCAATCAGCCATCAACATTTCATATCTTCTACTCCCTGTGTTGGTCTCAGGATGGATCTGCAGGTTGAGAAAATCAATTAGGCTACCTTGATTAATGTTAATGTTCATTCATTTAGCATCTACCACTGAAAAATCCAGTATTTCAGACTCGTCGCCCAAGAACAGCAGATAACTGACCTAAACTCATCTTACAGAATTAAACATATTGATCCATTTAATCAAGTGCAATAATTAAAATTAAAACATGAAGGCAGGATTTCACTTGCATAAAGAAGTTTTTGGTGAACCCCTCAAAGAGGAGGAAAATTCCACGTCCAGCAGAACAGAATCCTCAGAGACTCCGAGTACTGGCTTCTCTTCTTTGGCTCTTTGTTAAATCCAGAATTAAATTCAAAATCTTCCTCACATACAAGGTCTTGAATAATCAGGCCCCGTCAACCCAAAGACCGGATTGGTTGGCCTGCTGGCCTGCCCATGCAGCAGTATATTAATGACTAACCTGGTATTGTGGATGGATTATCTCAGTTGTTCTCCTGACTGAAGTTTGGTCCGTTTACAGCATCCTGCCATGCGACTGCATTTGTCCCTAACCATCGGGAACCCTCATGTTAGCTTTTATCCAGTGCAAAAAAGTTAGCGTTCATCCTCCAGCTTCACTGTGTTTATGTTATTTTAACATAGCTGTGTAGCTAGCGATCACATAGCACATCATTATATAGCAGCTAGCCCAACTTCAGTAACCCTACAAACGTCACTGCTGTTTAGTTTTCTGTCTTCATTTATGTTGGAAGTGATAGCAGAGCTGTACGTTTGATTGTTTCAGAAATCTCTCAGTCAGAACATGCTATATCATGTTTAGGTGGAAGCTAGCGAGCTAACTCCCTGCTAACTGCTAACTCTGTTAAATGTAATAAATCCTGTTTTCATGGATGCCTGGATGTTAAATTTCATTGTTACACCTGGTAAAGCAGCAACGCTGATCATTTTATTAAAGATGAAAGAATTTAGACAGTTTGTCATGCCGCAGTGTTCATTTGGGACCTGAAGCGGTGTTTGGAGCCAGAAACGGCTAACGATGTCAGACTTAAAGGCACGTTGCTCTCAGAATGTCTGCGTGAGGCTCCCTTACAGTCTTTACAAACAGCTTGCTAATAAATCTAGCTGGAATCAGTGTTGCCAACTCCTCAGTAAGGAAAATCGCTATTGGTTGTCCTAAAAGTCGCTAGAAGTCGCTAAATGACGTCATCACCTAATTTGCATAATTAGTCATGCTAATATAATTGTAACCTATGTTGTTGGAGAGAGAAATAACATCGTGGAAGAGACATAAAGTGAGTAAAAAACGTCCTAAATGCATTTAGAGTTTATTTAGAACTACAAATTAACTTCTTTTAGCAATTATTGTTTTTTTTAATGTCACAATTCCAACCCTGCTCCTTTACCCGGGCTTGGACCGGCAAAAGTGACCCGAAATAGGCACTCTGGTGGAGTTACTTTGTGTGTGTGTGTTTATAAGTAGTTTTAAACCTTGTGATCCACAAAAACACAAAAGAAGAACTGACTGCGTTGCAGCACCCGCTGCTTGTTGAGAGTAAAGCGATACGCGCTTTCACATCTTTTTTTAGCGACTTTTTTTCTTAAAAAAGTCGCTAGGGGGTCTGAAAACTCGCTAAATATAGCGACAAAGTCGCTAAGTTGGCAACACTGGCTGGAATTAGCTGATAAATTAACACTCCTCTGTCTTGTCTAAATACGGTCACTTCTCGCTCCAAAAACAATAAAACAATGCTGCAGGTGCAGAGTTTAGACATTAAAGGTTAACCATGCTTTTTATGTTAATGGTTAATGTAGATTAGAGCCCCACCAACACACTGATGAGACCAGTATATCAGTAAATATGAGCTGTTTATCTGCATTTTTAACTCTGATAAATGACAAAGTAACAAAACGACAGGGAAACCCCCTTTAACCCAGTTATGAATGTCGACATTGCATAGTTTGTCGATCAGAGGGCACTCTGGACTCTGGGCTTTTTTACTATTAATTTCTAGTTCTTGGTTTGTGTTTGATTATGTTAGTTCCCCTATCATTCACAGTTTCTTCATCAGCGTCTCCTGTGGAAGTCAGTCTTTTTCCATCATAACTAAAGCTGAGACTGAGTTTACTTCTGCCTGCAGAGCCCTGTATTCTGGGCCCACTCGCTCCCTGCCGCACACCGTTTTCTGACAACTTTTAGGGAAATCTCTTGATGTTTCATGCATCTGAAAGAAAAAAAAATATATAATTCAAATCTTAGATTCTATGATCACCAAGTACTGTTACTGGTCTAAAAAATCCTGTACTGTAATGTGATTTGCAAAGAGAAAATGTGGAAGGTTCATAAAATCAGAAGATAGAGCTATTGTAATGGATTGCATCAGATTTCATAGGCGTACTTAATAAAGTCTCCAGGACAGATGCTCAGCAATGATTTATGTAAAATCACTATTTATCTGTAAAAAACAACATAAATCTCTTAGAAATAACCTGGAATATATTTAACATAAATTTTGGGTGCTTCAGATGATTACCTCTGCACACTCTGCAGTAGGACAGCCCTGGCTGTGCTAATGCTGGATAGTTATGCTACGCTACTGCATTTTCAGATTAGGTTAATAACATGTTTTGTCCTGCAGCCATTTGAGCTTAATCTCAAGTCTCTGGTCTGCAGATAAAATAAATACAAGTGAGCATCAGTGTCTCCATATTTGATTATTCTCCTTTCAAATTCAGCAACACTGCAGGCGACAAACATCCACCACACACACACACACACACACACACACACACACACACACACACACACACACACACACACACATGCTGCAGAGGGAATCACAAAGGCAAACACACACAGCAAGGTGCATGGACACACACACACACACACACACACACTCCACACAGGGGAACCACAATTCAATGTCACAGCCATTTTACTATCATCTCAGCCATGGTTAGTATTCTGTCACCGTGCCCGGTTTACTATGAAGCAGTGCTCATTTGTATGTTGATAAAATGTAATCTCCCAGGTGCCTGGCTGCATTTGTGAACACTGTCCTTCTGACATTTGCAGAATGCCAAGCAACACATTTCTCTGCCAGTCGGGTGAAAGTGTGCGTTTCCTCAGCCAAATGTGTGTGTGAGACGTTAACTGTTTGTGCTGCATGTGCCAGTCAAAACCCCTAAAGTTGTGTGTGTGTGTGTGTGTGTGTGTACCCCTCTTCCTGCCAGTCCCATGAGGTCTGGGAGAAACCAAGACAACAGTAATGATCATGTCTGATAGGAATTAAATCCTCCGATAATAAGATGAGTCTGGCCTTTCAAACTGAGTGCTTGCTGTACCACACGTGTCACAGAGGGAGAGACGCTGGTGGAGACGTTTAAATTTTGCAGGCCACAAGCCAACAGAACCCAACATACCCACGCTGAGAGAGCTTTGGCTCCTTATCACATCGTACAAAGCATTGAGAGATGGGTGTTGGTGCGGTATATTCTTCTGATCTGTTGATTCTTACAGACTGAATGGAAATAATCAAGGAATGAAGTCTTTGACAGAAATGTCACATTATGTTAGCTGGTTTAATGACAAGGTGATCAAGTTATATTTTCTACTAGCTTCTATTCATTTTGACTGCATATGATGTAAATGCAAAACCACCAGACTGAGAAACAGCTTCATTCCAGAAGCTGTGAGACTTCTCAATGCGTAAGTGGACAAGAACTGCTATTTTAGCACCTTAATCACTACTGACACTTACTGACACCGTCACTGTATCAATGCTGGTCATCATGCCCTTTGCTGCTAAGTATTTATACCTATATTTATACCTACACTCTATATCCATACTCCATACTGGTACTCAGGTTGTTGCACTCTACTTATCGTAATATTTTATTACTTGTTATTCTGTTTGTTATTTTTACTACTTTTTATTTCATTACTTAAAAAATTCTGTTTCTTCATTATTTTGCTTCTTTTCGCGCCGGGACCGTGTGTACATGATTTCGTTCCACCTCATGTTAACATGTGATGCGAATGACAATGAAGCTCCTTGAATCCTTGAATGTAACATTAGAGGCACTAAGAGAGAGAAAAAAGAGAAATATCAAAGTTAGACAGCAACAGAACCGAACAGGGAATATAATAACTAAATATAATCACTAAAAAGGAAACATCTGGTAGAACATACCCCCAGCTAATGTAAAACAATCACAGATGATGAAGAACATAAGCATCCTCAAACAATATGAGAGGCACAATTTTTGGGGGGGGTGCAGGTTTAGCTCAGTTGGATGAGCATGTAGTCATGTATCGCTGGCTTAGAGCGGCCGGCTCGGGTTCGAGTGTGACTCGCAGTCACATTTTTGGGGAGGAGTTGGCTGAATAGGTAGAGCCTTTGCCCCATGATCGGAAGGTTGGGGGTTCAAATTCGCCGAACGGCTACCCTGAGGTACCCCTGAGCAAGGTACGGTCCTTAAACTCGGATCCCTGGGTGCTGGATTGGTAGCTGCCCACTGCTTCACTGAGTGAAGTAATTTCAAGAGGAGTAATTTCCATACAGGGAATTAATAAAGTATACAAATAAATAAATAAATAAAAAATCCAGCCTGCAGGCCAGAGGTGTAGACCCATTAATAACATATACTGGCTTTTGGAGCAACGTACGACAGGTTACTACCAAAGGCACCTGACCAGGAAGCTTGTCGCTAGATAACACAGAAGGAAGCCAGGATTGAGGCAAGCTAATATTCAATGATTGAAACAAATAACTATATATAAGAGTGGGGGTGGGGGGGGTTGTCTGCCAGTAAATCATTCATGGGTGACATTCTGTCCGAAAAAAGGAAAAGAACAAGTCGTCAGCCAATTTGACATCACTTTGACACACATCACAGAGCATGAGGCCTCGGCCACACAGGCCTGGAGGCTGGGGGCAACATCCGGTAACTAGGGAAAATGTGTACTGGCTGACTGGATGAATTCTCAAAAATCTCAAAGAGGGTATTACCAATAGTTTGCATGGAAGATGCCGACTTTTTCAGAAAAAAAAAATCCATCAATCAACAAATACATACAGCAGATATTTTTCCCCGATGAGCAGTGATTTCCAGGGGGTCACTCAACAGTTTCTAGGCCGGTACAACTAGAGAAATCCAGAAATGAATGCAGAGATGAAAAGGGTCCCGAAGTGCAAAGAAAAAATGGTCATGAACGTGGAATGGGTCAAAATGAAGTCAGACCTCGCCATCCTTTTCAGGGAAGGTCTCACATGATGAAGCGAAAGTACATTCAGCACCTATTCTGACAGCTCGGCTGTTTGGTAGAAGAGTCGAGATGTCAAACTGACCTCACAGCAATCCAGACCTGTCACCCATTAAAAAGATTTGTGCCATTATGAAGAAAAAAAATATGCCAAAGGAGCGCCTGAAGCTTTTAAAACTACAGCAATCATCCTCTTCAGTTCTTACAGCGCGCTGTTAAAAGAAGAGGTGATGCACTCGGTGGGAAACATGCCCAGCTTTCTTGAAACATGCCGCTGGCATCAAATTAAAAATGAGCTGATAGTTTTCAACAAATTAAGCATTTAAAAGATCTGAAGAACGTTGCATTCTGTTTCCTTCTTAACAGTCATCTTTGACTGTTTTTGAATCAGTTGTTTAAGTGAGCACAGTGTCAGTAAGTGACTCACTGCTACATATAAAGGCCATAAATATCCTCTGTGACCGATCCAGTAATAGAATAGATCGGATAGAATCTATATATAGAATGTAAAGGAGGAAACCTTGAATACCTGCGAGCTTAAAACTTTTCCTTGTCCAGTTTAACCTCGACTCCCAGACGTACGGGTCCTGTGCATCGCTGCAAACAAACTCTTTGTGCTTCCTTTCCACACAGCAACACTACAGCTATGTTTCAAGGACAGGACAGGAGTGCTACTCCAACACTGACCTGAGGTCAGTTTGCTGGCTGGCATCATGAAAGTAATTGTGTTATCTGGCAATGCTGACCTTTAGAAACGTGTCCTGTTTGTAATTCATCTGAAGCATCTAATTTCTCGTCCAGCAGAGTAAAATGCATCGCACTGGCTTCTCAGAGTTTCTTCACATGTTCACGCTAAAAGCACTGACTGATGGTCTGTCATGCAACAGCACTCTTGAGTTAAAGTGCTGCGATATTTCAGACATCCATCAAACACTCAGTATTATTGTGTCTCTGCTTAAAGCTGGATTCATTTTGGCATCCATGGCAGTGTATGGATGCTCGAAAGGATAAGAGGCTGTTGAGGGTGGATTTTAGTGGCAGAAAAGCAATGAGCTAAGAGACGATCCAGTGTTCCTGTAGCTCTGGCATTTATTTTTACCCTTCGTGATGTCACATCTGTGTGGGATTGGCAAACATAACATAAGCGGAAAGCAGAAAAGAAGCAGTTTGCAGTTGGCCTTTAGAGGTAAAAGTAGACTTTTTAAACTGTGAAGAACCTTGCAGTTAGTTTTGATGAGGACATGGTCAAGACAGGTCATCTGATCAACATCTCTAAAATTAGAAACCTGCTGTTTCAGAGTGATGCTGAAAAACTAGTTCATGCATTTATTACTTCCAGGCTGGACTACTGTAATTCATTATTATCAGGATGTCCTAAAAACTCGCTGAAAAGCCTTCAGTTAATCCAAAATGCTGCAGCAAGAGTCCTGACAGGGACTAGAAAGAGAGAGCAGATTTCTCCTGTTTTGGCTTCCCTTCATTGGCTTCCTGTTAAATCCAGAATTCAAAATCCTGCTCCTCACATACAAGGTCTTAAATAATCAGGCCCCATCTTATCTTAATGACCTTGTAGTACCATATCACCCCATTAGAGCACTTCGCTCTCACACTGCAGGCCTACTTGTTGTTCCTAGAGTATTTAAAAGTAGAATGGGAGGCAGAGCCTTCAGTTTTCAGGCCCCTCTTCTGTGGAACCAGCTTCCAGTTTGGATTCAGGAGACAGACACTATCTCTACTTTTAAGATTAGGCTTCAAACTTTCCTTTTTGCTAAAGCATATAGTTAGGGCTGGACCAGGTGACCCTGAATCCTCCCTTAGTTATGCTGCAATAGACGTAGGCTGCCGGGGATTCCCATGATGCACTGTTCCTCCTTCCCGTCTGTCCTTTCACTCCGGCTGTGTGTGTTTCTCTACAGCATGTCAAACTTTTGTTTTCCTTCTCCTAGTTTGTGTTTCGTCCTGTTTGATGTTGGTCATCTCTCTTTCAGTTATTCTATAGGAGTGTTTACAGTGCATCGTTCCAGCCAAGCCTGTTATCCTGCAGGACATGGCCTTGGGAGCTGGGCACCATTAATGTGACCCCAAATGTGAAATATTCAACATGTAGTGAAAACACAGGAGTTTCCTGGCTACGCAAACACAGTATGTCAGCTGCTGACATGTTCAGCAGATCTGATTCCCTGCAAGGAGGAGGGGAGAGGACGGGACTCAAACAATAGAAGTCGCGATGACAACTGTGCAGAGGTGCACGAGAAGATGAGGCCGAGTGTGAGATGAGCCACATTTAAGACTTTTACAGGAGCTTTCTGATCAGAGCTTTAATGCTCCACCTGCATGGCTCTAAGCAACTAAACTCCTGAAGTGCAAAGTGGTGACCCACCAACAGCTTTAAAGACTCTAAGAAAGCACCTGTGTTGAAAATGATCCAGAGGTGCACGAGAAGATGACCTTCTTTAAGTACGATTTGATTTCTATGGATCTGCTCTGACAATAATCTGATCACACCGTGTCTGCCTGAAAACAAAACAAAAAAAAATAGAAATGTGTTCCTGTAAATGTTTCCACTGCTGACATCACATTATTCCAGGAAACTCTTATGACTTCACATCTTAAATCTGACGTGCCAGATCACCTTTACAAGTCCTGCTGAGGCCAAAGCGTAAGCTACAAATGCACCAGTTCAGTAAAGATTCTTAGAGCTGTACGTGACTTTTGCATGCATATGCTGGTTTAATATTAAGGCCCCGATGCGAGGTAAATTGTAAAGGCAAGAATAACAGTCCATCTTCTCTCTCAAATGGCGAGCTTTTCTGTGTTCATGTCCTCTGAGCACATACCGCCACTTAAAGCAGCGTGACCTATGTGTCATGTTGCTGCATTTCTTGCCTGGGGCAGTGAGATATACAGACCAAGTCATCTGTTTCAAAGACAGTGGCGTTTAAAGTATCAGTGGAATCCAACTGTCCCCCCTCTTCTTCTTCATCTGCTCGCTCTTCCTCCGTCTGGGTACATTCGTTCCCCCGAGGAGTCGTGTCAAACAGAGAGGAGCCGTTATCAAAGGTTGCGTTAGCCCCCTGCGGGTTCGGGATCAGAGGGGTCGAACCAGAAAGAGGCGAAATGAGACAGGAAGGGGAGCAGAGGAGGAAGGATAGGAGGTGAGGAAAATTATTTTAGAGGGAAAAGATTTGCCATATTGCAGCAGGGCAGAAGGGGCAGATGAGAGGGAGAGGAGGAGGAAGAGGGGGGGAGGAAGAGCAGAGCCAAATGTACTGGAAAGCAGAGTTAGAGGAGCAACAATTGCAGCGGATCCCAGCTGCGGAACAAAAGAAAGTTGAGCTGCTTTTTACTCTTTCCAAGTCTTTCATTCGTCCTTCCCTCCCATGGGTTAAGAGATGGCAGAGGAGGGGTGGAGGAAAGGAGGGGTGGAGAGGAAGAAATGGAAAAGGCTGCACCCGAGGGAGGGGGTGTAAAATAGCACAGTCAAGAAACAATATCTGTCAAAAGAGAAAACCAGCATCAGAAAAATTTATTACAATGTCAACATGTTACCTCATTCAGCACGAAACTCCATCATCGGCGCACTCTTCTCTTTATACAGCCCCGTGCTCTCAGCTCTGTCTGGCTCCGCTGTTTCATCACGTTTGTTCAAATTCGATCTGTGCAACCAGTGTTTGTGCAGCAGTTCTGGGCCTACACTCAAAAACAAAAACATGACTCATAAGAAAAAGTCAGAAAAAAAGGTCCTGCATCCGTCATGAACATCCAGCTACATCAGACTGGAAGTTTGCATCATTTAATGAAAGGAAGCTGTGATTTTAAAAAGACTTCAGATTCCTGACACATCTGTGAAAAAATGATTGTGTTTCTTAACCACTTTATGTTCCCAGTCACCAGCCTGAAGTCCTGTTTAGTCTATGAAATGTTCACCGTTTAAATTATTGTTTCATTTTTGAGTAAAATGGACAATAAAACGTGGCACACTGTAAAGTTTCTATCAGACCTGAGTGAAAAGAAACTGGGTTCGATGACAAAACAACCAAACAAACATGAAGAAGAAAAAACTGCAGGCCTCGCACGACTTCACAGCTGCTGGTTTATTAAAATCCTGTCCATGAGTGAAAGAAGGATTCATATACATCGTCTCATGTTTAGTTTATCACTCTGAAGAACAACGTTGACCTTTTGACATTTTTGGTAAAGATATTGTGAAGAGGCTAAAGTATAAATCTATCTTTTATCAACTGAAGTTAAATCTGTTTTTAGAAATCTCATACAAAACCTCTCTGTATACATAACTTCTCTGTTAAATATGTGAGATAAAAACATATTTATGATTTAACACTGCAGTGCCCTCACTTAGCAATTCAAGCAACTGAAAATATCGTTTCAGAGAACTTGTTCAGATATTTGAAAGGCAGAATTTAGCTGGCAGGATGATGGTTCTTCTTTGGCAGGACTTTCCTTAGCCCAGCTGGAGTGTTAAAGGTCAAGAGAAATGTGGAGATGTTTACAGCGCAAATTACGTACGAGCACAGAAGCCTGGGGAGCGCTTGCGGGCTCCGGTGGGCCTGACTTCACTCATTAGTTAGAACCGCTGTGGCTCCATCGCTGTGTGGGCTTCAGCAGATCCGACAACAGCTCTTCACAAATAAAGCAGCCCCATTCATTTTCATCAAGAGCGCTGTAAAGGACGCGTCGCTGAAGAGGTGCTCAGATAGCTCCTCAGCTGAAATAACCTGAAGGCAGAGAGGGAACAGACCAGCGTCCTGCAGCTGCCACGTGAAGCTTCCCTTTCATCAGCTCAATGTTTGGTCTGTCCACAAACAGCCATCACATTTAAGATGCTTCTGTACCTGGAAGTAAAAAGCAGAAACCTCAATCCAATCGCATTCTTCCTTAAAGTAATTTTTCTAAAAGATATTTGAAGTGTTAGATTAAATATGTTTACCATATCAGGGCTCTAGAGTGCGACCAATTTGGTCGCAAATGCGACCAAATTTTTCAATGGTGCGACTAAAAAAAATATTTGGTTGCACCAGTGCGACCAACTGTTCGGGTAACAAAAAAAAAAAAAATCTCTGCAACTGTCCGTGTGGTCAACAACAGACACACATTATGCCCCTATCGTGGACTAAACCAATCAGAGATAGTCAGGGGCGGGACCTCTCTGATGGCCGTGGTCCAGTTGAAAGTGCAGGTGGATAGAGGGAGGTGAGTAGCTTGAATAAAGTGATATCGATTCATTAAATCCTGAATCGACTTTTAAATATAAATGTATTTTGCCAGAAACGCCAGATTCTCAGATTAAAGCTCACAAAACTATTTCAACAACCACCAAACAGCAAATGAGAGCAGGCACACGGATTCTGCACAAAGACGTAAACACAGAGCGGACCCGACGCATCAGGATCAGCTTTGTCTTTCTCGGCTTTCTCACCCGATGGCCCGAACACGGACACGCTGTCGGAGCTCAGCGATTCTGATGCGTCGGGTCCGCGCTGTGTTTACGTCTTTTTTGCGCTGATTCTGAGCTGCAGGTTTTGTCTCTCCAACCAAAATTCGCCGAGCCAGCAGCAAAAGAAGCAGCAAACTACGCTTCACATTTGATCAATGTCGTCATGAATTCCCTCTGACTTTTGCTGTTTTGCTTCCACCACGATAAAAATCACACTTCATGCACAGCTCTCTCTCTCTCTCTCTCTCTCTCTCTCTGTACTTCAAGAACAGTTTCCCGTCTCAAATCTCTGTTTTCTGCATTATTCATTGGCTTATTACCCACCAGTCTACCGTTGTTTACAGCGCTGTCGGCCGCTGTCTTTTTCTTTTCTTTTTCTTTTTTTCACTTAAATGACCTCGGACAAGAAAGCCTAATTTCTGCTGTTCAGTACTGAAGAAATTTAAACTTCTTAAAATTATGCAAAATTGCAGAATATTTTTAAGGTTATCTGCTATAAAACGCCAGACCAGGAAAATCTGCTTCATGTTTTTCTGTGTTTTATTCTCAGTTACTTTGACACAAAGGCATCTGCTGTGATGTTCACAACTCTGATGAAGTCTCACATGTATCAGTGCTGATAAATGATCAGAATTATAATATTTCTGACTGTCTGAGTCAAAATTGAATCGAATCAGGACTTTAAGAACCTGAATCGAATGGATTATAGAAATCAGTGATGATACCCAGCCCTAGTGAGCAGCCTAGGCCTGACAGAAGTGGATGTAGCTGTGGGTAATAAGAAAAGATAAAAAGAACTATTGATAACTTTTGTGTTAAGTTAAGGACTGATCCGTCTGAAATTCATAGCCAGCTCTGACATGGTGCCATCAATCTTTGAATGCTGAAAAAGCAGCAGTGTATCCAGAAAACACATTATATGCTGCAATAAATGCACTGCCCAAGTGTCCCCTCTCCCCACTGCCTTTCAGCAGCAGGCAGCAGCAAACAGGTCATCAGAGGAGCCGAGATGATGATTAAGTTTAACATTTTCTACAATATTGACAAAGCAATTTAAGCACAAGTTTGTTAGTTAATAATTTAGAAATGAATATTGTCTGTATGGACTTCCCCCCCAAAGAAAGTGCACATGTAAAACTGCGGTGTTAAGCGATGCGGTTGAAAAATTTGAGTGCGCCTAACTTTTGTGCCGGTGCGCCCATGGCAAAAAGTTAGTCTAGAGCCCTGCATATGCAATGACCCACGTAGTCATCGGCAGCCTGTCCAGGGCTAATAAAGCAAACTGTTCTTCAAAAGTAGCCTGGGTGCTTTAAAAAGATTGATCTAACGATTCATCCATCCATCATTAGCCGCTCATCCCGGTCCAGGCCACAGGCGAAGGACTCTATACAGAGCGCCCAGACCCCCACTCCCCCAGCTATGTGTGAGGGAGTCACATGGTGCACCTCTCCTGTGGGAGGTCTGTTTTCAGCTTTGTTGAACCATCTCACTGACACACCTGTGCAACCAGGTGAAGTCTCTCAGCTTCAAAAATGAAAATTTTTTCAGCAGCCAGGAAACAAAAAGTGACTGCAGAGTGTAAGTCTCTGCAGTCTCGTGATGATTTTATCTTGACCACATGTCATGTCTGAATCATGTGACCTGTGGCTATGATGAAGTCGCCCACAGGGCAGTAAAATTAAAGCTCAGATCAAAGATTTTGTGTGTTTTAACACTTTTACGTCGATTATATGCAGATTATATACTGTTGGAGGTATTTTATTTCTGTTCGTGTCAGTTTCCTGTGGTGATATTGCTTTTTAAGGGCAGCTGAACTGTGCAGCTTAATGGAATAACAGAATGATTGCAGCGGGCTTGTTGCTGAGCTACACTTTGATTTTTACTCGTAGTGAGAAACTGCAGCTGTTGGAGAAGTTTTATAAATATTTCAGTGTTTGTGCTGTTTTTAATGACCAAGCCACAAGTTTAACAAAACGTGCTGTCGTCTGTTTAGTTCTATTTTAAAGCAATATTAGTCAGTATTTGTTTTTTAAGTGTAATTAAAATATTTCAGATTTTAATCCTGATGGAAAAACATGTTGTGCTAACTCTGGAAAACCAGGTTTCCAAAGTCTGCCTCAGGTTGCGTTAATAACCAAAATAATAATGAAAATGTTCATATTCCAGGATCCAAACACAACTATGATGAAAAAGACGGGACGACAACACCTCAACAGAAAAATGTGACACATTCTGAGAAAAATGTTTGTGCTGCGCTATTTTTGATTCCTTATTTTATGCGTCTATGTGCTGTCTGCCATTGGCCAACAGGACATGGATGGTCTCGCTGCTTACTTTTACCGAGGGCCTTCATGGCCACGCTAGTCTTTTGCTTGGTTTCTGTTCATAGAGCGGAGAGGAGCAACAGAGCGGCAGATGGAGTGATGATGAGGTTGAGTGGAGAAATCATTATCATTATGTTACTGTAAGTGCGATAAAGCGTGTGCTAAACTTTTTAAAACCTCTTTCTTTGGATACTACACAAACTTAGATCAAGTATTTAATGACATTACTGCAAAATAGACCCCGGCCTGTCTTCAATGAGACTTGAAATCAGCAGCTGAGACCATAAACGCTTCAAGAAAGTGTTCACTGAGGTCATAGGTCACAGGGAGCAGACTTAGGTGTGTGAATTTGATTGATTCTGTTGTATCGTTTAGTTACTTCCTGGTTTTCTTTGGCATTCTGTTTCCTGTTCTCCATGAGTTCTGGTTCCCTTGTCTTGTCGTCACTGATTTGTGTTCCCCGCCCGTTTCCTTTAGCTGCATTACATTTGATATTTATTGCCTCAGTCTCCTGTTGTCCTTGGTTGAGTCGTCCCAAGTTACTATGAGCTTTCCAGTGTATTTTAGACCTTCCTCCACTTCCAGAGTTCTCTGTACGATTATTCCTCGAGGACGCTGGTTTTGCCTTTTGTTTTTTGGACCATGTGTTAAACACCATTGTACGATAACTTCTACAGTCTGTATCCACAAACCACAAACGTCGGACGTTGGGCCTTTTGCCTTTTTACAAACCAAAGAGAGGCTGACAGAAATTCACCCGAATCACAAACCGACCTCCTAGTTTTTGTTGTCGTGGCGACAATGGTCCATCAGGACTAGAGAAATCGAGATGCGAGTTCCTCGTTACTCGGGCTGTGCTGATGGACAGTGATGTCAGGGACAGTGGTCAAAGTTACTGAGGACACTTCTCTAATCAACGCAGATTTTGACATCATTATTTTGAGGTTCATAATAAACTGAATCTTCTTTGCTCTACTTTTATATCGCACCTCCACATAAAACCAACACACAGAATTATGAAATTGAGTAGAATTATAGGTCAAAGTTTTACCAAAATAAAGAGCCAATGAATGTTTTGACTGAAGACCATTATTTGTTTTGCGTTGGAACCACATTCTGCATTAAAGAAGGTGGACAGCGCTGCCATAATGGGGGCGCGTTAGCCTTCTCTGCCGCCCAGCAGTGATGCCATCAGTCATCGGCGATGCCACAGGGGAACGATCAGATGATTGGACGATGGAGCAAGTCGCCTAACCCTCCTCACAGCTGGTTCTAACAGGTGACTCTGCAGAAAAGGTAAAGAGAAGCCCAGTCCTGAAAAAACCTTTGGGATCTGGATGATTCACACTTATGGTGAGGGGGGAAAATAACATTAGGCCAAAAGCAAATTTTTTACATGTTTCTAAATAAAACCAGCCACACTGGAAGACAGACTGAAACGGGCATAATGACACATATCCAGAAAATCTCTCCACAGTTTTTATGGGGTACCCTATGAACAGGACCATCAGTAGCATGGAATTACAGAGAGACTAAATGTCACACTTTATACTTATATGTGAAGTATAAAGCAGGTACGAGAGAGACTCCACGGGGAGG
Organism: Oreochromis niloticus; assembly: GCF_001858045.2. NCBI lineage: Eukaryota > Metazoa > Chordata > Actinopteri > Cichliformes > Cichlidae > Oreochromis > Oreochromis niloticus. The sequence goes on from NC_031970.2 coordinate 2,514,007, forward strand.
ACCAAGAAGGGGATCTGCTAAAGAGTTTATTAGTGATTTAGAATCCCGATCTCCCTCCATTCTCCTTGAACTGTATTGGACCGCAGAGACTGTATCTCAGAGCTCAATTGGTCACTGTCAGAGGCGACTGTCCAACTGAAATCAGGGTGGTGCTCAATATAATGGATTCCTATTGGTTTCTGACGTCCAGACAAACGACACTGGAGCTGAGAAAAATGGCTTATTGATGAATGTCTGAAACTGTGGTGAGTCTCAAGGTGTGACGGCAGCGTGCTCATTATTATCGGCCTCTGTCTCACACACACACACACACACACACACACATGCTCTCTCTCTCTCTTAAGGAACTTGTGAGGATATTTGATTTAAAAAAAAGTCTTAATCATAAAATAAAAAGCCGTTAGTCTCCAGGTGAGAAGTGAGTACCAACTGTGTATGTGCATGTCTGTGTTAATAAAGACTCGTGCTTTATAAAAGATGATGTCACCCACTGCTACTAAAATCTTATTTTCTAGCCTAATTAGCGTTTTTGCTGCATCAAATCAAAATCCTTAAATTTCACTATGCAAAAACCTCTGACTCAGACTTCTCTGACAGTCAGTACAATGAAGCTCACAGCAAACGCATTATGGGTCAAATAATGGCTCAAAAAGGCTCTAACAGCACAAACAGTTCAGGGGCTCACTGCAGCTACAGCCACCTCCTCCCACCTGTCAGTTAGAGGCCACACCCTTAATAATGCAAAGGCAAACTTTAAGGCTCACTACTAATTTAAAAAGGTGAGTTGCTGTCTGACATTTTAACATGGGAGTCTGTGGGGACTGACTCACTGCTGGAGCCTCTGCTGGACGTCAGAGGAACTGCAGTTTTCTGTGTCAGCTGCACCTTTCAGTCCTGCAGGTTGCAGCTTAGTTTCACTGCAAGACATGCGAGTCCTTGTCAGACCTTAACTGTGGCAAGAGATCTCTGGGTAGGCCCTGGTGTGGTTTTTCATGCCGCAGTACCGAATGCTATCATTCATAAGGTGTCTCTTGGAGTCGGGGGTCTTTACTCAGCTTGTCTCAGCTGGCACTTCTTTATGAGAAGAGCCTGGTTTGTGAGCTGTCCTGTGCTGGACCCCTTTGATTTAATAATGCCCAACCTTTTAGCAGAAAAAGAGCACACTGCTGTAGACGTCATCTTCTATTATAAATCCTGTTTAACCCTCAAAATAAAGATAAAATCTGCCAAAACACAAAAATGTTCCTAAAACTAAACAATAACAACACAGCCACATCCTTCCTTTTTTCCCATCTTCTGTTAAATCTTCCATTTATAAACGTCTGATTCTAAACCAACATGTTAAATATTTAATGCAAGCCTGTATTTCCACTGCCCGAAATTAAGAATAAAATTCGCTGCTCGTTTTGCTACTGCCTGCTTTAAAGACATACTGCAGCCCTTTGTCTTCAGCAGGTCTCTGGCCCTGGCATTAACATCTGTCTCGAGTGACCGCTTGTTGTTGGGTCTCACTTCACTGCTCGATATGCTAATAAACCTGTGCATTATTTCCATTTGCAAAGACCAAATGGCCAAATCCTGCAGAGCTGCCCACCTGTTGTTAATGAGAGCAGCGCAGAAATGAACCCACGCACAAAGGAATCGTCATTTTAGCAAGTGTATAGTCATAAACAATAAACCTTCACAGACCTCTACTATGCACAGACAAACACGCATATCCAAAACTACCAAGGCTGCAGAGAGAGTGAGGACCGCTTAACAAGAGCTCCTGTAAACAGCCTATTTATTGCTCTGTTGTTAATCACAATAAATCGATATTTTACTACTTAATAACTCATTCTGGAAAGCATTTACATACACATGCACATATCTCCCCTCCCTCAGCACAAATACAGACTAAATCTGTGGGAAACACCAAAATGGAACAGATCAGCAATGTTCAAACGTTTTGTGGACACACCAACGAGGAAGCCAACTTTCAAGGCACGCCTGTATTTACAGAAAATAGACCAAATTACATATTATCAGGGAGATGAAGGCGCTGTGATAGCACGTTTGCCACATCTGAAATTTAGTTGTAGTTTGCTTCACATATGAAAGACTGGATAAGTGTGGCAAAGAAAGAGGAGGTGATAAGGAGTGAACTGTCAGAGGTCGTGATGGAGGAGATACGGTGCAGTCGAGGAAGCTGGGTATCCCACCTGTTTGTTGTACCTTTAGTATAAAACTGTACACACTCCCCTCTACAGAGGCCTAAACAGTACGTGACATTAAGGATTTTTATAATCTGATATGGAACATCTTTCAAACACCATCCAGGGACCTCGTAACAGGTCTACGCTCTTTTTCTTTACGGATTCCCTCGACTTGTGCATTAGTCATCGTGTAGTCAGCGCTTCCTTACCACACTTTGTAATTCCACAGCTCTTCTGTTTCCTTATCATTATCTGCTCCTATGGGGAGCTGTAATATAATACATGCTCACATAAACAAGCTAAACTGCCCCAAGGCGTGCTGAATAAAACATGCGGATGTTGAAATTCAGTGAAATTCCTCTTTAAGTGCATTTGTAATTCCGCGCTAATTTGTTTTCCTAAACTTGCCCACCTTGTCTCTGCCCGTTTCTGACTGTGAGTAAGTGCAGTGTTTGTTCCCTGATAAAAACCAAGCCACTCTTGGGTGTGCCGAGCGTTACCGGGCACGCGTGCTCCCGAGTTTCAATTACACTGATGTAGAATTCATTTAAGGATATGCGAGAGCAGCGATGCCGACTGCTGGGCGCGTTCCTCTGGAATAATGGCAGATTTAATAATGTCAGGAAACAAACTGGAAGTCTGGTTATCTGAACGTGCTGCTGTTGTCGTGCGGCCCGGTCCGGCTCTCGAGCACTGGAAGACGAAGAAGACGCTCCGCAGCGCGTGCTCCACGCCACATAAATCATTTCAGCATCATAATTAAATGTCAGACGGTGCGTTATTAAAACCAGTGACGGTAACATTTTATGATCCATATCATAGTTTCTGCTCACTGTTACCTGCTCACACGGGTCCACAAAAGGATATCCGGCATGCTCGATTATTCAAATGTTTCTGACTTTATGGTATTTGTATAATTCATAGACTGCACGTCACGTCCTCGGGCGTGTGTGCATGTTTGGGTAGTTTGCACCGTTGCCGCCTGTGGACACTGTTCACCCCATGAATCAAAACGTGACACGTGATGATTTATGTACATATGTGAATGCCAATATAGCACGAGAAGCCCCAATGCCTCCGCTTCCCATATATATGTATATATACAGTTAAGCCCATAATTATTCATACCCCTGGCAAATTTTGACTTAAAGTTACTTTTACTCAACTAGCAAGTTATTTTTTGACTGGAAATGACACAGGTGTCTCACAAAAGATAATAAGATGATGTACAAGATGCATCATTGTGGAAAAAAATATTTCTCAGCTTTTATTTACATTTGAGCAAAAAGTATCATGTCCAGAATTATTCATACCCTTTACAAACTGTCACAGTCTCTGGGAAAATCCAAAGTTCCATACCATTCCAAATAGTCAAAGCTGTTCTAAAGCATCCTAATTACCCTGATTAATTGGAAATAGCTGTTTTGATCAACTCAACAGGTGAAAAACAGCAGCTCTCTGCAGGTGGTCTGTGGACATTCATGGCTAAGACAAAGGAACTCAGTGAGGACCTGCAGCTGTGCATTGTGGCTGCTCACAAGTGAGGAATGGGCTACAAGGCCATATCCAAATGTTTTCAAGTTCCAGTGGCTACAGTGCAAAGTATTATTAAAAAATACAAGATGTTCCGCACTGTGGAAAATCTTAGAGGACGTTGTCGGAGCTCAAAAGTGAAACCTGTGTTGGCCAGGAGAATAGTGAGAGAGGTGAAAAAGAATCCAAGGATCACCACCAAGGCCATTCTGGTGAATCTGGGCTCTGCTGGTGGCAATGTCTCAAGGCAGACAGTCCAACGGACACTGTTGGGTTCCACGGATGCAGACCAAGGAAAACGCCACTTCTCCAGGCACTTCTAAGGCATGCCAAAGCTCATTTGGCCTTTGCAAGTGCTCATCTGGACAAAGAAGAAGGTTTCTGGTCTTCAGTGTTATGGTCAGATGAAACAAAAATTGAATTATTTGGTCACAATGATGTTGCCTTCATTTGGCATAAAAATGGAGAAGCCTTCAACCCAAAGAACACCATCCCCACTGTCAAACATGGTGGTGGGAACCTAATGCTTTGGGGGTGTTTTTTTAGCCAATGGACCATGGAACCTAATCACAGTAAACAGCACCATGAAAAAAGAGCAATACATGAAGATTCTCAACATCAGGCAGTCTGCAGAAAAACTTGGCCTTGGGAACCAGTGGACATTTTAGCACGACAATGACCCAAAACATACAGCAAACGTGGTGAAGAAATGGTTAGCAGACAACAACATTAACGTTTTGCAGTGGCCTAGCCAGAGTCCTGACTTGAATCCAATTGAGAATCTGTGGAGGGAGCTAAAGATCAGGGTGATGGCAAGAAGACCCTCCAACCTGAAAGATTTGGAGCTCATTGCTAAAGATGAATGGGCAAAAATGCCTGTGGAGACATGCAGAAAGCTGGTCTGCAATTATAGGAAGCGTTTGATTGCTGTAATAGCCAATAAAGGCTTTTTTCTATTGATTATTGAGAAGGGTATGAATAATTCTGGACATGATACTTTTTGCTAAAATATAAATAAAACCTGAGAAATATTTTTTTCCACAATGATGCCTCTTGTACATCGTCTTATTATCTTTGGGGAGACACCTGTGTCATTTCTGCTCAAAAAAGAACTTGCTTGTTGAACAAAAGTAACTTTAAGTCAAAATTCGGCAGGGGTATGAATAATTATGGGCTTAACTGTATATATATATATAGATATAGATATATAGATATATAGATATATGCATTTATTTCTGCAGCTCCTAAATTCTTGACTAAAACGCAACTGAAAGAAAATAAAATGCCATTTTGGAAATGATGTGACTTACCTCTTTTGTAGCTCATGTATTATTTGTCTCGCCTTACATACAAGGCTGCAGTCTTTGATCAGACCTGAACTAAAGGAATAAATAATATAAAGATGAAATGCTATGACTCCATATGTGGAAGTCTGTGTATGGGGATGAAAGAGAACTTCCCCTTTGATAGTCCACTCGCAGTGAACACACTCCTGTTTTATTTCCTGTTTCCGAGCTTAAGAGACAATAGTGATAATTTCTTCAAGAAACATATAAGACTTTGCCATAGTGAACACCTATCTGGTCTTTAAGTCTGATGTCATTAGCCGTGTCCGGGTCCAAACTCTGCTTCAGGTCCCAAAGTCAAACGAACACTGTGGCATCACTGAGAGTTACAAACCGTCTAAATTCTTTCATCTTTAATAAAATGATCAGCGTTGCTGCTTTACCAGGTGTAACAATTAAGTTTAACATCCAGGCATCCGTGAAAACAAAATGTATTAAGTTAGCAAGAAGTTAGCGCTAGCTTCCACCTAAACATGATATAGCATGTTCTGACTGAGAGATTTCTGAAACATTCAAACGTACAGCTCTGCTATCACTTCCAACATAAATGAAGACAGAAAACTAAACAGCAGTGACGTTTGTAGGGTTACTGAAGTTGGGCTAGCTGCTATATAATGATGTGCTACGTGATCGCTAGCTACACAGCTATGTTAGCAGCATAAACACAGTGAAGCTGGAGGATGAACGCTAACTTTTTTCCACTCGATAAAAGTTAACGTGAGGGTTCCCGATGGTTAGGGACAAATGCAATCGCATGGCAGGATGCTGTAAACAGACCAAACTTCAGTCAGGAGAACAACTGAGATAATCCATCCACAATACCAGGTTAGTCATTAATATACTGCTGCATGGGCTGTGCTGTAGTTACATCGTAAGGTTTAAAAACTGAGCTTTAAAATGAACAGTGGTAATAAAAACCGAGAGAAGCCGACAGTGATCACTGACTGTTTTTAGGGGCTTGTACAGATTAAATAGAACAAGATATAAAACATTAGAACATGTTAAAAACACAACAGCGGTAATAAACACAGAGTAGTTTGGACCCAGAAGCAGGGTTCATCATGTCATCACTTAAAGACCCGGATCCTTCAGTATTTGTCGATGTAACATGGATATCAAGTGACTTTTTGTTTTAAAGGGATCTGCATCATGTTTACCACCTTGTTTAAGGTGTTAGCTAGCTAACATTTGCTTATCATAATCAATATTATGTTGATCGAGTACTCATTAATTCAACAAACATTGTGCATGTACTGATATGAAAAACTCGTCTTTTTAAAGGAGAATGGTTGTAATGGATAAAGCAGGCTGACATTAAGCTTCTGGAATGGTCATCCTAATCTCCAACCTCAATCCTACTGAAAGTCTTTGAACAACACTTAAAGGCCAGGCCACTGCCACTAAACCAACCAACTTAAATTCTGCCAAGACGAGTGGTCAAATATCTAGTCAGAATCTTGTTGAGGTGCAACTTGCTAAGGGCCATTTAACCAAACACTAGCACAGTTATATGTACACGTTTTAGCCTGTATGTATCCCTTTGAACCTGGGTGGGTTTTAACCATCAGTCCATTTTCTTCTGCTTATCCAGGTCTGTGTCACGTGCCAATTAGATTAGATTAGATTAGATAGAACTTTATTAATCCCTAGGGTGGGTTCCTGCGGAAAATTCAGTATAAGAATTAATTCGATCCATTAGTTCAACCACTTTCCAACCGACAGGAAAGTGGTTGCTGGCAGTTTCTAGATGAAACTGTTTGCAAAGAGGTATATGGTACAAAAACCTTTGGTCTCACTAAGCAGTAGTGAAACTGTGAAAAGTGCAGCTCAAACCAGAAACAGTAAAAAAAACATGCTGTTTGCACACTTTTACTCTTACTGTGATCATTCTCCTTTCCTGGTTTATGTCACATTTCTTCCACTTAGTGAGTTTTCAGACACGTCAACCTCCAGTCGCCAGATGGATGCTGACCCGTCTCTAGGCCTTGAAGACTGAGGCCTTGTGACCTGATGTAACCTCTCTTTGTTTAACAGGTTTAACATATTACTAGCAAGTTTAGCCTAACGCTTTACTAAGAATGTTTTATGTGATAACCAACATGTCATGTCTTAGTGAACCTTCCTTCAGTCAACGTGCCACCACGCTGAGTTTATGCTAAACGATTTCCTGCAGTCACCGATGCCATTTTCACATCATAACTATTCACGCTGCCACAGTTTTACTGGCATGAGAGTTTCTCTTTCAAAGCTCAGTACGACTCTTATCCTGCCACAGTATATCATTCAGTGTAAGCCTCGCTCTCCTCCTCATTACAGCCTCTCATAAGGTCAGGCAGGCCCTCAAGAACAATATGGCAAGAGAAGACAGATGGGGAGAGACAGGCAGCCACTCAAACAGACAGGCAGAGCTGTGTCAAAACTGAAAGCTGCAGCTTTGCCATTCCGGCATGAGGAGCCATAAATGGGTCTCTTAATTAAGGTCCCTTAGCCCCGTGCATGTCGCCAAAGGCTGGTGCTGCTGCTGACATCCAGCTAATATGGTTTTTATAAGGGCCTGGAGAAGGATAGTGAGGGATAAGAGAGGCACGGAGCAGTGAGGGAGACAAAGGAAGTGCACATCCTGACGGGCCACGTAAAACATGGAATTCTTTGAAATAAAGTCCGAGCATCACTCTGGTAGTGCTGCTGAAATCGGTAGAAATAAGAGCTAGAAAAGGGCGTTTAAGCCAAAAATACACTTTAATTTTTACGGTGAGCCATTAAACTACAGCCCCAAACTGTTCTCACATGCTTCTGCATAGCCGTGGTTAATTTATCAGATGGTAGCTTTACCTGGCAGAGATACACCGGACCTCATTCCTGTTCACTCTTTGAGTTGTTGAGAACTTTCTGAGAGTCATCGTCGCTGCGGTTTGTTGCACCTCATCTCAGAATGCTTTACTGGTTTGATACCTGTACTAGTTAGGAAGTACCAGGTTATGTTTTTACTTAACCTAACATTAGCAGTCAGGATAAGTGGACACATGAAGGTGGTAGTCAGTTAACCCTGGGCTTCCTGATCTAGGTACAAGTACATTCATACGAAACCAGGAGAGGGCAGCTGATAAACAAAGGAAGACTAAACTAGGATTTTTAGGCAAATATACAGAGATTACACACAGAATAAGGAAAGAACAGCTTCTCCACATAGATCAGCAATATGACAGTACTTTAGTATTAACAGCACTGAGTGAATCTATGCACACTTTAAGCAATGTGGTCCATAAAACTCTAAAGGAGCTGTTATATTAATAAAGTTTAGCCTATTTGAAGTCTGGAGAGAAAGCTGGCCAACTGTGCAAGTTAACATCTCATCAATATCACATCTCTGACATGAAGTCCCCGTGAGAATCTGACAGGAAGTATTTTATTAAAATAATCTTTTAAAGACAGTTTTTATTCTCAGTGGTGTTTAACAGTATGTAAGCAGACTGTTAGAAACTTGTTCACAGCCAACAGAAAATACAGAAATAATTAAGTTGCCTCTAAGAGTTTATATTCCATATCGATCATCGGGGAAATGCAATGACATTCGAAGCTACTGGAAAACTTTAGGCCTTCCTGCTGTCGGCACACAGAGGTCTGAGGGATCTTTCGTGGATGGTGGCACCATTTTCCAGAGTTTCGATTGGTTAGTAGGTGGTGATTTTTATTTGGCTTCATTTTTCATTAGACGAGGTTGCTAATTTGTAAAATCACAAACTTGTGACACTCCCCCCAGCTGAGCTCACACAGCTACAGCCTGCAGTCGATGATACCCGAATCTCTTCAGGTCTGCAGGTCTCGTTTTCGGGAGGCTGCATGGCCCCATTTTGCTGTGGATTTCTTGACAACTACAACAGTCTCAATATCACTGCTGCCGTAACCCACCGGTGGCTTTGTCTTTCTTCTCACTTGCATGTGAATACTTGTCTGAACCGGTCCAAATGTAGGCCAGGCCATCAAGCGGGCCAAACGCGGGTGAACGCAGCGTGCTGAACAAGCTCTGCTGAGCGGGAATGCAGAGAAACGTACTCATAGCAGTGGCTGGCACTGCTGTGCACTCAGCACAAAATTATGAGACTGTCAAAGGTGCTGACAGATGAGCCACACACATCTCAGTGCTGATGACAGAAATGTTTACTGTGAATAGATAACAGATGTGATGCTGAATTATTTATTTCAATAATGTCTTCCATTCCTGTAACGACACCGCTGACGGCCGCAAGCAAGAGATGTACAGAGAGAGATGGAGGGCGAGAGACATGTGCTGTCAGCTATAGACGTGCCATTGTCACTCCTAATAAACCATGGCAGCCTGGTGACTAATTAGCCATAATTTTGCTCATTGGGGCTTTGAGAAATGTTTGAAAATCTTGCCCGAGTCACAGGCTCTCTGCCAGGAGGAATGTCACAGCCAGGCTGGGTCTAAGCGATGCTGGCACGGCATCAAGAGAGGCTGGCGTGTCGTCGAAAAACTCCCCGAATGCCCCCAGCCCTGCAAGAACTCGACAACAGTTGGAGAAAACTTCAGGGACAGCGCGGTTTAGTCTTTGGCCTCGATGACCTTGATGGAAATGAGGAGGAGCTCGTTGGTATGAATGCTGTCTGAATGTGTCCCCAAGGCTCGAATACACATGGAACTACTTTCAGGAAGTAGCCACTTAGTAATGCAAAGGTTATCACTACGCAGCTCAACAGTCACGCCAAATACGAGGCAATCGCAGGGAGGGGAGGCAGCTTTTAGAACAATGTGCTCCGTGGTCGGATAATCAAGTACATCTGCAAATGTGCTCCGAATAGCAATTCCACAGATTGTTTCCACACCTAGTTTTGTGGTGGCGGTCCATAAATATGTCTGCTTTGCAATCTAAATATCTGTGACAGCAATAATGAAATAGAGTTTAAGACAAGGCTGTAAATAAGGATTTCGTAGCTCTGTTTGCTGCAGCGTACACTGGATATATCTCTGGGGGGCAGAATGTGATATTGGTTACAGCAAGACAATATTTATGGGGTGGTTATATATCACCAGGTAGTGTGAAGACTTTCCAAATGTTTATGGCATTTAAAGGTCAGCGAGGCTAAGAGAAAAAACAAAAATACCGTGTCCATGTTTACCCGTATTTTAGCTGACTCGACCAAAAACTGCAGCTCATGCATTGACTTTTCATAACTGAGCATTAATAAGTAAGTAGTTAAAAACCCTCAGGCTGATTCAGATTCAGTTGGTTTAATTAGAATATGAGTCAGATGAAGATGTTCCCTGAACCTTGCCTGAAAACCATAAATTTGAGCGGTCTTTACTTCAAAGTCATCTCCTCGTGCAGCTCTGGGTGCACTCTCAGCTTGACTGCTTTTATAAAATCCCTCAGTAGAAGTTTTGGCCTAAGTTTCAGGCCCAGAGACCAGCTGATGACCCCCAGCAACCACCTGTCGCTAGGGAAATTTGTACTCCTGGACCAGCAGGGCAATTGTTGCTGGGTGAAATTAGTTGCAAAGATTTTGCTACACCACAAACCTTGTGATTGCTTTGGCTGCTAGCAGGTTGCCATGGTCACCCACAGTTTGCGTGCTCTGTGCTGCAGTAAAACTTTAAAAATGTGCTGCAAATGGAAAACATTCACCTTCAAAGTAAAAGTTGCGTCTTACTGCTCCAACAAAAGGGACAGCTTTTAGTTTGAAGGCGAGTGGTCTCCCACTCTTCCACCGCGAAACGACTGACAAGTGCCAACAATGTCCGCCAGTGGCCTGCAGCTGCAGAATACTCCTTTTTCCATAGTGACCAGTGGTTTCCAGATGGTTGCTGACCAGTCTCTGGGTCTGTGTGACTGGGACCTCTTCAAGTGTCCAAATGATCTGAGGCAAATCTGTTGAATGGTGCAGGTCGTGAATAAAGACTGTGTATCATATGTTTCACAGAAATGAGTCAATCTTTATTCTCACAGAAAGAGCGAGGGACTGAGATGCTTGTTGTTGGATTCCATCAGCCAGTTTCCCTTTGGATCGTACCCAGCCTGCTGCAAAGAATGTGGGTTTGATCGACAGAGCCGCACATCGCAGGGTAGCAGAGGAAAACGCTCTGCAGTCAGAGCTCCGAGATGCTGGATCCATGTACCGAGGAAATAAGCTCGGCCGCTGCAAGTCTCATCATCAGAGAAAGAGCGACTGCAGCTTACTCGACCGACTATGAGTTTTGTTTTTTTAAACATTGTCTTATTCAGATTTTTGAGTAGTGTAACTGATAGCATCTATAGTTATTTTTCACACTTTTATTTTATGGAAACATTTGATAACTTTTACATTTTCTGTCATTTCCACTCAAATAAGACTGAAATGAAAGTGCTCAAGGTTACAGACCGAGCTTTTATGCTCAAATAAAATCCAATTAATACCAGATGTGATAAAGCCCACCTGACATTTTTTACAAGCCTGTATCACTTTGTAATTACCAAAACACTCGCTGGGTCGGACTGCCATTGTGTGTTCAGCTCTGTGTTGCTGTGTATTCAGAGTTGATGGCGCTCAGCTGTTTGAGAGGATGTTGGCTCTAAAAAACGCTGAACAACAGTAATTTATACTTTTGTGAACATATGCACTGGCAGAACTGTTAAAATGAGTGACGAGGACGCTACGTCACAGCCAGAAACGTGTATTTATACTTCACGTTTCAGAGAAGCCTCCGTATGATGGCTTTATGCTGCTGTAGGTGCCGACACGCTATGTGGGACAGTCATGTGATCCAACTGGAAAGCAGCCCATCATCCCCGGCTCGGACTAATGAGACGGATGAATCCAGACAGCTCGACAGTCACCGGTTACAGCCGAGCTGCCCAGAACCTTCTGATTCTGGTCCCCCGATCAACGACTTTGCCCACAAAGTTCTTTTAACAAGTACTGAAGGAAACTCGTTTGGCAAAATGATAATATTTGAGAATCATTTACACTATAACTCTGCATCACCCAGCTAAGCTGCTGTGTTTTCAGTGTGACTGCTGGGATTTAATCGATTTCATCGCCCAGGGTTGCCACCACACACTCGCTCCATCTTTGTCCGTGTCACAGGCCGTGTTACCACAGCTCACTGCTTTAAATAACCAGGAAAGGCAGTTTTTCTGACTGCAGCACGTGGGCATCCACCTGAGACAGCAAAAAATAAAAAAACTTTTCCAAAACTGACATTGTTTTTTTGTTTTTACTTTTAAACTACATTTGTTATCCTTTTGTTCCCTTGATTTTATGGCTACACGTTAATGTTATTACCATTATTATTCTTATGATGAATCATTTGACATTCAAGCATTTCAGGAGCAAACCTCCGGTGCCGAACCTTCCCATCGCTCATCGGCTCCTGCTCCCTTTGCTCCGAGGAGTTTTTTATGTGCGATCAGACTGCACCGCTCCTGCACTCACAGATGACTTCAACGCATTTTTTTCAGAGTTTTATGCCAAAATGGAGTGATCCGGGAGCCATTTGTTAACACACACCCCCTGTGTTCTGTATTTAAGTTGAACACTGCCTGGAGCGAGACATCATGTAATTAGACTCATAGGTGAGAGACATTGTGCAAGCCTAGCAAGACTTTGGCTAATTAAAATCTGGAGTTACTCCAATTAAAAGGAACAATGTGCCAGTCTAGCAACTGTGAGGCCCCCAGAGTCACCAAAACGGTTATTCAGATTTATGGCTTCATTTAGGTTATTAGATTTTGAGTGAAACGCTTTTTTCCTCTCAAATATTCATTAAAAGCTGATGTAGGTAAAATCTCTCAGAAAAGTGGATTAAATGAGAGTAATTTCAAACCAGAGAAGTGACGGGCTTCCCATTGGTCCTCTTTAATTTTCCAAACTCCCAGAAAGTGATCAACAGGGTGGAGGAGAAGTTTTCTCAGCTGTACCGCTCCACACAAGAAGCAGTCGTGTCAGCGGTGCAGCAGTGAGGACACAGTTTAAAAATGTTGGGTCACTCTGAAAGATTTCAGTTTAAAACACATCAATCTGGGACAGAACACAGTCAGTCTACTAAACTGAACAGGAGCACTACGACACTAAGGACTGATCAGGGACACGATGAAGCCCCCGAACACTTAAACTACAGCCTGTAACTCAAAAACTCATTTTCCTGCATAAACCCCACGTTTCAACCCTCAGGCTGCAAAAGCTCTGACCTCATCAAAAAAGCAGATGGAAGAAGGCCCTGAAAACAAACAAACACACAAACACACCAAACAAACCCAGCAAAACAGAGACTAAATAGGAAATATCAGCACAACCAGTCTAAAAATTGCTTACGATGCTGATCAAACGTTGCAAACATCCAGGAATGAACAGAGTTTGGCCCAAGTCACCTGCAGGTCATGTTCTGGAGCAGGTCCAGACAGCGGTGGCATTGTTAAACTTGTGCCTCCCTGATAGAGTTGGAACTCCTCCACCCTGTGACAGAGCTGCCCCCGAGTTTGATTTTTATTTAGTGGAGGAACTCGGCCACTGACCCCAAAGAAATTTAGCATAGCCTGGCTCTGATGCCGAGTGACACAAATCTGAGCTTTGTTGTTAAATGAATAATTATCATAATTATTATTATTAATCTCTGGCTCTGTGTCTTTGTCCCGTCTTCCTCCCCTCAACCCCAACCGGTTGTTGGGGTGTTCTCTGCATTATTGTGGGGTCTCGATATAAAGTGCCGCTGTTGACGTGATTTGTTGCTATGTAAATCAAATAAAATTGAAACTGAAAGCAGAGTTTGGTAAAGCTTTCTACTTGCTACTGGACTTTAATAACAAGCTATGATGAGTCCATATGGATGTGAAAGCATCACTTCAGTTGGACATTGTGTTGGGAACAACAGAAACTTTATCAAACTGATGAAATGTTCACGTGTTATACTTTTTCTTTTTTTCTTTTTTTTTTTTTGTCTGTCCCATTTGGTTCTTTAGCCGTCAGAATTGTTGTCTGAAGACCAACAAGGATACCAAATGGATTTATTTTGCCAAATGGATCATCATGGCATTGCCGTATTGGTCCATTTGATCAAACTTTGTTGTTATTATTTATTTTATTTTCAGTTGTTACAGATGGGACAGACATGACTGGGGATAGGAAAGGGAGAAAGAAAGAGAGGAAGGAAAAGAAAAACAGAAGGGAAAAGGGACAGTGAGAAAGGGCACTTACAAAGACAAAGAGAAAAAAAACCTCCTGGATCACCTGTTGAGAGAAAAAAAAGAGAAGACAAGCAAAAAAAACCAAACAAAAACAAAGCAACATACTAAACACAACACCATCACGTTAATCTAGCTGAGTGTGAACAGCAGTAAATACTAAATATTGAATGTTGTTGTGCAGCACGCAGGACAGACAGCGCACAATTCACGTGTTATACTAAAAGCAGTGTTTTCAGTCAGTTCAGCAGTAACCGTCACAGCTCGCTTCTTTAACAGAGGTTATCAAGGGCGACTGGACTGCAGCCCAAGACTGCTCGACAAATCACTAATCCCGCCTCATAACTTGCAGGCTCCACTGTCGTGACAAAACCAGCACAAATATGAATCATAAACTCTGGACATGCCGAAGAAAATCACTGTGCAGGAGATTTGGATCTTTAATACCCAACCCCATACTGACTGAGCAGGCAGGTGCGTGACCCCTGAGAGGCGCTGTGCTGGCAGTGGTAAAATCATCCCGCATTTGTCTTACTTTGGCCTCCAGATGCTCCAAAAGGGGAAAAATCTGCAGCACTGCTTGCTTTGCAGAGGTTTCGTGATCTTTATGGAAGTACCGATCATGTCACAGTTAAAGGAATTATCACCTTTCATATGCACGACAAAGAAAGCACGCGGCAGTTTCTAAGTTTCTCCGAGTGTTTGTTCAGCGAAGAGCAAACAGGAGGCGTTTGTATGTGAGGGTGGAGGGCTCCATGCTTATTTTTCTTCCCCTAGTTTATGCACCACCCACAGAGATCACAGCGCTCATTTAAATACTGTTTGTCCTCGTACACACGTTTCTACTCTGAGAGCGTCAGTGAAAGTATGGAGGGCTTTAACATCTGAAGGAAATAAGAGGTAGGTTCATCGTGATCGGCAGCTTCGTCCCAATCTCCAGTGCATCAAACAACTTGTCCTCCAACCTGAAGCTCGTTCCTGGGATGCAGGAGCAGGCAGTGCTGAGGTTGTTGCTCAAAAAAGGAAAAAGTAAATTTGTCCTCTTTTTAAAAAAAAAAAGCATTTCTTTCTACGTTACACTACATGTTACTCCAGGACATCAAAATAACACTATGTTTCCCAAATATCCACACTTCTCTCTGTCCTTATAAGAACACAGAGTCTTGTTTTAGCGGCCTGGAGGAACGACGGCCAGTACAGGACGAGTACAAGATGTGTTGAATCCTGATGTATCTGACAGGTTTTTTTCTGGCAGCTGTTAGCAGATCAACAGCTGCTTTGTCTGAACTCTCCATGTGTTTATAGACCTCTCTGCATTCAGTCATAATTATTATTAATCTCTGGCTCTCTTCCACAGTGTGTCTTTGTCCTGTCTTCCTCCCCTCACCTCTAACCCGTTGCGGCAGATGGCCCCGCCCCTTCCTGAGTCCGGTTCTGCCGGAGGTTTCTTCCTGTTCAAAGGGAGTTTTTCCTTCCCACTTTTGCCATGGGCTTGTTCATAGGGGTCGTTTGATTGTTGGGTTTTCTCTGTATTATTGTTGGGTCTTTGTCTTCTAATATAAAGCACCTTGAGGGGACTATCGTTGTAGTTTGGTGCTCCATAAATAAAATAAAATTCATCTCCAAAAGTTGATTCTGTTCATCTAGACGTAGCGTTTTGTGGGAGAAACGTTTCGTCACTCATCCAAGTGACTTCTTCAGTCTCAGCTGACTGCAGGTTTCCCCAAACCTTATAAACAGTACATTTGCATAATGACTGAAACCAGCCCACTGAGGGAACAATGGGCTGTGAGGTCAGTTCCTTAATCATAATTATGCAAATTCCCATGACCATTGATCAACAATCACTGACCAAAACCCACTGATCAAAGAACACTGATCAATTTCCATGAGTACCATTCACAGAGAGTTGGGGAATGGCTGCAATCACAGCGTTGTAAGATGCTGTGATAAATAAAATTCAGTTTTTTAATTTCTGTTTGTTCAGAATTATGAACAAAAGAAAAACAAACTGAAGTAAATACCAGAATCTGCTGTCAGACAAACCGTCGTCTCTAAACATCGACTTGAGCTCCGCGTTCGACAGTCGGCGTTCCGTAACAAGAAAATGTAACGCTGATCTTGGTTTTTGAATGAAACAGTAATTTCACTGCTCAGAAAATGTGACTTGTTCACGAGTAAAAGAAGCATTCATGTTGACATGATGACATCACGTGATGTGATTGGCTTATTTCACCACATCCTGGACCGAGATGTGCTGACTGTGGAGGTCATCTGAGTACAGTGTCAGTTTGAGATGGTACACTGTGCTGATAAAGGAAGAGGCGTGGTCAGCAGCAATACTCAGGGAAGCTGCGGCGTTTAAGCGATGCTCGGTGGGTCACCTAAAATCACCTGTCTTCCACCTGCTGATGCTCGATTTGATTTCAGCAGAAGGTCTGGACCGTGTCTTGTTGCTGCCATGTGATTGGCTGATTAGAGATGTGTGCTGAGGAGCAGATGAACAGGTGCATCTTACGAGCACTGCATGTGGAAACATCTGCATTTTCCCCCATTAAATTTCATTTAATGTGGCTTTTTTCCACAGCGGTGAAACTGAAGGACGTGAAACTGTGTCCACGTGTTAGACACGTCCACTCCTTCCTCTCTGTAACTCCTCCTGACTAACATGAGATGTGCAGATATGTTTCCAGGATCATTTTTCACCTGCACCTTTCATCTGAGGTTAAACTTTGTTTTTGGCTCAGTATCTTTCTTTTTGCTAACTTTTTTAAGTCTTTCTAGGCCTCCTGCCCATTTCCCCTCACTTCACTCCTCTCGCCTCATCCACCAGTGTTCAATGTCAGTCTGCCAGAAAAAAAAGAAACTCTTTAATTAAGTTTACTGCTCTGGAGACTTATCCTCTCATCAGAGTCTTCTCCCTCTCTTTGCAGCGCTCTCAATAATGTATTTCTCTCTCTCTGTCTCTCTCTTCTCATTCACAATATCCCTTCTCTTCCACCTCCACTCATTCACTTCTCTGCCATCACTCTCATCTCTCCATCCTGCTTCTCTCCTTTCTCTCTCCAACTCTCCATCCCACTCACATTCCCATCAGGCAAATTCAAGCATTCTTCTTCTCTTCTCTCCCACTTTCTCCTCGTCTGCTCTACAGCTCTCGTGTTCCCAGCGCTCTGATTGGCACGCAGCAGATGTTAGACAGCTGTTGCAGAGGAGATAGGTTGCTCATTTTTGCCTGTTCAGCCTCCAACCCCGTTACCTCGCCTGCTCCCCGTCCGTCTCCGTCCGTCTGTCCAGCTTTCTGTCTTTACTCTCAGAGGAGAGCAGGACCCGTCCTGTCTCTTTGACCCTGAATCTCTCTCTCTGGTGCTTTGTTGTTTGGCATCAAGCCTTCTACACACACACACACACACGCACGCACGCACGCACGCACGCACGCACACACACACACACACACACACACACCTCTGAGCTTTAGAAAAGTTTGGACTGATGCTTTTCAAGGTGAATTGCCAAAGTTGACGCTCGTGTTGCAGGCTGGCTGCTGGAAAAGCAGCATTGATTTCTCTAAACTTTTTTTTTCTGATATCGCCGCAGACCTGAGGTGAAAAATGACATTTCAGAGACATTTCTGAAAAATCACCACGACAGTCAGCGCGTGGTTGCTCGGCTGAGGTCGGCATATTTTACCACTCGAGCACAACTCTGGATCAGTTATGGACGTAACACATTATTGCAGTCACATTACATCTTTTTTAAATCCAGAAATGTAACCTGTTAGGTTACTAAATTCAGTAATCACATCACAGTTACAATTATTAAATGGACCCAAGAAGTTAAAAACATATATTTTCATATTTTCTGTTTATCACTTTATTTTGAAAATACAAGAATGAGGATGCAGGTGCTCAAACAAGAGGAGCACGCCAAAACATTCCTGTGCCAAAGACTTACACACCAAACAAGTATTCTATCCCAGGTTCAACGATGTCAATCATTTTTCCACAGTCACGGTGGGAAAACTCAACACGGTCACATTTTGGAAAATGCAGCCTTTGGGACTTCACGACAGTCCATAAAGCATGAGGATGTCATTCTGGACGTCCCGTGTTTAAATATTTGATTCCATCCTTTCAAATAAATCAATATTGTTTTAATTAAACGGCATTAAGTTTTTTTCACAAGCCAATAAACTCTGAGCCACTCTAATCTGAGGGTTGTTGGTTTGGACACTATTATTATTAATAATAATTAATGTTTTCAGCAGTGCAAAAACTGGCCTCGTAATAATGTCAGGAATTTTTGGTGCCTTAAATAAAATAAGATATATATGTAATCTACACTGACTTTGACCTTTGACTGGACCTGAGACTATTTATATATTGTTGAATATAAAAACTCTAATTTTAATACGGCACACAAATACAATCAAAGGTTTTAGTTTAGTTTTTTTTTCGACAGATGCTGTTTGCAGGTAGAACCAGTGTCTCAAATGGAAACCAGTGAGCAGTTTATTTTGAAAGACCTGTTGGTTTTCTTTTGAATATTTATTATTGCTCATTAATATGACAAAAGTATTTCTTATCAGATTACTGGGTTATTAAAATAATCAGCTTGTCGTGCGTTGCATGTCAGAGTCTCGATGGAAGTGTCACATTTTTCCTCGATTACTTCTGATCACTGAAATATACTTGAGTTCACAAACCAGACCTTGAACACCTGAAAACATTGTTTTTAAAGGAGAACAGACTCAATTGTTTTCTCATCAAAGGTTAGATATGAAGATCAATAATTCTCATGCTTGTACAATAAATTCAAGCGTGCAGCGAGCAGCTGATCAGCTGTCATAAAAAGGATTTCCAGCCTGCCCAGGTCGGTCTGATTTAGCCACGCCACGCTGAGCCATGCCGAGTCGTGCCGCGGTGACATGTGTTTCCATTACAGCATCACTGCAGGAGGCCAAGCTGTGCTAATGCGGTCCTGCTCAGCAGCAGCAGCGACCATACGTGGACGTCAGTCTCCTCCTCTCAGGTGTTTCTGGCAGCTATATTTGTGTCTGTGCTGAAGATGTGTCTGTTCAGCTGTCGGGACCTTTACAGCGTCCACCTGAATCTGTTCTGAGTGGATGAAATAGTTTTCCTAGAGTTTCCTTTGGAGCCCGGTCCTCTAAGGGTTCCTAGTCTGTGGGGGAACGTCAGCAGAAATGCAGCTTTGCCAACGGTGAGTCGGCCGAGCCGGTCTCTGACCTGGTAACGGTTATTTTTACAGGATTTTCTCTGGGTGTTTGTTCTTAGGTCAAAGCAAATCGATTGTGTGCAATATCCGCAGTACTGCACTGAAATTAAAGCTGGGACATCGATTATACTCATAGTAAGAATAGAAAGCAAAGTGACAATCAACAGAGAAAAGCAAGAAAATTTAAAAAAAGTGGAACCAAATCATCTTTTAATGTTACAGTTACAGCAGAATGGAATCAGCTGGGTTGTGTGGTCCTATGGTGGCTGCTATAGGACAAACAAGTTTTAGTCGTCAACTGAGATCAAAAACATTTAGAGGCTACCCTTTAACGGCCGCAGCTCTGGCTATCAGTTCACTGTTTACCTCAGCTGCCAATGCCGGGTGACGAGTGCCCACCTTCATTATTCTGGAGGCGTCTGAGAGAAGTCAGTGAAGCAGAGAAGCTCACGTCTGACTGATGACAGTGATACTGAGGCGAGCTGCTGAGGATATGCTCAACTCTATTCAAATATGGTGCGGAAACATGGTTGCAACCAAAAACCACAAACCTGCTCTTATAATTAATGTATTAAAAATACATAAGTTTATGAGAATATATCTGTTTGTTGGAAGACACTATTCTATGTATATTTATGAGTATCCTTTATTAAATAACCTTAAATAAATTGCAGACTGCACCTTTAAAGCCTCAGCTCATGCTTTGAATGAACAAACTTTATTACAATCCTGCAGCTTATACAGGGGACAGTTAGTGAAAGCAGAGCAATATTAATGAGGCTGTACAACAGTTACTTTACCATAACACTGCAGTTCCTCCTTAGTACGACTAATGAACCATAATGACACTACAGCGTACAGTAAGTCCAAGTGCTGCACAGTCTCAGTGCAGTTAAGTGGCAGCGATGCGGTTTTATCAGAACTTACTGCTCCGCTCTCGTGGAGGTGCCGTGGGTTTAATTTAACGAAACATCTGTGTTGGGAGGTGCCCGTTCGATAACCCGTATACCAAACTAATTACACACACACACACACACACACACACACACACACACACACACACACAGGAACTGGCAGAAAAGATGAGGAAATGTGTTCATCTGAGTTTAATAGAGCAGCACAAAAGGTGGTTGCATAAGAAGCTGATGTAAAGGCTGATTCACAATGAAGCGTACCAAAAGAATATATCGATACAGAATCTGAGTGCATTCAACCTCTTTACAGGAAGGAAGCTCTCTTTCTGGTGAGAGGCGAATGAATTATTCATCAGGAGGATTTTTAAGTGAACTCGGTGTTTGCTGTTTAACATGAAGGTTAACTTAGGGTGCACAGTTTTTTCCTTGTTTCATTCTTTGTGCTGATTTTCCTGAAGTAGAATAAACTGGATGCTTTGCTCTTTGTTCGTTTATATGTCAGTGATTGTCCGGATCCTGGGAGTCTGTTCAACTTCAGCTCATTCTCACCCCCAGAGCATACGTTACTGCGTGTTTCCCTCTGCTGTGGCTAACTTACAGCTAAGGTGCTGTGATGTGAGGCAGCAATCAGCCAACCTTTCTTTACCTTAAGTGTTTTTCAGTGCCAAAATCTAAGGAGCAAGTGGAGGTATAGAATAGAATAGAATAGAATAGAATAGAATAGGATAGAACTTTATTGTCATTGTAAGAGAGGAAGCAGAAAAAGAACCTGAGGGTAAGACATGATGTCCTAAATGGTGCAAACCCGGGTCATCTGGCTGCTAACCGTCCAGCAGTGAGGAGGTAAAATCTTATTTTCTGTTATGACTCAGAATTGCTGATTCTGTTTTTAGCTCGGTTTAATTTATGTTACTTTCCAAAGCAGGACGGCTCATTTCAGTTTATTTAGTTTCTGTTTTTCTAATTATTATGCTGCTGTGTGCAGAAGTCTTGAGCCACCCCCAGTTCTTTATATTTAATGACTTTCTGCTCAGTTTTTCAGCCTTTCCGAAGGTCTGGCAGATTTTTTCTCCTGAACAACAAATTTTGGTTTGAGCAGACTTGCTGAAAAGTCTGAAAGACAGAAAACAGTCAGAAGAAATTTAAAAAGTGCCCAGTCAGAGCCATAAAGGTTTCTGACATGTTGTAGGCTTCCACGAGTCTAAAACACCCGAGTATAAAATGGACAGCTGTACTATATCCAGTACAAATAATTAAGCGGCGGTTAAAAAGTATTCAAAGCGTCGGGAGCTGTGGGCTAAGCTCTTTGCTCGTTTCTTTGAGGCCTGAAACACTTTATGGATCACACGTTTTCTCCTGAATAAAGATCAAATACAGGAAAATGATCAGAAAAATGCTCCCTGATGTCCCGTCTAATTTCCAGGAAGAAACACCTCGACATCCATTAATCAGCTTCAGATTTTCCATTTTGATATGATTTGGCTCTCAGTCCAGTGGTTTTAATGTTTGTGTTAAATGGACTGCCCCAAACCTCAGAGATCATCTCTGCTTTAATCCCACAGATCAGAGAAGTCTGCACGCAGATTAATTTATGCAGCTAACCTGCAAAGTTAAAGGTTCATTTGGAAATGAACGTGGTTAGAGAAGAAAACCTGGTTAAATGTTTGTTCAGTTGCATTAACTGCTGGAGGGGAATTCCTAAAATGAAGCCTGAGGGGAGCTTCAGCTCAGCCGTCTCAGGACTAAAAATCAGAGCCTGAAAATAATGTTACAGCCTCGTACATCGGTTCTTTTCACCACCGTCTGGCACCTTTCGATCCTTTGGGTCAATTAAATTCCCCTTCTCCTGCTAAACCTTCTATTTTGCTCTTCAAACCTCACAGCTTTTGTAGTTGTTCCATCTTTTTTCATAAAAATCATCTACAGTTGGGTCCAATATCATTTTTGGGGTAATTTTTCCTCTGTACACCAACACAGTGGATTTCAGATCAATCAAAATGTGATTAAAATGCACACTTTGAGGATTTTTCCACTGTTTTCCACTTTGAGAGGTTCAAACATGATTGGACAAAGTAAAGTAAAATCCTTTGCAGTCAGTGATGAAGTCTGGAGCTCATGGACAGATGCTGTTTCCTCCCAGAGATGCTCTGCAGGTCGTTACTGCAGCACCTTCAGCTGCTGCTTGCTTTGGGTCTCTGCCTTCAGTTTTGTCTTCCATCTCACATTTCTGGCCCTGGAGTAACTGCTGGGTCGTGTTTGCAGTTTGCTTTGTGAAGCCGTTTTTCTGAACCACAGTAAAAATGTTGTCATCGTGCACTTCAGCCGTCTTTTCCCTGCTGCTGAGCTGCTGCTTTCCAAAGTGTCTGCTCTCGGATTGGTTTATTTTGGTTTTCCAGCCTAACTATGCTTCCTTTGCTTGTGCTCTTCCAAGTTCGCCTCTTGGAATCAGCTCCACATCTTTGATCTGCTTCATTTATCGTGTAATAACAGAGGAACAAACCTCATGTGCACATAAAACTGTAACGTATCTGGTAAGTTTTGGGCCTCTAAATGAATTCTCTCTAATATCTCTGTATCATCGTGGGGTCTACTGTACCTTACAGGAGACTACTGAACTGAACTTCATTTTTGGCCTCTGAAAATGAAGGAGCGTGTATAAAAACACAAAAAAGTTCATGCACTTCTTTTGTTAAACCATTCGACTCAAAGCTGAACGTCTGCACTTTATCCTCTGAATTAAAATCCACTTAAAGTTGATCTTACTTAATATTTCTGGCAATGAGACGGCCTAGTTTTAGTCGTCTTGCCAAATGTTGCAGTGCACTTTCTTTTTAAACCTGCACTCTCTCTTTTTTCTGCCCCATCGCTCCCTTTACACCATCTGCGTTTCTTGACCGACTGTCTCTGAGACATGACACCCATTGATTCAAAAGGAGGAGGGGGGGCAGAAAAAGACAGAGTGGAAAATCTTTTAAAGCCTTTGACGGTTCGTCTTTGATAGACGCCGGCACGTCCAGAGGCCAGCGGGGACAGAGATGGAGAGGAAGAGATTTCGGCGAGGTACACAGACCGCTGTGCAAACACACGCTGCGCTTTCTTAGATGTGCTCTGTTGCTTCCCAGGAACAAGCTCCCTTTCCCCTGAAGTCAACTCTGGGCTGTGCACCATCACCCCCACGCTCCCTCTCCCCTCGCAGTTCCTCCACGTTCCAATCATCCTGGAAACTCTGTATTCTGCATCAGGCCTCGGCATACATTAATGCCACGCTCAGAACACCTCTAACCCTCACTTCGCCGCTCTGATGCTCGTTACGAGCCGCAGGAACGCATCTGCTAAACAACAGCCACACAAATCTCTGCACAGCTGCAGCGTTTCTTTAATGTCCTGTGGATTTCAGAAATCCTCAGATTGTTAGTTTTGACTTACTGCTTTGCATGTAAGTTCACAGGGAGGCCGGAGCTGGGTAATCACATCGTATGACAGCTCAGACAAAAAGAGGCATTCTGTTTGTTTACATCAGCGATGGGTTAAAAAGAAGAACCACTCTGTACTGCAGAGGCTTTTATCTTCAAGCACATAATTGCTCAATCTACTGAGCCAATTGATGCAAAATGATGGTAGGAATTAAAGGCCAAACAGGGGAAGGCCAAAGCTGCAGATACATTTAGAGACGGGGAAATGGCCGAGACCTCTGCGTTCAAAATGCTGATTAACTGTTACAGCGACCGCTCGACCCGACGCTGTTCTTTAATACAGACTACACAGCATTCACAAACACTGATTATATTCCTCGCTGCTTGGAATGAATCACCATCAGTGACTCATGTAGCACTGCTCAGTTACAGGGAAAAAATCACAGGCATCATTTTTCACAAACTTTTTATCCAGTTCAAATGAAGAACTAATTGTTCTTCTTCCAGCTGCTCCTTCGCCACAGCAGATCATCTGCCTCCACCTCCTCCTATCCCAGCATCCTCCTCCGTCACACCAACCCTCTGCATGTCCTTCACTACATCCATTCTTTTCCTCCTGCCTGGCAGCTCCACCCTCCCTCCTCTGTCCCCTGTCGCTGTCCCTCTGACAGCAAACATCTGAACATCTTCAGCAGCTCTCACCGCCATCTTTAAACCTTCCCTTTCACTCTCACTTGCTGCTCTCCTTCTGACACAATCATCTCCACCCTGCCTGCTCTCTCTCCTTAACTTCTCTTGTGCACAGTCGATAGCCATCTACTCCTCGCGTGGTCACCTTTCCACCTCTCCCTCTCCCCTCTTAGAGCCACACTGCTGCTCTTTAATCATCACCTCTCTTAGTGCATACCTCCACCTCTGCAGCACCTTTCCCACGGCCACCCCAACACTAATATGTACATGCAAAAACAAATACACTTCCAGACAGCAGTGATTAAAACTCTAAAAATAAAAGTAAAACATAAATAAAATCTAAATTTAAAAAAACGACAACCTCATAATAGAATCAAACCCAAAAGTATTAATAGACCCTGGTTTGTGTGTTTTGATATACATCAGCTGCAGAAGTGTGCAGTGTGCTGCAGCACGGTAGCTCCTGCTGTAGACAGCAGTGTGCTCTGGCAGATAACTTTCTCTACATCTGGTCTTACTTGGCTCTGTTGCTTCTGGCAGGACTTCACGCTCCTGTTTCAGAAAGGCTAATGGGCTCGGTCAGCCTGACCACACTCCACTGCATAGCACCGTAATGAAACTCAAAATCTGCTACCAGGGATGAGGAATCTTTGCTTCCAGCCAAAGTTTTCCTCCTCCTCCCGGCCCCGGAGCACATTTTTCTTCTTCCTGAACAATGCGCTCCGTCCAGAGATTACTGCGTTCCTGCTGTTGCTGTCGTTGTGCGTCATGTCGTGTAGGCTGCATTTTACTTTGTTTGGGTGGCTGCTGATACCTCGGTCAGGTCTGTCTGGTAAGAGATTTAATCTCAACTGACCTCCAGGTAAAAACAAAAAAGCAAATAAAGATAAATTGATTGAGCAGCAAAATTTCTGACAGTTTTTAAAGACTTCAGGCTGAAATTGAACAGATTTCTGTGGCAGCATTTGATTTAGAGGTCTGTGTGACGGTAGGCAGCTCTGTCGGGTTTCATCACTGAGTATTATTGTTTCGTCCAGTGTAAGAGCAGAAGGTTTGTGGTGTTTGACTGTTTATTGCTGAAAAATACCAGATATACTGGATTTTTTCAGGTTATACAAAAAAGAAGCAGCAGAAAGTTGGAGCTCTGAGGAGGAGCTGAAGGCTCACAGGGATTACTCCAACACCCACGCTCTGTTCCATGTGAACATCGGGAACAGCAGATGACAGGAAATAAGTTTACTGTGCTGATAACAGGCCACGTATGCTACAAAACCTTCACCATCATCATCCAGCACATGTGTTTTTAGCTGATCTTCTGTTAATCAGCTCCACAGAATGAACCGTCACAGCGTCACACTCAGCACACACACTCAGGTGATGATGATGCTGTTCTGGTAATTTCTCAGTGATCAGATCTCGAAGCTCCAGGAGAAACTATACAGATGTTTTAACAGCAGTCGGCCCGCTCTGCAGAAAATACACAGCCATGGCAGATAAAACGCTCCAGAGGAACGCAAACTGTACGAGTGTGACACACAAATGTTTACGAGTTGGAGAGACACGTCTCTGATTTGCTGCTCGGGTTTGAAATAAGCATCGAGTTTCCAGAATAAAGAGAGGAGCTTCAGGAAGGGGCAGAACTTCAACCTCATCGATTCTCCACAGAAAGGAATGTGATCCCGCTGAGCTCATCTGCCCCAATAATGAACTCCAGTAAACACATAAATGTGAATGCATTACGTTATTGTCACACAGCCGTGCAGTTTCTCTTTACAGGGAGGTGAAGACGGCAACCCTGAACCATCCCTTAGTTATGCAGCAGTAGACTCTGGGAGGATTCCCACGATGCATTAAACATTTCTTCCTCACTGTGTTTTCATAACCAGTGTTGGTCAAGTTACTTGAAAAAAGTAATCAGTTACTAATTACTGATTACTTCCCCCAAAAAGTAATCCCGTTACTTTACTGATTACTTATTTTCAAAAGTAATTAATTACTTAGTTACTTTTTAAAAACACGATTTACAACCTGAATAGGTGATAACGCGATAGATCTTTCAGCCCAATTCTACTTTTCCTGCATAATTCATCATACAAAATGTAATCAAATGGAAACGTCTCTTTTTAAAACTTGTTTTATTAGTTTTAATCTTTTAACTTTATGCATCAAGCAAAAACTTAATTATATGCAACATTCTCTGACTGGAAGAAATTTGTTTAACATTTAAACCTATTTTCTGCACATTCCAGCACATAAAATAAAATCTGTTTTTGTGTTTACACTCACTCTTTCAAATAGATGCAAGTAAAACACAGCAGAAAATAAATAAAATCAAAGACTAGCGGTCCTGTTGCTCTATTTTCACCTGTAAAGCAGGAGTGGGGTAGGCGGAGGTTTACCCTGGTGCAGGTGTGCCGCAGCGGTCAGTGGAAGAATCCGCGAGTTTCTCTGTGAGTTTCACATTACGTCGTAGCGCACTCGCTGCTTGCTTGGAAGTTTAGGGGTTTTTTCGCTGTAAAAAGAAGTTTTCTTCCCACGCACAACGGACACTAATGTTTTTGTCACTTTTTATGGAATCAAACTCAAAATAAGGTCAGTACTTCCACACTTTAAACGCTGCATGCTACACTCTGTCCCGCACTCGATATATTATCCATTGTTGATCTGCAGACAGCTGTTGTCACGAACGTCGCACTCGCTTACGTCACTGTCATGAGACGTTCTCGCAAAAAATCACGGTTTTAGTAACGCAGTAACGCAGCGTTCCTACGTGAAAGTAACGGTAATCTAATTAATGTTTTTGCAATGGTAATCCCTTACATTACTCGTTACTTGAAAAAAGTAATCAGATTTCAGTAACGCGTTACAAGTAATGCGTTACTGCCCATCTCTGTTCATAACGCAAAAGGTGACCTTCCGCGTTGTTATGCTACGCGCTGGGTTATGGCTGAAATGCAGTAGAATGACGGTCCAGCGGTAATACACGTTCCAGCCCTGTATCCCTAACCATAACCTTAGTGCTCTAATCACCCTATTAGAGCACTTCGCTCTCACACTGCAGGCCTACTTGTTGTTCCTAGAGTATTTAAAAGTAGAATGGGAGGCAGAGCCTTCAGTTTTCAGGCCCCTCTTCTGTGGAACCAGCTTCCAGTTTGGATTCAGGAGACAGACACTATCTCTACTTTCAAGATTAGGCTTAAAACTTTCCTTTTTGCTAAAGCATATAGTTAGGGCTGGACCAGGTGACCCTGAATCCTCCCTTAGTTATGCTGCAATAGACGTAGGCTGCCGGGGATTCCCATGATGCATTGAGTTTTTCCTTTCCAGTCACCTTTCTCACTCACTATGTGTTAACAGACCTCTCTGCATCGAATCATATCTGTTATTAATCTCTGTCTCTCTTCCACAGCATGTCTTTATCCTGTCTTCCTTCTCTCACCCCAACCAATCACAGCAGATGGCCCCGCCCCTCCCTGAGCCTGGTTCTGCCGGAGGTTTCTTCCTGTTAATAGGGAGTTTTTCCTTCCCACTGTCGCCAAAGTGCTTGCTCATAGGGGGTCATATGATTGTTGGGTTTTTCTCTGAACCTATGAAGCGCCTTGAGGCGACTGTTGTTGTGATTTGGCGCTATATAAATAAAATTGAATTGAATTGAACTGAATTGAATTGAATCATTTAGTGGAAATACTGGACCTTCATCACGGAGCTCTTAGCTCGATAAAAGACCTGACCTGTATCTACAAACAGGTTTATATCACCTAACTCTCTCACACAATTCTAACTTTCATTTGACATTTTCTCGTATAACAGGTGAATTTTAAGTTCAACAATTAAACAGTAACTTCAATTTCCAATTATTTAACATCCAGAAAACATTATGGTCCTCTCCAGTTAACCCATTCAACTGTAACTGATGTTAGAACTTCTTCAGGCTAACCAACATAGCAGCGATACACACATGAACACAAATACTAGACAATTAAAATATGAATGTTACAGCTCACAGTTTCCTTAGACTAAACACTACAACCAAAGTCAGCACACAAAGTTTTCAACTTACGTTTCCTCATAACACGAACTCTCAACAGGGGTTTCCAAATTCATAGGCTGCATCCTCCTGAGGACCCGGCCTTCGCGGTCTACGTGGACCGGGTCCTCCAAAGGGCCGGTAGGCTGGAAGTGAGCAGCTGTGAAATTGGACGGTCTAGCCTTCAGTTTTGTGTCACCAGCTGTCTCAGTGGAGTTTAATAAACCCATCCTTCAAATCTGGGGAAAAGGAGGACGCATTTGTCGGCTGCAGAGGAGTCTACGAATTCAGACAGCCTTCGTCGATGTCACTGTGACGTGTTCAGCCTACAAATGCGGCCTCAGGAGGATGCAGCCCATGAATTTGGACACCCCCAACATACTCTAATGACTACGGATAATGAGCAAGTGATTAACGCACAGGGGAAAGTCTCCTCATTGATATGACAGATATAACAGTGAAATAATATTTCATGCATCAAATATCATAATTAGCATCATCAAAAGTAAACATCTACAACACATGAAGAAAATAACAGAAGTCCAATAAACATTTAGCGGCTAAGTTAGCTAGCTCTGCCTCACTGTGTGACGTTAGCTGATAACTTTCAGAATCCGAGACAGTCTCGGCTGCTAAGTGGGGCAGGCCGGCGTTTTTTTGTGTTTTTTAATTATTAGTAACAACACAACATGTCAACGCACAACTTCCTGTACATCTTCAAAATAAAAGCTCTTGCTAATCACAGCAAGCAGTGCAGAAACCAAAACAAATTTCTTCATGCCATCACTGATTCTACCAATAAAATAACAACAAGCAAAATAATGATTTTATAACCAGACATATTGTCTCTTATTTAAAGCCATTTCTCCAGCTGGGTTTTACATATGTCATGTGTCACAGTAAGAAAATGCTGGAAAATAAAGGAAAAATATTCACTACAGTTGATGCACATGTAACCAGGTTGACCACTACTGCTAACCGTTAGCACAAGCTCTCCATCCACAGCTCAGACACATCTCTATACTGCAGCTGTCTGCAGCACAGAGCCGTTACATCTCCACCTCAGGTGGAGATGAGTTTGTGTGTCCTCAGGAGGAAACTCAGACGGTAGCGTTGGTGACAGATTGGATCAGCTGGAGGGACGCCGTTGTTTTGTTGTCACACAGCAGAAGACGCTCCGGGAGTGAGTGGCAGACTCCCTGCATACTTTAACAGTTCCTTATCTCCTTAATTAGATGTTGGAGCGAGTGTTTAGTCTGACTGAGTCAAACACAAATGGCGCAATAACTTCTAGAAGCACTTGGCAGCCATCTTGAAAGCCTCTGGGAACCCACTTGGGCGGTTATATGGACGAGTAAGGGGAGCTGAAACGGTCACACAGCAGCAAATTTATCCGGCTGAGTGTGCGCACCCCGAACCACCTCGACAGACGGGCACAAATGAAAGGTAGCAAAGTTTGATCAACACTGAAATTCTGTGAGTTTCCCATGAGAAACAGCACACCAGTCGCCGTGGCGATGATCCCAAAATACAAGAAAACTCTTGGAAAAACAGGAATGTTCACAAGTATCTGATAACTTCTAGAAGCACTCAACAGCCATCCCGAAAAGCTTCTGGACACTTGTGCAAAATAAAGTACAGTAAGAAACTTTATTCATTCCAAAATTTGGGAAATTCCTGCGTTACTGCAGCCAAAGCAGCACAGCAACAGGTTCAAAATACAGCTGACTTATAGAGAAGAGAGCACAGAAAATTCTCTGCAGTTATTCTGAATCATTTCTGAATGAAGATTATTTCAGTAACTTGGAGCTAAAGAAAGAGCTGCTGTAGCTCGGTGAAGAAGAGAGGTGATGATCAGTGAGCAGCAGTGTAGCTTCATGCTGAGAAGGATGAAGCAAACGTCACATCTACAGATGTTTGAGAGTGTTGATGGAAGTTTAGAGAAGGTCAGAAGGAGCTTCACTGTGTCTTTGGATCAGAGGAAGCAGATGATTGTCTGCTCAGAGAGGAACTGCAGAGAATTCTGTGAGGGTGGTGCAGGTGTATGAGGACAGAGAGGCAGTGGTGAAGGGTGTGGTAGGACTGACAGATGGGTTAAAGTTGAGGGATTTGCTCTGAGTTCCTTGTTTGCAGTGGTGATGACAGGTGGACAGGTGACGTCAGGCAGTTCCTGTGGA
Source organism: Oreochromis niloticus (assembly GCF_001858045.2). Taxonomy (NCBI): domain Eukaryota; kingdom Metazoa; phylum Chordata; class Actinopteri; order Cichliformes; family Cichlidae; genus Oreochromis; species Oreochromis niloticus. Next base: position 2,544,713 of record NC_031970.2, read on the forward strand.
CCACACAGGAACTGCTTTCACTCTGTAGTGAAAGTAGGGAGTAGGTGGAGGAGAACCTGGAGAGGTGGAGGTATGCTCTGAAAAGAACATGCATTCTGTCTAGGTTCCATCATAGAAGCAAGATTATTAGATGTTCACTGAGCAGCATGGATCAGATGAGTCCATCAGAGGAACAGAGAGGAGAGGCTGAGAGGGTTTGGACATGTGCAGAGGAGGGAGGGTGGATATGACGGACAAGGGAGGATGAAGATGGAGCTGCCAGGCAGGAGGAGAAGAGGAGCTCAGAGAAGATTCATGGATGTAGTGAAGGACATCCAGAGAGTTGGTGTGACAGAGGAGGATGCTGAGATAGGAGGAGGTGGAGGCAGATGATCTGCTGAGACGAGGGAGCAGCTGGAAGCAGGAGGAGGAGGAGGAGGAGGAGGACTTGTCCCACATTTTGTGCTTTTACTGAATTTCACTTCAGGAATCTGATCATCTTTTATGAGCTCTGTGGTAATAAACATTCACAGAGCAAACTCCTTCCTGCTGATTCAATCTGGCATTAAATGTTCCGTAAACTTCAGTCACTTCATTCTGTGACGTGTAGTCTTGTAATGCAGCCCCCCCCCCCCAAAAAAGGAGCCCCCGATGAGGCTGGAAAATGGGGTTTTTTTAAACGTGTATCTTTTTAAGTTCCTCCTGCACTTCAAACTGACTGAGACGTAACACAAGCACCTGTGTGGATATTTCCTTTGCACACCCAGACTGTAGGCCACCATCACCCCTTGTGTGATGTGTGTTGTAGATCGTTACGCTGCCGTACGTGTCACGTTTCATAAAGGCCGGACTTTGCATGGGGGTCCATCTTCCCCCCTTTAAACGTCTGACGAGTGATCTGAGTGAAGCGCAGGCGCAGCAGCGACAGTACAGCAGAAGAAATGCCACCGCACTGCGGCCGCGATGAGGTATGATTAGCTGTTAAAGCAGCCTGCCCGTCCCCTCCTAATGGCGTGTTTGTGCCGACCCTCTCCTTGACCTGTTATTGTTAACCACCAACACAGAGGGAGGTGGCATTCACAGGCAGACGCTGGGATTCTCTCCTGCCGTACTGCTGTGTGTTGTTGTTGTTCACACATCTCCCGTTTTTCTTCCACAGAGATAATGGGCTCTCTGATGAGTCAGGCCACCTCTCCGGGTCTCTCTGCTCCCCGTCCTGTAATTTCTGGGCTGTCACCACTTCTTCATATAGCAGTAATTTCTTTCTCTGCCATCTTTATTTTCTGATTCAGTCCGATCGCTGAAAAGTACTCAGAGAGCTCAGTTCTCCTGATTGTTTGGTGAAAGTATACGGCACAGTACCATCTGGATTTTAGCTGAAGGTGCGCTGAAATATGTGCAAAGGAGAGATCGGGACACTCAGGTCAACAGTGTCTCATTACAAATTCAGGCTTTTAGACTTTAACTGACAAAAATAATGGTTATAATGACTCAGTTTGACAAAACTTTAGCAGAACATTAGGGGAACTGGGTCAACTTCAAGGGCAGAAAAATAAAGCCCAAAACCTGCAGTTCCTCAGACGTCCAGCAGAGGCAGCAGGGAGTCTGTCCCCATAGACTCCCATGTTAAAACATACAGCAGAAATAAACACATTTACAGCCTGATACACAAACTGATTGGTGTCTGTACGCGAAGAAAGTTTTTATAACTCATCTGTTCAAAGGTGAGTTCAAGCGTTTGACTGACAGGTGGACGGTGACACAGGCGGCTGTAGCTGCTAGCTGTATGCTAGCTTTCTATGATATGGAAGCAGAATGTTTGCTGTCTGTAATTAAACTAGTGCTGTCAGCGTTAATCTTGTTTAAATGATGTTAACAGTTGTTAGAGAGTTAGCGTGGATCGTCCTGTGCGTGGGGCTGCACGGCGTCAACCGTTAACAAGCTAACCGCGCTAACGCGTTGACGTCGTGCAGCCCCGCCTCGTTAATGCGGTTATGGTGTTAACGTCATTTTAACGACATTAACGCTGACAGCACTAAATTAAACATTTCAGGCTACAATCCTTTTATTCACTCAGTAAAATAAAATAAAAATAAAAATAAACTGGTTTAAATACTCGTGTCACCACTTAGTAAAACTGCACCTGATCATGTAAATACATGTGTGTCTTCACTGGGCTGCATGAGCCTCCAAATAGGCTCACTAAAACAATAAATGTGAACCTGCTGGTGGCATTGGAGGGGCTAAAGTGAGGCTCTGGTCTGTAGGAAACAATCACTGCAGTCCATCTAATATCTGTGGGGATATTTCAGAGTGGAGCGAACTGCTGAACAGGCTGACGTCATCACTGAGTGTCTCGAAGCTTCGCTGCTGGCAGCCGGAGATTGTTCTGAATGCACAGTTTCCATTGAGTTACAAACTATTAGAAGTTCCTGTTCTGTTATTTTTCTCAGTCGACCCACTTTTGTACCGACTGTCACTTCCTGGGGTTCTTCCTCTCCCTCTGCTAATCTTCCCATCTTTCTCTTCCAATCACATTCTCCTTTCCCTTCCTTTTTTGTTCTGCTCTGTCTCATTTCCTCACCCCTCCCTTGCACTTACACCCCCCCATTATCTTCCCGGGTGACCCCAGAGGTCTGTGCACTGAGCTAACTTGTCACGAATCATTTGGTCATCGGCTAGTGAGCATCCCCCTCTTCCTCTGTGTCTTGCTCTCACGGTCGCCCCTCCTCTGCCCGTGCATTTCCTTTATTATCTTCTTCTCCATCTCTTTTTATCCTCAGTGTTCTCTGCAGAACAACTGCACAAGCACAGTGCGGCCATAAACGATGATATATGACAGCAGCCTTTCGTTCATCTGACCTGTGATTGTGTCAGGGGAATCCTTCTTGACACTCATAGCTGACAGTTAATGAAAGAGGCAAACACACCATTGCAGGCCTGTCTGACAGGCGGCCATTTTCCCTGTTTCCCTCTTCAAAATATTCACAGTGACCAGCGGCTCCCGGGAGCAGTTAGACTTTTTTAATGAGCGGGCCTGGGTTGTTTATTTTGCATTTAATGTAAAAGCGCTCGCCGGTGCCGGATGATTCCATGGAGACGTCGCCAGAGGCAGTGTGCAGATTGGCACTCACCTGACACGGTGGGAGGAAGAGTGTTAGTGAAGAGGAGGTGAGTGCAGTCAGGCAGGACACATACTTTCACCTCCACTGACCCACGTTTCAGGGGTTTTCACTGGCTGTAATGTGACCATCAGGTTGCATGTTTACTGGAGAAGCACCAAAGCCAGACATTTAGTGCGCCGGTGTCCACACATGAAGTAAGCAACACATCTGCATTTTTCTGCATGTTAACAGGGCTGAAATTTTGCAGCTTTATAAGGTCCATCTTTGGGGTTTTCTTTGTTTTGGTGTGTTATATATGGATAGGTGATAAATTAAGGGAAGTTTGGGGAGGGCTAAGGTGGTCCTGCTAGGCTGCAGGAAAAACTAACAGAACAAAACAGAAACCCAAAACATGACATAGTCCACAGACCCACCCGGCACAGATTTGTTTTCTTCTTCTTCTTTGTTTTTTTTTAAATGAGCATCAACAGCAGCTGAAACTGCAGCTCGCATGTTTCTCAGTGTGATTTCTCTTTGGGCTGCTGAGGCTAGCGGAGGCCATACGCAGAGTGCAAATGTTTAACAGGATCGCACATCTGTAATTGAACCCATGGTGGCGCTATTGTGACACGAGCTCGTTATTTTTTCTAAATGGACGCATGTTTGTAAGACTGGTTCTGAGTAGCACTGATTTGTTTCCAGCAACACTTTGCATAGCTGAGTCCAACATGGCTGCCGATGTATGGAGAGGTCTGGAGTTACCGCAGTTTGAATTGACCACACCCACCAAACATGTGCAACATTTGTTGCATTATCATTTATGCGTGTTTGTAATTCTTTGGTTGTGTTTGTTGATGACTTTAAGACTCACCACCTCATGTGCACGTGACACAAGGTCAGTAAAATTTTTAATTTTTAAATTGCTTCAGCATAACATAAGAATAAAAATGTACCATAAGAATGGAAAACTACATAAAAAAGCAAATTAATTAAAAGCTTGTCTGTCTAAAAATGTCTCAGCTGCTTTTGAAAGAGAATTCCACCACCTTAGTGCCACTGCCTGAAAAGCCCGATCCCCACGACCTCTGACCTGAAGACCTAAGAGCTCAGGAAGAAGAATGAGGTGTCAGCAGGGCAGAGATGTGATGTGATGAAACAGACGCCTCATATTTAATTAGTCCAGCTGTTACTCTGCAGCCTGTTTTAGTGCTTCAGGGGTATTTTCCTGTGATTCACACCTTTAGCTTTGTGTATACTGAAGCACAGATAACCAGCTGCTGTAACTATTTATAACAAATACTATGAGGCTTTTAAGGTACGACGCTGCTCTTCATCCTGGATCATAAACACTTACTGAGTGTCCATGAAGTCATATTTTTATTTCCTCTGCACATTTGGCTCACTGATGTTTCACCTGTTTACCGACGTACACACACGAGTTTACAGGTGTGAAAGCTAAACCTTCAAAGCTTTGGCTTTGCAACAGTGCATGCTGGGAAATGTACAGGGTAGGTGGCAATAACACACACACACACACACACTGCTCAGTCAGACCAAGGCAGAAGCAGGGATTTAAGAGACCACCAAGATGCTACCTACCTCACACACACACACACACACACACACACACACACACACAAAGAAAAGAGAGGACCACCAGAGTGTGAGCAGGTGGACGGCTTTACCAGATGGCAGCTCTTCTGTTCCACTGTTATGCACAGAGAGACACATCCACACACACCCTTTACCTTCACACACAGATGCAGCAGACGCACAAACACACTGAGCTTTCGTTTTAAATAGCACCAACCACCTCTCCCAGTCTCGGCTCCACTTTCCAATCAGATCTTGTAGTATTTCAGCACGTTGGGACTGAGGTTCAGATGCATTACAGAACTGAATGTGATTCACAATTAAAAAAAACTTGTTATGGCACGTTTCCTCAGATAGAGCAGCTGAAAGCGGCGTACATGAGACACAAAAGCTTTGAAGAAAGACAAAGCGATAAAAGAAGATTAGAGGAGCGTCTCAGTAGAAGACTGCAGTGATGCCGGGGAGCTGCAGACCAAACATTAACTGTAACTTGGAGCGTTCACAGATGAAGAACTGTTCCCGTTTCAATAACCTCGGCATCGCTGAGAGCAGCTGAAGTGTGAAGTGCAGCAACGGTGATGAATCAGCAGCGATGCATAAATGACAAATGTGCAGAAATCAGTTTGACGAATAGCACTGGAAGCTTATGTTATTGTCAGTTGTGTGTGCGTGCGTGCGTGCGTGCGTGCGTGCGTGCGTGCGTGCGTGTGTGTGTGTGTGTGTGTGTAACACACAGGTTGGTTTTAGAGTGCAGTGATTAAGTGTATCACCTGCAGAAATTTATTTCCAATTGTGAAAAAAAAGTATTTTCCATATAATTACGTTCCCATAATTAAGGTTGAAGTTAATTGAAGTAATAAAAACTATGATCTTACAAATAATTCAAGAAATCACTGTATGTTCTTCACCAAGTGAGTGATTTTAGATTCTCTTACTGTTGCTTCCCCAAAGACTGTACATAAAAGATGGGCATGACCACCATGTTGTTCTTCTAAAGCTAGATGTGATCATGTTTGGGCGAGAGCGTTGAGTGATAAGTTGTCAGCTACTGAATTAGATGTCTCTAATTGCTGCTCAGTCATGAATAAAATCCTAGAATTCGTCTCACCAGCGCTGGAGTGCAGCCCTCTCAGACGCACAGCAGCCATATTATTGGTCAGATAAGTGGAGGGTGATTGGCTCAAAGAAGGTGGGTGAGAGGATTGGACTAGAGTAATGATGTCAGTATTGAGATTGACAGTGTTGGTCACACAGGAAAACAAGCAGACCATTGATTACAGAACTTCTTTATTGAACTTAATTCAATTCAGTTTCATTTACACAGCGCCAAATCACAACAACAGTCTCCTCAAGGCGCTTTATACTGTAAGGTAGACCCTACAATAATACATACAGAGAAAAACCCAACAATCATATGACCCCCTATGAGCAAGCACTTTGGAGACAGTAGGAAGGAAAAACTCCCTTTTAACAGGAAGAACCAGGCTCAGGGAGGGGCGGGGCCATCTGCTGCGACCGGTTGGGGAAAGAGAAGGAAGACGGGATAAAGACATGCACATAAGCTTCATCATTAATACTCCAAAAGGCTCCGACAGCACAAACACGCTCCAGAGGACCAGTTCAGGGACTCCAGTGGGCTGCGGTGAAGCCTAGCTAGCAGCTACAGCAGTGTCACCATCCACCTGTTAGTCAAAGAGGCCACGCCCCTAATACTGAAATACGGAAATTATCTATAGGGACCAAACAGTTTGTGTATCAGGCTGTAAATGTGTTTATTTCTGCTGGAAACTTTTAACATGAGAGTCTATGGGGACTGACTCACTGCTGGAGCCTCTGGTGGGCATTGGAGGAACTGCAGCTGTTGGTTCTTTAGCGCCATCTTCATTATTCAGGCCCAAGTCTCAGCTATAAAACAACAACAAATCCCCTCAGTTCCAACATTTCTTATGTTTGTGTTATTTTCACAGAGGTGTGCGCATTAAATATGAAGTGTGGTGGTTTGCATGAGCAAATTCCTGCTCCAGTCCTGCACTTCTCTGGTTTAAAAAAGCTTCAGCAGCAGCGTTTTCAAACAGCATCATCCCGTCTCCGGCCCCTCCTGTAGCTTCAGAGCAGAAATCTCGCCAGCAGGTTGTCGCTCAGCCGTTCATTTCTCAGTCGCCAGCATTTGGCAATCACAGCCTGTGTTTACTGAATGTAGAACATAACCTCTAATGCATCTGAGGTTATTTTTCCCCTGTTTATGGGGGTAGTACGAGAGTTAATGTGATTCAGGATATGGGATTTAAATCTTTTTAATATTTAATAAATGTGAGCCGCCACAGCAGCTTTCGTTCTCAGAGAGCACATGAACCACAGTGTGTTTATGTGTCGAGCGGTCATGGCAGGGAAAAAGCAATATTTCCTTTTATTTTAGGGACCAACTGTTCTGACTATAATGGACAGAATCCCTTGTTATTTGGGCCTTACAGGATGGACATCATTTTCATCCTTTACGAGCATAGGATTCATCAGTTTGCTTTTAAAGTTAAGGAAATGAAATTAAGTCTGTGTAAGGCTCTCACAAGGACAATAAAAAAGGCTGCATCAGTGCAGGTTTATGAACGTGCTCCTGCTTGCCTGTGTACATTTGTCGGATGGATAAAGCATAAGGGCAGTAAAATAAAACTGACCCGGCGCATTCCCGGGCACTTAGCTGTGACGAGCGAACGGCTGCTTCGGCGAGCCTCGTTACAAATGCTGATGCTGAGGCTAGAGGCTAAGTGTTAGGCCAAGAGGGCAGTAATGTTGAATCAGACTAAATAAGTGGCATTTTATTATCGTACAGCAACAAATACGAGCGTTTCTCATCGCCTCTAAAGGGGTTTTACTGCTCTGAACGTGCTCCAGAGCCACGTGGGTCAGCACAAAGGAGCATGTCGCAGCATTAAATGTGACACAAAAGCTCATCTGATGCACGGCTCGCCCTTCAGCCCCCGACTGCAAATCCCCCGAGGTGCTCGGTGTAAATATTTAACAGAAACAGCAGCGAGACCTGCAGTTTACACTCCAGAATTTATTGAATATTAGTCTCCATACATTTCCATCTGCCGCAGATAAGGTTCATTTAAAAGGAAAGAAAACAAATTGCATCTGAAATTAGAGTCTGATTCCTGTGGGACAAGTTTCATCAGGGGACTTCATCAGCAGCATGCAGCAGGAAATTTCCTCCACAAATTGGAGACATGATCGATTTGCACAGGAATGAAAATCAGCCGTGATCTCCCATCGGTTATTACAAATGAGCAGACGCGAGCATGTGGGGATCACTCGGCCAGTAAAAACACATCGTGTAGTTTTGCTGCTACTGATGCAATTTGAGTTGCTATTTCATCCAAACTTTGGAATAACTCTGATCTATCTGGCGGCTTTGGCTGTGAGCGCTTCTGAAAAACTCATCAGGCTCTTTCACGCAGAACTAGTTTTACCTGGAGACCATCTTAAAAGCACGGTGATCCATCTTGTTGTTATTTTTCCAAGTTTTCTGTTCATAACTTCCCTCTGAATTCCATTTATCCATTATCTCCTGTAATACACAGAGGCATAAATCAGGGAATAGCACTGCAGCACTGCTGTGTTGGTACTGTAAAATAAAACAGATGTGATTCTTACTAAGGAGGAGCTGGGGTGAAAGTGGGTTGCAAAGTGCCTGGCAGACACAGAAACAAATAAAATTGCCCTCTGAGCTATCAGCTGAGTCTGGCTGAACTGGACTTTGAGGCAGGCCCACTCCCTTTTTCCATATCATCAGACATTCGGTCCAATATTATTCAAATAACAGTTACCTCAAAGTAAAATAAAATACAAAGAAAACCCAACATACAAATCTAATTCCTTTTAACTGCAAGGATCTGAGCCCACAGCAGCCTTGGCCAATTGCAGCACAACTAAGGGAGGATTCAGGGTCACCTGATCCAATCTAACTATATGCTTTAGCAAAAAGGAAATCCTTAAGCCTAATACTACAACTACAGAGGGTGTCTGTCTCCTGAATCCAGAAGGCTCTGCCTCCTCTTCTACTTTTAAGGAACCACATTCTCCTTCAGCTAAAAATCAATCAAACTCTGAGACACCACCGAGAGTTGAAAGTGGCCCAAATTCTTTTGGCTCCAATAAGAGGCTCAGTGTTGCTGTTCGCTGTTTAACATCCAGCAGACAAGAAGGACTTCTGAGTTAGAAGTGAGCTGTTGGCCTTAATCTAAAGGTGAAACACCTTATTCAGAGTGAATGACTTCTATAAGAAAGCTGAAATGTGCAGCTGTGTTAGCACTTTGGATGCAAACTGTTCCCAGTATCGTTCATGACGAGGTCTCTGATGGGCAGAGATGAGCTGCGTCATGTGTCAGGACTCGCTGTGGGAAAGAATATGAATGCTCAGAAATGCAAAAATACAGATGCATCACATTCATATTGAAGGGTTTCTCAGCTATTCCAGGCACATCGCTTCCACGCACTGATGTCTGACTGTTACACTAACCACAGCGTAACGCTGACCTTGTGCCACCAGTCTAATAAAGCCCCGTCCAACCTCACGGCTTGTTTCAGCGCACTTTCTCATCCCTCTCCACCCTAAAGGCCGTGACCTGACATTATTGCTACTGCGTCCTGCTAATTCCAGCCTCTCTCTCTCTCGTACCCTCTTTCAGCTCTTTCTCCCTCACACCCGCTCACCTTTTCCCGACTCTCTCCCTCCTCCTCTCTCCATCCTCACAGACTCTATTTCCTGTGGTTTGTCATGGGTCACTTGGCTCATTCTCTTTACGGGTCACATGGCTTTGTCTCAGCCAGTCAGGGGAAGAAAAAAACACACACAAAAAAGAGGATTCTGGGAGTTTCTTTAATTAGTTGGTACCATGCCTGCTCTCCCTCCTCATCACTCCCACCAGCACCACTGTCTGTCTCTTGTCATGTGAAGGGAACGTCTGGGGGAGAGGTTTTTACAGCCGCACTACTCTGTAATTCTTTAACAAAGCTAGAAGCCACCAGATTGATTGGGTTTGATGAGCTGTGAAAAAAGAACGAAGGGAAGGAGGGTGAGACGGGGACGTGGACGGAGTCTGATTTGGGTTAGACAGAATGTGAGACAGAACGAGTGGGAGGGAGGAAGGCAGAGAGAAAGTTGGACTCGGGGAGAGACGGAGAGGGAGGAGAAATGTTAAAGTCTGACATTCACAGAAATCAACGAGCCCGTTGTAAGGACGCGAGGCAGGAGTGCGAAGTGGCGCTAACGTGTTTAATCGTTCAGCAACGTTTTGTTTCCAGAGTTCAAGTTTGGCGTTTCAGACTCTTAGATAAGCAAGTCAAAGTACAAAGCTTGGTTATTAAATCTGTATCACGTGACCACATCTCCCACACTTCCAGTTTATTTGTTTTGCTTTTAAACTCATGACTTTTAAAATTCCTGAATTGTGAAAATGAAGCACAAACGATTTAATTTGTTTGCTCATAAGAAAAAACATGCAAAATGGAAAAATATACTGATAACCCCAAAAAATAAAAACCTGAGAGTGAGAGGATCACATGGCTGCTGTCAGGAGTATTCTGGATCCATTTATCTGCTTAAGCTTGGATTAAAGCACTGAGTTTACTCTTTAAGTATTTCCATGTAGCCTGAAATGTAAATGATGCTTGTGCAGTCGTTCTGGGTTCATTTACTCAGTGTGTTTGACTTTTATTTAAATATTCTGTGTGATTCGTGGTTTTCTTAGAGTTCATATAAAGTATTTTTAGTGTATTTAGTATTGTTCTTGGTCCTGGGTTGATTTGGAGTTGAATTCTTCTATCGGTGTTCTCTCCTCCTGTGCCAAGTTTCCTGTGTTAAAGGCTGAGCAGCCGGTGTGTTTGTGGTGTGGACCCAAGTGCAAAAAGGCGAGCCGTTTATTAGGCTGAAAAATACGAGTAGAAAAACAAAACACAGGTGAAAACTAAACTGGGAAAAAACTAGACTATAATAACTGTGACCAAGAGAGACGTGAACATGATTGTAAGCAGAAGCATGAGAGAAACTAAGCGAAAAAACATAAACATGGAACATGAACATGCCCAGAACAGTGGAGAGAGGAAAACAGATGCACTGACACTGAACAGAGGAAGACAGAGGACTTAAATACGCAGAAGGGTAATGAGGGAAGTGGAAACACCTGGGAAACACAGCTGACACAAACCAACCTGAACACCACAGAGGAAGCAAAACTAAACACACTGAACATGGAGCACGACGCTCTTCAAAATAAAACAGGAAACACAATGGGACGTAGACATGACAACATGGAACACAAAGACATGAAACACATGACAGACTGGGGAGACACCGAACTCAAGGCGAACCAACATAGACAAGGACACATAGAAGAAACATAAACCAGACAAGCTAATAATAATACTAGAACTTAACATTATCTCACGAGTAATACAAAGTACACAAATTTAACATGTTTTTAGCATAAGAAATCAACGATAAAAAATAAACTCAAACTGCTGGTCACAGACCCAGAGCCCTGACACCTTCATGTGTTTCCCCGCTTAGTTATCACACTGCCTGTTTTACTTTAGGAGGTAGTATAATCTTCATTCAATGCCCCACACGGTCAGTAGTGACAGTTCGAGCAGCTCTCCTCAAAGCAGATGAACTGGCTGATTCAGGTAGGTCTGCAATTTTTATGCAGGTTTTTATGTAAATACAGTTTCATTCCCAAAGATCCGTGGAAGTGTTTTCTTTTTTAAACTCAAATCTCCAACCCTGACAATATAAAACCAACAGAAGTACATGCAAAGGCAAAAACACCTTAGGAACTGTGTTTGGCTTTATTCAATGCTCCATTCTACCTGCAGCTGTTTCATTTATGCTTATGAAACAGGTTGTGGAGAGCTGGCTTTGTAAGACCTAACACAAGTCGGCTCAAATCAAGCCTACTCTGAGTGTGGTTCCAGGGTCAGCAGCCGGCAACCCTAATCCAGGTGATGTAGTGCGGTCGTAACTTTTCTATAGTCTGGCCTCTCATCTAAGACCAATTTGGTCACCGGGGCACTCAAAGCCCTCCAGGTGGTGATTCATGGAAGGATTTTTATTTCTTATCAACTTTAATGATGTCAACAAACTACATGTCTCCCAGGAGGTGCTTTTTTTTGCTGCTCGGACTAATTAGAGCTAGCATTTTTTCAGATATGTGTTTCTATATTTTCCCCAGGTAAATATTTCCACTTCTTGCTCACAAAAGTCAAAACGCTACATTAAGAGTTCAATCCAGAAACTAGTGCGTGATGTCATAATGCATACATCCATCGTTTATATACAGTTTATGGTATTAACACTAGTTACTGGTTTTTTTTGGGGGGTGGGGGGGTTATGTTCACCAGTTAGGCTCCTGCCTTATCACCGATGGATGCATGGGAGGTAGTATAGGATTCAGCATCTTTGCCTGGAGCATTTCGACATACAGAGGTGGTGGTGATTTAACTACCAGCCCTCCAGCTATTAGACTGGATTGTACTTTAGTCAAGGTCACCTTTAAAAAACTTGTTTTTGAAGGCTGAAGTGATGGAGACGTCATCTTCGCTGTCCTCTGTGCAGCTTTTCTGCATGCAGGGGTGATTTATTGCTCATGCAGAATTCATGCAGAGAGGAAAGCAACACGTTTGCTTGTTAGTTCAGCAATGACAGCTCTGTTAGGAGGCATGGTCCTTATTACCTGTCGATTGTCCCTTTAATTGGCGTTCGCTTTACTTTAATCCATAGCTGCGCCTCCGCGATGTTGCTTTGTCCTCTGTCATGGCCAAACTCGTTCGTCAGTTGATTCAGCTCGTCATGGCAACCAAATGTCAGCGAGTTGCTAATAATATCAGTGACCTTAGCGGCTCTGGCTCTGTTTGCAGAGCTGTAAGAAGAGGCTAATTTTTCCCATCTGACAGAGTTGGGCCCCTGATTGAGGATTTGAAGGTTGGATCGAGTTAACTCTGGAGCGCTGAGGAAGTCGCAGCTGTCTTCCAGGCAGCAGCGTTTACTGTTTTCTGTGCACCGTGTAACAGATAGGACAGCTGGTCGGCATTAATATGCAACATTAAGCTATTAAAGAGCTCCATCAGTTTTCCACAGTGTGAGGAACACAGTTTTCTCTCTCCGTGATGCTGGGAACCAGAACTGGGAAAGAATCTGCTGCAGAGTGGAAGGGAGGCTCTGTGGGAAAGCAAAGCAGCCAAGTGACACTTTATCAGCTGGCCATGGTGCCCAAAATATGTATCAGGGACGCCCGTTTTCTGTGCACACTGTAATGCTGCACACTGGTGATATTTTTTAATTATAATATTTATCATAACATCGAGGGGGAAAAGTCGTCATTCAGTTACAGCTTTACTTCCTGTCCACATTACTGAAGCTGTTTTAGTCTCTATTGGGTCTTTAAAGTGATGACGATCCTGCTTCTGGGTCCAAACTACTCTGTGTTTATTAAGGCTGCTGTGTATTTAACATGTTTTAATATTTTGTATCTTGTTCTATTTAATCTGAACAAACCCCTAAAAACAGTCAGTGATCACTGTCGGCCTCTCTCGGTTTTAATCATCACTGTTCATTTTAAAGCTCAGTGTTTAAACCCTCACGATGTAACTACAGCCCAGCCCATGCAGCAGTATATTAATGACTAACCTGGTATTGTGGATGGATTATCTCAGTTGTTCTCCTGACTGAAGTTTGGTCCGTTTACAGCATCCTGCCATGCGATTGCATTTGTCCCTAACCATCGGGAACCCTCATGTTAACTTTTATCGAGTGGAAAAAAGTTAGCGTTCATCCTCCAGCTTCACTGTGTTTATGTTATGCTAACATAGCTGTGTCGCTAGCGATCACATAGCACATCATTATATAGCAGCTAGCCCAACTTCAGTAACCCTACAAACGTCACTGCTGTTTAGTTTTCTGTCTTCATTTATGTTGGAAGTGATAGCAGAGCTGTACGTTTGAATGTTTCAGAAATCTCTCAGTCAGAACATGATATATATATCATATCATATATCATATATTTCATATCGGATGACGATATGAAAACATCAATCTTTCATTTTACGCTATCGTTTGTTTCGTGGTGTCGCAAAATAAAATGTTTACGGCAATATTTTTTTCATGGTTTTGATGGTCACTGTAGTATTTATTTCTTAAAGTTCTCTCTTTCCCTTATATTTAAAATAACCAGACTACGGACGGGCAAGCGACTGTTTTTATTCGTTGTCTTTACCAACAACGATGGTAAAACCATTGCGTGGCTCCACCATCCGCTTGTTTATTTTCCACATAACCCTCTCACAATAAAGCTGAAGATCCTGTTGAGATTTTTCAAAAAAAATGAATCATGTGAAAGAGTACGCAGAGCATTTACGGATGAGAAGCAAAAAAGAGCCGTCAGGTGCTAAAAAATAAACCTTAGAGTCAAACATTAGAACAGGCTTTTCCCTGCAACACACCGTGTTTTAAATACTCACAAAGAAAATGTCTAAAAATGTATAGTTTAATGCATCGATAAAAACACTTGACTCCAGGTACACGACCAGATAAAAAAAAAAATGACTTCACGTAAATTGAGGTGCCTGAGATTCACAGAATTTACAGAAAATGTAAAAAATTTGTGATATATATCGTTGTCGGGATGATAAAGATCTTATATCAGGATATTAGATTTTGGTCATATCGCACAGCCCTAATTTAGACAGGTTTTAACTCTCAGTGATGCTGCAGTGTTCGTTTGACTTTGGGGCCTGAAACAGCTAATGACGTCAGCCTTAAAGACCGAATAGATATTTTCCCCCTTCATAAAAACTAAATGTTTTTATAACTCAGCTGTTCAAATAGTATAAAATCTTCACTTTTTGCATTAATAGATTTTTATTATTGACTGAAAGGTGGATGACTAATTGAATCAGCCAATTCGACTGCCTGTGGACTGTGTTTGGATTTTTAATTTAACAATTACAAAAGCGCGATATAAGAACCGGTCCTAATGCTCCAAAAACTGATCATATTAGTGCCCAAAATGCAAATACTGAATCTTCAAACTGTAGACTTCAGAAAAACAAAGGGTCTGCTCTGCCACACAAGGCGGCAGAGTGCCTCCACTGTGGCTCCGCCCTCTTATTTTCATCAGGTAAATAATGACATCAAAACTTCACGATCCAAAGCAGCTGATCTGTCACACCAGCTGCATCAGTCGAGCCTGCTAGGATGAACATTTGTGATGTTCTTTTTTTTTTTTTTTTTTTTTTTTTTTTTTTTTTTTTTTTTTTTTTTTTTGTCTGTCCCATTTGGTTCTTTAGCCGTCAGAATTGTTGTCTGAAGACCAACAAGGATACCAAATGGATTTATTTTGCCAAATGGATCATCATGGCATTGCCGTATTGGTCCATTTGATCAAACTTAGTTATTTTTATTTATTTTATTTTCAGTTGTTACAGATGGGACAGACATGACTGGGGGATAGGAAAGGGAGAAAGAAAGAGAGGAAGGAAAAGAAAAACAGAAGGGAAAAGGGACAGTGAGAAAGGGCACTTACAAAGACAAAGAGGGAGAAAAAAAAGAAAAAAAAAAAAAAAAAATCTCCTGGATCACCTGTTGAGAGAAGAAGGAGAAGACAAGCAAAAAAAAAAACCAAAGCAACATACTAAACACAACACCATCACGTTAATCTAGCTAAGTGTGAACAGCAGTAAATACTAAATATTGAAAGTTGTTGTGCAGCACACAGGACAGACAGCGCACAATGTGCTTTGAAGTAGCAGCTACGAAAAGTGTAGTTTGTCTACGAACAGTGAACACCCGTGTGTACACCTGTGTGGATCAACGCGCTTGTATACAAAAGGTTTCCCCATGTAACGGTCTGCTAGAGGGTGTGGAGGCCCATAGCCCCGTCCCCCAGGGCATGAAGCAGGCATGGAGGAGATCCAGGCTCCAGACATCCAGAGGCCCCAGAGTGCGAGAGCCCAAGGAGGACCACCGGAGGGGCATCCGTGCCACCTTCCTGGGAAGGGCTGAGGGGATCCCCAGACGAGGGGGTCACCCAGCAGCCACGGAGCAGAAGCCAGAGGGGGCTGCACCGGCGTGCCCGCCGGCTCTGCCGGCAGCCAGCTGTGCCAGAGTGAACCGAGTTGCAGGCCCCGAGGCTGGAGGCCCGAGGGCCCCCTTTGCTCCGGAAGAGGCCTGACCGAGCGACAGGCATCAGGCCCCGCCAATTAGCCACCGGGAGTGAGCTGGTGCATACCTGAGCGCCCAGCCCCGGACACCAAGAACCACCAATGCACCAACCCCTGAGGGCATCAGTTACCAGCAGGGAGTGTGGTGAGGGGAGATAGGCCTCCACACTTGGAGGGCCTGGGAGTACCCAGGGAGGTGGAGTCTAAGACCCGACCTGACATATAGACACAGACAAACAGGCACACACAGACATAAACATGCTTTCCCACCCTCATGCACACATATACAAACACTCAGCACTCACCCAACGTAGGGACAGACATACATAGACATGTACACACAATCATACTCCCCAAACATACTCTATGCCCCGGGTCCAGGTGCCCTCGCCCCCAGAGGGGGAAACGGCACCCAGACCCAAGATATGTGACCCTTTCCCCCGGGGTGGAGGCAAGCAGACCGCCCCAGGCTCCGCAGCAACATTTGTGATGTTCATCCTAGCGTGCTGCGAGCGTGCGGCCCGCTGGCATCCAAAACACGAGGCAGCCATGCCAAATGTTTCCTCGAACGCCACGCTGCCAGATTTGCTGCCATTGTTGAATTGTTTGCTGCTGGAATACTCTCCATTTTCAATTTACAGTTGAAATGCTTATGATTACTTATTATTAGCATAATAATACAAGATTAAGACTGAATGAATTACAAGTGTGACAGTAAGAGCGTCTGAAGGAGGAAAGAGCAGATACGGCTTTAATTTGTGAACAGAATGGATAGCAGGTCTCAGGCAGACCCGAGCCTTTGTGCACGGCACGGCCGGTGACATCACTTCAAATGAAACCTGCTCAAAGCAGAAACACATCAACGGTCGCCGTCGCTCTCTGTTTTCCATCCCACTTTGGTCACCGAGCCATTGGAGGGAAGAGGGCTCATTAAGGGGCTGTTTACCTGTTGGAAGTGCACCGCATGTGCAGCTAAAGTACACCGTGTCACATTCTGTGGTTGTAGAAGCTCGATGCAATCGAACACATCATGTTTCAATTAGCAGCTCTGCAGATGTCTTGTGGCAGAAAACAATCTGTTCAGCATCTGAGTGCCTGTTATTTCACTGACTGTATGCTGATTGACTCATTATACAATGCTACACTATTTACCATGTAAAGTGGAAAAAAAATTAATGCATACATGGAACGAGCATTTTACAACCCATCGCCCACGAGATCGAAGCTACTCTAACGTTAACACAGAGATGCACTTTCAGTTGCACCTATTCTGCCCCGGGTCATGAAGGAAGCAACTTCGTCACACCAGAGGGGGGTACTGTGAAGCAACATTAATGTGTTACTGAGGTGCAGTCATGAGCAAAACAAAGGCCACCCTTACTGCTTCCATAGGAATTCAGAGCTCATACTGAGAAGGAGCTGAACTCAGTTCTGCTCAGTATTAATTTGATGATCTCTGCCAGCTTGTTGGTGCAGCTCTCCACAACAGCCCCACTTTCTTGGAAAATGAAATGCCCACCTCCGGCCTGGAGCATTCAGGTGAGTAAAACAATGCTGCAGACTTCCCAGGAGTGTCGGAGAGGCTGATGCTTTTTTTAAATTTTTGTCATACACTTTGGATTCTAGCCAATCATTTTACCTTTGCAAGCATAGTAGGCGGGGCCAGGTACGTACGTTCTTTTAGAGCAGAGCTACAGATTAAAAATGTCCAAGGCGAAGCGGTCAAAGTCTGGCTGTACTTCACAGCAAAAGGTGCAAACTCAGCAGCCTGCAACAAGTGCTTTAAGCTGATACTGTGATGCTGTCAAAGGAGGTAACACCTCAAATCTGATGAAACACCTGGCGGCGCATAGCGTTGCTTTTTAAAGCCGAGAAATTTGCCGTGTTTGATAGCTTGCTGCGAGACCTCACACCGTGCACATCTACTGCGGGTGTGGTGCCTGTTATCGGACCGGAGTTAGCAACATCCCCCAAAAACCCGAAGAGGAGAGTCCTGGCCCCTAGCCCTGTCAGCGTAGCAGAAATGATGATGATGATGATGGCAGCAGCAGCCGTTCTTCTCTGCGTGAGTAGCTTCATGTTGTTCGTGTGTAATTAACGTTGAGTAGGCTAACCACATTATTACATTAATGCATGTAAGGTGAACTAGCAAACACTGTCGTAGTTACATGTGGCTGTCTTCTTGTTTGATGGCAGATACTCCCTTCACCCTGGCCAAAAAGGCTAAAATGACCAAAGAAAAAGTGGAAAACAGTTAAACATGAGAGGTTTTTGGACAAAGTTTGTGTTTTTTCCATTGTTTAAGCACTGCTTCCAGCCAAGAGTGAGACCATATATGCCCTATAGCTGCAGAAAAGGCTAACATTGTTATCTTTTTACAAAAAAACAGCTGAACATGAGAGGTTTTTGGACAAAGTGTGTGTTTTTTCCATTGTTTAAGCACTGCTTCCAGCCAAGAGTGAGACCATATATGCCCTATAGCTGAAGAAAAGGCTAACATTGTTATCTTTTTACAAAAAAACAGCTGAACATGAGAGGTTTTTGGACAAAGTGTGTGTTCTCCATTCTTTAAGCACCGGCACCATTTCAAAAGTACTGGTTTGGTACTGGTATCGGATAAAACCTAAACGATACCCATCCCTATACAGGAATGTTGCAAACCTCAATGAAGTGAGGTTGAACAACCCTGTAAAAGAAGAGTGGGCCAAAATTCCTCCACAGTGATGTGACCGAGTGATAAAGTCACAGAAACCATCACTGTAACAGATTAAAGTCTGAGTTTCAGCGTCACAAAGATGGCTCTCTTTTTACTAGGCTAGATCACCATGGTAACTGATGCTGAACATAACCTGATCTGGAGCAGCTGTATGTTCTGAAAGTGACACATTTTTACTGATTCTTTTGTTTCTCTCAGCTTTAAATGTGATATAGTTTCTCTGCTGTCTGCACAAAGTCTGCGTCGGGCGTTTATTCATTCCGCTGATGAAGCAGAAAATGTTTTTATGCTTGGTCCTAATTTCCTGCTTTCTTTTACACAGCTGGACGTGCAGCAGCCAGAACACAGATCAGAAACTCATCAGTCACATCTGTAGGCTGTTTTTACCCAAGAACATTTAACTCACTGTATTATAATATTATAGAACATTAACTACATTTACTCTGATCTGGCCGGAGACTTGCATTATTTCCTTTATCAGACATTGGGACAGACTCTGCACTCGCTGCGTAACCTTTAATGTTTAAATGTATGCAGTTTGAAGTTTCAGGGCTCTAATATGCAGCCGCCATGCCAGAAAAAACACAGCAGCACCAAGCAGTGAAATGAATAAATGAACTCACAGAGCAGACGGTGCTCAGCTGATCCACGTCGTGTGGAAGACGAGTGAAATGATGCGTGAAACACCCCTTTAATGTGAGCATGCTCAGAGCCTGAAGCAGACGGCGCAGGCAGAGAAAGCTGATGGTCGTGCTGTCCGTCACCTCTAACTGCAGCTTTAGGTTTTGACAAACTGGCTAACTCAGTACATCTGGCTATGTTGCACTTGGTCCTAGTTCCACCCGTCTACTGTCTGTTATTAGTGTTCTTCTATCTGCGCCTCAGAGAGCCTGGCCATGCAGAACCAATTCATCTTAATTTAGTTCAAGAAGGAAGGACTCCTTTTTTAACAGGAAGAGACCTTCAGCGAACCGGGATCAGGGAGGCGTAGCCATCTACTTCAACATGAGAGAGCAAAGAGAAACGAAGCACAGAGACAGGAATGGAAAAAAACTGCAGAAGAACAAAGTTAATGACACACAGTAGTTACTGAAAACACACCGATGCACATTCAGAAAATGAAGGTCCGTATATAACACATCATACGCAGTTCATGAAAGTACTTTAACTGAGTCAAAAATGCATATCACATGCAAAGCTCTGAACTATTCCACAAAGTAGTGCATGCTACAAGAATAATAGATCCCATAATAAAAACACCACTGTACAGTCTGATACTGACAGCTGCGGCTAGTCTGGAACTGAACGTGATGGCTCAATCACTGTGTTTACGTTTACCTGACTGACCTGATGTAAAAGGAACTGCACGTAAAACAACATTTGTTCTGTATGTCTGTGTAGGCTCTCAGTCATCCAGGCTAAGGTAGCAACTGAGGGGTTACTCTTTGAAAACAAAACCTGCTTCATGAAAAATGGATGCAGTGGGCTTTCACTATGCTCTGTCAAGACAGTCACCCATCTCTGCTGAAAGCATCTGCTTCTGCGGAATCAGGTTTGCTGTTTCATGCCACTCTGTGTTAGCTTAAACCTAAAGCAATCTGCTGTCCTAGGCAAAATTTGTGAGAGACCAGATTTGTCCTGCAGGCTCTGATTTTGCTGTTGTACCTGTGACAGGTGGTAGTTATCTGCACCCTCGTGGTTTGAGCTTTACAGACCGGCGTTTTACCTTGGCTGTCAGTTTAGCACGTTAATGTCATGATTCAGCAACAGAGAAAGGTGCAAGATTGGGCACTCAGTAATTTACATTATAAATCATCATTATTATTCATTCTTGGAGATTAACTGGCATTTCTATAGCACTCATCTAGTCTTACTGACCTCTTAGAGCTTCATTTTTATCTGCCTCCCTAATAAACTGGAACACTTCCAAAAAAAAACCCCAGAAGACCAAGGAAACACATCCCAGAATCATCCAGGACGAAAGCAAAATTGAACTTTTTAATGCCTTAGAAGAGATATTATACGTGCCTACTTCTTTTGTTTCTTAGTCCCAGCTGTTTTTTCTCAGACTCAGTCCTGATTTCATTGCAGCAGGATAACGGGGAGGGAGGCCTACAGGAGGATAGAGGGCGTCCTCACTGACAACAATCCTGCGAGGTGTGGAGAAGCATCCAAACCCTCACCAACTACCAAGGACAGAGCCCCCCAACCTGACAGCAGCCTCAAACTTGCAGAGGAGCTCAACACCTGGTTTGAGACCACTCCTCCCCTGCAGCTCCTGACCCCCACCACCTCCTCCCCTTCACCCAGCTCTCCCAACCAAAGTCATCATCCAGTATGCCAGTGACACCACCGTGGTTAGGCTCATCTCTAAATGGCCTAAATGGTAAATGCATTTGTATAGCGCTTTACTAGTCCCTAAGGACCCCAAAGCGCTTTACACATCCAGTCATCCACCCATTCACACACTGGTGATGGCAGCTACATTGTAGCCACAGCCGCCCTGGGGCGCACTGACAGAGGCGAGGCTGCCGGACACTGGCGCCACCGGGCCCTCTGACCACCACCAGTAGGCAACGGGTGAAGTGTCTTGCCCAAGGACACAACGACCGAGACTGTCCAAGCCGGGGCTCGAACCGGCAACCTTCTGATTACAAGATGAACTGCCAACTGTTGAGCCACGATCGCCGCTATCTCTGATGGAGATAAGACAGCATAGAGGGTGGAGGTAGAGAAGTTGCCCTGCTGGTGCTCAGAAAATAACCTGAAGCTGAACGTCTTTAAAACCAAAGAACTCATAATGGACTTCAGGAGGCACAGACAGGTCCACTCCACTCTCATTATAAATGGAGAATGGGTGGAATCTGTCTCCACCCTCAGGTCTCTGGGCACCCACATCTCCACTGATCTCACCTGGACCTACAACTCAGAGTACGCAGGGGCCACAACTGAGAACAGGAAGGCTGCACAAAAAATCATTGGATGCCCTCTGCCACCCCTGGAGGCCATCGCCAGATCCTCCTGGGCCAGAGGCATCACAGATGACCCCCCCACTATTCTATTCTATTCTATTCTATTCTATTCTCTTATAAAAACTATTGCCCACCGTTTTCTATAAGCAAAAACTTTCTACTGTGTGTGTGTGTCAGAAGTGGAGTCAGTGTACTGGGGAAAATGGCATTGCTGTTTGTTCATAATGTTTTCTGGAATTATATTTGGCAATTTTTTAATGAGGTTCTGCTGTGAAAAAAAGGAGAAGGAAAAGCATTACACCGGAAATCTATTTCCGTCCCTTAATAGATCACATTTTATTAAAGCGTTTCATTATCCTCCCTCCCTTTGAAGCAATAAAAATACCTCAATTACATTATTATTAATAGGAAAACGTTTGAAAATGGAGCAGTACCTCCACTAAGCCAAAAACGCCCTTCATACCACGCATGAATCGAGTCACTGGATCCAAATTAGTTTGTGATATTTTATGGAGAACATCAACAAACTGAATAAAGCATGTTTCTGAACATGAGACCAGCTGATCTTCTTACCAGCTTTCAGCTGATCATGAGCTGTGGGGTCATCCCTGAAATGATAAAGCTGACAAATGAGCTTCACCTGCAGCATGTCAGGGCTCAGCCTCAGAAAGCAGTGAAGAAGTCAGGTGATCAGCTCCAAAAGACACATCTTCCTTCCTGCTACTTTTGGAGCCTTTTCTGGGCACATCCAAAAATTCAAGAAGACTCCGGGGCAGACCTAAAACTCATTAATGAGATCATGTCTCCTCTGGGAGGACCTCTCAGATGTATTGGAGAATGCAACATGACTAGACAGTAGGAGCCATTTTTGGGTTAATACCTTATGTTGCCGTTAGAGTCCTTTTTCAGTTTTCTGTATGGTAGTTTTATGTAAAGGTATTTGAGGTAGACCCACATAATCAGCATCAGGTGTGTTGTTATTTGCAAGAAGGCAAGCAGTTTGTGACCGCTGCGCTGTTATGTTAAAATGATGTTGGAATAAAGACCAACAGGACAAGATAAGCACTGCTGGAGTTATTGGACTGTTTAATTAATTCATGCATACCAGTGACATCGTGTCACCCCTGTTAACAAACACCTCAGTGGCTTCAAGCGTAGGCTTAGCCTCTACATAGACTTTAATGGACAGACGTGCAATGGAGAGGTTTATTGCACTGTTAAAGAATCCTTTGAAAACATTTATTTGAAAACTTGATCGCTCCAAAGTTGGTTACGTGTTTATGTAAATCAAATTTTTCAGTAATCCAACAATAAGACAAACTGTTGTGTCTCCCTGGCAGAGGTATTTCATAAGATGGAGAGATGAGAGCAGCTTAAAGTGAAGCAATGATGACAAATGAAGAACTTTTAATAATTCAAAGCTGATTGTTATTGTTATCGAGCAGGCAGAGACCTCATATCAACACAAGATTTGATTTTCACTTGTTCTGTGAACCTGTTAACATCCGCCAACCAACTGTTGACTCTTCTGGGGTTAGGGTTGGGTTTCATTTTAGCCCCAAGCTAAATGAGCAAATATTCATGAACTGCAACATTTTACCTTCCAAATGAGGTCTGCCACTGAGCGGGCGGATGGTGAGAGGTTAGCTTTCAAACAGAAACAACGGGATCACTGTGGAGCTGAAAAATTGGATGAGAAATAAAAACGACTAAATTACAGACAGAGCATTTAGAGGGGGCAGAGTGTCAACCGCTATCATGTCAGAGATCAGAAGTAACACAGCTGATTAATTTACATGCAAATGTAATGGATTATTACTTTAACCCTAAACCGGAGCGCCGGCGCTGATTGAGCTGCCCGAAGCGAGGTAGGGCGGACCAGCACACACGACCCCATTTTGCTAAAGAGCCCTCTCTGTTGGTTTACATAAAACTCAAACGGCTCTCAGAAGGGTGTTAAAATAAAAGCAGACAAAGGACAGAGAGGAGCACACACGTCTGGCATTAACACAAACCCAAAGTCGCAAAGCGAGGGGTCGCCGGGGGGTTGGCTGGAGCTGAGCGAGGGGCCTGCAGCAGCACAACAGGAACGATGGAAACATCTGTTACAGCTGGCACCGCCGTCTCTCCGCCTGCCTCGCATCCTGTCTTTCTTTGTGTCTCTGATACGGCTCTCATCCTGCCCGTGCTTCTCTGCCTCACCTCCGTCCTCCATCAGCACACATCCTTCGTCTTCCTGCTCGTCTTACATCAGCGCCACACTTTCTCCTTTGAACATGTAAACTTTTTTCATGTCCAGCATATAATTTCAGAAAACTTTTAGATGAAAAAAATACAATAAATATAATGAGGTATATCTCTAAAGGGCGAGTGGCAAGAAGACACTTGCTCCTGGTAAAGAGTTTTTTCTGATGAATGAACCAAATTTCCATGCACAGGTGATCTGGATCACTATAATATACCAGAATTTGAATTTTGTGTATGAAATTCTATAATTTAATCACCGCCTGCTCTCGTTCTCTTTCCACGGGTGGCTGAAGGTCAAAGAGCTAAAAGACGATACTGAAGAAACGGCCTTGGAAGGATCCAGAAAGCATAAAAACATTTATTAAATCTTATGAAAATATATTTTTTATATTTTGAGGCTTATTTTAAAGAGCTTTAAAACACTTCCAGTAAAACCATGAAGGAGGAAAAACCAGCAGCCACCAGAGCAGTGGCTTCTGTGAGATAAAAACTTCATATCTCTAAAAACGTCAGATTTACAAAAAGACTGAAACTGGTGGTGAATTTAAAGTTGGCTTAGTGATCCCTCGAGCCATGAAACCTAATCAGCGCTAAACCAACCATGTAAACTTTTAAGATTTAGAAGGAAAAACTGCAGCTAAGCCCCCAAATTTCACACACTGCTCTCAAAAAAATTAGAGGGTTGTTGCTGCCCACATCCCCGTGGACGCTCTACAGAGGGTTCAGAGGTCAGCCACCCCTGTGAGCAGCACACCTGGATTAGGTGGAGATGATGCGACTCATGCAAGGGCACTTTCACCAGGATGAATATAATGCAGTTGAGCTGGAAAGCTTCTGGCTACTGGATGATCCTCTTTAACTATAAGGCTACCCTGCTGCAGAAATCCCCCCACAGGCTGAAAACCTCAGTGAGGTACACAACACATAAACACTCCTGCGGTGCCCCACATAGCCTGCAGAATTAATAAGCTTGTGTCTGCCCGTCACACGTTGTAGAGTTGTTCCAATTTCAAAGAAAAGCAGAGTGTAACATGTACAATGTGAAGAGTCTGGAGGCTTTTTTTCAGTGGCTGCTTCGTCAAATTCAAACCTTAGAGACAGCCAGTCAAATATCTGAGTGCTGCAGCAGTTCAATAACCTGAATAAAGGTTTGCATTGTGTTTCTGCAATCCAGGGATTAGCACAAGCTCAACATTTCTCAACCAACATATGTGTGAATCAGCATCAGAAAAAATGAGCCTGCTGCTCACAGTTCAGTAAAGTCTTTCCTGTTGATCTCTTTTCTGGCTTACTGTTTCAAATCTTACCGAATAAAACACGATGAATATTTGACCATTTATGATCAAAAAGGGCGGGGTCGTGTGAACGTGTCGTGTCTCTTGGTTTCTCAGTCAAATCCACTCCTCACTACAGATGTTTAGTGTCAAAAAAACCTAAGATGGCCGCATCTTAGATGCTTCAAAAATCAACGACATGTCACCATAGGGCAGGGGTGGGCAACTCCAGGCCTCGAGGGCCGGTGTCCTGCAGGTTTTAGATGTGTCCTTGATCCAACACAGCTGATTCAATTGGCTAAATGACCTCCTCAACATGTCTCGAAGTTCTCCAGAGGCCTCGTAATGAACTAATCATCTGATTCGGGTGTGTTGACCCAGGGTGAGATCTAAAACCTGCAGGACACCGGCCCTCGAGGCCTGGAGTTGCCCACTCCTGATTTAGATTGTGGGTCAACAAATAATTTCCCAGAGTCACATTAGAAACTGGGATTGTTGTGGAGGGCTGCAAAAAAAACCTCCCAAAACAACCATTTCAGCCAATAAGCTGAAATCACTTCTGCTCTTTATAAACTGCTGCTGTTGAGTAGATGTTACAATAAGGCAATGAGAATCTTAGAACAGCAAACATTTTATCACCATTTAATCTACATTCCTGTTTTGTTCCTTTTAGCCCCAATTTAGTCCCCTCTCCTTTCCCTTTCACTGAGTGCACCGCCGCCACCCCCTCTGTAATCTCTTTGTTATGCCACGTACAAAGACGAGTGACTGGGCCGTGCCACAGACATCACACCTCTCATCCAGAGCCAAGGCTGAACCGTAGGAACCTGGTCTGGACCGCTCCACCTCTGGGTGGTAAAAAGTTGCAAAGGTTGCATGAATGAATAAACCTGTGATCATCGGTTTCTCTTGCCTCACACTGACCATATCTTGACCAACAGCAACCCTTTTGTTTCCACAAGACTTAATGTGACTCTATGGGACCAGATTTATGTTCTAACTAATAATAATAATAATGATAAGTTGTGCATAACAGGAAGGTTATGTTTTGGTGCCTTGACCCAGCCCACATTGGATGGAGGTGTGGCAGATGTTCACATCCTGTTTGAGGCGTTACGCTTCGACTTTGCTGTTTTCCCACTTGCTGATTCTTTTTCTCTTACTTGTATTTTACCTTCACTTTCACCTGCTGCTCAGGTTCAGGCACTAAAAACAGCTTTTTTAGGGAGAGGAAAGAACATTTTATGTGTAATTCCAAGACAGCAGCAGGTTAGACAAAACATCCTTATTCGAAGTGCTGGGAATGAGAACGGCCTCTCCACCCACCACTGTTGCAGACAAAACACCCACCCTCCAAAGCCGACGGCACTCCCCAGGACAGCATGCCCTGGCAAACTGCAAAAACAGCTCAGCAACAGCTCGAGGGACACATTCAGGAGTCCGACCTCTAAATTCTGTAGATCACAGTCTGATCAAATATCTGCTCCGGTACCACCACAGGACACCCCCAGAGGCGGAGCGCTCATGCCTCGACAGGTCAGAGCTGCTGTGGTCACAGAATATCAGACAGAGGCAGCGTGAAAGGACCCGAATCTGAGAGAGGATTCGCACACGCTGAGATCCCGGCGTGCACAGAGAAGCAATAAAAGCACCTCTAATGGGCTTCAGTTTGACTCTGCTGCTACAGAGCAGACTGGTGACATCAATAGAAAGGACGTAAGCAGCATCACAGGAACAAGTATCACTAATTTATCTCTCTCTGTGTACGGAAAGCAGTCAAAACTGAAGACATTTCATTTACTGCACCCTGGTCATTAGCACACCTTCAGGTTTAAATTCCAACTTAACAACTTTGCAACAGCAGCAGGTGATGGTGTTTCAGTATCACATCAGATTCTGTGAAATGAGGTATCAGGGACAGAAAACAGAAAGGTAGTTTAAGTCCTCTGTGGACAGATTTCTCTGGAAAGTGTAAAAAATAATATTAATGAAAACCAAAGGGGTCGATGAGGTACCACAAGAGCAGTCCGGGTTGTCAGAGGAAACAAGGCCTCCTCTCTGAGCCAGGTACGTCTGCATGATGCATACTATATGAAGCTTCAGCCTCTGCTAGCTTAGCTTAACAGCAAGACTGGAGGCAGGGAGAAAAAGTGAGTCAGCACCTCTAAAACTCACTAATTAACACGTTATGTCTTCTTGTCTTATGCAGCGAGCTGTTTCATGGCTCTGAGCAGCTGCCAGACAAATGAAGGAGAAACACCAGGAAACTACGGAGCCAGGCCAAGAAATAATGCTGTACCACATTACTGTGGTCTAACCACTGACACTGCTACATTATGTTCAGCCTTTTGCTTTGTTAGGCCACACATGAGTGACGTTATGAGACAACAAAGAGCTAACTCACAAATGCTCATGAACAGGTGAACACAGAGGTTCACAAGGTTTGAGCCACATTTGATTTATTAGGTTTAGCGCGTCTGGGAGCTAAACCTAAGAGGACCTGCCTAAATTAGTTCCTCCTTTAGTCTTACATCTATCGATTCACTTCCATGTACTTCAAGTGAATGACTTGTGCTTTAAAATGGTGAAAAAGTTTGGAGTCAGAAGTTGGTACAGGCGTCTACCCCACATCAAAGACCACACAGAGCACCCACGATTAATGAATGACTTCATTTTTCTAATGAAAAATGAAGCCGTGGCTAATCAGATGTTTTCCAGATGGTATTTCATGGTGGATCAAAATCTGATGGTCCATTTCTGCGTTTATAATTCCATAAAGTTCACAAGATACCCAGCACCACACATTAGAAATGTAGCTGTGCTCCCAGCAGAGCACTGTTGGCTGAGCAGCATCGATGGCCAGTCCATAGCTGACAGTGTCCACTGTGTGTTTTTCTATCCAGGTGTGCTTTCACTGCACTGGCCCAGTGTTTGGAAGCACTGGCTACTGGATGATTGATGTTTTCCAGATGGTGGATCAAAATCTGCTGGTTCTTTTCTGTGATCATAATTCCATCAAGATTTCCAAACCATGACGGAGCCTCCACTGTGTTTTACAGATAGCTGTAGATTCTCTATGACAAACTCCATCAGTTTTGTTTTCAGCCCAGTTCTTGTGTAATGTGTCATAACTCAGCCTTTTCACACTTACTCCCTTCTTCACAGCCACGCTTCCAGTGAGACCTTTTCGTTTGAGGCTTCTGTGAAGAGTAGAAGGTTTAATTGAAGATCCAGATTCATTTCTCAGTTCCTGTGTCAGGTCTTTGCTGGATTGTTTTCCTGCCTTTCAGATCCGATACGTCTGAGTATCCTTCATCAGATAGCATTAAGGCAGACACAGACACAAAAAATCCAGTTTTAGGTTTTATAAAGATCTTTAAGCATGAAAATCAGCTGGTTTAGGTTTTAGAAAAAGATCCCGGTTTTCTTTTTTTCCACGGTGAGGCATCCCCACTGCATCTATGTACACACTAACTAAACTGAGTTTTTGTAATTACTTCACATTACACCAGGAGATTTCTGTTGTGTGTGTGAGCTGCTTGTAAGTTTTGCTGACTTCAGTTGCACCTGCTAACTTTTGAATGAGGGAACAACATTTACCCGTCCGAAGGAAAGGTCTGCTTTGGCTTTCAGCACAGATTAGATTCAAGAATCCAGGCACATGACACAAAAATAAGCACGTAAAAGCAGAAACCAGCGTTTGTTTCAATGTTACAGGAACCAGGAAGACAAAAAAACAGCACAAACAGCTCAAACAGAGTGCAAGCTTTTAGAGCCAGGATACAACCAGAAGGTGGACTGCAGACGAAGCAGAGGACAGGAGGAAGAAGAGGAAAAGACCTCAATGTGACAGTCTGAGGAGAGTGCACGGTGGGGTGATGGTGGAGACTAATGAGGGAGGGAACAAGCGAAGACGGCTGGTTGTTAATTATGGTGCTCACTTTAATTATAAGCTCACTGTCCAAACAGAGGAGGAGTGAAACGGAGGCTGTTGTTCCTATGAGTTTTCAGATAATAGAGTACATGTGTTCAGTTCCATCTCCTTGTTTCTATTGTTGGAATAAAATATGAGAGTACTCCAGAGTAGCTTTGCATGACTCATAGTTCAAAATAATCTGTTTCTTATAGCGGGCCTCGGTGCTGCCATTCAGTTCATCCTCTGCAGCCATTCCACTTCCAGTTAAGCTCATTGTGCAGAAACTGGCTGCAGTTCAGCTGGACATGCTCGAGAGGTAGCCCTCAATGAACGTGAGTGAATGAGCTGAACAGAAAGAAATATTAATTTTGCCTGCTTTGAGACAAGAAACACCACGTTGTTTTGGTTTTTGCAAACACAGCATTGATAATGGATCCAAGGTGAAATAAAGGGACATTTCTGTGCATTAGTTTTTCTCACAGTGAAGATTTTGATCATATAACACAAGGACGTGCTTTAGTCCTCGAGGATGCAATGGCCCAACAATAAATCATCATGTTTCCAAACTCCAGCAGACGATATGAATGTAACTAAATCCCAGCAGAAGCTTCATGTGTATAGAAGAAGCAGCTGATTGAGGCTGCTCGCTTTCACCTTAAATCAAAAATGGAGGATGCTATAAGGCGTCTCTGGTATTCCAATTTAAACCTGTAAAAGTGTTTAAAATGAAACTATAATTTTTGTCTTCAGAAAACTGCAAAGAATTCCCAGAAGAAAAATCCACACTTCTGTGTAAATTTACACTTTTGCTCTAAAGCTTCATATTGGACTAACTCGAGAGCGCCCCCTATGGAGCAGGAAGCTCACAGAGTGGGAAACTAGTCTGAAACAAGCTAGTCAAAGTTAAAAATGTGTCCACTTTCAGTCGCCATGGAGATATGGTGACCATATGGTGTTTCCTATGCCTGAGATGACCATATCGGCCATATGCCACCCCCCCCATGAAAAAACTCAAACTGTGTGTTGAGAGCAGTCTGCAGGGCGAGCTGCAGCGTCACAGGGCGAGCATACACTGACCTCATTATTAGAAACTTTGGTCATGTTTACCACGAACACCCAACACTGAAATGTGACATATATTTTCTTCTGGTGATGCATCGTAGGAGCATTAAGGCAAAGACTAAAGGATTTAAAGTAGCTGCACCACATCCTCAACTTCTGCCACAGACCCTTTGGTCCAACACTAAATGCTCCATGTGCAAACCTAAGTCTTGGGAGATTGTGACTAGGTGTGAGTGAAGTGTTTGTGCCTCCCTTTAAAGCCATCCTAGACAAATTCTGTTTACACTTCAAGAGCCACCATTTCAAATCTGCACACTTTCCACTGAAAATCGTGAGGACTTGCACACTGCGAGATAAGAAGCCGGGCAAACGGCGGTTTGAACATGAGGTCAGTGCTGAAATGTTATTCATGAGTCATCGCTTTGCCAGCTAAATGGGTCACAAAAACCACAGCCACAGGAACTCCTTGTGTTGGTCAGCTGTCAGCTCTGCAAACACATCCAAGCTGCTCTGCTGAGTTCATTTCACTTTTTAAAAACATCCTTTTATTGTGAAGGTTTGCAGGGTTTTACTTTGTAGAGCCATTTTCTGAAGATAGCTAAAGACCAAACAGATCTTTAACTTCAGTTACAGCAGAGTCCAGACGTCTGAGACCGTGTTGACAGTGTCTCATATTTTCTTGTAAATGTGGAAATAATCAGAAAGTTCAAGGATCCAGAGAAATTAGAAACAAAAATGAGGTCTTCAAAGGTGAAACATTTCAGGTTCTGCTCAGGTTCTCAGTCATTAATCAAACTGGAGCAGATTTGTAGCGTCGACCTCCTTTGTATAAAGACTTGGTTCCTTCCTTTGAAGCAGCATTCAGATCACACGCAGGTGGATTTGATCAGAGCCGCTGTTCATCTGTTGGAAACACAGACCGTATAGAAGGTGGACGCAGTCGCTCCGAACTCTCACTGTGAAATCTGGAGCTGAGCCTTCCTCCAACATATTCCACAATCATCTCAAAGTTTTCCATGGAATATCTTGGAGGAAACAAATTTCATGCACTAGTTGCAGCGGTCACATCCTGTTACAGCACCACACTTAAAATCAGTGAGCGCTTCACAAATCTTTGTACAGGTAGACTGCATGACTCGGTGCCTTCACACCTGTGGCAATGGGACTCAACGAAACTCCTGAATTCAAAGATCAAGAAGAGTGGCCCAATACTTTAGTACAGCGTATGTCCATCCTTTATAGCTGAGGTCTGTGGATAGAAATAAAGCTGTGCTTCCAGCTTCCTGCAGAATCAGAAGCAAGTAAAAGAGGAGCTTTCTAAGCACTGGCCTGTTTTTATGGGAGCAGAGTCTGGAGCTCTAAAACATGCTCCAGACTCTGGATCAGTTAGATCCAATGAGCACGCCATTAAACGATCAACACATCAAGCTTGATCCTGATCTTTGAGGATCGTTTGTTTCTCTTCTGGGCCTTAGTTAAACTTCTTTTCATCCTGTGAACAATGTGGGTCCATCTTAAATGTCTTGTGTCTCAAAGTGAAATGGAAAACAGAACAGAGAGTGAACTGGACGTGGCCTAAGAGCTCGAGTAGAGCCTTGAAACACCTGCTCGGGAGGTGATGGGCTCAGACGCAGCAGCGTTTCACAGAGGATGGAAAAAAGTCAGATTTACTGATGACCTGCAGTCAAGCAGCAGCATACACCTCAAAGATTTGACTTTAATTCCAAACAAAACCAAAGTGCTGACTGCCATGGACTTCCCTCCACCATCACCTGACATCAACCTCTCTGAATAATTATGGAGTAACATGAAAGCTGAAAAATCCCCAAACTTTTTAAAACATTATGAGGCAATGTTCAAATCAAGAGCACAATATGCACAAATAACAATGTTTCGGTGGTTTGCTAAAACAAAATCTCAGCAGAGCGATTTGGAGGTTCCCGCTCACAGCTTCTGCCTCTGCCTTCAATCTTCTGGTCACAGCTGAGCGTCTCTCGCCTCCTCGGAGGCCATCGGAGCCCGCACCTCTCCGATGAGCTCAGCAGCTTACCCTCCGTCTGCTGGATCTCATTTCCCTTCATCAGCCTACACCTCATATTCTTTTATTCTCAGTGAATAATACGGGCCAAAGGTGTTATTCTGAAGCCCTGTCGGCTGTTATCCTCCGTGTAGATTACAGCTGAGGTGTGATATTAAGGAATTTCTCTTTAGTCTGCACTGCCCTTCTCTGTCAGACACACAGAGCAAAGGATGGTGGATGATTAAGAGTGTACATGTAGGCCAGTTGGTGTCTTCTCATTTATTAATTAAGGTAACTTTTTTATGTCTTTGCAGGTTATAATTTAGCTTTAAAAAAAACTAGACTCTCCTCTTGTAACAGCCTGTGGAGCGACCTCTGTGTGAAGGACTCGGGCTGAACTTTAATTGATGTCGCCCTCCTGAGTGCTCAGCCAACACCAACTCCATATAAGGTCAAACCCCCAACCCTGATGTTGCCTCGAAGCACTTTGATAGTGACAATGGCAGATACAGATACTTGCCGATTAGTGCTCGGTAACATCCAAAACTGGAGCTCAGACGTCTGCAACTCAGACGCTCAGACGTCTGCAACCATCTGTTAGTAAGTAAAAGTGATTTATAGCGGTGGAGGTGAAAAAGCTGGCTAATACAAGGTCAAGTCTTAGTTTTCAGACGAGTTCGCAGAATCACAAGAACACCTCTGACTGCTGATTTAAAGATCAGCTTGAAGAGCAGGGGTGGAGCAGATTGAGAGCATGCGTGGGTTTATGTCCAGTTCAGATACTACAGTTAGCTAAGGGGAAGGCTAGCATACAGCTAGCAGCTTTAGCCACCTGTGTGGCAAACCTGTCAGTCAAAGAGGCCACGCCCCCTTTAGGCCAGGGGCAGGGAGCTCCAGGCCTCAGGGGCCGGTGTCCTATAGGCTTAGATGTGTCCTTGATCCAACACAGCTGAATTAAATCCCTAAATTACCTCCTCAACATGTCTTGAAGTTCTCCAGAGGTCTGGTAATGAACTAATCATGTGATTCAGGTGTGCTGACCCAGGGTGAGATCTAAAACCTGCAGGACACCGGCCCTCGAGGCCTGGAGCTCCCCACCCCTGATTTAAGCCTTAATGCATTTTAAACAGGTTGTCTCATCACTGTTTCACAGCTGCAGGAGTAACAGTGGCTTCTTTGGAGCTCCTTTCATTTTTTAACGCTAATCTTTCTTTAGAAAATCAAAAAGGAGACACTTGCTGGCTTCAGGCTGCAGTTCAGCCACACACACACACACACACACACACAGTACAGCACCACACTTGTTAAATTCCAATGACTCACCACATCAGCAGCTCACACGCAGACAAACAACCCCCCGTGTTTCATAGCAGAGCTTCCCCCAACAGGTCCAGAAAATGAATTGGATATGATAATCCAGCGTGTGCACCATGACCGCGAGTCTCACGGCGCGCTGCAGGCTCAAAACTCATCTGTTCAATAAGAGCCTCCCGGCGGCCTCCCCACACTGAATCCCAGCCCCGCTTCCTCCACTGCTTCAGCTTATTTGTGTGCATCAAAACTTTCACCTTTCTCGCATGCTTTGATTTTTATTGGCTTTTTATGATGACGCCGAACTGAAAGAAACACTGCTTTATCTTGTTGTGTGTGTGTACTTTCTTGTATATTTATTCAGCTCTCAGTACGTGGGTGATTGGGTGATTAATTTTGCAGTGTTTTCTTGGTTTGGGTGCTCAAATAATAATAATAATTTGTGGTTAAAATATTTGATCATTTTGTTACATTTCTTAATTGTTTGCTCTGTTGTGGATCAAAGGGAATAAAAGACTGCAGTCAGAATTTGAAATGCTTCTTTTGAGTGACGAATGAAGAAACTCATCACTCCCCAGAAAAAGCATCTCAGCGCATTTTCAAATGTGCTTTCAGGAGTGACCCAGATAAATATGCTGAATAACCCTCCTCCTCCTCCTCCTCCTCTCCCCACCACACTTACAACCATCAATTATTAATTCATGCTGCTTCATCTGAAGGCCACAGACTCTCGAGTGTACCAGGACATGAACAATAAAAACAAGCTTCTGCTGCCTGGAGAAGGCATTTTAATGTGGAGAGCTTATATTCACGGCGGTTTATGCTACACAGGAAATATAAATATGATTCCAGCTGTTGTGTTTTGTAAATAATGATCACGTTACACTCAAAGTGCAAAAGAAGTGGTGAGGTTTTCTGTATTTTATGGGGCACAAAGGCTCCACAACATGAAGGTTTTCATAAAGCTATGTGCATGAAATTCACTGGTCAAGACTTACAGAAAGCCTCCTGGAGCCAGAGCCTGGACCAAACAGGAAGTCAGACATTTTGGATTCATAATGTTATTCTGGCATCATTTTTGCTGTTTCACTTTAACAAAAACTTCCTAGAGATTTAAATGTGTTGTTCCATTTAAACTGAACCTTGGTGATGAAGAGCATGTTCTGATGCTTCGCCACGGCAAAAGACTCAAATGTGCACAAGCTTCTCAGAGCCTGGAGACATCTTTGTGCTAATACCCACTCAGTCCCGCTGACAGGAAACCAGGATTATTTAATAGAAACATCTGTGGATGAACATCTGCCCTGGCATCTCCTCCCTGAAACACCTCACCTCCAAATCAGCTGCTTTATTCTGTGGAGGAGCAGCGGCTCCGCTCTGAGCTCCTTCCTCACCTGGAGTTGTAGCTCCACCCTTTTCTGGTGACTTGGAGGTCGCAATTCTCCACCTAGACGCTTCGCACTCCACAGCGGCGGCACTTCGCATTCGGTGATGTTGGCGCTGAATAATCTCTGTGTTCATTCCAGTTAATGACACGGATTTATTTTGGATGCAGGGCTTGTTTTGAAGAAACAAAGGTGACCTTTGATTCCACTTCCTGCAGACGGTAGCTCGGGTCTCTTTTTTCAGCGAGGACGGCTGCTGAAAATCACTGTCCATTACTGTGAAAGCGCTGTAGCACTAAAAAGCAATCTTCAAACATTATCCCAATTTGCAGAATAAAGTTCAATTTAAAGCCAGTAAGTGTCTTATCAAGGTGTTAGCTTTGTGCCACTCTTATTTAAAAGCAGAGCTTTGGCCCCCTTTGGACTGGATTATCACTGGGGGAGGTGGTGTTAGGTGCGGAGAAGGGGAGGGAGGTGAGCTTGCTGAAAAACAGCAGGTAACTTTATCCAATTATTACTGCAGAGGGGCTGATTAAAATCTCTGACAAGGGCGGGCAATATTAAAATGGGAATATTCGCATACTTACCTGCGTCTGGCGGCAGTAAACGCAGTCTGGGGTAAAAAAGCATCACATCTGTGCCTAAAAACAGCCCCATCAAACTTCCTGCTACCTCTGCCTCGTCTGTGCTGAAAAGACGAGGCGCCCCACTCATTATGCGTGCTTTATCTGACTACTTTCACTGTGCTGATGAATGTGGATCATATGCACAGAGCTGCGTCTTAGCGTACAGAAGAGAGCTTCTCACGTCATCTGTTTGGTGGACAGATTCGACTAATAGAGCGTTGTAGCTGCACAGTGCAGGGCGAGCGGCTGTCAGGCTGCTTGGTATCTTATTTTTGAGTCGAACAGACTCACACAAGTCTTCGCACACACTCGGACGCCAGTACGAACGGCAGATTTAAGCAGACATACATGCACACTCACACGCTCACACCGACAGATGATCCCATGGGGAGAGATTTATTTGTGGCTTTGCAGTCCAGAGGCCCGCCCACCGAGGGTTGGCTTGGCGATATATATCACGCTGTGACCTCATATCCTGTTTGTGTGGTTTGTGTCTCAGCAGGAGTCTGGGGAGGACACAAAGTGAGTCTGGAAGTTACTTTGACAGAGTCCTTGACAAAAAAAATCAACCCCGTGGGCCTGGCGCCGGGCCTCGCTCTAATTTCATTAAGCTGAAGGTTAAAAAGAGCTTGAAAAATGAGATAAAGCACATACGTGTAAGCACTTTGGTTCACAGAGATTTTCACAACATCTGGACTGTCGGTAGGTATGAAAAAGTTTATATATTGCGATTTTTAAGACACCTGGACAGAGACATAGACACGTTCAACACACGATGATGCGGTCCAACTGTAATTTGTGCGAGCTGCTGTTGTACATGTGAGTGATTCATATATGGAGGCAGCAAAAATAGGTTAATAGGGTACACTGTCACCCCCTGCTTGTAAACTGAAATCTAAACCGGGTGCTATTAATTAAGGTGCTGTCATAGCAGACAGTTATGGCTGCCACCTGCGCCACTTCTTATGTAAAGGCAGCCCCCGCCGCCGCCGCCCCGGCACACAGGAGCAGCAGCATCAACAAGGGCAGAGAGGACGGTCGACAATCTCATATATGCACGCGGTTTCATTAGCCGCCTGGGTCGGGGTGGCCATGGTAACAAGCGAGCCAAAGAATACAATGTGGAGCCTAATTTTACTGGTAATTTTCCCAGAG
This sequence comes from Oreochromis niloticus, assembly GCF_001858045.2. Taxonomy (NCBI): domain Eukaryota; kingdom Metazoa; phylum Chordata; class Actinopteri; order Cichliformes; family Cichlidae; genus Oreochromis; species Oreochromis niloticus. The sequence continues at coordinate 2,581,284 of NC_031970.2, forward strand.
TCCACAGTGCTGCAGCATAACCTCTGCTCATATTATTGAACAGGATCATTATTTTTAATGGAGCTGATGTATCTTTGGCTTGTTTTTTTCCTTGTAGCCTTTGTGAGTGTTGTATTCCAGGTCCCACGGATGATAAAAGCATCTGAATGCATCGAGTCCAGCTCGCTCATTTGTCCTGAAGAAAATCTGATTTCCCTGATCTACCTGCACTCAGTCCCAAGGATGCAAACCAGCACAGGCGAAAGAAAGTCATTATATTCCATCCGCTGTCATTTTTTTTAAATTGCCGACATGGCTTTGTTTTGACAGGCTCAGTCCTGCAGCAAAGACAGGGTCAGATATGTCATGGTCCAAGGGTTTGAACACTTTCAGTTTCATTTCCTTCCTGTTTGTTGTTGTCGTCGTGAAGTGTTTCACTTCTCGTGATATTCTTGTGTTTTGGTTATTTAGCCTGCCCAGTGTTTGCCTGTCTGTGATCCTCTGTGTCATGTTCAGCATGGGCCTCCTTATCTTTGTGTCTTTTAGTGTTTTTGTTTTTTTTTTCTATTTAGTGTAACAGTTCACAGGAGAACAGAGTGAAGATCCAAAATCCAAATCTCTTATCCAGAAAGCAGGTGATGGTCATGCACAGTGAAACACAGCACAGAGGGTTTTACTCAAAGAAACACAAAAAACATGAGAAAGCAGGTGATAATAGCTTGAATGAACAAGGCAATCAGGCAAGTGAAAGGTGAACTGCAGACTAATCACTAATTGAACACAAGGTGTGTCTGGAACAATGCTCTTCATTGGCTGATCATCAGTAAGTGTGAACACCTGTGTAACAGTGGAATATTTGGCAGTTTGCAGGTGTGGATTACAAAGTAATGTGTTACTGTACTAAATTCACTAATTACGTTCCAGTTAAAGCCATCTTGTTACTTGCATTACAAAAGTTCAGCAGTGATCTGCACGAAATAAAGACAAAAATGATCAAACATGTTTTTCTTCCTGTTCAATCAATCAGTTCATGTATCAGAAGATAAACATGGGTGGAGCAGATAACAGCTTGACTGCTGTGATGGTAAAGTGAAAACTGTGTCCAACAATCACATTGTACTGCTAACACAACTTCCGGTCTTTGAAAACATCTGCACAGACAACATGCTAGCACAAAGCTAAGAACCAATAGTGATGCTAAAGCAGAGTGTATGCAGACCCTGGTCCAGCAGCCAGAGCCTGAACTTGAACAAATGGTCGAGCAGTCAGGCTGCAGCTTCTGTTTCTACGTGTTCATGTTTCTACTGTAGAATCACCGTGGCGATTGCTTTGAAGTCTCTTTGTGCTAGTTTTTGTCTTTGCTTTGTGTTCATACATGAACATACATGAAGAAAAAACTACATATATGCAGAGAAATGTTGCAAATGTGAACGATATGATCCACAAACTTAAAAACTAAGACTTACAAATGTGAAGATGATTTGTGTGTAACTTCTGAGGACTCACAAGCACGTTCTTAACTCCATACACAAATATGAAGCAATTTCACTGCATGTAAAACTATTTTACAAACATCCAAACCTGAGTAAATACTGATCATTTATGCACAATTGATAAAGTTCCGCTCAGGAATCGGATAACTTCTCCTAAAAAAAACCTTCTGTGTGTACAAATGTGTGAAGCTACACTAACATCTCTCTCAAAACCTTAAATGCATGTGGACAGCTCACCTGATACGAACAGATGATGTGAGGTTTTGAGACAAATTTAGTGCTGCCAGCTTTGCACAGATCCACAAATATAAGCTGTGTTAATATGTATGATTGTAGGGTCTACCTTACAATATAAAGCACTTTCAGGTGACTCTTGTTGTGATTTGCTGCTGTATAAATAATATTGGATTTAACTGAATTACCAGTTATACACACTAGAGTAGCCTGTAAAGGTTACTATTTGGTTTAAATAATCTGTTGGACGTTCTTTTGCTGGGAAAAGTCGGTGCTCAGCAACAGATGGGGGGGGGGTCACCATGGTTGTACATTACTATGGATCATCCTCTAAGCTAACAAATCTCTGTATATTCTGGGTATAGATATACTCCAGGTAACATGGAGTGAAAGCAGGCTAACATTATTGTTACTGTGTAGTGTGTTGTTGGTAAATCTATGTTTTCTAGTTAAAGGCTCACAAGTTCTGTTTATTTAGAAAAAAAGAATCAAAACCCCACAAAACAAAAGCCCAGGTATACACAGGAAGCCCAGATGTCCCAGTTTTATCAGGTGAGCTGTCCACACGTATGTAAGGTTTTGAGAGAGATGTTAGTGTAGCTTCACACATTTGTACGCACAGAAAGGTTTTTGAAGGAAAAGGAAACGTTATCAGATTCTTGAGCTGAACTTAATCAATTGTGCGTAACACACTGAAGACATTTGTAAAATAGTTTTAGGTGTGCTCAGATTGCTTTGTATTTGTGTGTGGATTTAAGCACACGCGAGTCCTCAAAAGTTACACACAAATCATTCTTCACATTTGTAAGTCGTAGTTTTTAATCTTGTGGATCATATTGTACATATTTTCAACCCTTTTGAGGCAAATTTCTCTCCACACACGTGTGTCCTCATCGAGAGATTAGTGTTGGTGTGTGGGACTGTAGCTTATATTGTTCACTAATAATTATTTGACAATGAGTTTCAGGTCACTTTGCAAAGTAATGGGAAAGTAATGCAACAAGTAGTGTGTCAAATTACTTTCTCCAGTGAGTAATTGTCATATATAATATTGCATTAATTTAAAAAAAAAAAGTAATGTGTAATACATTAGTTTTCTTGGTAATTATTGAAATTATTATGGTACTGTTTTTTCAAAGTTGAATCAATACACACTTAAATGGAGAACAGAGTGTGTGGTATGGAGTCCAACTAAATAGCAGTGTGTGTGTGCGCGCGCGTGTGTGTGTGTGTGTGTAATGAAGCAACATGTTAGTGTGAAATGTGGCTCACTCTGGATACAGACATGTCAGCTGTGGACACATACAGCGAACACGTTATTGATCAGTACCATACATTTTTGGAGGATTGCGTATTTACAGCAACAACAGATTCAACTTTCAAATTTCTCCCATTTAAAAAAAACTCTTTCCCATTTTGTTTTGTTCAAAAGCAATCTGGGTAAGATAATTTCAAAAGGTGGGAAGCTGAGTGGGATATTATTAGCATAAATATGAGAACTGTTTCAGTTTATATTTGAATAGAAATTGAATGATACACTGCCAAATGTTCGATATTACCACCAACTGGGAGTGGGAGTAGTTTAAATGAGAATAGCGATGGATAAAAAATAAAGAGAGCCACACAAACAGAGCCTGTAAGAAGTTTTAAATGCCACATTCTGCAATTAAAATACATGAAAATGAGAACTCACCATACGGGGCCGCAGGGGACCCAGTTGGCTTGGCTGTAAAGAGGTTGAATGGAAATCAGACGGGCTGCTGGCTGGAGCCTGGCATCAACTGGGAACACTCCAGCTGTGAGCTGGGGACCAGGAGGTGCCGGGTTTCACGTTCAAAGTGCCAGGCAACATTATTCAAGAGCCTCTGAGCAGTACGCTGAACTGCTCCAGGGGGGCACTGTAGCCTCTGCTGTGTGTTTGAGGCGCTCACGTACAGATACAGAGAGAGATTTCCTGTTCAGGCACTGGGTGAAATAAAAAATATATGGAGGGAGCCTCTAGTTTCCAGACAGCTCGCTCAGTAATATTTAAACAGGACAACAACCATGTGAGAGGATGAGACTGTAATGGTTATCTCAAACAAGTGCGAGAGGGGCTTTTATCAAGTGTCGAAACAAGCCGCTTCGAGCTGCAACCTGACAGCATCAAAGAGCGGAGAGAGCACTTTTAGTCTAAACCATTAACACGCTCAACACTTTCACACTTTCTGTTTCTCTGAACGAACGTGTTCAGCACTTCAAACCAATGCTACCCGTTCGCCCTCTCACGATAGCCGAATAGGTCAAGGATCAGACGCACGCCACGCACACACTGGACGCTATGAAGACACTCGTGGCACCTTTTAGCCTTTACTAGATTCTGCTGACCAATTTGTAACGGAGTTTTCATTCACAACAAATCAGTTCTTACGCAGGCCGCTGGAGCATCAGCTCAATTAGCAGAGATTATTTGGAAGAACCGAACATGATTTATTGAGACAGAGGAATGGATTCATGTGTTTGGCAGTTAGACTGCCATGATGGAATTCCAGCGTTGATAGAAATGAGGACAGGACCGCCCACAATGTGAAGATGAAGACTAAGGCTCTTGATGGGGCTCAGAGGGATTTGGGTGTGGTGGACAGTGATGGGAATAACGGCGTTACTTTTTTCAGTAACGAGTAATCTAACTAATTACTATTTCTATCGTTACAACGCCGTTACCATTACTAACAAGAAAATGCGGTGCGGTCCCGTTACTATTTTTCAACAAACAGATGACTGAAGCTGTCACAGCTTTAGGCAGCTGCGCGCGCTCCCACGGACGGCTATCACTTTCTGGCAGACGATCACTTTTTGGCACAACACCTGGAGCTCAGGGGGCAAAACAATCACATGAGTGCTGCTGTTTGACTGAAAAACAATAAAGTAGTTGTGGTAAGCTAATCACATGACCACTTAAAGACAAAGCAACAAGGTGATATATACCAGTTTTTAAATTGTGCTGATAGGCCACGTAAAACCAGAGTCATGATAAACAAGATATACGCGTGTTTTTTCATCAATAGTTTCATCACGTTTACTGTTTAAGGACAGCGAATAGCGAGCACTCTCTGCTTACGACTAGAGATGGCACGATACCACTTTTTTATGTCCGATACCGATATCATAAATTTGGATCTCTGCCGATACCGATATGAATCCGATATAGTGTGTTTTTTAATCAATAAAACATTTTTTTTAATATCTTGCTGCATTTTGTATAAGTTCATACTCAAGTTTAAATAAACAACAACACTAAAGCTATTCTGTTATACCTGTATGTAAAAAATACACTGCAGCCAAAGTATTTCATAGTTCAGCAACACTGATCAATCTAATAAACTTAAACCTGCTCCATCCTCCCTATTCTGGTATTTTAAAGAGTACTTAGCAGAAATATTAAGCAACCTAACTAATAGGGTTGCAAACTCCCAGCAAAAAAAAACAGGGAACCACCCCCCACCCTCCACCTCATGATGCTTAATCGACGTAATCAACTTTAATTTGATGCAGTGTGAAAAAAAATGCACAAAAATAAATTATTTTTCAAGAATAATTAAATAGATTCAACATCTTTCTTCAACAGAATTGCAGACTGCACAGATGGTACCTTCCCAAAGGAAAAAGTACTATAGCTTACTAGCAGTGGCGGTCCTAGCCTGTTTGATGCCCTGGGCGAACACTCCCTCTGGCCCCCGCAAACACACACACACACACACACACACACACACACACACACACACACACAAAACATATTAAGGATTGTACATTAACATAAAACTGTTGTCGGAACCACACTGAATTTCACCAGAGAAACACACACACACATATGAAGAGAGAGAGAGAGAGTATGCATAGTATGCAAACAGCTACCAAACAGCCATCATAATTCGTCATATAATGAGAACAGGACAAATCAACAATTGACAATGACTAATTAATATTAAAATCTGTAACATAATGTATTGTTTGGAGTTTAGTCTGTTACTGTTGCTATTTTTACCATTTCTTCTTGGGGCAACTGTAACCCACATTATTTCCTTAGGGATTAATAAAGTATTCTGATTCTGATTGTTTCAGGATGACCTGCCATTATCCAATGACACATCTGTTTACCTGTATCATTTGTTCGTTTCTCCTCCTCCTCTTTTCTCTTTTTTCTAAACTGAGCACCTGATAGCTTTGACCTTTTCTTGTCCATCTTGGTTTTAATTTTGCACTCCAGTATGAACACCCATCCCCCAACCCGAGGATCATAACCTAATAGACCTACACCTTATTTCACAGATTAACTTTGTCTAGGGTTTATTTCTGGGATTTCACACAACCCAGGATTCAAATCATGAATACATAATGGACTTGGATTTACATCATTATCAATGAAATGTGCTCTATTTGGAAGCAGCAGGTCTCCCTCCCCTTTCGACAGGTTGTGTGTGAGACTTTAAATCATCAAACTGTAAATTGTAAATTTTAAATTGTTATTGATCCCTTTACCCCGAGTCCTAAAGTGTATATTTATTTTCTTACTCTACTATATTTATTGTTTGTTTACTTGCACTGCTGTAACTGGAGCCTCGTCGTCTCGTCTCTCTATATACTGGACTGTATGTAGCGGAGATGACAATAAAGTTTACTTTCACTTCAGCAGCACGCAGGCGCACCGAGGGCTCTCACGCTCAGTTTTCGCGTATAGAATTTCGAAAAAACATCGGTGCAAATTATAAGTCTGTATCATAATGTCTGGTGTTTTCATTCCCAAAATGCGCTGGCTGCCGTCGGGGCAGCATGAGTACGAGCAATTTTTTTTTTTTTTTTGCCGATGCCCGTGATGCCGCCCCCCACCACTATGCTGCCCCGGGCAACTGCCCGTGTCGCCCGTATCAAAAACCGCTACTGCTTACTAGGGTATATTAGACTTAACAGTTACTATATACAGTAATGGACTTTTATACATTTTACATCAGATTAAAACTTTGGGTGTAAGATTCAGATAATTATTTATTAAAAGCTCGACATTTTAAATGAGAATAAGAAAGAAAAGTATGTCTTTGTGCCCCCTTTTCCCTGTTCATGCCCTATCGGCCCCCCTGGATGCACTTTGCTAGATCCGCCCCTGTACAGTTACCAGCCGTCAGCTACGTAGAAAAGGATCCTGGTGTAGAAAGTAATATTAAATACATTCTAACAACAGCTTATCAAGCTTAAACGTGCTGCTGTTGTTCCGCCGCTGGTTTCCTCTTTCTGGTGCAAAGTGGTCCAAAAACAAAGAAGAGAGACGGACTCGCGACAGAAAAGCCGATCAGCTGATCATTGATCAGTTTCATGATTGAAGTAGCAGCAGGAGAGAGAGAGGCAGTCGCTCCATATATCGGTTGTTAAGCTTAACGTGGGAACGCTTTACAAACATTCAGAGATGAACTTACACACTTGCTTTACTTCTCTCTGGGATAACTTCCTCGGAGATGAAATGCTGGTTTGGTAGCGAGGCTACAAATACACACAGCCGCTCTATCACGTCATGCACGCTGCTTCGACGTTCTACGGTTATGAGCTGAGTTACACCGTGTTGCAAGTTTTGTGAGGTGCTTTTTTGATATTTAATGGATCGGATTACATTTTTTATTTCTCGCCGATATCCGATCCAGTAATTTACGTCGGTCCATCTCTACTTACGACCAAAGAAACCCCAAACAAACAAACAAAAAACTGCCCTTTCTTGTTGGTGGAAAAATGCACCATGTCGACCAATTAGAAAATGATATGGCAACATGACATTTGGTTGTTTAGGAAAAGGGGGAAGTTTTAGGAGTGATGGCGAGAGAGAGCGGAAAAAAGAGAGAGAGCGAGTTTTGAGATGTGAGAGATTTGTGACGTTTAGCGTGTTTGGAGTGTGTAGTTAATGTGTTGTCTTGTGTAGTTAGTGTGTAGTGTTGTGGATAGTTTTGTGTTGTGTGTCAGAACAATGAGGCGACTGCTGTCTCCAGGTAGAAACAGCAGTGATACACCTGCTGCTGTCAGACCTGCAGGGATCAGGCTGTGATGTTCTCCTTTATAGTGGACAGAAATTGTTTTTTTGGAGTGGCACAAATAATTTGTGTTGCATGGTATTGAAGAACAGCTGATTGTTCTGTAAATAGTTTGAAATGGTTATTTAAAAAAGGGTAAAAGGTAAATGGCTGCAAATAACTGTTGTTTGCAAAACTTGTGCATTTGAGTTTAAAATTGACAATTTATATTTGCATTTAAAGTTATGAAATATGATTCATTAAACATGTTTGTGGTTGTTACAGTAAAAAATCTCACTTTTTTTACTCTGATTTTATGTTTTTTGTCTGATTTTAGATCAATTGTGTTAATACAGTATGTCAAAATGAAAACATAACTGTAAATTCAGAGACGTGAGGTTGTGCTGAGTAAATGGGTTAATGAACTTACACATAAGCTTCATTTGCACATCTTCCAGTTTTTCTTTCTGTGCACTGAAATCTACGTGGTTCTTATCCCGAAAAATGACCTCTCATGTTAAAAAGCTAGATAGGAAGTGGGTGATGGTCCTGTCTCACCAAAGCCAAGGACTCCCTGTGTGCAACTGGACCTCCACCTGACTCCATCAAAACAGCAGGAGTGCAGAGTGAAGAAGAAACTCCCTCAGGTTCTTTTCTCACTACACCGGTGAATGAAATGTGTTATTTCATTATTTTAATGACTTTGGCTTTGTTCTAGTGAAATCAATAGACACCAGCTGAATGAATGACCGTATGGGAAATTAATTTAGGACAGTCTGGAGAAAGCCAGTTTTAAAAACTGTACAGAGGATTGTAGGCTGTAGTAGGTTTAAATTGTTATGAAGTAACACAAATGTAAAGCGTTACTTTCCCCCGTGATTAATTAACGCTGTAAGACCCAACCCATAAAAAAAAGAGCCAGAAAATTCTGATTTTTTTGGAACTGAGATGTTTATTAACCCTTATAACAAATTCCTTTTTTTTTTTTTTGCTATATCATATTGTGTATGATATATTTTTATTATATAATTATTACATATTTATTATATATTTTTTGTATCGCATTTGATACATTGTGCGTTTTTGGCAACTTTTTGTTAACAACAATGTTAATTTTAGACAAAAAAAGAGTTTTGTCCACAACATTTTGAAATTATGGCAAATAGTGATCATGTTGATGAGATAGAGGTCTCAGAAACTCACATACCAAATATGATACAAAGGGAATTATAGAATTACGTATTACATTAGTTTTTAAAAAGAAAACAAGTAACATATAATTCATCACCTTTTTCAGTATTGACCCTAACGCTGAAGACTGATGTGAATAAAACATATTCATATTTGAGGCATAAATATATCAAACGCATTCAAATGTATTTGGAGCAGACTCGCACTTGTCTTGTCACGCCATTCACCCTCTGACATTTCAAACTGTATTAACACCTGGTGAAGGTTTTTTATATTAGACTGTGAACTACAGTTTAATGCATAAGGGAGGAAACAAGGGAGAAATGCACCAATGCAGCTGAGCGACTGAATGTGTGTGTTTAACAATGAAAGAGAGCGCGTGAAGGCAGGCCTGCAGTCAGTCACACTGCAGGAGAAACACTGAGGGGAAACACACTGGGGAAATTAAGATGCTGTGTTGATCTTTTGGTCATTCACAGTTAAGTTCAAGCTGCAAGGAACAGATTCTTCATGTTCACATACTGACAAATGAGAAAAAAGAACTCTGTAAGGTTAATAAAATCTTCAGGCTGCTGTATTTCTGCAGCTCAGATCCACCAATGCTCACAGGTCTTTGAGCGAAAACATCAAGAGCCTTCATCGCTAAAGTCTGAATATTAGAAAAACAAGTACGAATCTGTTTTCCTCAGCACAGTGGGAGCATGCTTTGGAGTTCCGCGTGGACCCACAGACTCTGCTTTATGTATTTGTTTGTTTGTCTTATGTGAAATGAACCTGCAGCCTTTTGATGAAGTGAAAATGATCAATGCCGAGTTCTGAGGCTGACATGAAAAGGAATTAACTGAAACGTCCTCAGAAGAATCTGTCGGGAGAAATCCTGACATATATTCATTTCATGTGAAAGGGAGAAATGTTTTCCTTCAGCCTACAATTATTGATATTTCCTTGAGGAGGTTGAGCCACTTGTGAGTGGAGACTACATCTGAAATTAAAAAAGGTGTCTGAAAAATGTATGGAAACAAAATCGTAACTCAGAATCTTTTTACATCGCTCAAGATCTGACGTACAATATTAAATGCAAGCGCAGTCTGTGCTTGCATGCATCATCATCAGAATCAATGAATCACAGCAGCAGCTGGATAAACATGATGATAGCCCAACAACCTCATACCTCATCCAAAGCAAGAGAGCATGGTGCTGATGTCTGTCACGCTAGCCTTCGTTTTGTCAGCTACGTTTGATGGAGCAAGTTATGCAAGTTATGTGTGTTTGACCTGTGAAGAAATGTCATGGTTTCATGTGAAAGCAGACTCTTGTAGCATCTGAGAGAAAGATGTTAGCAGTAGATTCTTTAAGTCCAGGAAGCTGCTGTGCAGCAGACATCCCCTCCACCCACCCACCAGTGATTCATGGTTGCTCTGTCCTTGGGTCACTGTAGGCACTCATCACTGCTGACCCCATGGGCCTTGCATTTCTGTGATTCTCTGGCTGTGATTACATGGAGAAGAAGAAAAGCCAAACACAGGGCACCGAAGAATTAAGCACGTGATGGCGGTTAGTGATGTAATCAAACCAGACAAGAGGAAGAAAAAAAAACATCCCGTCAAACATGAGAAAATAATGCAGGAACTGGAAGTTGGGTGCAGAGAGAGACAGTCTATAAATCATCCATCCATCCTCACCTGCACATCCTCATCAGGGTTGTGGGGGGACTGGAACCTATCACAGCTGTTATAGTGCAAGAGGTGGTGAACACCCTGGACAGGTCGCCAATCTCCTGCCTGTCCAATTACCAGGAAGGTTTCTGGTGTGTGTTCTGGGCAGACAAAAAAGGACAAGAAGACCTGATCGTGGAAAGAGGAAGTACAGGGAAGTATTTAAAGGAAAAGGTTAACAAAGAGAAACTGGGAAGCTAGGATTAGAAATGAGTCCATCAGAGGGACCGCTCAGAGTCAGAGACGCTGAGATGGTTTGGGAATGTTGGACAAAGGATGATGAAGATGGAGCTGCCAGGCAGGAGTAGAGAAGAGGAAGAGCTCAGAGGTGGTTCATGGATGTAGTGAAGAAGGACATGCAGAGGGTCGAACTTACTCGACCTTATGTAAGGGAACAGCACATTGGCTAAAAGCAGAGATCTCACAGATTCCAAAACTGCAACTTTCGTCACGCTCCGACCAAAATTCACTGAACCAGCAGCAAAGGAAGACCACAATATACAATAATATGGAATCAGAGTTACCGAGCCGTTTCTCTCGCCGAGCGCCGCTGTAGCTCGTATCATGGCTGGTTTATTTAATGGTTTCTTTGGTTTGTGGGGAGACATTCACATGGAAAGATTAAAACATTCTTTATTTTGAAGTGGATGACGTTTCAGCTGGTGAAATCAATTTGTGGTGCTGGAACAGTTTTACGGCATGTTTTGCAAATTACCGCATTTTGTTGGATATCCTGCCACTATCGCCATATTTTTCCCTATCTGGTAGGATATAAACACGCATGCTCTGCGCAGGTGTGCCAGGCAGAAAATGTTCTGGTTGGGAGGGGGGATTAATGATGCATAATGATGCAGGTGTGCATGTGTGTGGAAGGAAAAAACTCAGTGAATTACGTGCAGACAGCTTAATATTTCCATGGCATCATATACCCGATGGTTACGATAAAGCCATTCTAACCATCGTACACGGAAAACTCGCGATACATTGAGTATATTCGATATATCGCCCACTTCTAGCTCTAGGCCATCACAGCTGTCGTAGGGTGAAAGGCGGGTTACAGAAGTCACCAGTCTGCTGTAGGTTAACACACCAAGACGACAACTCACACTCAAAGAGTAAAGTGATTGAGGCTATGTAAGTGATAAATGTTATATATGTATGATTCAGACTCGGTTGCCCAGCATGTTGTCAAAAGATTAAATTAATGTAGAAACAGCGCGGTACTTCAGGCACATTTGTGAGTCATGTCTCTGCATTTCCATGTAACATTTAAAGGCACTGAATGACTTGTGAAAAGGTCAGGGGTAGTGCGTCATGCGTGTTGTGAAATAACATGCTACACCTCTATACTGCAGAGATATTTATGTATATATGCGTACAAAGCTCGAGAATGCAGCAGTCAACCCTCGTTTTCCTCGCACCAATATAATCTCTGCTCTGCCTTAAATGTGTGCAGTTTGCCTAAATTTAAAGTGAGCTTTTGAAATGTTGCTTCGGACTGTTTTGGAAGGGCATGATAAATGAGACTCCGGTCTTGGCCAACATGGGCAGTCCAAACAGTGTTGGTGCTGTGTTCCACCAAGTGAAAACAACTCTGGCAGTAAGTGTTTATTGCCCTTCAGGGAGTTTTCCACCCACTTGCATCCATCTCCAATTAATTGTCTAGTTTATTTACACCTTGCTGTGCAAGCCAAATGAGAGTTTGCATTGAAGGGAAGAAATGTTTCCCTCCTCTGCTCTCGCCATCACTTCCTTTCTCTGCATCTTTACATGTAGCTTTCGCTCTCTTTCACTCCCTTCTGTCTGGTTTTCCCCTTGTCTCTCTCTTCTTATTTAAGTTCGACCGTCAATGCTTCTCTCCCAGCATCCTCAACACTCTGGAACACAGAAATGAAAATAATTGGCGAGATGTCTAAAATGCAAATTGTTTGGGTTTGCTAATTATCCCAACATATGCTGTTTGAAGTGTCACCATTTAATTTTTTTATTATTTATTTTCTCAGTGGTTTTTCCAGCGTTATGTACAGACAGAAAAAAGAGGCTTTCGAGCTGGTGTAGATTATCACTGAAGAGCTTTTTTGTTGCTGTGGCAGCTGTAATGGTGTCTCCTAATGGTGCTTCATGCCTGACAGATGATGGACAATACCAAACATCTGTGTTCTGCTTGTAATTAGACAGTTGTGAATTTATTCAGTGTGTGCTGCTCTTGTGTTAAGTGGCTTACAAGCACATACGCAGAGACACGGCGTATACTTTCTGTAGAACAGAACGATAATCAGCTGCCTGTCTACTGAGGTCCTTATCCTGTGACTCGATGGTACTCACCCACTCTCCACTGCAGCAGGTTCAGGTGAGAATCACCTTTCCAACTACATCTGATCTCCAGAGCAGAATGGCAAATGTTTTCACCAGCAGAAGTTTAACACAGCCGAAGGATCTCCATAAAAGCAGTTTGAGCAGCTTGAATATAAGGAAAACCTCATAAATCAGCAGTGTTGTCTTCTGAAACTGATGAAAAAAATAAAAATAGGGAGCAGCGCTAATTTCCAGAGGGACGTTGTCTTTTAGGATGTCCTGCTGTCATTCTGTCTCCATTGTCATGTGCCGTGGGAGTGTTCCTGTTTGTGAGAGGAGTTCCAGGTTTCCATCCCCTGGGGGGGGAGCTTCCAGCGCCTCACCTGTTCCTCGTTTCCAGGGCAATCAGCAGAGGGTTCTTAACCCAGCGCTGCCTACCACTCTCAAACAGTTCGTCCTGCTATCGTTGGGGGTAACTCGGCCCCCTTTGTGTTCCTCGTTCATGCTCGTCTGTAAATTTGCCTTTTTTGTTCCCAGTTTCTTCAGATCCATCTCCTCTTGTCCCACTCTACAACGCTGGTCCTGTTTGGTGCAACTAAATCGATCAGTCTACAAACCAGAGGTTTCCTAATCACCTCCGTCTGTGGCCTGCCCTCCTGCCCATCGTGTCTCTCTTGGATCTCTCCTCCCTCTGGATCTCCTGGACTATCTCCTCTCACGTGCCCAGTCCTTCCTCTGGACACTCACTGCCACCCCCTCCAGTGCTGACTGGTTTTCACCTGCGAAAAGCGTACCCACCTCTGCAATGCTAACTCGCCTTTAGCCATTCTCTTGTTTTCCTGCCCAGTAACTCCTCTCTCCTCTGTTACAGAAGTTCCCGTTCCGTGCCCTCCTCGTGTTCCCCGTCCTCGACCCTCTACGGCTCCTGTTTACATTTTTAATTTAAACCCATGTTCTAGTCTGAGTCTTGCTTCTTTCTGTAAATAAACCTTGTAAATAGTTTGTGCATTTTGAGTCTGCTTTTGGGTCCAAACCACACTTGAGCCTCAAGTCCGTGACAATTACACATAGACGTCCATTGACTTAAATGAACTGCAACCATCTCATCAGAGATGGAGTGCAGAGTTCAGAGTCCACGGGGTAAACACTTTTGGCCGTAGTCTATAAAGTCTATTAGAAAAACCTCTTTGGCCTGCTTAATTTATTACCTCAGTAAACACTCGATGACTTTATGTTGCTACTTCCAAGTCTTAGCGAATACAACACGAGACTCATTTTGTAAATTATGGTTGTTACTGGAGAAAAGAAGGATGTGACTGAAAGGTCATGAGTCAGTGAGAGCTACCCCGAACTCTTCATGTCTGCTTTTAAAACACCATTGTGGCCAAAGTGAAAGCACTCAGCTTGACACCTCACAACAGGTGGGCGTTGTCATGGTGGCTATATCGATCGTTTATCAAGAAGTTGACTGCTCGTTTTTATCTGGTGCCTGTTTTGAGTTTGAAAGTTTTGGTTAGGCTTTGAGTTGTAAAATAACTCTTCATAAGCCAGCTTCTAAATACAAGATAACAAGACATTACATGTGTGGACGAGCAAAAACATCACAACAGGACAGATCCTAACTGTGTCAAGCTTTGGATTATTTTGAAATATGAATCATGCAAAGCTACTGTAGTGTCTTGCATACTCTAGTCTGAAAACGTGTAGCCTGAAATTACCATACCAGCTCCTGTTAGGTGAACTTCTGCTCACCTGGTGAGACTGTCTAAAGCAAAGCCCCTCCACAGTGGCTATGTCATCTGTAAACTATCCGGTCGAAGGCCTCCTGAGACTGTCGTTCATTCTTGAAAACCTTTCCTGAAAGCTACACTTGTTCAGCTCTGATCTTCATTTCCTTGGTGTCTGTCTGCTAAAGTCCATAAGCTGGAGAATCCCCTTTATTGGAACGAGATGTGATTACAACCAGACAGTGCTTAATCTTGAAATCAGCCAAGTGATCCTCTATGGCTGCTGAGGGCCTCTTATTAAATTTTCTATGGCTGTAGCTGGAGCACCAGCCCCATACATTAGTCTCACATGGGTCTTACACCACTGAAGCAACATCTTTCACTGGCTTTAGCTGTGATCTGACTGAGCCCTCTTTGTGCAGGAGTGTGATGTTAGTGTGCTTTTTACAGCAACGTAAAATCCTACGTGGATTTAACTGAGACTTTTATATTCCCTGGGGAATGTACGCATTTTCTTTGGCCCACTTTACTTTTCACAGTGTTTGTGTTATCAGCCTATCGTACTGAGAAGTCGATTTACAGATATATTTAAATCTTACAGCTGCTCTTTGTTTCTTTTAAGGCATGTTTGTTTGCTGTGTACTGGTGGTGATAAAGAGGTGTAGAAAGATGTTAAGATCTAGGACCCAAATCCTCGACAGTAACCCAGGGACGTAACAAAAGGGAGCTTTTTATTGGCTCGTGGCAATGGCGAGGAGATTGTGTGGATTTTTGACAGCCACAGAGGTGTATACATGTTTAAGCTTTAAGTTGCAATGTCAGGACCTGCTTTGTGTTGAACCTAATACAAACAGAATTTGGATTAAATATGAATGTTGCTCTTGTTATTTAAATTACATGACAACCATTAAATACATTCTGATAGGTTGAAGTTGGTATCTGTCATCAGTACGGTCCAAATACATGCGTGTATGTTGTTAGTCAGTCATATGTGCACACGCAGATCATGTGACTGGATAACAAAATTACAAAACCAATTATTGGGAACTCAGTTTTGCACTTTAAAAGTCCAATCGTGTGCTGTTACATTAAGGTACAAATAAGTATCCCCTGGGTGAAGAAACAGTACCTTAGAGGGACAAGCCATAGCTGCACACCTAAAGGTACACCAGAGTGTGTGTGGTGTATATATAACTAAATAAAATGCCTTCTTTATGCGCAGTGTTTCCTACAGGTTCTCTGTGTTTCTCTTGCAACCCAAAGACATTCTTCTTTGGTGCCTTGGTGATTTCAGATTGGCTACAGATGTGAGGTAGCTGAGGTTGTGCACAGCAAGATTAGCAAAGCAACATTTCCAAATGTATGAACGAACGATAAAAAGAAATCACTGAGTAGCGAGTTGTGCGCCTTCTTTAGAAAGGTCTGTTTCTTATCGTTGCTTTAAAGATATAAAGTGGCAACTAAAAGATTCAGTTCTAGCGTGTGTAAAGTAGAAACGGGGGTGCATGTAAAGACCCCCTGCTAAAGATATAACAGCCCAGTGATCTGATGCAACCCTCACCTCCCACGCATTAAATGAGACGATGTGTTTCCAATAGATGAAACGCATTCAGTTCTCAGAGCCTATGATTAGGCTGTTAAACCTCAGTTTTTCTATCTGCAGACCCCCAGACTCCGACTTGGGCCCCACGAGTTCTACAGTTAAAGTCTATGAGCCGAGGCAGCCCATTTAATGGACTGAGGTGTGATTACATCCTGGAGAGCTTAATTTAGATAGCAGCCAAGTGATTCTCTACGCCTGCTGGGGGGCCTCTTATTAAATCTATGCAGAAATCAATGTAGAAGAGTCCATTGCTCTGACAAAGCCACGGCAACCTGATTTATTACGTGTTTGGGTAATCTATCGATTTATAATGTGGTGGAAGCCATCAATGTTGTTTTTCCTATTAGATGAAAGTAAACACAGCTAGCAATGAGTAATGGGTTGTGACCTCCCCCTTCCTCCTCCACACACACACAGACATGCACAGTGCGAGGCGCATGTGCACATTTTAATCTCTGAGAAATATGTGCGCACACTTGCAGTGCATACAGGCGAGGGCAGAAATACAGAGAGTTTGAGCTAAATGCATAAAAGACGCCACACAAGCAGTGAAACCCTGAGCATAAACACAGCCTGAAAGGAGCTTTACAACTGCAAACCCGCTGACCCACATACTCAACGCACACACACCTCTTTTCATTTACATTTTCAACATTTAGCTGATGCTTTTATCCAGAGTGACTCAGTGCTAACAGCAGAGTAAGTCAACACTCATGAATCAATGTGACTGTGAGGAATAAAGAAGTGCAAACACACCTACAAATGCAGCACTTACACATTCACACATTTACACATGGACAGATTTATGCCAACCTTCAAGCTTAAACACACGGTTAACTCAGCTGCTGTATTTATTTATTTTTTACAGGAAACACTCTTTTGCAGTACAAACCATGTGGTATCCTCTGCACATGCTCAGTCAGCTCTACGTGTGTGATCGGCGCTGACAGTATTTGGTTTCCTGGTATTAAGGTGTGTGACATGGAGCCAAAGCTCTCTGGGGTCTGATTGATGCCAACTAAGGATGTTTCCCCACACAGGATTCATCAGTGTTCAACAGAAATATACGAGTGAAGTGAACCACACGCACTGCGGAGCACTCCTGAGCACGAGAAGTACAAAACCAAGCAAACAGAGCAGATGTAGGATCATTTAATCTGAAGATGCTTTCACACTGGACACCTGGCCAGATTTCCTGACTTTCTTGGTTGATCTGATGAGGCCAGCAGCCTCCTCCTGTCGGGGTGGCTGTAACTCAGGTGGTAGAGCAGGTCAGCTTCTAACTGGAAGGTTGGTGGTTCGATCCCAGTCTGCATGCCAAATATCCTTGGGCAAGATACTAACCCCATGTTGCTCTCCGATGTATCTGTGTATGTTAGACAGTAAGCACAGTTTAGGAAAAAAAATGAGTGGGTGAATGAATTAGTTGTATAAAGTGCTTTGAGTGCTCAGATAGAGTAGAAGAGCGTTATATAAGAACCAGTCCATTTCCAGATAAGGTGGTAGTTTTGCCAACCAGATTAATTCTTTGTTAAGAGCCCCTAAAGTCATTATAGAGATGAAGCATCCTCACCGGATGCATCACCACCTGGTACGGCAACAGCACCGCTTACAACCGCAAAGCTCTCCAGAGAGTAGTGCGGTGTGCTGAACGGATAATTGGAGGTGAGCTTCCCTCCCTCCAAGACATCTACAGGAAGCGGTGCCTGAGGAAAGCGGGGAGGATCATCAAGGACTCCAGTCACCCCAGCCACAAACTGTTCAGACTACTTCCATCAGGAAGGAGGTTCTGCAGCATCCGGTCCCGAACCAGCAGACTGAGAGACAGCTTTTTCCACCAGGCCATCAGACTGCTGAACACGTCATAGACACCTCACCCTCACTACTGGAACTTCAACATTATGCACTCCATACTGTACATTAATGCCACTGTTTTGCACATACCTACCTCTGTATATTTTATATTTTATATATCTTATTTTATTGTTTACTCTATTTCATTTGTAAAACATGTATATACACACTCACACACACACACACACACACACACACACACACACGTAGAAAAACATATTTAGTACACACATTCAGTAATGTATATACCTTTATATATGGTACATATATTTATTACTTTTTAGATTAACCATTTTTATATTTTGCTTGTTGCACGTTATTGTATTTTGCACAACTCTGTTGCTTGTGAAGCTCGCACACAAGAATTTCACTCGCATGTACTGTACCAGTGTACCTGCACATGTGACGTGACAATAAAGGTGATTTGATTTGATTTGATTTGATTTGAAGCATACGTAGGAGGTCAAAAGAAAAGAGAAAGTTTCATTCAAGATCAGGCTGAACGCCGACGCTCAGGGCTGCACACAGTGAGAAAACATTTTTGGACTGTGATGTTTCAGACTGGTGACCCGTCCAGGGTACAACCTTCCCCTCTGGGACAGGCTCTACCTCACGTGAGCCTGAATTGGCTATGCAAACCAAAATGGATGGATGAATATTAAGGCTTCATATTTTTCTTTTTATCTGCAAATCAGGTTCTCGTTAGAACTTGTGAAGGAAGCTTGAGATGTTCAAATAATAGATGCATCATCCCCCAAACTTTCGCACATACTGTATTTATCCTCACGCTGTGACCTTTATTCATCCTTTGCACATTAAACACATGAAGAAAACAGGCAGCGCCTGTATCACCTCCGACAACTAAGGAAGTTCAGGGTCTCTCCAAAGATCCTCAGGATCTTCTATACAGGCGCTGTGGAGAGTATCCTCACACAGAACATGACAGCGTGGTTCGGGAACAGCTGTGTGAAGGACCAAAAAGCTCTCCAGAGAGTGATCCGTACAGCAGAACGCTGCTGCAGGATTGCTCTCCCCCCACTTCAGGACACCTACACCAGGAGATGCCGGACTACAGCAACGCAGATTCTGAAGGACCCGTCCCATCCTGGCAACAAACTGTTCCAACTTCTACAATCTGGTAGAAAGTTCCGCATCATCCGGGCAAGGACAGAGAGACTCAAGAAGAGCTTTTATCCTCAAGCCATCCGGGCCCTAAACCAACCCCCCCCCCCCCCCCCCCCCACACACACACACACACACACGCCATCTCACATCATCTATAATTGACTGAGACTCTCCTCCAGACACTCAATTCCTTTAACTTCCTTTAACTTTAAATATGTTTATATTGTCCATTCTGTAAAATAGTCAGATGTCTATTCATATTAATGTACAGAATTCACCTGCTGCTGCTTCTACTGCACATTCACCCAATGTATATACTATATATATATTTATAATGTTATCCCTCTACCCCCCCCCATGTTTTTGCACATGTGGAGGATCGTGTCAGGATACATTTCACTGTGTGTTATACTTGTATAACTATGCATGTGACAAATAAAGAACCTTGAACCTTGAACATATGTGAATAATTACAGTGTGAATCCATCCAGACTGATCCAGTCATGCCATAAATATGAGCTTCTGCACACACAAACACACACTTGGTCATTAGTGAAATGAAAACATCCACATTTCCCTTTGGAATGATAACGGCAGATTTCCCTCTTTCATCAGCAGAAACAACATTTAAATGCTGATGAACACATGGATGCATTATTTCTCTCTCACAGGCCTGATGATGTGTGCAGTATTGCTTTCTTCACTGCCGACCGGGAGGATTAAAACTAGCTCAGTGACCTCCAGAAGCATCACAGCTAGCTTAGAGATGAAGCCGCCACGGTGCTGCGTAAAACATCCTCCGACGCACATTCACACGTTTAAATTTATATGCAAAACACAGACATGTAAACTATTAAGATAAATACTGATTTGCATGCACAAACATGAACTGATGTATTCGGAAGCAAACGGGGAAACAAACGTACTGCAGCGTGTGCTTCACATACAGATGCAGAAACATGAATACGCTCGCATAAACAGAAGCACACAGGAAGCTGTAATAACAACACAGACAGGGTTTTGCAAATAAGCTGAAATCAGCTGAACTAGTATCAGCTTTGGCTTCTCTTGTTTGCTCTCACAATTTTCATATAAAAGGACACAAAAAGAAGCAGAAAGGAAGTTAATATTCTACCTGCAAATGTGTCGACATCCACATCCTCCCATGTCGAAAAGTAAATCGCTGTCTCCCAGAAAAATAGAATGACTGACTCACTTTCTAATTTCCTGCCTTTAATATTTCTTTGTTTGATAAAATGTACATGTTGGTGTTTAACATTTGTTTACTTCATGTTTCATGATTATTGCAGCTTCAGTGTTTTCTGGAAGCGTAGGTGACTCTACATCTAGAGGTGTTTTAATTTGTTCTGGCGGTTGTAGAGTGGGTGAGTTGGGACTGTGGGAGAGTCTTCTTTGTGTCTGTGTGTTTTTCTGATTGTGCAGTTGTTGTTTTTTTACCATTTTACATTTTTATTCCGTTATTTTGAGCCTAAAGCAACGAGGAACCTCCAGAGCTGAAAAATGAAGCAAACACAGAATCGACAAATACTCAAGTGTCTCTAATGTCCACTGGAGGGCAGCTCCAACAGTGTGTCACAGACTCTAGTGTTAAAATAGACAACGTTACAGCTTTAAAAAGTACGTTTACAGCCTGATACAAAAGAAAGTTTTGGCCTTTATTTTCACGCCCGCAATAACAAGTTTGAATTTTATTTTATGACTCGTCCACGAGCCCACAGCCTGTCCATCGGTTCTCTCAGGTAACAGGGTGGAGTGACGACCCAAATACAAGATGTCAATGTTTCAATAAACAAAAGGCGAGCTTTAATAACCTTTATTCAGATTGAAAACATATTCCCAGGAAAGCTCCAAATGAAGGCAATCCAAAATAACATCAGGAACAAACACAGACCACCACGACCACCATAAGAGACACTACAATGGACAACGCAGGGACCAAAGGAAGGGCAGGACTATTTATACCCACACGGTGTAATCAGGGAACAGGACACAGGAGGGTAACTAGACACAGCTGAAACAAATCTAGACAATAATGGGATGGCAAAGCTGAATGTGAGCTACCCAGATGAAATAGGATGTAAACAACAACTAAAAGTGAAAAAAAACATAACACGAGTGAACTTAACAGAAGGAGAAACAGAAGAATGACACAGAGGGAAACACTGAGGGAACTAATGAACTAAGGGATTAAGTGAGATTAATAGGTTATCTTAAAGTCAGAGTCTCTTTTTACCAGGCTAAATCACCATGGAAACCAATGCACTGCAGTAACAGATAGTGAACTCAGTTTATGTTTTCACTGATTGTTTTGTTTGTGTTATTATTTGTTTTATTTCTCTCTGGATACTATTATGAATTTTCCCTATTTCTACTTATTAATGCTTTTGTATGTTCATCTATTCTATTTTGTTTTAATGACTTCCTGTTTATTATACTATTGTGAAGCACTTTGGTGTACCCTTGGTTTTAAATTTGCTATATAGCTGGTGATACCAACAGGCTAACTGAACAGGAAGGCCAGCTCTGTGATTGGCTGAAATGTTTGAAGCAGAGAGGAGATGTCCATCATGGATAATCCTGACCACAGTGTGCAGTGGGCAGCTCACCCTCTGAATGAAACAAGCTAATGCAAGAAGTGACCATCAGGTGAGTGCAGCTTGTGTATTCATAGACAGAGCTCTGTGACATCATGCAGATACATGAGCCAAAAAACCCCCTGTGATAAAGCACGTCCAATTTTTCTAACAGCGATCACTGTATATCCCCTGAGCTCCTTCTTGGAAACTTTGCTCATGTTTAATATGAACAAACACCCTGACCTGAAACAAAGAAAAGCACAGCTACCCTCAGTCACTGTTTTAGGAGTAAGATTAGATCGAACTTATTGCTGATTATCAGAGAGTAAAAATAGAGTCCAAACTAGAGATGGACCGATCCGATATTAGGTATCGGTATCGGTCCGATACTGACGTAAATTACTGGATCGGATATCGGAGAGAAATAAAAAATGTAATCCGATCCATTAAATATCAAAAAAGCACCTCACAAAACTTGCTACACGGCATAACTCGGCTCATAACCGTAGCACGTTGGAGCAGTATGCGTCACGTGATAGAGCGGCTGTGTGTATTTGTAGCCTCGCTACCAAACCAGCATTTCATCTCCGAGGAAGTTATCCCAGAGAGAAGTAAAGCAAGTGTGTAAGTTCATCTCTGAATGTTTGTAAAGCGTTCCCACGTTTATGGAACTCCAAAGTGTTCAAAATTAAATAAATAATAGGACATGATGAAATAAATAACTATGTGAATAAATAAGACACAGATATGTAATACGAGAATGATATTGTGAAATAATGGAACACATTTTGAAAAAAAAGCTCGTCATTCTGAAATATATTGCATTCTGCTATATAAATTTACTTATTATTGTGAAATATTATTTCATGGTCATTATTTTTCACAATAACAGAGATTATTCCTGAGGCATTTTATTTATTTCCAGCCGTTTTTAATCCAAAATGGCCTTTTTTCAAAGTCAGTCTTTATTTCAAAATCCCGTTTTTCCCGATGGCCTATTTATTTCATAATGCGACTTTTCAGCAGAATGACTTTGTCTGTCAATCAGTGTGAGTGGGTTGGACCTTTGCTCCTATTGGCTGATCGTTTACCATCGACTAGTTTTCCTGGATACCTCTCCGCGGACGGCTGGGCTGCCACAGCTAGCAAAAACGTGCTAGGTCAAAAGTCACGGAGGATGGCGGACTGGTGTGAACTTCAGTCAATTCTGCTCATTTTAGCAGATCAGATAGAGAGGGATCATTTACCTGTAGATACTGTTTTGAGTCGTTTAGATGATGTTTCTGAAATGCTTGGGATGATAATTGCTCTTCAAGATGTTAGCATCGATGACAACATTGTCGAAAGTTTAAGATCAATTCAGCACCGTGTTCGTTTGGAATACGCCGAGGAAGAACTGTCTTCAAATGTTGGTCGTCCAGGTCTTGAAATCCCGGCTGCAGCACTCAGGACTTTAGTGCTGTCCGGGATAACCATCGGGGTAATTGCCGATATGTTTTCTGTCTCCGAGCACAATTAGGAGGAGAACGACGGGGGAAGGTCTAAGGTAAGTTTACGGTGTAATTTAACACCTGTGTGAGTCTGTACACAGCATTATTTAGATGTTGATCCTTAATTATGACGTTTGACATTGAAATATTATCGCTTTTTTTATTGTGACTGTCTAAACCTAGTGGGGTAGCTACGGCTAAAGCTATCGGCGCCATCTCGGCGTTGAGACACGTTTAACCAGTGGAGCCTGTAGGAACCTTTTACACAGAGAGTAAACCCACCAGCTTTCCACAGGCTACTTACTTATCACGTCTTGGTAGAAAGCAGGGTCATTAGTGCTTTAAATAGTATATAGTTGAATGTTTCATTGCTGTTTGCAGCTGATTGTTCTCTGATAACACATAACAAAGTAAGTAGTGGGTAGGGCTGTGCGATATGACCAAAATCTCATATCCCGATATTAAGACATCTATCGTCCGATAACGATATAAATCACAAAATGTAACATTTTCTGTAAATTCTGTGAATCTCGGGCAGCTCGACTTGCGGGAAGTGTTTCCAGCTGGGCATCGTGTACCTGGAGTCGAGTGTTTTAACTGATGCATGAAACGCTACATTTTTAGACATAAGTTGTAACGGCTGCTGTTTTCTTTGTGAGTATTTATTACACAGCGTGCTGCGGGAAAAAGCCTGTTCTAACGTTTGAGTCTAAGGTTTATTTTTTAGCACCTGGCGGCTCTTTTTTGCTTCTCATCCGTAAATACTCTGCATCTTTCACGTGATTCAGTTTATTTTGAAAAGTCTCAACAGGATCTTGAGCTTTATTGTGAAAGGTTTATGTGGAACATAAACAAGCGGACACGAGGTGGTTTTACCGTCGTTGTTGCTAACGACAAGGCATAAAAACAAGCGCTTGCCCGTCTGTAGTGTGGTTATATTAAATATAAGAGAAAGAGAGAACTTTAAGAAATTCATATAGCCACTACAGTGACCATCAAAATAATGAAAAAATATTGCTGTAAACAGTTTATTTTGCGACACCACGAAACAAACGATAGCGTAAAATGAAACGATAGACGTTTTTCTATCGTCATCCGATATATATCGTTATATCGAACAGCCCTAGTAGTGGGTTTATTGAAATGGTTTTGTCTATTTCAGCAGCGTTGTAAATATCATACTTTCGCTGGTGTCTTCAGTAAAGCTAAAACAAGAATACATTTACGTCCTTAGTTCTTTTATTATTAATTGGAAAACTTTGTGTTGAGATTTGCTGTTAAACTAAAAAAAAAAAAATTATGTGCAGAAAGTCTGATAGGTACTCTTCTATTGGAGATGAAGACTTGGATGCAAAAGTGCTGGACATTCAGCGTCATCACCCAAATGCCGGCTGCAGAATGATGATGGGACATCTACGATCCAGAGGCATATACATTCAAAGTAAGCTGATATTGTTTGAATATCCAAACACCAGGAAAGCATGTGTCAGTGTGGCCATGATGTGATATTTTAATGTTTCCATCAAAAATGACTAGGCATGTTCTCATCACTGTTATGCAGTTATGTTCCTTTTTGAACCAGTTTGTACACGATTCTCTCTCCTCAGTAAATCTGTACAGCACCTGGATACTTACCTGAAGCAATGAAGATCTGTCCCATATGCATTACAGTGTTTACAATAGTCTTTTTGTAGTTGGTAGTACTAAGACATGATCTGTTTGTTAATCAGGATTTCGACTGATGGATTCAATGAGACGAGTCAATCCAGAAGGGGTCGTGATGCGACGGTTATCTATTCAGACTGCAAGGCGTCGTCAGTACAGTGTACCAGCACCAAGTCACCTTTGGCATATCGATGGAAATCATAAACTAATTCGGTCAGTACTTGCATCAGAGGGTGAGCAGCACCAAGTTCCTGGGGGTGCACATCAGTGAGGACCTCTCCTGGACCACCAACACAGCATCACTGGCCAAGAAAGCACAACAGCGCCTCTACTTCCTGCGCAAACTCAAGCGGGCAAGTGCTCCACCACCCATCCTGACCACATTCTACAGAGGAACCATTGAAAGCATCCTTTCCAGCTGCATCACTGTGTGGGGCGGTAGCTGCACTGACTATAACAGAAAAGCTCTACAGCGCATTGTGAGAACAGCTGAGAGGATAGTTGGTGTACCACTCCCCTCCCTGCAAGACATCTACACCACCCGCCTTACCCGCAAAGCCATCACAATTGTCAACGATGCAACCCACCCCGCGCACTGTCTGTTCAGCCTCCTGCCCTCCGGAAAAAGATACAGAAGTCTCCGCTCCCGCACTACCAGGCTCACCAACAGCTTCATCCACCAGGCTGTGAGACTGCTGAACTCTCTCCCCTCCCGGCTCCCAGCCAGCAGAACCACCAGACTGGCAGGAGTATAGGAAGACAGACTGGACCCCCCCCCCCCCCCCCCCACACACACACACACACACACACACACACACTCCACAACAAGGAAACACTCTCCACATTCCTGACTGGAAATGACTACCTCTACATTACAACTGCACACACCTGCTGCTATATATTTTTAGTATTTTCTTTAGCATTATTTATATTACTATTACTGCTGCTACAGTCTTATGCTGCATTAAAACAAAAACACTTACCAACCACAACCTGGGACTACGTCAAGTAGACAAGTACACACAGGGCGCACTGTGGAACACTTTATTATATGTTATGTGTAGGTCCTGTCTTGTTACATCCTGTATGTACCTAAATGTTGTGCAACGTAATTTCAATTCCTTTGTATGGCAAGTACATCTGAAGAGAATTGACAAATAAAACTGACTTTGACTTTGATCACTTTTCCCTACTCCATTTAAGTAACAGGATGCATGTATAAAATTGTAAAATGAAGCCTCGAGTTTGTAAATGTCATCTTAAATGTACTGTCATACAAGGCAATTTACAGGATGAGCTATAGTCATGTCTAAGGCTTTACATATTTAAACATTGGTCTTACATTTTCCTGTAAAGGTAGTATTCTTCTGTAAAAATGTAACTGGGGACATGACAATGTTTTTGTTCTTTTTAATTCTGCCTTGTCAGATGGACATTTGTTGTCCATGGTGGGATAGATGGTTTTTCTAGGTTAATTGTCTACCTTAAAGCTGCCACCAACAACAAAGCTACAACAGTTTTTGATGGTTTCTTGTCAGCAATCAGACAATATGGCATACCGTCCGGTAAGAGGTGTTTACCAAATACAGTATGCCAAAAAACTCTGTATTGGACAGTAGTTATATTCAGATTGTTACTCTCACTGACTCGGATGAAACTTCTCTACTTTTTTTCCAGGTCAGACAAAGGGGGGGAAATGTGAAGGTTGCACATTTCATGGTGCGGACAATGGGGGAGAACAGAAACTCTCACATTACAGGCAGAAGTGTTCACAACCAGCGGTAAGGACAAGTAAATTGATGGCCTGTCTTACATTTTTTTCACACATGCAATTGTAATAAAACAAATGGTTTCCGAGCATAATTGACTGGTTTCACAGCACATTAACACTACACTAATAATTGACTTAGAAGGCTGTTGACGTTGAAATACCTGAAAAACCATAAATGAACAATTTGCCTCACTGTGTCTTATAGCATTGAGCGCCTGTTGAGGGATGTATATGAAAACGTCCTTGACCTTTTCTACACAATCTTCACCCAGCTGGAGATTCAAGGACTGCTCAACCCTGGTGAAGAAATGGACTTGTTTGCACTGCACAGATGCTTTTTGCATCACATTCAACATCATCTTCAGTCATTCCAGGAAGCATGGAATCAGCACGGACTCAGAACAGCAAACAACCATTCACCCCTGCAACTCTGGTTGCTGCACAGAAAGGAGGGACAAGATTTGTCACAGGTACATGACTATTTGATTCGTATTTGTTCTTGTATGTAAAACTCTGCTATTTGTGGTGGAGATGAGTTTATTTCTACTGTTCAAGATAGAGCAGGGCGATATGGCCAAAAATATTTATCACGATATAGATTTGAAAACTTGCGATAACGATATAACTGACGATATAATTGATGCAAGACAAAATATAACTCCACAACTTTACTAGCGCAAAAAAACCCCCATCCATTTATTTTCACTTAAACAAGCAGCTGTTTTTTTTTTTTATATGTATTAAAGCTACATAAAAGTTTAACAGTGCAAATGTAAATTCCTTGGTGAAAGTTTAACCAAAAGGCATTTCCAGTAGAAATGGGCTGACATATCCTGAGCATAACCATGTATAATATCCACTGAAGTTAAAAAGAGGTGCTTTGCAACATGAAACTGCAGTGTGCCAAATAAAAAAGCCAAATATGTATTTTTCAGACCATAAGGTGCACGGGATTATAAGGCACATTAAGCGAAACAAAGCAGTCAGATAAATCAAACTTTATTCAACTCATTCTTCTTGCTTCCTCCACTTCTGTACCATTGATTCATTAATGCTGTATTCTCTCACAGCTGCTCTATTCCCATGTTGTTGCAGTATATTAATGACTAACTTCGTATTGTGGATGGATTATCTCAGTTGTTCTCCTGACTGAAGTTTGGTCCATTTACAGCATCCTGCCATGCGATTGCATTTGTCTCTAACCATCGGGAACCTTCACATTAACTTTTATCGAGTGGAAAAAAGTTATCGTTCATCCTCCAGCTTCACTGTTTATGCTGCTAACATAGCTGTGTTGCTAGCGATCACGTAGCACATCATTATATAGCAGCTAGCCCAACTTCAGTAACCCTACAAACGTCACTGCTGTTTAGTTTTCTGTCTTCATTTATGTTGGAAGTGATAGCAGAGCTGTACGTTTGAATTTTTTCAGAAATCTCTCAGTCAGAACATGCTATGTCATGCTTAGGTGGAAGCTAGCGAGCTAACTTCCTGCTAACTTCTAACTCCGTTAAATGTAATAAATTCTGTTTTCATGGATGCCTGGATGTTATACTTAATTGTTACACCTGGTAAAGCAGCAATGCTGATCGTTTTATTAAGGATGAAAGAATTTAGACAGTTTTTAACTCTCAGTGATGCTCTGTGTTTGTTTGACTTTGGGACCTCAAGTAGACGGAGTTTAGGACCCAGATTACTCCCAGATTTACGAGCACCTTAGTCCGACAAATACGGCAATAACGACGGCCCGCTTGCATGTTCTACAAAAAACTGTGCTTTGTTGTGTATCTGACGGACAAACACCAAACCAGTTCCACATCACTGAAGTTGCAGCATTTTTACAAACCAATTCTGGTTCATCCGTTTCACTCAACATCGGCCATGTGGGTATGAAAACAAAGGCACTGCGCATGCGCGTTTTACCCATATTCTAACGCGATATAACATTGTACCGGTATTACCGTGAACGGTATAATATGGCCCAGCCCTATTCAAGATGGTGTACCAAATATTTCTCCTGTAATTATAAATGTCTCCCAAGCCATTCTTTCCTTTAATCCCATCTGTCAGGTATAGATGGCAATACCTTAAAGAAAGTTAAATTTGTTATACCTGAAGAGAACCAATCCTGACCTAGAATGGGTGAATGAATAATTAGTTGGTCGCCAATGCCTAAGAAACTCACGTAGACAGACTCAATAAGTCCATCTAGGAACAGCTGCAGGAAACACCACTTCAGGTTAGATTTAAGACATGTGCATGGTCTTTCAGGTTGATGAGGATTATGGTGTGGACTGGACAGGACCACATAATCACCGCCCATCAAATGAGATCACCATTCCTGAGATTCAGCTCCCACGTGCACTGAATGAACGAGACCCTGCTGAGCTACCAAACAACAACGTTTCACTCAGTCAAGCTTTGGATGCCTACTGTGAAACTGTTCAGTCACTCAAACTTATGTTTGATAACACACCTTAACTCTTCAAAGTAAGCAGGTGCAATATGTTCACATCCTATTTCTTGCATAACCATACTTCAAAATCACTTGTAGAAAGACGCTATCACATTTAATCAGTTTCTATGTCAGGAGGATTTTTTTTATGTTTCTACATCTATGGCTTTGTAGCTAATACTGACTCAAAACAGCATAACCAATTTCATTTTCAACAAAACAAAACAGTGAGTGGCTATAAAACAGTTTTTGGGGTTTTTTTTACACAGCTGTCACTTTAATGATGTTCATTTCTTGGATGTACAGTACATATCAACTCTGAGCAGATTTAATAAAATGCACACAGAACAGTAGTGTAACATCTTAATGCAAATAATTTTTCCTACAAAATTTTTTTTGTACCAGTAGCGAGTATAAACAAAACATACTGTGTAATTTATAATGTACAGTGAACGACTGATTTTGTTTTCTGAACTTTTTGTCAGTTTATATTAAAAAAAAAAAAAAAAAAAGCCAGAAATGCTCACCTGTACTGTGCATTTTTCACTTTAAAGTGTATTAAAGGAACTAGAACTCAGTAAATTGTCACTTTCTTTGAACACTGAATACAGTAATCTAATGCAAGAAAGAAAAAATTGTCTTATCTTACCATGTGGTTATGGAATCAATCCTAAACCAGACCAAAACCTGAGTCAGTACAGTTGAGACACACCTCAATGTCCATCAGAAATGACTCATAGGTACAGTAGTGTGCAGGAAGACGTAGAACTTCAAAACAGGTGGAAAACTTTGGGAGACTGCTGTTGACCACTTCCACAGTCATTTCTCTCGGCAAGACTTCCCATCCTGTCCAAAACTTGATGAGGGCTTTTCGTTGTGCACAAGACGCTGCAACGGAACATTGTTTTGAGCTATAATGACATCCTATATTCATTATTTTGAATTTTTTATGGAGAAATACCATAAAAGATGAACACTTACAGAGCACCAGACATTTTTGCCCCACTCAAATTGCTGTTGTAGCTGTTATAGATATTTTTATGGTAACAAAGCTAAAAGTAGTCTACATACAATTATAGTGCAACTGATAATGCCACCGCTCTGTTTTTTTTATGTATTGCATGGAGGCAGTATGGAGCAAATAACAAAACAAAATTATACTATGGTGTACTTTGTTAATGACCCGAGATCACTGGACTGTATGTAATTTACCAAAGTATAATCAGAGAAAACCAATAGCAAAATACCGATAGCAGCAGACTTACCATTTTCAATGAAGGACCGAAGGTAACCTGCCACTCTGCATTTATCCTCAAGAGAGCATTCCTCTTCCTCCTCAGCTTCATCTTCTGTGGCAGGCCACACTATCCTTTCTAGAATAGACTGTATAAAACAGTTCACCTTGGATAAATGTTTCTCTTAAATGCTACTAGATAAAATTAGCTGAATTTGTCATTGTTATAGCTTTACTTATCTTGTAGTCTTAAGAGCGTCAGCAACATTAGGTGTATTTTTTATTAAATGTAACCCAGCTGTTCGACTAGCCCAAGCATACAAAATAGTATATTGATGTTTTGTGTCAACAATTAATGTGCATCCTTCATAAATTAACCAAATACCTTTACTATTCAGATGTTAAAAGATGTGACCTGACTTTACCTCACAACAGGGAGCCGTCTCTGATTCCCTTGGTAAGAAAAGAGGAATGATGTCTGATCTTTCTGCCAGAAGCGGCCATACCATGGTCTCCTTAAGCCCTTTCCTCAGCTGCTTGACTTGACGACTTGTTCGTGTTATGACCTACAACGGTGAGACCAAACCAAAACTGAAGTTGGAGTCCGTAAATTGAGACACACTTTAAATGTTAAATACTTAAAGAACATCCACTGTGCTGGTAAAAGCATTTCAAATGGCCTCCAAAGAGATTTTTTTTTTTAAAATTGTATATGAAAAATGTACTTATTCACATCCGAAGGTTTGATGTGCTTTTCTATTTAAAATGTAAATTTATTGGAGACAGTAAATCAGTACTCACAGCGTGGAATAGCAGACGTTCATACAGCCACTTTCTATTGGTTTGTGTGACACCTGGCAGGTCCCAAGCCAGGGCTAGCTCGAGAACATTTCTTCGTTCCAGTTCTGTTAATTCAGCAGTGCCATCAAGCTAGGACAGAGAAAAAAAATTAGTAGTCAGTAGTAGGTACTGATGGCTATTCAATCTTGTCTCTAAATTCAATATTTAGTGAAATAGTAATTCTTTAAAATAATGGTACAAAAATGCAAACCAGCTGAATAGTGCTGCGGATATCAATATCAGGGCAATCCTCATTCTGAACTGTAGCTGTTTCAGGTGAGCCCCCAAAAAGGACATGGATGATTGCAGGACTTATACCAGACACACACGGTCCACCATGAATAGGGATGGGTACCAGTGTCCGGTGCCATCTGACATAAACGGTAGTAACCAGACCGAAAAGCAGCGCACATTTCAGTGTTTTTTTTTTCCTGAGCCAATTCTAGCCAATCATTTTACGTTTCCGAGGATAGTAGGCGGGGCCAGGTACGTACGTTCTTTTAGAGCAGAGCTACAGGTTAAAAATGCCCAAGGCGAAGCGATCAAAGTCTGGCTGTACTTCACAGCAAAAGATGCAAACTCAGCAGCCTGCAACAAGTGCTTTAAGCTGATACTGTGATACTGTCAAAGGAGGTAACACCTCGAATCTGATGAAACACCTGGCGACGCATAGCGTTGCTTTTTAAAGCCGAGAAATTTGCCGTGTTTGATAGCTTGCTGCGAGACCTCACACCGTGCACATCTACTGCGGGTGTGGTGCCTGTTAGCGGACCCGGAGTTAGCAACATCCCCCCAAAAGAGTAGAGTCCTGGCCCCTAGCCCTGCCAGCGTAGCAGAAATGATGAGGATGATGATGGCAGCAGCAGCCGTTCTTCTCTGCGTGAGTAGCTTCATGTTGTTCGTGTGTAATTAACGTTGAGTAGGCTAACCACATTATTACATTAATGCATGTAAGGTGA
The DNA here is from genome assembly GCF_001858045.2 of Oreochromis niloticus. Lineage (NCBI taxonomy): Eukaryota > Metazoa > Chordata > Actinopteri > Cichliformes > Cichlidae > Oreochromis > Oreochromis niloticus. The sequence continues at coordinate 2,613,540 of NC_031970.2, forward strand.
ACTAGCAAACACCGTCGTAGTTACATGCGGCTGTCTTCTTGTTTGATGGCAGATACTCCCTTCACCCTGGCCAAAAAGGCTAAAATGACCAAAGAAAAAGTGGAAAACAGTTAAACATGAGAGATTTTTGGACAAAGTTTGTGTTTTTTTCCATTGTTTAAGCACTGCTTCCAGCCAAGAGTGAGACCATATATGCCCTATAGCTGCAGAAAAGGCTAACATTGTTATCTTTTTACAAAAAAAACAGCTGAACATGAGAGGTTTTTGGACCAATTTTGTGTTCTCCATTCTTTAAGCACCGGCTTGAGCACCGTTTAAGCACCGGCACCGTTTCAAAAGTACCGGTTTGGCACCGGTATCGGATAAAACCTAAACGATACCCATCCCTAACCATGAATGAATGAATGTCCCATTATTCTTCCTAAGATCAAACATAATAAATTCACTTAGCCTAACATTGCACGGGGGTAAAAACAAACAGTTTTGTAACTGTATTCAATCTATTTTTCATCTTTATGGTTAGTTAGGATAATGTAACACAAGTAATGCCATTTCCTTTAGTGCTGCACATGTATTATTTTAAATTACTCTTCGTCTTATTTCTGTACATAATTTTCTTACCTGCCACCAAAAACATGTCACTCTCAAGCAAGGTCTGAGAAGTGGATGGAGTCAAGTGTTCTGGCTCACCGTCAAACAGTCTTGTAAGATCTGTGTTCCCTGAAAAGAGTACAGCTAGGTTATGTTGCGTATGAGAAATCCAGGCAGTAATTTTAACACAATTAACTCATTTACATAACAAACACATTTTCTTTACATGATGAAATATTCTCTTATTTAATCCACTATACATGTGCCCAGTCTAAATATAACATACATATCAAAATTCAAATGCAAACCAGACTGTACTAGAGAAACTGCCTTTGAGAAGAAGAATCTCTTCACCCCTTCTCCAACAGCAACATCCCCTAAAAAGGAAGAAGAAAAAAAACAAAACTTGTGAAGTTTCGGATTAGTCAGTCCCTGGATTTCTATTGTTTTCCCAATACAGAAACAATACCTTCCAGTTTGCAGCTGACAGGCCCCGCCCACTCTACCTTTGGGGCTTTGTAGAGGGAGATAAGTGACCTCTGTTGACCCACAATACTTTCCCGCAAGTCCATTTGCAGGACTACTGCCTTTCTGGTCTCATACTTTGAAAGTAACTCGGACTTGTAGAGCCAGGCTGCTCTGGTTGCATCTTGTTCACATTTCCACTCTGAAAGGTACACATTTGTATGGATCAATCAAAAGAAATAAAATATATGTAATTTTTGCCATTTGTCTGGTATGTTCCTAACTTAATTCCTGTCACTACCTGGTTTTTCCCCTAGAAGTGACTTTTCGTCATCTTGATGAGATGCATTTTCCTGCACTACCATATCACCTGACGATTGCTCTGCTCTTGCTGAATTTATGGTGGAGTCCAAGATGATACCATCTGGTTCCTCTACCCCGCAGGACAGATTCCAGGCATCACTGTTGCTACAGGATGGGACCTCTGACCTTGCTGTTGCACTACGAGTCTGCCTAGCCTGACTTTCAGTAACAGACTGAGGTTCAGCACCACTCAATGAACTGTGAGAGGGACTGGCAGAGGTTTCAACATCCATCACCAATATATAAAGTGGACTTACTTAGTTTCCACACTGTATACTAAAATATACAGAAAATCAAAGATGTTCCCTACCTTGTGCATTTAGTGATGTGGTTTTTCATTTTATTTAAAGGAATGTTAATGTCACAATTCAGGCATTTTGTGGGGGGTCCTTGTTGCTGGAGGGTTGTCAGGCTTTACAGACAATATGGAGAAAAAAATAAAAATATACATATATATATATATATATATATATACACACACACACACACAATTGGTGCATGCTGTGATAAAAAATATTTTGACAGTTCTGCAATTGCATTTGTCAACATGTGAGCAGCAGAAACAAATTGTAAACACAAAATGACATATCTCCTTCTAAACCTTTTCTAACAGTTGCTTACATACACATTCAGAACCATTATTACTCATATGCAGTCATGTTTCTAACCAGCTGACAGCTAAACTGATTTGACACATAGTTGAGCTTCGCTAGCCATTTGAACTAGTTTATTAATACATGCAAATAACATATTCTGACCCTAGTCATTACTCACGTCTTCCAGATCAATACTTTTCTGCAGTGGCCTTATATAGATCAAAGCTTGTCCAATTCCACTCAATGGACTGCGGAGATATCGCACTGTATATCCAGTGTCTGGGCTTGGGATTGTGCGCAGGTTACGGCTTCGTGTTGTACCCGAGATTCTCAGCGGTTCAAACCCTCCTGTGTCTTTTAGCTGAGGGAAGGTATCCTCAATCTTCGCCTTGACCACTTCTGGGTCATCATCCCTTCCTGTAAAACACATTACTTACTGTACATTACAACAAAAATGGTACATATAAGAGTAAAAAGGTAGTTAAACTAAATCTTGAAATATTAACAAATGACATGTAGCATCACCTTGGAATGAAATCCATTTCTCTCCAAGTCCAGCTGCTGATAGGTCAAATTTGACTGCTTTAGCTGGCACTGTGTCTGACATGGTCATGTAAACAGAAGAAGGTGTGTGTGTAAATGGAGCAGCATGCTTTCTTGGAAGATTGCGGGGTCAGAGATGAAAGTGGCGCTGAGGAAGGCCTCGCTCTGTAAGGGGCAAACAGTCTTGCGACTTCAGCTTTAAAAAGGGAAAAACAATATTAAAAAAAATTCTAAAAGCTTAGATTAATTGCTACTTAATTTGCAAGCATTTTACCCGCTTACAAAATCACTACATTGAACTAAAATTGCTTTCTTTAGATTACTTGACTTCCGTATTAGCAGAGAAGACACTTTAAAACAGTCATGATTAACTATTACCTACAACAATGTAAATAGTGACAGACATTAACCCAGAAGACGATTATCTTCTCTTACCTAATTTATTGATTCTTTGCTATGATAAAAACAGTATAAAAAATCTGTGACTGAACTGATTAAAAAGCTAATTTTTGGCAGACAGACAGAATAACAAAGCAGTAATAACATCGTTACCCTGAACAGCGTTTGGTGGAGTGGAGCTAGCTGTGATAGCGTTAGCATTTGTTAACGTTAACACTGTGCTGTTTTGATGAGAACTTGGACCACGGACCGCTTCATCTCCAGTACGCTGCTGCAACACTCAGACTGAGGTGAAGACGTACAATCTAAGCGGTTAGCAACTTCTCTGAGTAACTCAGAAACGGGCTTGTCTCCTGCAGCCATGCCCTTCACAAGCATTGATACACCTGTAACGTTATTCGCGTGTTTTACATTTGTCGGTGCCTTAACTTTATTTCGAGCTGCATACTGCCGCCGTCTGCGTGGGAGACGCTTAACAACCGATATATGGAGCGACTGCCTCTCTCGCTCCTGCTGCTACTTCAATCATGAAACTGATCAATGATCAGCTGATCGGCTTTTCTGTCGCGAGTCCGTCTCTCTTCTTTGTTTTTGGCCCACTTTGCACCAGAAAGAGGAAACCAGCGGCTGAACAACAGCAGCACGTTTAAGCTTGATAAGCTGTTGTTAGAATGTATTTAATATTACTTTCTACACCAGGATCCTTTTCTACGTAGCTGACGGCTGGTAACTGTGCAGGGGCGGATCTAGCAAAGTGTAGCCCGGGGGGCCGATAGGGCATGAACAGGGAAAAGGGGGCACAAAGACATACTTTTCTTTCTTATTCTCATTTAAAATGTCTAGCTTTTAATAAATAATTATCTGAATCTTACACCCAAAGTTTTAATCTGATGTAAAATGTATAGAAGTCCATTACTGTATATAGTAACTGTTAAGTCCAATATACCCAGTAAGCTATAGTACTTTTAAAGTACAAATTAAAGTTGATTACGTCAATTAAGCATCATGAGGTGGAGGGTGGGGGGGTGGTTCCCTATTTTTTTTCTTTGCTGGGAGTTTGCAACCCTATTAGTTAGGTTGCTTAATATTTCTGCTAAATACTCTTTAAAATACCAGAATAGGGAGGATGGAGCAGGTTTAAGTTTATTAGATTGATCAGTGTTGCTGAACTATGAAATACTTTGGCTGCAGTGTAGTTTTTACATACAGGTATAACAGAATAGCTTTAGTGTTGTTGTTTATTTAAACTTGAGTATGAACTTATACAAAATGCAGCAAGATATTAAAAAAAATGTTTTATTGATTAAAAAACACACTATATCGGATTCATATCGGTATCGGCAGAGATCCAAATTTATGATATCGGTATCGGACATAAAAAAGTGGTATCGTGCCATCTCTAGTCCAAACAGCCCGTCGCCCCCTGTCTGAGTGCTATTTCCATCGTGTCACAGGTTTGTTTCCCGGGGGAACGTGTCAGCCCGTCTGTTTCTATAGTAAGCCCTTCACTATTCTCAGTCTGCCTCCCTATTGGTCAGCCCGTGGGGATACCGGCTTAGTGACAGATTTCATAATGACACTATAATGTTGCATTTATTGAGACAATAGAAGAAAAGACGCAGATGTGGGAGGTGGGCTTCAAATGGGCTTTCCACAGCTGGAAAATAGTTTGTGTGTGTGTGTGGGTGCTCCTGGACTTGTGTGCTTTGTTTGTTTGTGTCCTTATTTTCTGTCACCTGGAGTCTGATTGCTATTTTGTCAGGTCCCCAGCCTCCGTGTGCATCCGTCTGGCCACACAACAAAGCTCGCATCACTTTCTTTCTCCATCTGTCTCTCTCTGCTCGGGCTCGCAGGTTCCTGCAAGTCTCTTGAGTCTCTCTCCACCTCTGCAAGTCTCTCATTCTGTCTCTTTCCATTTTCCCCAAAGGTGTGCTTCCACCACAGGAACCTTCCCAGAGGAATAAGAACATTTGGAGGAGCTTAGTTTGACAATGACAAGAAAGGTGAAAGGTTCTGATTAAAGTGAATAACAGCTTTAAAGCTGCTCACATGCAACCCAGCCTACTTCCCATGAATGCGTGTATTGTCTCCGCATTGTGGCAGCATATACATGAATGTGGCGCTGATTTAATGTAGTTAGCAACATGGCCGCTCCAGGTAGCTAATGACTAAAACGCTTTTGTGAAGCTCCAAGACTTTGGGCTAGCCTCCCCAATGTATTTTATTTCAGACAGATTTAGTGTGTGTGTGTGTGTGTGTGTGTGTCTTAAAGTAATTCATCATTATTAGAGATTTTTTGGACTTATTCTTCTTTAGGCAATATTCAGTTTTATTTATAATCAAACAGTCATCTCAAGGTGCATTATATTGTAAGTAAAGATGCTACAACCCCTATGAACAAGAACTTGGTAACAGCAAGAAGGAAAAATTCCTTTTAACAGGAAACCTCCAGCAGAACCAGGATCCTGCAAGCAGCCTTCTGCCGTGACCGGTTGGAGGTGAGGGGATGAATACATGCTGTGGAAGAGAGCCAGAGATGAATAATACCAGTACCAGCAGTAAGTGAATATTTCCAAAGGTGTCCATCTTATGTGGAGCTGATGAATCAGCGTTGTCAGTGCAGAGTGGGTCACACTGGTTCTGCTGGACCAACATGTAGTTTGAGGTTTGTGCCACAGCTGCCCTAAATTAACAGCACTGGTAAAATAATATTTGAATGTTAATCCAATCAAAATTACATTATTCATGCAAAAATATAATTATGGTTTTTATCCATGAATATTTAAATTTTCAGTTTTACAGAAAAAGCTGAAAAAATTAAAACACATTAATAGTATTATTTGATTAAGATGCCAAATTACAGTTATTTACACGAACAGAAAAATGAGTTTTCGAGGTTGAATGTTATGCTTGATTAATTTCTGACTTTAGTTCAGTTTGCATATAAAAACACAATTAATTAATTTTCTGAAATGATTTCTGGTTTCTTAAAGCACTTTCTACTAAAACTCTTCTTTACACACACATACAGTTTCTTGCCCAAGGATGCTTCCACATGTGGACTGGAGGAGCTGGCGACTGATCCAAGGTCATAGGTGACCAGCAACGACCTCTGTGGCCGTGGTCGTTGCTGGTCACCTGGGGGGTCAGCAGGTCACAGCAGTTAGAACCTGATGGAGCTTCTGCACAAGCCAATATATTTTTTCCCAATATATTGGCTTTAAAAAGAACTTTCCATTGTTACATTTAAACGTTTAACCATTTGATTGAACTTGTATGAAAATAAATATATGTGTGCTGTGTATAACTGTATAAGTATAACCTGCATACACCACATGAACATGAAAAGCGAGAGCACGTTCCAGGACGGCGAACGTGCTCTGTGCCTCCCTGCATGTGTGACTTCATCAAACACTTGTCACTCGCAGCCTTTTGCTGTTTTGATCATGTCACACACTCTGGCACGTCTGTCAGCACCCAGAAATAACCCCCGTGTCTTTCTGTCTTTTTCTATTATGAGCACGTCTCGATGTGACACTTGGCATTCTGCAGCAAAAGCTCTATTAAGATGCTATAAAGCCATTAAAGTGACATTAAAATGAGACCTCATGCACTGAAGATCGAATGTAAATCAGACGTTTTCAGGTTTAAGTGCCTCCGTGCAGCTGTTGCAGCCTCAGTAATGGAAGTCGTGGAGGTTTGAGCTTCTTTGCCGACTCTCTGGACAGTCTCTGCTCCCACACACGCTGAAAAACATCCAAAGTGAGTTTGATACGGCCGACTCTAAACTATAAGAGGCGTGAGGCAGTTATATTACAGAGACAATTTCCCAGCTGTCTGTTTGCTGTATTGGTTGCTGTTGGACCGCCTGTCAGCTGTTCACTTAGAGCCGCTGACCGTCTGCAGGTAGCACCGTGATGGCGTCGCAGGCTTTTTTTCTCTTCCAATATGGACTCTGAATTCTTCCTTCCTCTGCTAAAGTGGGAGATCCCTCTGTGGGGGATGAGATGAGACAGGCAGGTGAGTGTGTGTTTGCATCCTGTTTGATTGGTTCTTGACTCTTTGACTGGCTGACACTGTGTGTGTGATATTGTTTGGTTGGATGTGTGGGCGATTATGTGCTTATGATGATTTCTCCTCCTTCATTGCTGCTTGAATGTCTGCCCCTCTTTAAAGTTTATGTTCATGAGTGAAGATGTAGCCAAAGCACATTTCAGTGCACAGCATGCTGCATGCAAAGTGATGCTGAGCAGTAAAACATGAATGCTGGGTTCACAGGCCTGTGCTACGAAGAAGGATTTGGGTGTTAATGAGGAAACGTCAGGTTTAACCCCGCGTGACATCGCCTCTCTCCTCCACACCTAAACTGATCCAGAGCAGGCTACATTGTAGGTAAAAGAACAGAAAACCCAGTAAGAGCCCTCATACTCGGGGTACAGGAAGCGACGAGCACTCTTAGCAGCACATTTATTCCCAAATGATTTTTTCTTAAATAAGCTCTGATATAGTGACACATTCCTCCAACAAAGCCTCTAAATCTTCGACATGGTGACCTTTGAGCGTAAACTAAGACTACTTAATGCTTTAAATTCTGTTTTTAATATTTCTTCTTTATTTACTGCCAGGCAGTTTAACACCAGCAGGATCGCAGCTGAATGAATAAAACTGTCCTGTGCACATTAAACGAATTCATCGGTTGGAATAAACAACTGTAATTCTGTGTCAGGTCGTCCCATGTCTGAGTGATGGAGCAGTGACGCTGACCCGTTATCTTTCACAGTCAGCATGTGCGGCGCATCTGGAAAGTATTCACGGCGCTTCACTGGCTCCACGTTTTGACACGTTACAGCCAAAATGGGTTCGATTCGATTTCAACCCACAGCAAAGTCAAACCATAACAACAAAGTGAAAACAGTTTGCTTGAAATTCTTGCAAATTTATTTAAAAAAACAAAAGTAAAAGCATAACATGTAAGTTCTGTAAGTATTCACGGCCTTTGCGACACTTTGTGGAAACACCCTGGCAGCAGCTTAAACCTCAGGTCTTTCTTGACTATGATGCTACAGGTTTAGCGCACCTCCTGTTCTTCTTCGCAGAACCTCTCAGGCTCCATCAGGCTGGAAGGGCAGCATCAGTGCAGCCTTTTTTTAAATCAACCCAGAGACATTCAAGTCTCAGCTCTGGCTGGGCACAGAGTTGTCCTGAAGCCACTCCTTCATTTTCTTGGCTGTGTGCTTACCTCAAGGTCCAGGTCCAGAAGTGCAGAGAACGCTGGAGCATTACTGCATCATCTTTTCCTCAATCCTGACTGCTCTCCCAGTTCCTGCTTCTGAAAAACATTCCCACAGCATGATGCTGCCACCACCGTGCTTCACTGTGGGGATGATGTTGACCAGGTGATGAGTGGCGCCTGGGTTCCTCCAAACGTGACGCTTGGCATTTAGGCCAAAGGTTCAATCTTTTTTTCATCAGACCACGAGAATTTTGCTCTCTGATGGTCTGAGAGTCCTGCAGCACTCCAGGATTGGTGGTCCTTCCAGAAGGCTCTCCTGTCTCCACAGAGCAACACTGGAGCTCTGTCGGAGTGACCACCCAAGCAGTTAGTCGTGGCAAAAGCTGTGAATACGTATGTACGTGTTTTAGTTTTGATGTTACTTTTGCCTAAAAAATTGAATCCATTTTGGAATAAGGCTGTAACGTGACAAAATGTGGAACAAGTGAAGCGCTGTGAATACTTGGTATGCAGCTTTTGTCCAGTCTTACTGACCACAGTGCTCGCAGCGCACTCACTGTGCGCTAACTGCATACATACAGTTCAGCCAATTATGCTGCAGACTCCGCCTCTTTCATATGAACACAGCTGTAGATGAATTAAACTGATATCCACCTTCATGTGATCCCTCAGCCTGACTGCTAACGTTAGAATAAAGTAAATATATCAAAGATTTGTTGAACTTCTTTTGTAATGCAAAAGTTTAAGTTTAATTTAATGATGGTAATTGTTCTTTATTTTACCCAAATGTGTGGTATTTCTTCTATATAAACCATTTTTAGGTTGTTTTTGAGACTGACTGAAAGTGAGGCCATAAATGTAAAGACAGAGTATGTGTGGAGGTGAGGTCTCACTAAAAGGAGTCTCAGTGTTTCTGGTGTGACTGCAGAACATTTAAAATGATTCATGTAAACATGTCGAGAGTCTGTCGTGGGTGACGGGGGGAACTGGCTGTCTGCAAAATGGTTTTTTAACACAGTTCACGGTAGAGATGCAGAGTGTAAAGTGCTCCGCATCATCACTGATGGGCTTTCGCACAAAACATTTTTAGTCCACAGAGCGAGTGCACCGAGCCACATGTTAATATGTTAGCCTTTGATATGAATGATGCAGGCAGCAGGAGTGTAAAAATGCACCATTCGTCAATCTGCACAGCTAGCTAGCAATCATAAAAACTACTCACAGAGTTGTCGTATGCAGAATACATATTTCATGTGACATGCGACCCTAAGAGTGGGTGGTGGAGTGGGTTGGCTAAGATGTACAGGTCTGGGGGATCGGTGACCTGTGCAGATCTCCTGCAGCAGGAAGCTCGACTCATTCCCCTGATGCGTGACTCCTCGTGTCCCAGGATCTCCACAGGTGAGGTGGGGAGTGACAAAACGTCACATTAACAGGAAATTTGGCAGAATAACCCAAAATTGTTTTTTAAATGTAAAGCACGAGAAAATCAAATTTAAAGCACTGATTTTGTTCCATTATTTATGTCCTGCAGTGGCTTCTTTTTCATTGGTTTTATTCTATATATGTCTACAGCTGGATAAACACTGGTTAACCGGGACAGGATCCTGTGATATTTTCAGACTAGATTTTCTGTTAAATTCCATAAATTTACAAAGATTTATAGAAAGCTAAAGACTACAAAGAAATTCAAGACACTGGATCATGAAGCTCCTGACTGGTGACATCACTGGTTTTAAAACAGGACCAAACGTGTCCCTGAAAACTAACGAACACCTGGGATGTAAAAACGGACGCCTCACTTCCAGGTTTTGCAGGGATGTTAAAGTTTACTGTGCACTGGATCAGCTATTGTTGGATTAGAGAGCAATCAGTGTGTTTTAGACAAACCAACATCCTCTGCTTTTCTCTCTCAGCATAATGCTCGGCTTCTCTCACCAAAACAAAACCTCTATTTCACATTCCAGCAGGACAAAGGACGGAGTGATGGATCTATATAAATGTGACACATTTAATCTGGTCCTGTCTGACCTCCTCTTAACTCAGACAGACGGGACGAGTGAGCGCTGCGACACGCACCCCTGTCTGAGGACGCACCGAGACCAGCTGCTGATGCAGGTTGCAGAGGTCGATGAAGGACGTGGATTACTTATCGCTTCTTTAGCAACGAATCACTTATGTAGAGTTATTTTTAGGTCCACCCAAAGAAGACGATGCAGGGTTTTAACAATATGACAGTTAAACCGGAGCTGAGCCACAGATGGAAAACCGTGGCACAGCTGGACTCTGTCACATTCCTGCTGGGAAATAAATACTTTCGCCTCAGCCTGATGGTCAAAGGAAATCTCTGTGTTGACTTTCTGCAGGAGGATTAGACGATAAGATTCACACCACTCCTGTGTTTTTTGGCAGGGAACATAAGACCCAGGGTCCGGAAAAAGGCCGTCATAAGGTCCGGTCGGGCCCGCTGGAGAGGAATGCGAAACACATTTATAAACTTAAAACTTAAAAAGGGGTACCTATGAAAACCAAATCCATAATAATCTGTTTTATTAATGGATTGCATTTACATAGCGCTTTTCGAGACCCTTAAAGCGCTTCACAATTCATTCACTCTCACACACTGGTGGAGGCAGCTACAGTTGTAGCCACAGCTGCCCTGGGGCAGACTGACAGAAGCGAGGCTGCCATATCGCACCATCGGCCCCTCTGGCCAACACCAGTAGGTGAAGTGTCTTTGTCCAAGGACACAACGACCAGGACAGAGCTGGGGATCGAACCGGCAACCTTCCGGTTACAAGATGAGCTTTCCAACCCCCAAACCACGGTCGCCCGGTTGAGGGGGTTGGCAGGGGTGGCACTGCCCCTGGTGGTGTCCAAACATCCTTACAGCTCTGAAACTGCATATCACTCCTTATCTAATTGTCATGGTCCTGGCTCATTTGACCCAGCGTTTTGAGTTTTTGTGCATTTTGAGATCATTTCGTATAATGGTTTAGATTTAAGTTCATTTAGTTAGCCTTGAGGTTATTCTATATTGCCTCGGTTCCCCTGTTATAGCTCATTGTTTATTAGATTCCCCGTGTGTCTTCGTCCCCTGTGTCCCCCTCTGTGTCTCGTCTCCTCTTGGTTACGTTTCCCTTTGTGTCATCATGTATGTTCTCCCAGGCTGTCGTGTTCTCTGTTTGTGTTTCTTAGTTACGTCCGTGCTCCATCTGCTGTTTCTGTTTCCCTGACGTTATGTCAAGCCCATGTGTCTTAGGTCTGCGTCTCTGTGCTTCCTGTTTTATTTTGACAGTCTCTCGTTCCATGTTCAGTGTGTTCAGTTTGCTTCCTCCTGTCTTGCTATTATGTTCATTGGTCTCAGCTGTGTTCCCCGTGTGTTTCCTTTTCCTTCGTCACCCTCGTGTGTATTTATGTGTTCAGCTGTCTTTAAGTCTTTCATGTTTATTTTATGTTTATGTTTTGTTCAGCGTTGGAGCGATTTGCCTCGTCCTTTGTTTTCTATCATTTATCAGCCACAGCTCATTTTTCGTTAAAATCTAGTTACGTTCCACGCTTCGTTTTGTCTGCGTTTGGTTCGTCTGTTCTCATTACACACTGTCTGCATCCGGTGACTGTGACACTAATGTTCCCCCACAAAAGGATTCATGAAGACTGGATTTGTTAATTAATAACAAACATTTGTGACTATAAAGGGCCTCTGTCTTTGTCGTTACACACACTGGAAAGTGTAAATCGAGCACGAAGAAGCTCTTGAAGTTTAAACAGGAAGAATGTATTTGCAGCTGAAGAGGCCTCTCACTGATTAATATGAAATGTTTTCTAAGGTGGATAAACAGCCTCGATAGGGTGGTGATTACCAAAGTGGACCTCTGTGTGAGCCGCAGATCTCTGATGTGAAGAACGTGCTGCCTTGGCAGGCGATATAAAAACAAGCAAAGCAGGTCTGAGTGCACACAGCGGACTTCCACAAGCCTTATGTTTACGAAGCACCGACACAGGGCGGCATGACTGAGGCCTGAGCGCTTTCATATGAGTCATAGTTGAAGTATTCCACAGCAGGGACAAGCTGATCCAAGGGGAATTGACATGTAGCTCAGATTAGCACTGAGGGTCCTTATTAGTCCATACTATGTGTGTGATATGAAAGCAGTGATTGAGGCCTCTTACGAGCTTTTAATGTTCCTATTGTGTCATACTCCAGCTACGACCACTCCAAGACTTCTGTGTATTGTGTTGGACGTATATCAACTAAAGTCGCGCTAGACCCAGCCTGTACTCTTATTCTATACCAGTATGATATAAGGTGGATATCAGTTTAAATACCTAGGGTCAACCATCCATCACAACAGACAGCCCGAAGTGTTCCCAGAGTATTTAAAAGTAGAATGGGAGGCAGAGCCAGGGCTGGGCCAGGGCTGGGCCAGGTGACCCTGAATCCTCCCTTAGTTATGCTGCAATAGGTGTAGACTGCTGGGGGATTCCCATGATGCACTGGGTGTATCTTCTTCACTCACTATGTGTTAATAGACCTCTCTGCACTGAATCATACCTGTTATTAATCTCTGTCTCTCTTCCTACTCTCACCCCGGTCCCGGCAGATGGCCCCGCCCCTCCCTGAGCCTGGTTCTGCCGGAGGTTTCTTCCTGTTAAAAGGGAGTTTTTCCTTCCCACTGTCGCCAAAGTGCTTGCTCATATGATTGTTGGATTTTTCTCTGTATGTATTATCGTAGGGTCTACCTTACAATACAACACCTTGGGGTGACTGTTGTTGTGATTTGGTGCTGTATAGATAAAATTGAATTGAATAAGACAGGTGAAGAAGAGAGTGCAGGTGGAGCTGGTGAAGACGGAAGAACCGAAGGATACCAACAAGTGTGAAAGGGAAGGTTTATAAGATGGTAGTGAGATCTGCTGTGATGGTTTGGAGATGTTGTCACTGACGCAAAGACAGGAGGCCGAGCTTAAGATGTTCAGGTGTTCACTGGGAGTGATTAGAAGTGAGTCCATCAGAGGGACAGCTCAGAGAGGCTGAGAGGGTTTGGACATGTGCAGAGGAGGAAGGGTGGATATGCTGGACAAAGGATGATGATAACAGAGCTGGAGGAGAAGAAAGCTGCTATGAAAGCAGCTTTGCATGATCCACAGTTCAAAATAATCCTTATTTGTCTCACTGGGCCTCCAAACAAGCTGTTTGAACCCATTAACATTTAAAACATTTCTTCTGAATAACTACAGGAGTTTTAAACACAGGGTGGAGCTTCTGCGCTTCACATGGCCATATTAGGGATATCCCCTCTCTATGACATCATATAGATCCAAGAGAAGAAAAAACTGTGGTAATCGGAGTGTTTTGTAAGATTTTGGCTCACAGTGATTACTATACGCTGACCTCATTATAAGAAACTGGGCCACATTACATATGAGCATCCACCGCTGAAACAGGATATGCATGAGACGCTTTCTTAATCATAAAAAAATAGGGCCCACTCTGCAGTTCTGCTCAAATGTGGGTTTAAATCATCAGCATCAGAATAAATAAAAAATGTAAGTCAGACATCTTCCTGAAGTGTTGCCAAAGACCCTCGACAGGTGCGCTAATGTGCTGATGTTCTTTCACACATCATTTGGATCTTGTTCCTCTGGCTATTTCAATTACCACACCTGCTCATCTGGCGAGGGCTCCGGTGAACACGGGAGTCGGTGTGCGAGCGTGTTTGTGACAGCGCCCCGGGCATGTAGGATAAGCCCGGTGTCAAACCAGCAGAGCCAGATGAAGAGATTTCTGTGAAGTGCATATGAATTACTGTGATAAGAGGTTAAAAGGTGCTCTGAGTGTGCACTCCATTCATGTTGGATTTACTTCTCCATCGCCTGCACTGTTGTCTTTCAGATTTGTTTTACTATTATTATCATTGATTGTTTGTTTGTTTGTTTTATACAAGTCAACAACAGACTTTATTAGAATGCTGAGTTGAGTCCCTGGTGATAACTAAAAATATCTAGGAAATTAATGCTCGTTAAGATTAGTTCCCTCCCTGTGCTGTCACAAACACCACCAGTAACATGTTTGGACACACCTTCTCATTTAATGCTTTTTCTTTATTTTCATAACTGTTTAAATTGTAGATTCTGACTGAAGGCATCAAAACTATGAATGAACACATATGGAATCATGCAGCAAACCAAAAAATGTGAAATAACTCAAAACATGTTTTATCCTCCTAGGACCTGGCGTCCACATATGTGGACATCACATCTTGGGATGTCTAGACCAAAATACAAAATTCTGCTCTACAAGGGCCTTAAATCCACTTACGAGGACATCATACTGCCACTGCTCTATCGAAATTTTAAACTAATGTCCTCTAATGTGGATCTCATTTTTCTCAGAAACAAAAAACAGGTAAAAAAACAAAATCTGGAAATTCATTGTTTTTACATTCATCAGTATTACCCAAATATCAAAGCGAAATTAAAAATGCATGCCATGGAAGAGTTCAGGTCTTAGGAGGTTAAAGCCACCCTTTGCTTTGATTCCTGCTTTGCACACTCTTGGCATTCTCTCCATGAGCTTCATGAGGTCGTCACCTGAAATGGATTCCAACAGCCTTGAAAGAGTTCCCAGAGATGCTGAGCACTTGTTGGCTCTTTTGCCTTCACTCTGCGCTCCATCTCATCCCAAAACATCTCCATTGGGTTTAGGTCAGGTCACTGTGGAGGCCAGGCCATCTGGTGCAGCACTCCATCACTCTCCTTCTTGGTCAAACAGCCCTCACACAGCCTGGAGGTGTGTTTGGGGTCATTGTGCTGTTGGAAAATAAATAAACGATGGGATGGTATGTGGCTGCATGCTGGTTCAGTGTGCCTTCAGTTTTAAATAAATCCCCAACAGTATGACCAGCAAAGCCCCCCCACACCATCACACCTCCTCCTCCATGTTTCACAATGGGAACCAGGCATGTAGAGACCATCCAATCACCTTTGCTTTTCCTTAGTGGTGGTTTCTTAGCAGCTATGTGACCATAAAGGCCTGATTCACACAGTCTCCTCTGAACATGTAGAGATGTGTCTGCTGCTGGAGCTCTGTGTGGCATTTATCTGGGCTCTAATCTGAGCTGCTGTTAACTTGTGATTTCTGAGGCTGGTGACTCAGTAGCAGAGGGGACTCTTGGTCTTCCTTTCCTGGGGGGGGTCCTCATGTGAGCCAGTTTCATAGTAGTGCTTGATGGTTTTTGCGACTGCACTTGGGGACACATTCAAAGTTTTAGCAGTTTTCCAGACTGACTGACCTTCAGCTCTTAAAGTAATGATGGGCTGTTGTTTCTCTTTACTTAGCTGATTGGTTCTTTCCATAATATGAATTCTAACAGTGGTCAAATAGGGCTGCCAGCTGTGTACCAACTTGACTTCAGCACAACACAGGTGATCCACCAATGAACCCTGACAGGCACACCTGTGAGGTGAAACCATCTCAGGTGATGAAATCATGAAGCTGACTGAGAGAATGACAAGTGTCTGCAGCGCTGTCAAAGCAAATGGAGGCTACTGTCAGGAATCTAAAATATTCGTTAAAGTAGAAAAAGTAGAGAGTGATTTATCAGTTTTTTCTTTGCTACATAATTCCATATATCTTGCTTCATATATTTGAGGTCTTCAGTTTGTATCTACGATGTAGAACGTAGCAAAAATAACAAGTCTGAACAAAATTAAAATGACTCACTCTGCTAATGATGTAATGTGTGTGCTGATTGGTCAGTTTATGATTTACGGCCAACATCAGAAGAAAGTTGAAAATAAAGTGGGAGGGGTTTCTTACCCAGGCCAGTTTGATGTGAAAACAGAAAATATTGGTAGAGGTGGTTTAAGAAGAAGGTCCTTCTACTCATGCGCAACTATACCAATAAACACACACACACACACACACACACACACACACACACACACACGTCCTTGCTGTAGAAGATTAGTAATATCCTGAAGTAGGCAGCGAGAGAGAAAAATCCTTGACAATGAACTGATCATAGAATAGAATAGAATAGAATAAAATAGAATTCAACTTTATTGTCATTGCACATGCACAGGTACAGGGCAACGAAATGCAGTTTGCATCCATCCAGAAGTGCTTTAGCCATGATATAGATATATTACAATATATATTAGCAATAATATAGATATGTAAGTATATTACAGAAATGGGTCTATTATAATATGTTATAATGCACACGGTATGAAGTATGTTATGAATATGCTATAACTATAAGTATGTACAGGCTATGAACAGGATATAAATATGAAATAAAAAAAACTATACAGAAATATGAGATATACAGTTATACAGAAATGTGATCTATGCAAGTTATGAACAGTTGTAGGATTATAAATTATCGTATGTACAGAATGATTATTTACACAGAACTATACAGTAGTGCAGTTAAGATAAGTGAGATATGTGGATAATTTCTACAGAGGCCATATAAAGTGCTAGTGGTTGTGAGTGGTGGTTCAGTCCATGTTATTATTGTGTGTTTGAGGGTACAGTTGTCCATTGTGTGTGTGTGTGTGTGTGTGTGTGTGTGTGTAGGTGGTTGTGGGTGTGTGTATGTTCAGTCCATGAGTTTAACGTGGGTCAGATGTCAGGAGGCAGAGTTCAGGAGTTTGACAGCTGTGGGGAAGAAGCTGTTCCGGTACCTGGTGGTCTTAGTCCGGAGGCTCCTGTAGCGCCTCCCAGAGGGCAGGAGGGTGAAGAGTCCATGTGATGGGTGACTGGGGTCTCTGATGATTTTCCCAGCCCTTTTCAGACACCGCTTCCTGTAGATGTCCTTTATGGCAGGAAGTGGTGCTCCGGCGATGCGTTGGGCAGTTTTCACGACCCTCTGTAACGCCTTCCGGTCCGAGGCAGAGCAGTTCCCGTACCAGACTGTTATACAGTTGGTCAGGATGCTCTCGATGGTGCAGCGATAGAAGTTCACCAGGATGTCTGAGGACAGGTGGTTCTTCCTCAGAGTCCTCAAGAAGAAGAGGCGCTGATGAGCCTTCTTGACCAGCTTGGAGCAGTTGGTCGTCCAGATGAGATCCTCGGAGATGTGGACTCCCAGGAACTTGAAGCTGTTCACACGCTCCACAGCCGTCCCCTTAATGTGGATGGGTGGATGTGGGTCAGCATTCCTCCTGTAGTCCACGATGAGCTCCTTAGTCTTCTCGGTGTTAAGCAGCAGGTTGTTTGTGTCGCACCACTCAGCCAGACGATCCACCTCCTCCCTGTAGGCGGCCTCATCGTTGTCACTGATGAGGCCAATCACCGTGGTGTCATCTGCAAACTTAATGATGGTGTTGGAACCATCAGCAGGTCTGCAGTCGTGGGTGAAGAGGGAGAAAGCCGCATTAAAGGTCAAGGTTAGGACTGAAGGTTAGACATGAAGTCTAAATGACGTCACCACAGTCTGAAGGTGCGTTTGAAGTGTTCAGTGTCAGGCGGTGATGGTTTGACAAAGAAAGACTGAAACAAAAACGCAGAGAAGTAAATAAAGTGACTTTAACTCAAAGACGTGTTCACAGAACGTGACAGCAAAGGACGAACAGAAAATTGTCCCGTGAAAGAGAACGGACTCAAGAACGGCAGCATTCTGCAAGTCCTAATCATTCCAGCTGTTGCTGTCAGCTCTCGGCCGTCCTTTTAGTGATGCTGAACTTCAAACAGCACGCCAGTATTCAACACCGCGTTGTCGCTGCATTAGTAGCCCGGCCTATTAGTGAAAGGTCAGCCATGCAGGCACATATCGAACACAGACATCCAACCGATGTCTCAAGCTGCTACTTTGAAAAGGCGCTCTTTCTTTCTGTGGCTCGCCAAGCATTTGTATTACTGTGGAAATCAAGTTAAAAGGTCAACATTTCTGTGGTCTCCTTTTGTAAGTGCAAGTGGGTGTGTTTGTGTGTGTGTATGTGTGTGTGTGTGTGTGTGAGGAACTTGAACTTGTTTCCATCTTATCTTCAGCAGCGTCCTTGTCTACCTGTCCTCGCTCGCCTCCCTGTATCCATTAATCCATCACGTCATGTGACACCGATTAATCTTTTTGTCATTTATGCATCTGTCTGTCCTCCCTGCATTCGTTCATTTCACCATTCATCAGTCATCAGCCTGCCTCCTCTCCTACCTCTGCTGTTGTTTGAAAGCACATCACATGAAGCTATATCTCAGCTGGATTTCACACCTGGACCATCCTGTCTGCTTTCTCTCTTCTTCCATGTTATTTTTTATCTTTTTCACATGATTCTGGTGCATTTAAACCAGACATATTTCTTAAATCTGGCTGTTACAGTAATAAAGACACAATAGGACACACTATGAAATGAATGGACAGCAGATATTCACATATTTCAAGTTCTCGTTCATGAGTGAAGGGAAGGCCAAACTATGAGATGAGAAGGTGCATTGGTGCTACGTGAATGCATGAATGTGTACTGTTGAACGGAGAGCTGAGGTGCAAGGCGATGCTTTCACCTGAACACTCCATTTACAATCAAACCCTCACCTGTGATGGCGAGGCCGGCGTAGTGGCTGGAAGAATGAGACTGTGGCTGAAAAGAGGCTGTCTGTGCTCAGCCTTAGAGACAGGCTGAGGACGGACCGTTAGATGGAGCTCAGAGTAGAGTCTCTGATCCTTTGTGTTAAAAGAAGACAGCTGAGGCTGTTCTGGCATTTGATCCTCATGAGCTGCCCTTTGGAGATATTCATGTATGTTTCACTTGGAAGAAATAGTCTGGAGAGACGACACATATCTCATCTGTCCGGGGAGCACTGTGGAATCCCTGGGAAGAACTGGGAAAATGTACTCGAGAAAAAGACATCCAGAATGTCCCACACAGCAGAAGACGTATCCAAGGTTAACAGGCATGTGGGTTGCGACTAACCTTTCTGGGTGGCAGTAATTGTTTATGAACATCAGTAATGTCCATCAAAAGTCAGCGTAGGTTTTTCTTTTTTGGGGGGGGGGCATCTTCTCTGAAACGAAAACATTTACCAGAGATGCAGATCCAAACGCCAAACTGGATTCATCTCATCCATGGACAAGTCTGGCAGCAGTGAGTGCACGAACACGACCACCAAACCAGGATGTCCTCTTCTCTTTCTGCTTCTGCCTCCATCCGCTGACTCGCATCTTCTTTTGATTTATCTCTCCTGGACTCTGGTTTCAATAGATATGGAGAACTTTCTTTTTCTTCAGCACCAGGACATCTTCTTCCTCACAGTCTCAGCAACAGGCAGTGGGCAGGAAAGCAAAAACATGACTTTGGTGGTGAAACTGGTTTCAGTTTCTACCTTTACTCCTTCATTATGGTTGGAAGTGTAGTTGGTGTCTTGTGACAGCGATGTGGCCGTGGACGGATCTGAAATGAGCTGCAACCATCATCATAACGACCTGCGCGGTAATCTGTCATTGCACTGAGCGGCTGATCTGAAAGTCAGACTCACACATCGAAACAAAGCACCGGATGAGTCTGCAGGTAATTAGGTTTAAACAGCCGAAAGCGATAACGCTGATAATACAGAGTTTGATTCATCCAGAGCTCAAACATGACCACACAGAAATACAAAATACAACCAAGTAATAAATACTACAGCTGAACTTAATCATAAAACAGGAGCGATAAGGTGAATTTATTGAAAAGCAAATTAAGTGATAAGAGAAGAAAAGTATACAGAAAATGGATATTACCATGATAAAGAGAGTACTACACCACACGATACTAACATCATTGTTCCACAGAGGACGGCACCGAACATTTTATCTGCAGCCGAAGCTGCTGTTAGAGTGTGCAGGGGACATTTTTAAAATGATTCATTTAACAATTTCTTTTTAAAACCACTGCAGGCGAGCTCAGTTTTTACCCCGATGCAGGCAAACTTCTCATTTGCAGGTTTTAAGCTCTTTTTTATTTCCATTTTTGTCCATCCTGCTAAATGTCCATGTCTGTTTGAAAACCAGGTTTCATAAAAATCTCCCCAGAATATATTTTATCTCCCGCCTCAACCCACAAAGCCAATCTCATGAAAAGGCTCTTTTAAAGGGCGCGTTACGGGTTTGAAGGGCTTTAGGTGCAGTGCCATACCCTGGAAGGGGTGACGGGCAGTAGTAGTAGTAGCCCTGCCATGGAAAATACGGACACTAAGCTTGGCGCGGTACAAGTGCTTCATCTCACACACTCACACAAAAAGCTTCAGGCTGAAATAACACACATAAATGCATAAATGTGACTATTAGATCATTTTAAATGAAATATCTTGCTGTGAAGCTTAAGCAGCTGTAACTGGAGGAGGCGGAGCTAGTTTTACCTACTTTATATAACTAACCAGCGTTCGGTCCAGTGTGACATAATTAGCTTTTCATTTTTGTGAAATATGATAATTTGACTGTTTTGGGCCTGCAGCATATATTTTAATGAAACAATTGGAGGATTTTTGAAGGGTTCTGGAGAACGTAGCGAGCTTTTAAATGTGACAGAGGGCCCCACGAGACACGGCGGTTTTGTAAGCAGTCACAGGCCGAAAGCATTGAGAACCACTGATTTAATTTTGAATAATTTATTGCATTTATAATTTATCTCATCTGGCCTGGGAGGATCTGAGGATACATCTGGAATTCCCAGCGCAGCGTTGCTACCGTTACAGCGTGCCTTTGATTAAGAGAAAGAAAGCTGATGTTCTTTTGACTCGGTGCCTCCTGATCCCGCTGCCGCTGCTTTAACGTCCCTGTGAGTGGCTCCTCTTCACAAAGAAACGAAGAAATCGGGACGGTAAATACTTTTTCACAGAGCTGCATTCAGTCTGAATATTCTGTTCCCTCTCTTGTTCCCTGATGCTCTCGGTTTATTTGGGGTCTTTGAATCCAGTCCTGACTTTTGGCTTTATCTTGGGTTTTGTCTTAATCATGTGACATTATTAAAAAATGAACCAGGTGTCTGCAGTTGGGTCCTCACCTTTATCATACTGTCCGAAAAGGACAGCTGTTTAGGTAAATTAATTTAATAATTTAAATAATGTACATCTGTTTTTGGTAATCATCTTTCATGCATTTAAATAATCTTCAAAGTAACTAGTAACTATGACCATCAAATGCAAGTAATGGAGTAAAAAGTCTGCATGTGGTTACTCCCCTGACTGATCACTGCTCTCTCTTTGTTCCCCTCTGAGCTCAGCTACCTGCCTCATATCTCTGCTGTCTTTGCTAATCTCACCTCTCCCTCCTCTCCTCCTCCTCCTCTCCTCACCTTACTTCACCTTTCCTCCCCTCCCTCCCTCCCTCCCTCCCGCGTCCCCTCCCTGCGCACATCCATTTGCTGCTCAATTCGTCTATCCATCAAAGTGTCTCGCCCTTACCTCAGCTATCCTTTCCACTACACACAGTATAAAGAATGGTAGTATTTTACACCTGCCCTCTCCTGTCTCCACTCCCTCTCCTCGCCTGTCTTTATCTCGCCTCATGCCGCTGCATTTCATCTCCTCCTCTCCTCCGTTACTAAAGGCCTCGACTAAACAAAACAGCGTTTGGCTTTGATGGAATTGGGTTTTGTCTGTTTTGCATTCATCCTCGTGTATAACTTTGCTCCTGTAAATTCTTTCAGACATCACATTATCTGCTGCAGACAAACCTATCTTCACAACTCCTCAGTAATCGAGCTTTGATAATTGCACTCTTGTTGTCTCTCGTTGTATTATTTGCATATTATTCTGTTTGCCAGGAGCACGTGGGGTAAGAGCACACTGCATGAGGCAGGGTAGCACCTATTGATTGCAAGAAGCTTGAAAATTAGAGTGAAGGTGTGAAACGAATATTAGATTTGTTGCTGTTTGCTGTAATTTTCTGTGCCGGGGCGTTCGGTCTTATTCGTGTTAAAGGCAATTCGAGGAGACAAGAGGGGGAATCGACTGCAGGCGTCGAGCGAGGCCCAGCTCAGAGATCTGCATTCACCCTGCCAGTGATACACTTGATGTTTTCCCATCTCTTCTTTCTTTTTATCCTTCGTCTATAAAGATCTCACCTCACTATAGAGGTCTCATGTAAACTCGTATCTGCGATTTGTGCTGCTTCTCTCCTCACCTCACATTTGTACCAATCACTCACTTCCATCCCAAAAATCCTTGTACTCTCCAACCGCTTTCACTGCGTTTGATGTATGATTTATTTAAAATCGATCCTCCACACTCGCATGTTTTGTCGATGAGGTTGTTTCTGATCCGATGTTGAGATCTTTTTACCTGATGTTGGGAGGGTCTGGCGGACGTGCGAGGCTGAAGCAAGTGATCATCAACAGGCGTGACTCCTGTCACAGGTGCAGAGGAGGCTCTTGTTTAGGATCACGTTTTTCACCATTGTCTCTGTGGCGCTGTAGCAGCTCTTCTCTGAGGTCCCTGAATGGCTGAGCTCCTGAGCCCTTCACAGGAAGCTCTGCTGCACATACAATCAGCTTTCTGCTCATTGCATGAGCCATCTCTTTCTTTTGTCACTAAACACAGTTTGTAGCCATAGGTGAGGTTCCGAATGCAGATTCACCTTCACCCTCAGAACAGCATCCACAGCTCTTAAACTCCTCCACTTGATGCAGAAACCTCCCCTGAACATGGAGTTGACTCTCCACCCTTTCCTGAGACAATCAGCTGTTTCAGGTTTGTGTTGAGTTGCTGTACATTGCTGAGATTGTTTGCATGCAACATTCAACAGTCAGAACTTCGTGTGATGAAGCTCAAATTGAACATTTGAACCCCTGTTACAGGTATGTTTGAGACTACCTGTCACTACATGTATGTGATTCGCACCACGCAGCAGACGTAACAATGTCAGAGTAATAATGTCAATCAACGGGCGCACTGTGATCACGAAAGCTGGGTCTCCACTGGGACCCAAACTGCAGCTGAAGGCCGTCAGGCTCCAAGGCTAAAGAAACCTTCTAGTCCTCCATGACCAAGATCTGATCTGAGGCAGAACCTGACCTGTGGCGTTCCTACAAAGTGACCACATTGAGAGGAGGCAGTAAAGTGATCACTCAAAGCTGCAGCACCTGATGGACCTGCTGAGAGAACCCAGGAGTGCTATCAAAGCAGGCAGTGGATGCTCTAAAGATATAAAAGACTGATTTTAATTCATCTGTTTTCTTGTTATTTTCTGCATGTGTTTTTTCGCAGGAGAAGACGACTAAAAATACCACAAATAATGAATTGGCCTCGACTAAATGTTTGACTGCTCTGCACATTTCCACCTGGGTGTACTATAGTGCAAAGTGCTCATAAAACTTTAATGGTGTGTGTGCTCCGAACCCAACCTTTGCATTCAAACCTCCAGCAGCTGAAGTGTTGCCATGCATATGTTTGGCATTTCCACAGTTCTTACCCACAGTGATGTGCACTGAGCTCAGTCTCTTTCAATTACTAAAACATCACTATAACCCAAAGTGCCACAGGCACAAATGTTAGAGAAACCGAAAATATGGAGTTAGACTAGACGGAGGTGCACACGTGAAGATAAATAGAGCCAAGGACCGAAGTGGAAAACATTTCATTTCATGATAAGAGCTTATTAGAGAGCATGGAGGATAACACCATGAGTCAGAGGAGACAGGTGACATTTTTAATACTGCAACCAAGAATTTAGATTAAAAAATCATCAAACAGACCAAAACAAAGAAAAACACGATGACTCAAACCTTCATTTTACAAAGGAGTCCTCACAGACTTTCAGACTTGGTGCACTGGTAATCTTAAATGTGACATGAACATGAATATTTGTGTGAGGCTCTGTTAGGCCTGTGATGGACGGGCAAACTCAGGAAGATGAGAGTTACAAAACGGCCCAAAGTAGTTAATAGGAAGCTGAATGGACTGAGTCACTGGGTAAGTGCTGGCAAAAATCAAGATTAACCAAACAAAAAGTAAAAACCGAGTCAAGCACAAAATTTGTAAAACCTCTAGAGAGAACCAAATATTTCCCCCCTAATTTATTTATCTCCTTTTATTTATTTGTATTCTTCTAACGCACCAATGACACACAGTCAGCAGCGGGCCTCAGC
The DNA here is from genome assembly GCF_001858045.2 of Oreochromis niloticus. Taxonomy (NCBI): domain Eukaryota; kingdom Metazoa; phylum Chordata; class Actinopteri; order Cichliformes; family Cichlidae; genus Oreochromis; species Oreochromis niloticus. The sequence goes on from NC_031970.2 coordinate 2,637,798, forward strand.
GACATATCAAATTCATTTAGTGATAAATTGCATGATTGCAGCTTGTACAACAATAATGCCTGGCTGCTTTCACTGTCAGAAGATCAACACAGCCTGCAGTTCCTCTAACGTCCACAAGAGGCGCCAGCAGTGAGTCAGCTCCCATATTAAAAAACGTTTACAGCCTGATGCAAAAACGGTTTTGACCTCTAAAGTGCAGATAATTCCCCCTCATAACAACTCATAACAACTCATTGGAAGATTATCTGATCCATGTTGATATTATTAATTCATTTAGATTACATACAAATACAAATCTATGCACTTCCCTTTGTGCACAAAGACATAACCTACAGTACAGAAGCCCAAAAGGCTGTCTGCAGACCAACACTGAATAGACCATGAGTTAAAAACATGCATACAAAACTATGTGTTTTAAAGGTTATTTAAAATGTTCACATGCCTCTGTTGTGTAATATTAAAGTAGAATACACGGGGACGTTTTCGTTTTAAATCAGTTTTAATCAAATGTGTTTTTAGTGCGCTTTAAAAGAACACAGGTGTGTGAAATAACCTCCATTTTTGAACTCTTTGCTTATTTTATCCCGTTTAGCTCAATGCCTGATAAGAAAAATAGGATTTTATTTTGCCCGGCATTAGTTGCATTCTATTCATATGTTTGATGAATAATTTGGCCGTGACTGCTGTCTGACGATAACACGGTTGCAGAAATAGTGAAGTGGCCGGCAGTGTTTAAATGCAGAGCAGGGGCCGGTCTAATGCCTGGAGGCTCGGAAATGCCGCTCCATTAGCAGCCTCCTACATCAGCGGCAGAGTTCAATACGAGCAGCCACAGGCAGCCTTTGGATGGACTCAGAGGAATGACAGCACAGAATTTAAGGAGGGTGAAGCCAGGTGGAGTGCAGTGTGGAGTTACATGAGCTGAAATGTAAACGTGCTTAATATGGAGCCATTTTCAATGTTTCTCCATGAAGACTCAAACCAGAGGGCGACTCTGGTCCTCTGAAGGATGAGGTGCTGCTCCTGCTTTAGGCAGGCTCTCTCTCCTGGTGGTATTTACACACCTTACTTCCTGCTCTCAGTCTCTTACTGCCACTAATCTCTAACGTCGAAGTCTTTTGTGTGTTTTAGTGTTTTAGAGATGCTACTTTTCCTGGAGCTCTTTCTCAAATCTGCAAATCTTTGGCATCATGTTTAAATGCACCGTTTTTATTTGAAGCCAAGCCACACAGCATGTGTGCTGGTCAGCAAGTGAAACTGAGAAGTGCATATTAACGATGTTTCAATCCTAATATTTCTGACGTTTCCATTATAACATTCAAAGAACACTTTATTCCTCAGCTTTAAACATGCTTTTGTCACGGTCCCTGTGTCTACCCCGTGGGCCACATGTGTTCGTTGATTCTGTTTTGCTCTCTCTCTCCTCTCTGCCTGGGCGGAGCTCACTGTGGGCCCAATCACTCACCTGCGACTTGTTATCCTGCTACTGCTGGCCACTATTTAAGGCGGTGGCTCAGAGCTTCTCATCACTGGATCGCTGTACAACTCACGTTAGTGTAGCCCGGCTCCAACCTTCTCTTGTGTTTTCCTTGTGACTTCCTGGTTTTCATCTCCTTGTCTGTGTGTATATATAGATTCCCTGGACACATCCTTGTTCCTCTGAGCGTGCGTGTTTGGCAGTATGGTGTGGCGTGGACGAAGTGGAGCATGGTGTCCATCTCTCCACCTTCCTGTGGATCCCTGGAGCCCCTGACCTTCCCCTTGGTGTTGCTCATGAAACCCTCTTTGCACTTTATCTCCGAGTCCGTGCAGTCAGCCTTGACAGTTTTACCTATCACACATACGGAGGCACTGGGGGCGGGGCTCAGTGTCTTGTACAAACATATTTGGATAACATGCAGACTGGAGAAACTGGGAACCAACACTGATAGACCATTTAGTAGACTCCACACTCCCTCATTGAGTCTCTGTAATGCAGGCGAAACCAAAACACAGGACAAAAAAAAAATGTCCTCTTAGCTGATAAACATGTCATATACTCCAGCACCGCCCTGTGAGATGGAGGGCAGTCGTATCTCTGCATCCATGGCTTGAGTGTTTGTGCGCGTGACAACGTCTGACAGAAGCGAAGCACCTGGAGATGAGAATGACTTCTCTGATAGCGCTGTGAGAAAACCTGACAGGACGTTTGCAGATCAGTCTTGTGATGAACCTGCTTTTCTATCTCGGAGAAGAAAACTAGACGTATATTTTTCACTTTTGGTACTTTGGATTGAACTGATCATCTTTTTCTTCTTTAGAGCTCCATGAACTGCCCCAGCAGAAACCTGCAGTCCAGCCATGATCCGACTCTTTCCTCAGAATAACATCTGTGTCTGTGTTTCCCTCCATCATAGCGCAGCTCCGTCAGCAGGTCTGGTGGAGGCTGGAGGCTCTGCTATATAACTAACAGGTGAACAAAGACTGCAGATTGATTTAGGTGAGCAGGCCTCAGATAAAATGATCAAATTCATTCCTTCATGAAAGGAAACAACAGCACACAAACAAGCTAACATTGAACAGCCACTTAGCTTCAATCTCTTGTACTCTATATTTAAATTCTAAACTTTAACAGACGTTTTTTGAAGTGTGTATTTAAAGTCACTTTTCTGATGAAGGCTCAGGGGATCATAATGCTGAAACCAGCCGGTGAGATCAAGTTGTAAATAATATTTCAGCTCCTGTCTCGTAAATGCTGACGATGGAGATCTGCTGCAAACTGCTGCAGATTAAAATAAAGAAGTCAGCTGAGCTGACCTTTGACCGAGCCGGGCTGTTTATTTCATAAAAGGGCCCGTCTCCAGGACAGACACCAGACACATTGGCCCTGCCTGGAAACATCAGGTCGTGAACCGCACTAATGATGTGTTTGGATGCTGCCGGATGGTTTACTCTCCCAGCTCAATCGGGGGACTCGTATAAGCACATCTACACATGAACAATCGATACTACACACTGAAGCAGACAGGCTAACAGCTGTCTACCGAGGCAAAGCATGTGCTTTTTCTGTTTTTTACACAGTGTCCTCACCAGAAAACCCTCTTCCTGTCCTCACAGTAAGTTGATGCTGCAGATCCGCAGTAGTGTTTCCAACATGTACTGGGGAGGGAGAGGGAACTGCTGGTTGTCCTCTTGACCAGTGTACTTGTACTATGGTGGGTTTTTGTGTGTGTGTGTGTACTTTGGTGTTATCAGCCTCTGGGCTGCACCAACACGATAAGCTCAAACTGAACTGAAGTTAAATATAGTGCCTCATTATTACCCAAAATATTAATTTGTCAGCTCAATTAAATTCAGTTTTAGAACAGTCAGCCTCGAAGCGCTCAGATGACCCCCTATGAGCAAGCACTTTGGCGACAGTGGGAAGGAAAAACTCCCTTTTAACAGGAAGAAACCTCCAGCAGAACCAGGCTCACTGTGACAGTTATAGTGATGCAACATGTGTGGGATTTTCTTACATTAACAAGCTCTAAAAGTTGTGTTAATGAAGCGCATGCTAACACCAAAGACTGTGATGTCACCCATTTGTTCTGGACGGGGCCTCAGTATTAGCAAGTGAATTAGGCAATGACCATATTTGGACTAGAGGGTGGAGTGCTACAGGGAGGCTCGCTAACCTGGTTAGCACTCTACATTCATTAACCTGTATAGGCCCAGGTACTGTACAGACACCTGCAAGGTAGCGCGAATAACACACAAATAATACAAAGAGAGAATTAAACTCGTGAAAACTGGAGCTCAGACTTCTTGGACAGTCGGTCACACAGCAGCCGTCTCATTGGTCAGATAAGTTTGAGTTTTTACTCATTTAAAATCTGATGCATTTCAAGCATAGACTTTATAGAAAGAGGGACATCATGGCTTTTCCCAAACGTGGAGCCCAAAATATCTGAAATATTTTCCTGCACCAGCAAATCTTGCGTTTGTATCCAGATACATAATTCTAGTGTTAATAGTAATATTGGCTGTTACAGATTGTGATTTGGAACTATATATAGAAATAAAACTGAATATCAGGGCATGTAGGTGGATTTAAAGCAGTTATGGTTAGAACCAAGAATCTGCTGCTCCTTTTCTGTAGCTGCTGAGGATATTTTGTTGTGGCTGTTTTTAATAAAAGCCTCACAACAATTTCAATAATTTAGCGACCCCACTAAGCAGTGGTATCGCTCACAGATGTTTTCATAGAGCCGGGCAGAATCTCACATGTATGAAAGCTGCTCACACTGAAAAATGAAAACAGTGTTTGCTTTAGAGGTTTAATTATTACTAATCTTTGATGTGCGCTCCAGAGAGCGTCCCATCTGGGGTCATTTTCAGGGCGCTTTGATGTTAAATGCGCTATAAGGATCTTTGAAATTCAGAGCAAGCAAAATAATGTTTAATTTTCCAGACTCAAAGATCGAATACTCGTTCGCTGTTGTTCAATCATATTCTCAGAGCTGTCGAGAGTGAATCTCAAGTAGCGGTGATTATTTCCAAAGCTGTCCGCGTCTATTTTCTCGAATACGGACTATTAATAAAATCACAAACGTGTTTGAATGACTCATTCCTAATAGTTTGTTTTTGCAGTCTCATTAAATCTTAAATCTTATTTTAGAGTGCTGTTGATGTGAGCTGTGATGGAGCTTCTTCCAGCATCAGTCTCCTTTTTTATGCATTAATAGCACAAATAAAAGCAGCCTCTGTGGCTCAGCTACAAATCTGTGACCTGTGTTTGGAGGCTTGGATGTCTGGCTGCTCTGAGCTTTTGTGTCCATGATGGTGGGTTAGGGTTGCCATCATACATCTGTTGCCATCATGCTCTAATTAATATTTAAAACCTTTAAAAGCCTCCTGCTTTTGAGAAAACTAAGAGTTTCTTTTTTAATGAGCATAATAATTGAAAATGTGCAAATGATCAGCTGCTCTTCCTAGTTTGGATCAGATGGTTTTGTGACTCATACATAATGAGTGGAGAAGGCTTTTCACCTTTAATCTTTACTTTTCAGATTATTTGATTCTCTTAATTTAAATTCATACTTGCAATTCTTATCCCTCCACATCTGTTGCAGCACACCTGTCAACTACTACTATAAACCTTGGTGAAATATGGGTGAAGCATTTTTTAAAATGACACGCGACGCCCATCCGACTGAAAATTTCAGAAGCAGATTTTTAATCACGGCGCTGCTCTGCACCACCACGCTCCACATCTACTTTGGATCACACACAGTGTCCGGCTCTCAGGACGCTCACAAACAAGCAGCAGCACACACAGCACCACTTAAACTTTCACAGCTCCACTTCTTGTTTACCAAAACCAAATGAATTAATGATGCAACTCAGGAAACAACGTGATGCAACCCGACGTACTCCTGCTGCTGTTCTGCAACATGCTGAGCCAGCCGCCACACTGCAAACAAATCCAGATAAACTTCTTCAGCCGTAAGTGGCGTAATCGTATTTTTCTTCAGATTACACCTCAGCAGCCCCAAGTGGCGTCAGGAAAACACACTTTTTCTAAAGTGCACATTCAAACTGTTTTTTCAGCGACAACTGAAGGACGACGGTCAACAAACTTGAGTTTAAGCTGCCGTCAGCGCTTCAGCGTTCATCTTAGCATCTTGTGTCTGAAGTTTGTTCTTCTACTGACGCGTTTTGAATTCCATGTTAGATTTTTGGAGAAAATGAAAATCTTTTCCTGCCTTAATATAGCAATTTAGTTAATAGTTAATAAATATTCATAGTTAGGGACACATAACTATTCATTACTGGGGTGATGTGTTTCTTTCTTGAATATATTAAAAAGTCGACTTTCTTAAATGAGTGTAGCGGCACTGCACTCTCTCTGTTGGGGTTATTTTCTTGCGAAGGGCAATGAGAGCCCTTCTGGTGGAAGTAAGTGCTTTAAACAGCAGTCTCACCTCTTGCCTGGCCCTCTGCACATCAGACCCACCACAAGACAAATTGCATTTAATGACAGGCTGCAGGAGACGGGAGAGAAAGGGGTTATAAAAGGGAAAGGGCAGAGAATCGGAGGGAGGCGGTAGATGGATGAACAGATGTCAGAGGACAGCAGGTAAAGAAAATACAAAGATGGAGACACGCTGCAGTCATAGGTGCAAAGTGCTTTTTTTTTTTGACCTACCATTTATTAGTGGCAACGCTGCTCTGCAGGCAGAAATGATCATAGATGATCTAAAGATTCTTATATTTCCTCATGGCTGAGACAAAGGAGAAAATAATGCAGTAAAATGATCAAAAGGTTGGATAAGCTTACATGAATACACAACTTAACACTTGTGTTGTGATTTGTATTTCTAGAGCAGAAAAGACCCTCAGCTACAGAAAAGTACAGCTTTTCTTCAGCTTTTTCGCACCGTCAAAGATTTTCTTTAACAGGTTGGTCAACACGTCCGCTGTCCTTTTAAGACTATGGCTGCCACCTACCAGGCTGCAACTAGGCTATAAGCTAAGACCTGCTAACATGGTTTGCACACTACGTTCAGAAACTGTACAGGTGCAAAGCACAGATGCAGATACCTGCAAATTAGCACTAAGTAAAAGTAAAAACACAAAGTTTCACTCGCCAAAGCTGCAGCTCCGACTCTGTTAAATACAACAGAACGAGCAGCAGCAGCCATGTCACTAAAAATGCTCCAGAAGGCTCTGGCAGCACAAACATCCAGAGGTCCAATTCAGGCTGGCTGAGGTGAAGCCAGCAGCCACCTGTGTCACCATCCACCTGTCAGTCAAAGCCACGCCCCTAATTCTGCACTTTAAACCGGTTTCTGCTTTAAAGTTGGACATTTTGAAGTTTAGCGGCGACTTTTGGAGTCATCTGTGTTGGATCGAAGGGATGCCACACATTGGATGATGTCACACATGACTTTTTCATGAGTGTGTGTGTGGCTGTGTAATGCTATAAAAGTCACCTGCACACTTTGTGGCCTTGCTTGGTTTCTAAAGCTAACTGCAGGTGTAATTAAAGCGTCGCAGCTTCATCGTCACAAAGCGCAGCTGCAAATCAGTTTCCACCCTGAGCTCTGAGTGACGCGCTGATAACAGAGACGTTCAATAAACTGTATGAAACAGTGTAAGAGGAGAGAGACAGCGAGAGAGCAGGCACGCTCTTCTATTAACGTCTTGTTAAATTTTAGGAGCGACTGTGACTGAGACGACTTCTATCAACCTGTCTCAGCTGTCGTCTTTATCACCTCGTTTACTGAGCGAGCTGGAAGGACAACGAGTGTGTGTGTGTGAGTGTGTGTGTTTCCTCATATATAACCCGCATCTGTTCCCATGCAATACCTGCAGAATATATTTCCCACAGTAGCACAGGCAGGTGTATTTTGTAGGTGTCGTGTGTATTTCAGCGGCGTCTCATGGTGTTTATTGTGTCTGCGCATGATTCAGGTAACAGGCCTTGTGCCGTAGTTTATAAGGTTTATTTGGAGGTTTATGTGGTGGAGCTGTGCCTGCATATATTTCAGCAGGAAATGAGGTCATTATGGTCCCTGCCGACTCCAGACGCACGCACAAACACATCCCAGAGAGGCATGAGGCTGCATACTTAAACACTGACACCTCTAAACAGATGTCTGTAATTTATATGGATAATCACTAATCCGAAAACAAACAGCACCCACACACACGCTGCACTTGCTCTCCATGACACACACACACAGATAAACCTGTTTTTCTCAGTATCAGTGTCTTTCCCATATATTAGCTCTTTAACCCTGCAGGCTCTTTACAGTCGCTTTTGCTAAAATCACGTGAGACGTGACAACCACGCAGGATGTGCTGAAAAATGACAGAAATAACTTCCACAAGCTAACGAGACTCGGCAGGCAGCAATTTATTCAACAAAAAGGTAACAAACTGATTCGAAGCACATGAAATGCACTAAAGCAAGAAATAAAGGACATGTTCAAACAGGCTAAAATATAAAAATGTGATAAGACGGAAAATTATGTCGCAATGGAAGAAACAATGTGTTCCAAATTAAATGTAAGTAAAGGTCTCTGCAAACAAAAGAGTCTTAGCTCCTGTAATCAAAACTGGCAGCGATCTCCACTGTGGATAAGACCCAGCAAGGCTTTAAAAAATATTCAGCCAAAGGAAAGATGAAGCAGAAACACTGAAAACTGCTCTTACTGGCTCGATGTGTCAGTCTTTGTTCACTCACCGACTATTTCTTTGATTATTTTGCTCCTAAACCAACACAGAGATGATTTTTCTTCTTGTCCTTATAGCTGCTCCTTAGCCTAGCTTCAGAAACTCTTTCACACATCTTCAGCTTTTTCTTTAACAGGTTGGTCTAAACATCCACTGCCCGCTCTCCCAGACACCTCCATACCTCCACAGGTAAAACCACCATTCCAGTCTCCATCCTATCATAGCTGCTCTCACTTCCTCCTCACTAACCCTCTGCACTTCCTGGTTCACTGACTGTCTTCCATCCGCCCTCTTCTCTCATTTCTTCATTCAGGATTACTCTTTCCGTCGTCTCACGCTCCCTCCACCCATGGGGCACTTTTCCATCTCTATCCTTAACCGCACTAACCTGCTGCACATCCTTTCCATCTCTACGTCCTTTCCTCCTTCCTCACCTCACATATGACTTACTAACAGCTCTTTGGCTTTCTGTCAGGTAGTCACACTGTCGTGGAGCACGAGGTTCTACCACGTCCTCACGTCTCATTTGACTTCGTGACTTTTATTCACAGCAAACTTTGATGACGCGAACCTTCAGAACCTCTGTTTGCTCTGTTCCCAGCACCCCAACACTCCTGTCTAATGTCTTCACATCTTCCTTTGAATACTTTCCTGATGGATGGTCAGCGAACCTTCAGAAGGCGCCCACAGAGAAGCTACAGCCAACACAGCTCAAATTAGCTCAGCATCATCGACGTGACGCTGGGCACGCGGGTACCTCCCATCAATTAATTCCTCCTATCAGCACAGCTGTCAGACTATGCAGCTTGTGTTTGAAACCAAGGTTGTGAATGTGGTAAATTACACGATAACATGGTAAAAAGAAATCCGATTAACCAAACGCCTGCATCTTTTCCTCCCGGCCTCTTCACCAACACTTCATCACGCATCAGTCACAATGCTGCTTTGCCCACTTGGCTTTTATTGGCGTCTGTATTTTCAGCCGGCTGAAGTGCTAATGGAAACTTCAACAATGCTCGCTCTTGTTGAAGTGGCCTTTCCAACACAAGGCCTTTGTTGCCCCTGCTTCGGCTGGAATGTTCCCCTTTACCGGAATGGTGGGGGAGCGGGATGAGGACAGACGGGGTGACAGGGAGGGGCTGGAAAGAATCTGCAAAAGGCCGAGGGCAGAAAAGACGGATGGAGGCAGGAGGTAGAGTGAGAATTGGCAATCGTGAGCAAGGGAGTGCCAAGAAAATGCAAGTTTTCATCCTGAGCTGAGTCTACAGTGGTGGGTTTTATTGATTAGTTCCTGTTTTCTGGATTAAAGAGAGCCCATGACTGAATACGAAACAGGAAAGCAAAGAGGTGTGGAGGGCAGAAAGAGACATAAAGCTTCAAGGTGAGGACGAGGACAGAGGAAGACAAAGACTAATGCAGCTGAGGAGAAAGAGCAGAGAGGTCAGCTGGTTATTTCTCCGGTGTGCCTTTAAGACATAAAGTCCAGTATGACTTATGAATGACAGAGGTTAAAGAAGGATGGAGAAAGACCGGAGAAAGAAGGACTGAGATCGATCAGCGGGGTTGATGCGCCCGCTGGACCATTAAACTGGGTGTCAGAGACAGGGTTTCTGCCAGCCAAAGTTCCACCGCATGGAAATTTACAGCAGGCCTCACCCTAAGCATTCCCATAAAACACCGGGGCTCCGCTGCTGTACACAGACCTCTGACTGAAGCAGCAGACCAGAGGTGATGGAGGATTACTGCAAAAAATACTGCAGAGAGCAAAGAATCAGAAATCAACAATTATGCAAATGTCTTTAAATATAAACATAAAGCAGGAACAGTAAGACCTGAGGAGGGTTTAATGCACATTGCTGTTTTAACTGATTTTGTTTGGTCCATGTGTTTCATGTCCCTGTTTACATGATATAAGGTAAAAGTCACCGTGCAGTCATAACGCTGGTTTTTGTGAATGGATTATATGAACTATGGTAAGACTTTTGTTACTGGTTAAATCTGAGATACAGACATGTCTGCACGTTCAGGGTCAGGGAAAGCATTTAGCCCGGTTAGTTTTTTTGGAATTCTAACCAAATGTGCAAACCTAAATTATCGATCATGTTTCATTCATTGGGAATAGAAAAGACAGAACAACACTAGTCAGCACAAACTGGAATGAGAAGCATCTGAGTGAGAAGGTGAGGGTTGCTGCATGTGTCAGTGGTGATGCAGGGCCCCGCTCTACTGGCCCCTTTCCAGTCAAAATGCAGTTATAAGTCAAGGAATCAACATCATGGGGGATCTCTCGTTTCCAGCTCCTGAATTTTTATTCTTGTACTCTACAAAGCAGCTTTGCATGAGTTTAAATCTGTGTGAAATAAGCTCTGCTAGATTAGCTTTTAGCGGATGTTTGGGATGGAACCGAACACCGCCATCAGACGCATCAGCTTTTGGTTCACAGGCATTACTTGGACATCAACCGATGTCAGTAAGGAACTTACTGAAGTCACAGATGGAGTGAAGAGCAGAGACGTTTTATTTCTGGATTACAGGACTTGTTTTTAGCACCAGAGGAGTTGCCCCCTGCTGGCCATTTCTAAGAATGCACACTTTTTAGACCCGGGCCCTTCATCCATCTTTATAGACAGGATATGGAAATATGGCAGGTCTGCTGTGTGTGTGGGGTGGGTGCGTGTTTGGACTCAGCATATTTTGGATAGAAAATCCATCCACAGTAATTAATTTTTAAGTTTGTTGGAGTCACGGTGTAGAAACGATGTGAGAGATTGTTCTCTAACTGAAATAAAAAATCAATGATAAAAACTTTCAGAGTGGGCAGATACCTCTGCAGGTGGAGGGAAAAAAGGTGAACAGACCAGCGCGGTCCCTGCACTGATCCACGCTAACACGTGATTTCTGCCATTTTTTCATCAAATAAGCATCAGTATGAAAACTCTCTCATCCTCCGTGATTGGTTCTGTGCCAGGTGTGATGCTACGATGGACACTGATGGATTAATATGGTCAAAGTTAACAAACAAAGCCTCAGTTTGTTTGTTAACATCCACACTAAATGACACAGGTATGTTAATGAAAGCGAACTGAACCGAATCCCGTTAGAGGGGCGTGACGAGAACACACTCTCTCTTGTGCATATGTGGGATTGTCAGTGACCTTGAAGAGTCACAGGAAAAAAAACACAGTGATGTGAGCAGACAGACGGGTGGAGAGGAGACGGGAGGTGCACTGATGGAAGAGAGAGAAGGAACTTATCAGCCATACATTCACTTCCATTATCACCTGTCAAGAAACACCTTGTCCCTCAGATGAGATGCCTTTCTGCTCCAATACAGGAGAAGCATTGGTGACACCCCCCCCCACACACACACACACACATAACCAAATTCATAAATGGTGACATCTGTTACATCTCAGTTTGTCTGCAGAAGTGTAGGAGGGTTACTTTAAAAAGTATTTCATTACAGATTACAAAAGGCTGAAACGACCATTTATGACCTCATTTATATTTATTTATATCTGCCCTGAAAATAAAAAACAAACAAAAAACCCAATATGGGCATGACTAACACTTTAACTTCATAATTAATTGATTTAGCAAAATAAAAGCGCCTGCCCGTGCTGTAGATACACCTCTGGTATCAATTTCAACATCCTACGTCACTTTGTACTCGAGTTAGTGCATTCACAAGATTTTCAGAAAACTTGACCTCTGACCTTCACGGCGAGGTCACTAGGATTTCAACTCATCCAGATCTTTAGCAGATACACTTGTGGTGTCACTTTCACACCAGCCAGCCGTCACACAGCTAAAGGAGTGATGATGATACTGCGTAAGCCTTGTATGGCTGCAGGGTCGTAAGAATGTCGACAAATTCATGGTGGGAATTATTATCAGGATTAAAACGTATCACAGCGGCACATAAATATACAGCCAGCCAACGAGGAAATGAAGATGACAGACCACACCCGTGTGTTGGGTCACATGGTATCTGTGGGATATTTGCAAGACATTAATCAATTATATGAGAACTTTTTATTTTATGTGACGACTATACATAATAACATTATGTTATTATTATTAATATTATTATTATTATTATAAGTGTTATCATTATTTAGTTTAAAGATGTCTGCCTGGGTTGTTGCATGCAGATTTGCTGATCTGGTTAAACGTGTCCAGGTTGCAGGGGCGGATCTAGAAGGGTGGCATGGGTGGCAACCGCCACCCTAAAATGATCCCTTGCCACCCCAGTTTTGCATATGACAGTGTTGTTTATTAAAATAAGATAGCATTAACAGTTTGAGCGTAGTTACAGTCAACAGTGAATATAAATGCTCAAACTGAATATATTGCATAGTGTTTCCCCCCTCCACCATTAACAAATGGTTCAGCCCAAAGCAGGGACCGGCTTTTTTCTTGTTTTCAGTAGCAAGCCATGCTTATGATTGTGCCAGAGCACACTTTGAACAACACCATGGGAATTTCGGATTTTACACAGGTGGTTGGATGTTACACTCTGGAAATGGAAGGAAGGTGAGTGTTATTAACCCTCTGTGGTCCAAGGACACGCTGCACCTCCAAATCACATGACTGATGTAAGCTGACACAGCAACAAGCTGCAGCCACGCTGAGTCTCTGTTTCAGCCCATATTGAAAGTTCGGAGTTCAAAGTTTTTAAATTTTAATTACAGGCCAGTAAATCCAGAGTTATGATAATATATATAAGCTACGCTTTTTACTAAATACTGTCGTCACGTTTTTGTGTGTGTGGGTTTTAAGCGTTTTCTAAGGACAGCGCGAAAACAGTAAAGAAAGAAAAAAAGCCACCTCTTTCCTATCGGTGGAAAAATGCACCATGTGGACTAATTAAAAAAAAAAGTCAACACGTGGGATTTGGTTGTTTAGGAAGAGGGGAGAGTTTTGGGAGTGACGGTAACGGCAGCGAGACAGAGCGAGCGAGTGAGTGAGAGAGAGAGAGAGAGAGAGTTTTTAGATGTGGGAGATTTGTGACATTTAGTGTGGAGTGTATACTTAGTGTGTTGTGTTGTCTTGTGTAGTTGTTCTGTTGTGTAGTCGTTTTGTTTTGTGTGTCAGTGAGGGCACTAATGAATGTCACAAAGGCACATTTGCAACGTAAACACTGTCACTAAGTAGAAAACCAGCGGAGTGATACACCTGCTGTTGTCAGGCCTGCAGGTTTCTCCCTGTGCTGCTCTCCTCTGTCTTTTGGTGGACAAACTTTTTTTTTACTGGCACACATCATTTGTGGGGCATCTTATTGCGACACCTGATTGTTTTCTCATTTTAGTTTTAGTAATATTTTTAAATGGTTGTACAAAATGAAAAAAAAACGGCAGGTGTATTGGCTGCATTTTTAGATAAATAGTTGTATATGTTTACAAAATGTACATTTTATATTTGCATTTCAAGTTATAAAAATTTACTCAACATGTCTGTTTTTTTTTTTTACAGTAAAAAAATACTACTAGGATTTTAAGTTCTTTGTGTGATTTCAGATCAGTAATACTAATGCAGTATGTCAGTGAAAAAAACAACTAAATTCAGTTGAGCTGAAAAGATACCAAACAAGGCAAGGAGGAAAAAATCAAATGAAACAATTTGAGGGTGAAATACAAACGTAAACTCAAAAGGAGTCAAAAATGTCCGGTTGTATTTCAGACCTCAGTGGGTTAATCCAACAAATCATGAAAAATTAGGTTTAAATTTTTGTTCATAACAGTGCAGATTTCTGACATTATGTGTAATTTAAGCTGTAACTATGTGATTGTTTTCTAACAAAAAACTGTGAAACTTAAGTTAGACGTGTTTGTAAATGAACCGCCCCATGTTGTGTAGCTTTCTGGATTTCATACTTATTGGGCTCCATATTTATTTATTATACAGGCTGTACAGTACATAAGATCAAAACTCACATGTTTTATGCAACTAAAGTGTGTAATTATGTGGGCTACAGACCATAATTAAGTTATAGACTATATTTATATGAAAAACGTGTGTACTTACTGCGTTTGAATCATTTTAACCATATGTAACCACCTGCATATGTGTTTGGGGGGAAAAAAAGGCTTTGATTTTGCCACCCCATTTCATTTCTTTGCCACCCTCATGCCACCCTAAGAAAATTTCTCTAGATCCGCCCCTGCCAGGTTGTGCTGGAAGCCCTGTGAGGCCCAACGACAAAAGAAATCCCTGCAGGGTTTACCCAAGCTTCAAAGAAATGAAACTTAGCATGAAAAAGGTTAAAGGAGCGGACTTTAAAACATTTTCCCTGCATTCACGTGCAGCAGACTGAACCCCGGAGTGACTCTGAGTGTAAGAATGATCGCAGAGATGTCATTTTTCTCCCTGACCTTTTCTTTTCTGTGGCATCGTGTTCAGGTGAAAGACGAAAACACAGCTCTAGTAGCACAACGTTTGCAGGCCTCGCACTAGAAAAGTCTCCTCGTCCCCAAAGTGTGTGTTACCCGCTGAGCCCAGGGCTCACCGTTCCGGTCTTTTGCTGTTACGACTGAAGTTTGAGTGAATGTTTTTCTGGAGAAAACATCTAGAAAATAGTATTAAAATAGACTAAAGGGGGTCATGAAGAGCGCACCTATAGAAGAAGCTTTAAAGCGTGATCAGTGGAAACAAGAGGCAGAATCAGACTGAGCAGCATGAAAACCAGCTGCTGCTCTTAGAAAAATAAAGCTTCTTGTAAAATATACTTTCATCAGTAGCTGCTGAATACAGTTCATTTCTCCTCCTCACCAACACCGTGTCAGATCCTCCGAGGTTTCCTCAGACACGAAGGCAGCAGTGTGTGCTGGTGTGTGAATGTGTGTGTGCTGCACTTTATTTACATTCACTTTCATCTGAAATGTGTTTTATGTTGCTGTTTGTGCAGAGCTGCACTTCATGTGCTCGCATTTGCTTTTGGAACTTGTATGTTTGTGAATGCTAATGTTTCTCTCCTTGTGTTGAAGTGCACACAGCTGATGACATGTGTCTGCCTCCTTTTGACCTAAAGTGTGTGTGTGTGTGTGTGTGTGTGTGTGTGTGTGTGTGTGTGTGTGTGTGTGTGTGTCAGTCAGGGGTAAGTAGGCCACCTGATACCCTGCTGAATAATTGATGTCCAGTTGGAGAAACACTGATAATGGAGGGTTGAAGAATGAAGAATGACAGAAATCAAACCGTAATCTCTCGCGTCCATCTTGCTCTCTGACGCCGCGGCGCGCTGCACTTTTCAGTCGGGATCTATTATGCGCATTGTAAATAACTCGAGCACACACGGACTAATTGAGTGAGGCAAACTGAACACGGGGGAAGGAAGAACAAAAGAAAACCCAACAAAGACCACGAGAACGATCAGTCTTACCTTCGCCCTCAGGTTTCATTCATATAGCATCGGTTCATAACAGCAGTCTTCTTCGTGTGTTTTAAATCTCTGAAATGAGTGCTGTGGATACTGCAAGTGTTGGTATTGATCCGATGCCCAATAAATACAGGGTCAGTGCTGCCGATACACATACGAATACTTTGAACGTGTCGTGATTTATGAGACGAATCGTCGTCTATCTGCAAACTTTGAACACATTTTAACTCACGTTGGTGGACTACAAACTGAACTCGGAGGATAATAACAAAGCACTGATCACAAAGCCATACTTGGATCGATCTGCTCACCTCTACCTAAAATAACAGTGATAGACCCACAGATGCTACACAGCCCCCGTCTTCTCAGCTGACACTCATACAATAAAATGTGAATGTTTTTGAAAAATGAAGTGATGAAGTGGAAGCCAGTAATAAACAGCAGTACTCTCCCTCTGCCTCCTTTTGTCTGTCAGAGGTTTAAGAGCCCTCCCGGTCACAGGAGGGCTTTTGGGCTCAGGCTAATCCCTGGTGAATCTGCTGATTAGGACCTTCTGCTGGACCTGACCACACACCCGTCTGCTGACCTCTCATTTCTTTGTGTCACCTTTGCTCTTTTCCAGTTTGGTGCTCTCTTTAAGTCGTCGTATATGTTTCGTCTCGGCCTCAGTACGGTTTCGGCGCCCTCGGCCGTTCTTCATCTCCTCTCATCCTCTCTTTTTATCCTGCTCCTGCTCCTCGTCTGCCACGTTTCCTCAGATTCTCATTGTTTGTTCCCTTCATCCAGATAAAGGATTCCTCTGACTCATGTCCTCTTCGCTTTGCAGCACCCTCTCTTCGTGTCCTTGTCTCTCTGGTGCACTTTTTGTTATTTCATCATGTCATCGCAGCCTCATGTAATATCTACATCTTCTGTTCTCCCCGTGTTTTTCATCTCTTACCTTCCCACATCTCTCTTCATCCATCTGTTTTTTTGTTTTTCTTCCCTCTCTCACATTATCATCATGCTCCATTCCCTCTTCTCCCTGCTTTCTCTCCTTTACTCCTAACGAAAAATGACTGCTTCTTTTTCACTGATGATTTCCTCTTTGTATGTTTCTTTCAAAACTGGCTCACTTTCAGCTGTACCCTTGCTTTAAGGCCTTATTTGCCTCTCCCCATGCTCCCCCTCTCTCTTATTCATACATGTAGTGTCAAATTTCCTCTCATTTTTTCATCTTTCATTCGCTGCTCTCTTTCCTCTGTCAGCCTCCGTCTCCTCTATCCATTTTCTTTCAGTTCTTTTTGTTCTCTCTCATGACTTTTCCTCCTTTCCATTTACAGCATCCTGTGAGGCTGCCACTCAGCCCCGAAGAAACCGGCGCGCTCAAACCGAGCACATGAATGTTAACTAGTATTTCCACTTAACGACTTCGGCGTGTGGGATGCGGGGAAGATCAAACCCAGGTAAAGTTGCTTTTACACACAGAACTGGAGTCTTTGCTGACTCAGACAGATGGAGAGGTTGCTTCCAGGCCAATGCTCTCTCCCGTGGAATACAAGCAAGCTGGAAATGAGACTTATATAAGAAGAGGCAGGCTGAGACAATCACAGAATAATTGGGGTGAATCTGTAGATGCTGCCTTTGGTGTTGAAGCACTTTCTGGATTCCCTAACGCAGCTAATTGAGCAGACTTTGACACTTGTGATTGTGTTCCTTATGTTCATATTTCATGCCAAAAATACTCTGGTAATAATGTAACCTGGCATTAGCCTGTGGAAGTCTATATATGGCATCATATTTATATTTTGCTCTTTTAAGACTTTGACTGATGTGGAGAAAAGACTGAATTTCTTGAAACTGAAGAGATCACACACCTCCAGGAGTTTAAATTTGACTGCCGTGTGTGATTAATATTTGCCTAAAATTCTCAGACTTTTACTCGACTGAGCTCAGACTTTATTCAATAAAAGAACTTCAGCTGCTTCATGCACTCAGCACTGATCAGCTCGGCGGGACCAGTGAGCACTGGTCCATCAGGAGAACAGAGACGTGTTCTGATGTGTCCGTCCATCCATCCATCCATCCATCTGTTCATCATCCATCCATCCATCCATCCATCCATCCATCCATCCATCCATCCGTTCATCATCCGTCCATCCATCCATCCATCTGTTCATCATCCATCCATCTTCTTCTGCTCAGGTTTCAGGGTCTCGGACTCAGCAGTGTAAGCAGAGACATCCAGACTTACTTGTCCTAAACCCTTGCAGGGGTGAGTGAGGCCTTCCCGAACCATCTGAGAGATGGAATATTCCCAGTCTGTCCTGAGTGTGCCCTGGTGTTTCCTGGACATGTCCACTTTGGGAATTCTTTTCTATTTTTCAAGCAGTATCAATTTGAATAAAACTATCAATTGTTGGTCTTTTGTTTTGTTATTTCAAAAAGAACAAAGCAGAAAAGAATTTCAAATGGCTTAGTAAAACCAGCCGCTCAGTACAACAGGGTAAAGTGTCCCAGTGTGTGTGATGCTTCGTGATGGTGCAGGTTTGCAAACAAAATGGACCCACAGGGAAGAGGTATCTCTCACAGACTGTTTCCCTGTGCACAGTTAGTGCATCACGGGTCTGTAGCTCACTGGGAAATGAAAGTACTCATCATTGATCCGGTCGGCTGGTAATCGTGATAAAAGTGACCGGTCAGGGTTGCTGCAGTAGACAGGTGAGCGTTGGAGAGACTGATCACATGGCAGCGTAGGGGAGAAGGGCGAACCGGTGATACAACTACTTTTCTTTTAATAAAAACAATACATACTTATTACTGTGCTTTTGTAAAGATGTGACTTCAAAAGCTGAAATTTAAGAGACTAAAATTCTGGTAGTTTTTGTTTGAGTGTCAGTTTCTGCATCCATGTCCAGACTCACAGGATAATCTGAGCCAGTCAGCCAATTCATAGGGCTCATGGCTGGGTTAGATTAGGATGTATGACTTCATCTGACTGCTTATAATCCATGCATCAAGTGTGACTCTCACTCTCACCAGCAGTGTCCGTGGTATGACTGTAAGCATCTCAGAAATGTCTATAGTGGTGTGAAGCATCCTTCCTGCAGCACCTACCTGCAGACAACAGACAAGGACTGAAGAGAAGAAAGAGGGAAGGTGTGCACTGTGATTGGTGTAATCTTAGCCTAAGCTGATCGGCAACTTGTTGATCAGTCAGTTTTTATATTTTGTGTTAAATCAACAGGAGGTGTTAGCTCTCAGTACTGGCAGTCTACTGGCCTCTCATACTGAGTCAAATTCCCAGCTTTATGGTGGCCTTAAGTTCTGAGGTTGTATCTTTGGCACAAGTGAAGCTAACGGTGTTAACCTCGTTGGATTAGTGACCATCACACCTTTACAGTTTCAGTTCAGTGTTTGAATAGCGCTCATAACTCCCAGCACTTTGTTCTCCATTGTGTGCCTTCCTCTTGTTCTGTATACATTTACTCCTGTTTTCTAATATTTAGATTTTATTCCTGCACAGCTGGAGCAGAGCACCCATAGTTTCGTTGTATATGTACCATGACAATAAAAGTCTATTCTATTCTATTCTATTCTATTCTATTCTATTCTATGAACTTTCCTCCATCATGGTCTGAGAAATCTAATTCAGTTTTATCTATAAAGCACCAAATCACAGCAAAAGTCACATCAAGGTGTGTTATATTGTAAGATAAAGATCTTAGAGTAACACAGAGAAAACCCCAATAATCATATGACTTCCAGCAAGTTCTTGGTGACAGTGGGAATAAAAAACTCCCTTTTAACAGGAAGCAAGCAGGCTCAGGGAGGGGCGGCCATCTACTACAACCGGGTGGAGGTGACAGGACAAAAACATGCCAGACAAACAGAGATTAACAGTAACTAATAATTAAATGCAGAGAGGTGTAAACACATAGTGAGGAGAAGAAACACCCAGTGCATCATGGGAAGCCCTCGCCAACCTAGACCTAGACCAGCTGACTGTCTATGTAAGCTGGTGTTGTTCCCATGTGTTAAATCCATGTTGCTAATAACACATGTGATCACTCATCTTCTTCTTCTCTATTTTGATGTCAGATGACGATTGCAGCAGCGTCCACTTCTGCAGATATGATTTATTATCTATATCACCGTGATTCACAGAGTTCTCGAAAAGCAGCTCCGGGCCCACAGTTCAGTTCAGCCACACGTCACAAAGTGAAAGCAAAGGGAGTCTGTTAGTTCATGTCCACTTATCAGGTTTAAAAGAGGAAACTCTGCAGCTTTCTTCTCTTTCATTCTCTGTGTTGTAACTATGATAAACTGCATCTTATCAAATAAATGTACATAAAAATTACTATTTGTGGGAAATTTGTGAGTATTTTCACTTCATGAAACATGTCCTTACAAACTACAGTTTCCCTCAGGAATGATTTATTTTTGTGCTCCTGTCTGTTGAAAAGAGCCGTTTCTCTTTTATTATTTCATTTTATTTGATTCTGGTTTCCCCTGTTCTACAGTATCTGTAGCTTTGGCTGCATTTTCTATCATATCATTGTTATTTTGACAAAATACTTCTAAACTATTTTTGTTTAAAGCTGTGGCAAAAGGCAAAATCATTAACACGGCATTCAGAGTCACTTAAATACAACTTACACAGCAAAGAAAAAAAACAACTTAAAATGATGCATTTAAATCTGAGTTATGGTAAAAATCAAAGGGAACATAAAGATGAGTAATAATTACAGATGCTGCAGAGTTGGAGTCGATCTTTAGGACATTTGGTCCACGTGGTGTAAAAAGTCCAGGCGCTGCTTCCTGCAGCACATCAGACGTGTTTGTTTGTTGTCGTCACAGATCTGGGATTTGTGAATCAGCTGCAGCTGATCTGAGACCTGTGAGCTGAATGATTGTGATTCTGGGACTGTCACAGCGGCGATGTTGGTAAAATAAAAGTGTCAGAGCATGAAACATGAATCCAGTTGTTCCGTTTTCTTAAACTTGGGTTTCATCTTGGGCATCACATCGACAACATCCAACAACAATAAAAACACCACATACTGGATTCCTCAGAAAGTTTAGGCTTAGTCTTATGTGTTCTTTGAATCGTGATCACGCTCAGTATGAGACATTTACTGTGTGTCTTGGCTGAGGAACCAAAGCTGTGACCGTCTGTGAGATTACCTGCAAGAACTACCAGGACAGCCTTTTCCCTTCTGGCGGTGAATGTGGAGAATCTGGTGTTGATCTCGCACCAACAGCCTTACGTTTCATTATGTTTAAAGGCTGCCTGCTCAGCAGAAACATCTGGAGCTGAAAAAAATAAAGCCAACATAGAAGTTTCATCCAATGCAGTTCCTCCACCGTCCAGCAGAGACACCATTCAGACCCCATGTTGCACCTTCAATGCAACAACTCTCACTGGTGACTTTAACTCAGCGGTCCCCAACCCCCGGGCCTCGGACCGGTACCGGGCCGCGAGAGTTGAGGCTCAGGTGTGAAATGTATGGTTTTCAGGGTTTTTATCGGTTTTCAGCGTTATTTTGTTATCGTTTTTATTGTTAACTCGGTTTTCCTGGGTCTTTTCACGTGTGTTATGAATAAATCTTCTTTTTTTTGGTACCGGTACTAGTTTTACTTTGTTGTATTTATCCGCAACACCTTAAAGGCCGGTCCGTGAAAATATTGTCGGGCATAAACCGGTCCGTGGCACAAAAAAGGTTGGGGACCGCTGGCTTAACTGACTCATCTCCACCCGAGTCACTGAACTGGACCTCTCCACTGTGTCGGCGCCCTCCTGAGGGTTCGATATACATTACACACACATGTAGAGCACTAAAGGGATGAGCTCCAGACTTTTTATCTCAAGCCCTTAAAAACGTTTTTGTTATTCTGATTATTCCATGTGGGTTTTTTTTCATTTTTTATGTTTGTGACTTATTGTGTGGATGCCTTCAAAGGCATCCACACTATTGTTTTCCTGTTTCTCTTTATTCTTTATCTTTATTATTCCCCTAGTTGCTCCGTTCTTTGCCGATTAACTACTCCCTCAGTTTTCAGCCGATTTTCACCGTTCAAACTCTAATCTGTTCTGCTATTTCTGCTAACGACTGCTATGACTTTTGGTGTTTATTACTGTTATACTTTTTAAAATATTACACTTTTTTCCTTTAATTTGTCCCATTGAAATGAATGGGAAACTTCCACAATTCTGTGCAATTAACTCAGAGTGAGTGCTGGTCCGTTCTGAATTTTCTCTTCATGTCTAAACAACTTCTTGCTACTCACTCAATTTCCACTCAACCCCCACAAATTATACATCAAAACGTAGGTATTTTTGCTGGCTTTCAGACAATGTCACTATCTTTATTGTGAGGTTTACCGTTTTTTCGCAATTTGCCTCGGAGTGACACAAGGTCTGACAAGTCCCCATTCAAAGTCTATGGGGAGGTTTTGAAATTCAGAGCTGAAATTCTGTAACGGGAGGTATTTTCAAATCGCCATATCTCTTTAACAAAGCAAAGTTAGGACATGAGGCTTGTGCCAATATATCTTCAGACACTGCTGACACTCACAGTGGAAGCAATTTTTACAATTATCTTACCGTTGAGCAATGAATTACGTTTGTTTGAGGGGTGGAAATCTGTCCTTCTCTCAGACTTCAAACTCTGGAAATGAAGCCGTTTCTTCTCTCGTCATATCTCCGCGACGGAGGTAGAACGAGCTATGAAAATCGCAGTCAAAATACACCAAAGTCCGCTGATTCACCCAGTCCAAGAATTATGCTGCTAGCCCTCCTAGTTTTTGAGTTACACGACGTTTTGTAACTCCAAAAAACGGCGTTTTTCGCCTCTCACCGCAATCTATTTTCTGACTGCCCAAGTATCTGTCTTTCAGACCGCCGCCCCCTTTCCAGGTGGCGCAATCAGTAATGACACGGCTCTGCAGCTCAAAGGTCGTGGGTTCAATCCCACCTTGGTCCACGTTTTTTTTTTTTTCACTACAAATTTATACACTATCACAGACCTGTAATTTATATTGCTAATTTATTACAATTCTGCAAAGTTTTATGATTTTAGCAGCTTTTCTAATATGGACCTCAGATTCTTGTTAACGCTCCATGGCAGAAACAAGTACACAGCCTGATGAAGCAGACTGAGGCAGTACCTCTGATTGGTGAATTTGAGCAGAACCAGGTTGTTCTTTCATTTCATTTCTTTATTTATTTCACACATGGTTCAACAGTGTTTCTTTTTCTACATACAGAACCTTCTGCCTCTTTTCAGCAGAAATTCTGCTCATTCACCTCATCTCTTGTGTTGGAGTGCCCTCTTGTGGCGCGTTTTGGGTAGTGCCTTAGTAAACGTGAACACTGCAAAGAAGTGGTATCAGACTGCTTTGTAGTGGAGGAATCTGTTGCTGCCAGTTTCTTTCATCTTTAATCCGTATTCATGTTGTAATGTAGTAGTACCACAATATGGCAGAAACACTATGTTTTGGCACAAATACTTTGATTTAGTATACTTTAGCTTCTTCATCTTCTTCACCCCTTTTCAGCAAAATTTTCATTTTTTTCACCCCTTTTCAGCACAAATTCCAGCTTTTTTGGCTGTATTCAGAAAAAAGACAACTCTTTTGAGCAGAAACTCTGCTGATTCATCTCTTTTCAGCGCAAGTTTCTGCTTCTTTGCCTCTTTTCTGCAGAAATTCTGCTGATTCACCTCTTTTCTGCAAAATTTTCAGCCTTTTCACCTCTTATCAGCACAATTGTCAGCAGCTTCTGCTCATTTCAGCAGAATTGTCCGTCTCTCCACCTCTTCTTTGTAAGAATGACTTTGGCTCAGGTAAATGAATAGCCGCCTTTGAGGAGAAATTCTGCTGATTCATCTCTTTTCAGCGCAACTTATTGCTTCTTTACCTCTTTTCTGCAGAAATTCTGCTGATTCACCTCTTTTCTGCAGAATTTTCAGCCTTTTCACTTCTTCTCAGCAGCTTCTGCTCATTTCAGCAAAATTGTCAGTCTCTCCACCTATTATTTGTCAGAATGAATTTTGGCTCAGTGAAGTGAATAGCCGCCTTGAGACCAGGAGGGCCAGGTTCGAATCCTGCTCAGGGCGGCATTTTTTTTTTTCACCACCATACAACTTTTTGCAACTTTTCATCGTTTTCAGCTTTTCAGCAGACAGCTTCAGCGTTAAGGCATCCACACAGCATTTTCGCAGGAAATGCAAATTTTTCTAGTTTATTTAATCGTTCATTTAATTGCTACTAAGTGTAGCCAATGACAGCAGAGTTGCTGTGAAGGGGATGGAGCTTGTTTCAGACAGGAAGAGGTAAAGAAGCATTATTTTGGACTGTGAATCATGCAAAGCTGCTCTGGTTGAGTCCAAGGATGAAAATAAAGAGCTGGGAGTGAGTGGAATACGTCCACTTCAGGTTTAAAAGACAAATTCAGTAAACACATGTTGTTTCCAAAGTCAGCAAAGTAATCTAAGTACTGCCTGAAATAATGCTAATTATGATTTATTTTCATCGGCGTCTCTATAAAACAAACACACGTTTCTATTTTGTCCCATGTGGATAATTCCTGAATCGAGTCAGCTAAGTGCTCAGACTTTGCTCAAAGACCTCATGCAGGCCTCAAATTACTTCACTACTGACTTCAATGCACTGCTGGCCTTTAAATCCCCGATTATTTTAAACGCCATCAGCTACATACGGCCTAAAACAGTAGGACTCCTTCATATGGAGTATTGGGGAATCTTTGTCACTCTGCATGTTATCACCGGATCACTTCCATCTGTTAACTGACGGCGTTTGGCTGAGAGCGAGCTGTACTCTTATCCTCAGCATCTTTAAACACGCTGGAATTTTCATGTTGGCTTTTAGCTGATTTGTTAACCGTCCGCTTCGCAGTCATGGCAGTGCTGTAATATTTGCTGCCACGTGGAGAGGCTTTGAGCTGTCTGCTCTTTACTGTTAATGGTTTCCAATCTAGCTGTTTAAACTGATTAGGCCGCTGCAGTTATTGGAGTCAGGCTGGATTAGAGGCGCTGGATGTAAATGTCCGCTGATGCTGTTCAAATCAGTTATGTGCTTTGAGGAGTAACGTAATACCTACTTCCACTCTGCAGTTCTCATTAAGAACCCATGAACCCTACTATTACTACAGACAGTGAACTAACCGCAGATGCTCAGCTGCCCTGCTTCTATGCATGCACTGAGGGCTCATGACAAATTCTATTTCTGAGCATTTATTTAGATATTAGAAAAGCAACAGAGCTGCCTCAGCTTGAGTTACTTTAACTGGTCTAAGAAATCTGCATCATCATCCGATGATGATGATGGTTTTAGAGAACAGCAGAGACAACGGAACACTTTAGTGAGCGACAACCTTGATGGCTCAAAAGTGGCGTCCTGGTTTGGAAGCGCCAAAAAGCTGCACTTCCTTTAACGTCCACTTACTTTTAAAACGGGAGGGATGGAGTTTGTCCCAGCTGGACCAGAGACGGGGTACGCCCTGGACAGGTCACCGCCCTCACTCGCATTCATGTATATGGCTAATTTAGAATCACCAGTTAACCTAAGCCCACTCGCTGCATGTCTGTGGACTGTGGGTACCAGAGGAGAACCCCACAGAGAAAGGGTCTGTTTGTTGGCTCCGTGTAGTTTAGCTGTCTACTCTCTGTTTTCACCTGTGACTTTAAAAAACCAAAATGTCACTGTTGTGACTTTAAAATGGCAGAAGCCGATGGAAAATGCGACGGTGGCTCCATCCATCT
This sequence comes from Oreochromis niloticus, assembly GCF_001858045.2. Classification (NCBI taxonomy): domain Eukaryota; kingdom Metazoa; phylum Chordata; class Actinopteri; order Cichliformes; family Cichlidae; genus Oreochromis; species Oreochromis niloticus. The sequence goes on from NC_031970.2 coordinate 2,663,139, forward strand.
TTTATATACAGTCTGTGTAAGGGCCGTGAGAGGTCGAGCACATTCGGGCTAAACAAGGTGTCGATTTCTCCGTGAATAAGCATCAGACTCACGCTCGGGGCCGCAGCTTTTCTACGACTCGCATTTTACAAGCTGGATTCACCCAAACACTCGAGTTACATCAGGAAACGCACCGCGCACATCTGAATCCATTCTGCTCTTTTGCCAGGTGTTTTTCTCGTTCCTCGGAGCAATTACAATGAAGCCTGATTGCAGAAAATCTTCCAGCCGTCGCAAACATCCACCATAAATGGTTTTGGCATCAGTCAAAGAGCAAGTGCTTCCTTTTAAGCACCACCGTCCTCCATCAGGGCTCTGAAATAATGCGCAGAGAAATCCATCAGTGAAAGGAAGGAAATCATTCCTCCTAACCTCGGCACCACGAGATGTCGAATTTTAAGCGAGGGGCACGAGGGGACTTGAATAATCTTTCTATCACGTTTAATCACCGTCACTAATTGCTTTCTCAACCTACAAGTATATTCTACAGCAGGAACTCAACAGGTTTGCCTTCTCGGGGGGCTGCTGGGAGTCACTCTGAGAAATGAACTGAATTAGAAGTAGCTGAAGCGATCTGGGAGGAACCTGGCGACGCATAAGCTTTGTCAGCGCCGGATGTGGGATTATTATTTCAACAACAGTTTAAATATCAGACTTCTCAGAATTAGGATTTGTCACATCCATTGAAATCCTGTGACGGGAGCATTAAGATGAAATATATCCAAAGAGTGCGATTTCACGGAGCGGCCTTCTTGGAACTTTTAAAGATGAAACCGTTACGTAAAACTACCCAAGTAGCACATTTTCATCCTAATGTCCAGATTAGAGTTGGGACAAGGAGATTACATTATGTGGAGCGCGGCCCGTTCTCGGCTGTTTGGGGAACATGGGCCAAATCTCCTGCTGTATAATTGCCTGTTACACTCAGAGCGAGGCGAAAGGACAGCTCGACACACGGAGACGAGAGCGGCGCAAAAGAGCCCATTCTGTTCCAAAAATAAAAACAAAATATATTTGAATTATCTTCTTACAAAAATTATTGGCCTTGATTTGCAATCCCTCACAATTTCACACTGCAGTTTGTTCTAAGTATGATTGTCACATAATAAGACTGTTTGGGCAATTACTGCAGCTTTCATAAGGGAATTACTTTTGCACTTCATTAAAATGAAGCAGAGAATATAATTGCGTCTTTTTCCCCTCCCATCCTTCTCCTCAATGCTCCCTTGCTTCCATCTTCCATTTCTTTCTCGGAGAATCCGACTCTCACATATTCTACCCAGATGCATCGGCGCGCACACACACACACGCACTTACAGAAATCTATTTGAAATTGCAAATAGCTAAGAAGAGTAAGCCTCTTGCATCTCCAGGGAGATGAGACTTGGATTCAAGGTTTTCACTTTGAAAAACAATACACTTATTATGGCATTTTGCCTGCGAGGGAAATCGCTTCCTCCTCTCCCCTCGCTCTCTCTTCTCTGATCCCTCCGTTTGGCAAAGATGATTTAAGGTCTTGTTTAACACAGTCAGAAGCATCTTTGCTTTGCAGAGCACATGTTGTGTGTGTGTGTGTGTGTGTGTGTGCACAGGGGTGTGCACGCGCAAGCTTTATGGCATGCGAGTCTGTGAATGAGCACGTGCACACACTTGTGCACCCACGCACGCACGTGTTTTTTGCATCTCGGTGTTGTGCGGTGTGTACGTACGTATGCTTTGAAGACGCGAGCAAAACGCTCGCTGAGGATGTAACCTTTCAGCCTCTGCTGAGGGAAGCTCTTTCACTTTATTTGCATTACAGTGGAGATGAAAAATAGCGCGCAGACAGGCTGCCGACTCGACATGACTAGTAAACACATTTTAGGTGTAACCTCCTGCAAAAAGCCTGCGCATCACACAAAATCAGCTCTTTTGTTTTTAATCTTTCAGGACCTTTTTGTGCTTTTTTAAAAGTGTGAATCTGTGTCTGCAAAAAAGTAAGTGAAGCAAACTTTGAGCGCTGACTTATTTGGATGTTTTTATCCACTTAAAGCAACAAATTCGGCCTGTGTTTGCCTCCTCTGACCTCCTGCTTTGTCTCCACTAGGGAAGACTGAAAGCTACATGTGATTTATTCAGATATTATTTTCCTTTTGAAATACTCCTGTCACAACAAAGTCAAGGTCGGAGTGAGGTTGCGTGTGCTGTTTTTCTAAAATGAATCTTCCCCTGCGCACAACAGGTCAGCACAAACTGCAAGCTCACTGCAAACCTTGTGCTTGTACATTTGCCCAGTGGATTTGTGTTGCTGTGTTAAAGGCAGAGCTGACTGCGCCCGCCTGTCGACGAGGCTGCAACACTCAGGGAAGAACAGAGACGAGTGATGCTTGTTTATTCCATTTTTACTGAGAATAAATCATCACTTAAGAGCAAGACAAACACTCCGTACTCCACCTCTGGTAACTGTCAGACACTTTGACACAGAAATAGACCTAATGCTCCTTTCTAAGCTTTATGGGAAATATATATCCAAAGCTGTTGCCTCTATTTCGAATGAGTGCAGTGATCTATAAGCACATCTCTGCCTTCACTCCTTTAAAAACAGATTTGGATGTTTTTTAGTTCTTACCATGCATCTTGGACATACACTGTTCGTCAGTAAGACCCTAACAGGAAGTCGGCCATCGTCACATTCTTACTTGACTGGCGTTCCCGGCTGATCAAACTGGGTCCACTGACTGCTTTTAAAATGAGATGTGCTCATTTCCAGCTCCATATTTTTATACTTAGACTTTACTAGAGTAGGTTTGTATGATTCACAGCTCAAAGTAATCCTGATTTATCTTAAACCGAGCCTCGGTGCAGTTCCTCAGTTTATCCTCTGCACTTTATCTCCTCTCCATTTAAGCCAAGGTTCTCCTGATTATTCTGCAACCTCCAAACAGAGTTTAAACAGCAGGTGGGAGGGGCCCTCACAGCTGTTTGAAGTCACATTCTCATTGGCTAAGGCATTCTGACAGACAGCCCATTAGCCAATGAGCATCCTGTTTAGTTGTATTCCACAGACAATCGTCCACTCTGAAACAGGATATGACCCATATCCACAAAGGAGACTTCATCCTTTATTCATTGTTACCCCAAAAGTGACGGAGCCCTTAAACTCAGTGTTTACAGATTTCACAAAGCTATTTTTTAACAGACATCTGTAGGATTTTTGCAGCCACAGCTATCGCCTCATTATTAAAATACTTTATCATGTTCATTATGAGCATCCACCGCTGGATCAGGAAATAAGGAAAGGAAGAATATGTCAACTTTAAGTTCATGATCATGAACAGCTAGCTTCAGTTTGACTCTCATATCTGCTTTACAGCCTGAATTTGCATTTAGTTTCAGGGTTTCTTTTTATAATGCATGTTTCATTAATTGTGTCCCTGCTCTGAGAAGCTGCACTCACAGTCCTTCTATCGCTTTTAGACCGTTTATGTGAAGTCGGAGTACGGCTAAAGGTGCTGAAGGTGGCAGGCTCTGCTGATCTCTATGCAGATGTGCAGTGCAGTTGTGAAGGAGCATGAGCGGGACACCTTTTGCATGCACTGCACAATCTGCTCATGGCCAGACAGAACCTCTGCTAGGTTCTTGGTACCCAGGATGATCCTCGGGTTGGTCTGGGCCAACAGCTGGGTGACAGCATCGGTGTTAGCAATGTTAGCCGCAGCCACGGTTGCATTCTGGAGCTGCAGTAGTCTGCAACATCAATGCAAACTGTCACAGAGCCTTTGGTATAAACCTCTTGTGGTGGGATGTCAGAGGTATAGGACAGTGCACACATCCACATTAATAAAACATTTTCCAGGGTTTCTTTTTTATATTTATTATTTAATTGTGTATAAGTTCCTCCAAAAGTTCCTGAATCCAGGATTTAAAAAGTTGGACATTCACTCAAGATGTTTTATTCCCATATCATTTTGAGTAATTCTGCTAACAACAAAGACAGCAAACCGATCAAATATCTTCTTCTTGGAAATAATTAAAAGTGCAAAGCAATCACGTTCCAGGCGGTAGTCTCAAAAACCAGTTTGGAATATGATATCTGATATTAGCTGATGTTTGTCCAGGACTGGTTTTAGTGAAATCCTGAGGACCTGTCAGTCACAGGATTTGTTTGCCTCTCGTCTGGGAGGCCTCGTGGAAGACCTGATGATCAAACACACTTGATATTTTCACAGCAGAATCTGTCTTCCAGCATTCTTCACCATGTTATTTACTCCTCTTTCTGCCGTTTGGACTCTGTGGGGGAGTTGTTAGATGTTAACCTGTGGGCCTTTATCCTCACTCTGACCCTTTCACACTTTCATTTCAAATGTCTTGTATTGGGACTGGAAGCCACATGAGATTTAACACTCTTTTGTTTCTGTTGGCCAGATCGTTGGTCTGATTACAGTCCAATTTTCCCAGCTGCATGTCAGCGACGGTCGGCTCTGCAGGGCGGCTCGTAAAAGTCAGCAGGTTAATAGCAACAATTAAAAGTTAGCAGTAAAATCTGGCTAGCTGTAACATTCCTGCAGATCAATCCTTCTCTTGAGGATGCTTCGTAGAACACATTGATCAGGGATCGGATGAACACAATAACAGTTCGGTGCACAGTGTCATCATATGTGCTTAAATCTCTGGAGCCACTTTTGTCCCAGTCCCTTACATCGGTGATCCTGTGACTGCCGGGATGAGACCATGTCTGAGGTGATTTCCACAGATTATCCGCTGACGTCGTTCCAGGTGAAGCAAAGATTGCAAACACATCTCAAACATCACCAAAGTTACTTTACAGCACCTGTTGTGTAGGTCCATACAATGCTAAATTATTTCCCTGGAGCAGCAGAGAATGCATTTGAAACCCCCATTTTATTCAACATGGACTTCAACTGGAAGCAAGGTGAGCAGCTCAAACATAGTTGGTCAGCAGAACTCGGACTGCAAGCCAGAAACCAGAAGCTTTCCAGTAACCAACCATCAGCATCCTTATCTTTACCTAAAGATTATTTTATTTTTACAGAGGAGATCAGGATCGAAAAGCTCCACCTCGAGCTTCTGACTGACTCTCTGTCAGTTGTTCACTGCGACTTCAGGGGGCATCATTCCCATCATGCTGTTTCCAGTCAGGACCCTACAGAGCAGCAGGGAAGCCCACACTCTACTTCCTGCTCTCTCACAGTTCCCATTGGTCAGTCAGTGACCTCTATCACTTCTTTAATAAACAAACGACACAAACATTTGATTCTGGCTCTAAACGTTTTATGCTATCAGCCAGTCACTTAGTATTTCTAGTACTGTACGTATACTAGTCTTCAGCTGCCTAGATTACTGTAATTCAGTTTTCAGGTGCACCTCTGAGTCTGGAAGTCTCAAACTAGCCTGTCGCTGCATCTCTGGCTTTCGGTGGATTTTAGGATTCACATTATGAGTGGAGCACATCCTGAACAGGTCAGTAGTCCAACACAGGGCCCACACAGACCACACAATCTAACCTACAGCCATTTAACCATTCATGTGTTTGAACCCAGGAACTCTGACTTCAGTGTGGAGTTTGTGTTCTCCTTCCAGACACAAAGAAAAAGCCCGACCAAGAAGTTCAAACCAGGAGCTGCTGTCCTTGGAGGTAAGCACTGCACCACAATATAATCAGTTACACACACAGTTTTACACGAACAGGTCTATGTCCGTGGGAGCAGCTGGGGGGTTTCGTGTTCGTCATCAGGATGGTTCCCTGGGTACTCCTCTGGGCGGGGCCACCTGCGCTGCACCTAAGCTCCATCAGTCATCAATTATAGCAAGACTATCTAAGCCAGCGCTGCCTGTTACTCATCGCCGGTTCGTTCAGTCACCCACTGTGGTAACTAGGCCTCGTCTAGCTCTGCTCTTCCCTCTGTTTCCTTGTGCACAGGTCTTCGCATCATCTCCCTCTGAAGTCACCACCTGTTGTTCTCTACCTCCAGCCCTCGTTCCACCTCCGTCATCAGCTCCCATGAAGGAAATCATCATGCAGTCGCTTCACCTGCCTGTCCTCCTTCCAGCCCCGACACTCTTGGCACCTCTGGGAACCATTACTCCCCTCGCACTGCTCCTCTTCTGGACTGTCCCATGAAAACCCTCCCTGAAACTCTTCAGTCTGGCCTGCGTGTAAGCCAGATTCACCTTACCCTCCTGCTCTCTTACCTGCCAATTACTGCTTCTCCCATGGTCCCGATCGCAGCCTCTCAGGACAGCCCACCTGATAAACTGTCCCCGTTTGCTCCGGCTCCTGTTCCACTCTGGTTTTCCTCGTTTTGCTCCAATTATTTCTGTAAATAAAGTCTTGCACATGGTTTTCAGTAAGTGAACTGAGTCTGCTTTTGGGTCCAGCTGTCGTACCAACCTCAGCTCCTGACAGTGTAATTATACCAGGGCCTCCCAGCTGTTCCTGATGTTTTTCTAAAACATTAAGCGAACACGCTTGTAGCAGCTAAATTTTGCGTCTCTCCTCAGACATGTGCAGCAACTTTGTTTATAATAGTGTCAGATTCTTTAGTTGTAACGATTGCATGTCCTTTAATTTCAAACACGGTTTCAGGTTTTCTATGTGCGTTCTTGTTTGTGAGACATGTAGTCTTATTTATGATACATGGATTTTTCCTAAATGTGATTCATTGCTAAGTAACTAAAAGTACTATAGAAATAAAACAGTCACGATTACGGAGGATGACTCTGTGAACATCAGCTCTCAAACTGCTGCATTCATGGAGCGTGACGTCATCCGTCTGCAGCCCGTCCGAGGCTCCGAGCGCGTTCACCTGCACATTCAGAGGCAGACAGAGAGGACGGGGTAATTGGGGGCACGTGCTCCTCACTGACCCACGCGCTCATCATCATGACCCTCTCCGCTTTCCACACATATTATTAATGCAAAGTGGATTTTAGATCACCATTACTGCTGTATGATTTACTCTGGTATAATAAATGGGGCAAAGTAGTGTCATGAATTCCCGGGAATCTTTTATAGGTCCTTCAGAACATGTCTCAATGTTGCACAGGGGTAATGACCCAGAATAAATTATTGCTTTTAAATATATGGCTGAATAATTCCTGAAAATGATATACAGTGTTTGGCAGTCGGGCCTGTTGTTAAGGAGTCTGTCCTGTGACTGAAGGTCACGGCTCTACAGCGAGAGCCGCCGTGGGAATGAAACTGTTGCAGCTCACAAAGAACGCTACAGGTCTGAGTCTCTGTCCTCCTCCACAGCTCAGCCTTGGTCAGGTGACCTCGGGCCGTCCCTTAGATATCCTGCTACAGGTTCACACTGCAGGCGGACCTCCCATGATGCACTCTTTCATTCCTCGTGTAGATGTATGGTTTCCATCCATTCTGGTTTTTGTCTCTCATACTTTAGCATCTTCACGTTGCTATAAAAAGCTGCAGGAGTTGTGGACTGTTGTGGACTGCTGCTAATATAAATAAGACTAACTTAATGACATCATTAGCATTAGCTAGGCATGTTTTAATATTTTTCTGAACTACATCTGAAGCAGAATATTAAAAACAGCTGCTTCATTTTGCAGAGGAACTCGGGCAAAGTGTTAGACATGTCTTCCTCCTCCATTATTTACATCTTGTTTTTCATGCATATTGATCCTGATGAGATTATGTAATGATGCTGATTAGCTCTCTGAAAAGCCAACTGAAAAGCGCACCCAGGACACACTGAGAACAGATTGAAATATGATTGGCTAAATCAATGCAGGAGTTGCTCCAAGATGCCAACTAGCCACAGATTTGAACCTCCCCAACGTGACGGATAAATTGTCCAGGTGCTTACAGTAACTTCACATGATGTGCTGTCGCTGTCTCGCAACCAAACCAGAGACATCCACAAACCGATGTGATCGGCCGGATCATCGAGGAGTCACAACGAAAGAAGGAAAACAACGTTTAAGTTTACCTCAGTGCAGCTGTGCAGCTGCATCACCTGGTTATTAATCCACTGAGTTAAATAGTGTCAGGCTGCAATGCAGCTACAGAACAACATGCATGATATTCCGCAGATATCAGAAGAAAATGATTCCTCATCACTGATTTAAGCCCACCAGAAGCCCACCACAGCCAAAGCCCTCAGTAATGATTTCTAATCATGGAGGGTCCTTTGTGAAAGGAAAAACTGAAAAGTGTTTAAAACAGAATTTTTCATAAAGTTCTCATTTGGCTTTATTTTTTTTTCTTCTCCTTGTGTGAGCAGCTGTCACTGAATCACAAATTCATTCATCTATCTTCTCTGAGTGCTGCTGTTACCCTGGCAACCTTTATCCTACCAAACATTACAACCGCACGTGAGCGGTTCTGTCACGTGACCGCAGGCGGCAAATTAACCTTCAGCAAATAATTTATGTTGCTGCAAATATGAAGATGAGCTCAGATATTTGTGGAAGTTTGAGGCAGATTTTCGTCTCTCCTGCAGACCTTGAAGGATGAGTTTGAATTCTTGAACTTTGTTGCTTTCAGGATTTTTCTTCTTCGGGTGAAATAAAACTTTAAACTTCGTCTCCGGGTCATCGGCTGAATGAAGCAAGTCAAAGAAATGTATGAAAGAGCCTCGCAGTGTCTCCTGCTCTCCACAAAGTGCATCCATTTGTTTCCATTTTGTGATATCAGTCAGATTTTCTCTTCTTTGAAAGGAAATTCTTTCTCAGGAAAAATATTAGTTTTCTTTTTGTTCCATCAAATCTGGATTCAGACTTAAAGGGTGCCAGCAGTATTGTTCCAAATCCAAGGTTTAGTATTTCTTGGGTCTGAACATTTAATCACACAAACTTTGCACAACTGAAGATCAGTATTGTGTTTAAATCTGTTTAATTTATTCAAAGAAACTAAATTATTGAGATCCCTACACTGATTAATACCTGACACACATAACGAGCCATTATTTGTTTGATAGTTATACATTATGATTATACGTTTGTCTTTCTGTCCTCATAGCATTAAGCCATTTTCTATTAATCTGTATACACTATCATTATCACTGTTTTTTTCTTCTCTTGGGTTTGCATGATGTCATAGTGAGGAGATAACCCCACCCAGCACAGAAGCCACACCCATCTGCTTTTAGTGAGGAGATGGAGGGGGAGGAGCTAAAATAGCTTATTTTAAAATTATTATTTTGATCTATGAATCATGCAAAACTACACTGGCAGAGTCCATGGAAAAGAAAGTAGCTTGAAATGAGCAGAACAGTGCTCACTGTGTGACACTGGTATTACAATAAAATTGGCATTTCAGTGGCTGCCACAGGATCTGATTTAAATCCATGCATATGCCCAGAAAACACATTGAAGGACTCATAAACCTGATTGTGCCTGAACGACACAACGAAGCTTTGTTTCCCTATTTCTTTCTTTTCACTGCAGCCGAGCTTAGATGCTGCGCTGACAGAACTCAATGACACATCCCCACCTACAGGTCATTAAAGTAAGTACAGCTGACTGAAACACAGCACTGTGTGTGTGTGTGTGTGTGTGTGTGTGTGTGTGTGTGCGTGTGCGTGTGTGCGTGTGCGTGTGTGTGTTGGCAGTGATATACTGGTTGAAGTAAAAGCTTCTGTACTCTGCTTTAGTGGAAAATGGTGAGAATGGTGTTTTGTTTTCATTTAATTTGCTCTCACCAAATTAGCAGCACGGCTTAAAAGTGTTTTCTCAGCACCAGTCAGTGCTCTAAAGAGCTGAGCTGCTTTAGTATTAATGCTACAAAGTACGACTTCTGCTCCTAAAAGACACAGAAACATTTATCAGAACCAACGAACGGACACATTTTCTTCTTTGGACAAATATGTTCTCTATAGATGAAAGAAATTAGCAACAAAGTTTTTAGTGTTACAACAGGAGGAACCTTCACCGCCGTGTTGTTACTATCAGAAGACGGTTTCCAGCCTTGGAGCTGAGCAGCTTTGTCCTTTCAAACAATCGTGATTTGATTCAGAGTCCTGTCGAGGCCATTTTAAACATAACTGTCAGTCAGCGGCCGAATGTTACGGGGTTAATGTGATCATAGTACACGCTGAGTTCACGGCTCATTAATCTCACTGAGTGCTGTGTTCCTTCTGTGTATCAGAGGAGAGCTTCAGACTCTTTGGTGTGATTGTTTCACCTGATGAAGCTGCTGTAAGAATCATTTCTAAATCTAAACTCTGACGTTTGGTTCCATGCAAACCTGCAACAGTGACATGTCCATATGTCACATCTCACTGTTACATGTTACTTGTTACCATTCCTAAAAGTAATGCAGTATCTTACTTAATTACTCACCAGAGAAAGTAATTTATTACATTACTTACATTACTTGTCTCATAATTACAGGTTAACAATATAAACCTGAGGCTACACCAAAACAGATGCCTGATGCACGTGGACACACATGCAACCTTTACTTTGTTGTTTACGTACGAACCCAAAGTAAAGATGAAAACCAGCACAAAGAGACTTCTAAGTGATTCTGCCGTAGAAACATGAGCAGGCTGCAGACTGACTGCTACCTGCTGAAGGTGAAATCTGAAATCTGCATGCAGTTTCTGTATCAGACTGTAAACATGTGGACTCTGGGGACTCGCCCACTGCTGGCGCCTCTGCTGGACATTAGAGGAACTCCAGGTTTTGACTTCATTTGTTTTTAGTTCTGGATGTTGTGCTGAAGTCTTTCTCTGGTTAAATCTGTGATTTAAAAACACTTATTAAAATGAACCTACAGCTCAACTGTTAAAGCAGAACTGAACCCAACTGACTAATTACAGAGAGCCTCACAAAGGCAACAAATTGTCTAATTTTGTACATTCGCACAATTTCTAAATCAGCCAACGTCGTCACTGCTTCGCTCAGCAGTGTACGGAGGACGGCTAACTGTGGTGTGACTCACTGACTGTGACCGTCTGAGCTTCATTCATCCTGATTTTTTCAGTGTTGTGTAGTTTTTGTGGTTGTGTACTTATGTGCAAGTATTTCCACAGTTGGCTCCTTCCAGCTCACAGCATCCCAGATTGATTGTTTTGTAGTATTTTTAATTCATTCAAATAAGTATGGATACAGTAAAAAAACAGCCTCAATCATGTTTATTTTACAGCATTAAGTAGAAGAGAGAACTTTCCCCCAGTGTGATGCAGTTTTTGTGACTAAACTCAGAGCACAAAGAGAAAGGCTGCCATGAATAATAAAGGAACTGAGCGAGTATGCGCTCATCACCGAGGTTATTAAACTTGCACTTTATATTAAAGACGCTTCATTCAAGTTCAACTCACCTGAAGCCCAGCATTAAAGAGGATATTTCATTTTCCACTCTCCCGCCCTCCGTCTCTCTTTCACCTCCACGTCTTTCTCCTCATCTTTCTTTATCTCCCGTCTGTCCCCTCTGTGTCAAGCGCACCTTATTATCTGATCTCTCTCCACTCCAGTGTTGATGCAGTAAAGGCAGAAAATAAAACCCATAAAACCTTTATGGATGAGGTGCCCCCCGCCCCCCGGTAGCTACAGCAGGCCCCTGTATTCCACTGTGGGGTTTCCTGAAAGGGACTTTGGTACCAGTGCTGCTGGGCTGTGGTGGGGAAGCCGCCTGTAAAGATGAGATATCCTATTCTGGGAGAAATGATATGCTGAGTGAGGTATTAGCGAGAAGTGACTCAAATTAAATACGGCTTCTTTTGCCACTCATTTATATTAGTTTTTGATCACCTTTCGAATTGTCAGTGTATATTGAGATAATATGAATAAACCCAGTTTCATCATCCAGACCACCAGCTGTGTCTGAGAGTTTCACTTTACGATCTCTTTCAGTTTCATTTTTTGGCTCGCTGGTTCAGTTTCTCAAAAACAAAAGAAAGTACTTAGAGATGGATTCAAATGTTAAGCGTTCAAATATGTCGAGTGCATGTTGAAGAAGGATGCTGAGACTAAGTGATGCTGAGGGCAGCTTTCCAAAGAATAAAGCAGAAAACAACAAAGCAGATTTTTCACATAAATTATTCTGAATGTTAGTTTTCAGGCTGACTGAAGGGAAACTCAGAAGCTGTTTGCTAGAAGCATTTTACTGACCTTATTGTTTTCACCCACATACGAGGTCACATTACAGCAGCCCGACAACAGAGCTCTAAACTCAGAAACCTTACCTGATTTACATTTGTCTTAGCTCACATTCAGAGTCTTGTGCACCTCTGGACCAGACCACCACCCTGAGCCTGGCTCTGCCGGACGTTTCTTCCTGTTGAAAGGGCGTTTTTCCTTCCCATTGTCTTCTCATGCAGTCTCTTCACCCCCGTCTCCATCAGATGTCTTACCCAGGCACACATTCCCAGTTTGCCTCCCATGACCATTTGGAAAAAGATAAACGCTCCTCTGGTTGTGCTTCATATGTGACGTGCTGCCTTCAGGCTTTGTAGGCTAACTGTGGACTCTTCGGTCATAGCCAGCGACCCAGTAGTGATCCTCCACATGAAATCCAGGTCTGTTAGAATCAGACGGTATCTTTGCACTGCACAAGTTTGACATTCATGATCAAATCCCAGTGATCAATGAGATTCCCAGAGAGAGATGTAAAACTATCTCAGTGCTGAAACCAGCTCAGATCTGCCCGGGGAGTTGACCTTGAAGAGGAGATTGGCCACATTCAAATTAGATATTTAGTTTTTGGAGGGTCCAGTTTCAAATATAACCCTCTCAGGCTCAAATTAAGTTTTAGTTACAGGAAAAATCTGATATTTGGGGAAAATTATCAAAAAAAACACACTCATAAAATATGTATGTGGGGTAATCAGGTTGTTAGTGTTTTAACTGTTGCAAATCTGCAACGCCTGCCTTGAGAGGGTTAAATGTGGCTGTTGTTTCTTAATGGCTCATATGAACATTTTTACCTCTGGAGAAACTCGACAGCTCATTTTCAGTTTTCTGTCTGAATGAACGTAATCAGCAAGTAACAAAAAGCCATTTTTGGACAGTACAAAAGTTCACCTGCATATTTGTTCCTGCTTGTCGTCCCAACACAGCCTGCACCATTCTGTGTTTTTAGAATATCTGCAAACTGTTCAATGGAAACTCTCAGTTCAAATAAATCAGAATTAGATTTTACATTAAAAACAATAAACCAGAAAAAAACAAGAGTGGTCGGTTCTCAGTCCCAGCTGAGGAACGAGCGTCGGAGAGGAAAGCATGGATCTATTCAGCCTTAAATAAATCAGCTGTGAGTGTAACGTGGATCCTCTGCAGCTTCTCAGCTAATTTCACACCTTTATGCTCAGTATGCCGACTAGGTTCCTTTTTTCTGTGTTCCTTTAACTCTGTCATGATCCCGCTCTATGGACCAGCCCTGTCTACTAGAAGTGACATTTATATTGTACCATTAAAAAATGCCTGCCTGGATTATATTCAGAGGCTTTTTACTCGCATTATTTTCTGACTCAGACTGTACGTCATGTCTCCAGACCCAGAGACACGATTAGTGTGGATACAAAGTTTTAGATTTCTTACTTTTGTTACCCCGTCTCTGATCAGATTTCAATTCATTACTAATAAATGCAATTTTTCTAAGGTCACAGCAGATTTTTCTGAACTGGAGGAGAAAAACAGTACAAAGTAAACCCACGAGTGCTTCCAGTTATAAATACAACTAACCAAGAGAAAGAGATTGAATTCCTGAACTTCACTGCAGCATTTGACTTAATAAATTATGATTTGTTAATTGCTAAAGTAAACTGTTACTTGGTCTCAACAGCTTTGTTGGTTTGGATAAAAGCTGCGTGACTGAGTTTCACACACTGACAGATGTTCCACAGATGTTGGTGTCTGTCCTCTGCTGACAGTCACTCTGTGTCTTAAACTAGACTTCAGCTGTAATGTAGGGGAGACCGGGGATAGTTGTAACGTGGGTCAGTTGTAACACTTCCAATTTCTCCAATGAGGGCTAAGTTTCAAATGATGTGACTCATCCTGTGCATGCCCAATTCAGTTCTGCTATCACATGTGAAAAATCAGCACATTTTGTCAAACACAGACAATTTAACACGAAAAAAAGTCATTTGTATGCCAAAAAGTAAGTTTTTCTACTTTATTTCAATTTCCAATAGCATTATCTGCTTTGCAGTTAAACTCATCAAACTTAAATTATGTTATTTGTATGTCTATGGGGATATATTCTGTGTAGGTCTTCAGTGCTAATGTTTTAGCCGTTGGCTATAATGTTAGCTAGTTCATGGCTACAGGAGTCTGAGTCAGTTGTAACAGCAACAGTCTGGGTTAGTTGTAACAATAATGCAGATGTTACAACTTACCACACTATTACTTTAACTTATATTAAACAAGTTGGGGCAACGACATCAGCAGAGAGAGGTTCACTGGTCACCTTTGTATATGCGGTTAATGCCATTGGCAACACAATTCCTCCACTGTTTGTGTTCCCACACATACATTATGCAGACCACTGTGTCAGAGATGGACCAGTAGGAAGTACTGGTAGTGGAAATAAATCAGGATGGGTGCAAGAAACAGATTTCCTCATCTTTCTGAAGCACTTTGCAAACCACACCAAGGTAAGCCATGATAAAAAAAGTAATGGAATTGCGATGCTGGTGCACAACTACATTTTTTCAGCTTCATTGTTATGTTCAAAAGTTGGTGCAAGAGTTGTAGGTAGGTTATAATGCCCACTGAGCCAATGAGGTCAAACTCAAGGAAGACCAACCAAAACTAATCAAATATTCAGTTGCAGAAAATTCCATAATTTGTCTTTTTTGGGGGGTTGGAATATGTTCAAAAGCTAGATTTCTGCATTCTGTCACACACACAGCTACATTAATGGCTCTAAGTGCATCCATGTGTTGAATAAAAAAGATTTCATGTTAATGTTTTATCAGTACCCTTATTTCAATGTGTTACATTTCACCCCAGGATATGTTACAGCTAACCCAGACTATGGGGTTAATTGTAACATTTCACTCTTTGTGTTTGAGACCATACCATGCAATGGGTAATTGTGCTGCAGAGAAAATAGCTGCACTATTTAATAGCAGAGACATGTAAATACTTTGCATTAAATTTTGAATCCATTACCTTAAAAGAGCTCCAATTTACAGACAGAAATGTCAAAAATGTCACAACTATCCCCGGTCTCCCCTACCACGTTTTACTCAGCTAATAAAAGCTAACCGAATAATGTCTTGAAACACGAAATGAATGCTGCCCATAATTGGGTCAGTGGCAATAATATGATTTTGAATATATCAGTATCTATGATGAATGGGAGTAGAGCACAGTTAGATAACAACCTCCAAATGCATGTGTAGGAGCTTAAAACTGGACCAAGTCAATCAGATCAAATTACTGAGAATTACAGTGAACATCAATCTGTTATGGTCTGAGCAATTTGGAAGCATCATTATGATAATGGTGAAAGATACAGCTGTTGGTAGAAAAAGATTTTTGTTACTCTTACTAGCATAGAGCCACTCTAAGGGCAGTTTTGCCAGGTCTGTGGCGCTTGTTCACTTTGCTCATGTATGAAAACACTGACATGTATGTTTATCATATCATGTAATTCTTTCTTTATTCTTCATTATGTCACTGTAAATAGTGAGGTGGCAAAAACAGCTGTTCATAAACAAAAAGTAAATGAAAACAAATCCATTACCAGTGAATGGCTGCAGAATTGAAGCACTTTTAAATCTGTTGATGATTCTTTTTCGATACAGCCCCTATTGGTCTGGTTCTGCTGTGAATAGAAAATATCTTAAAAGGCTTAAGTGCAAATCAAGGTTACCACATTAGTTTTAGTGTGCAGCACAGTGTCACGGTCCTGGGTCTTTGACCCAGTTTTTCAGTTTTGTTTTGGACTTGTTTTCTTTGATGTTATTGAAAGTAGAAGTTAATTATGTTCTATTTCCTGAGTATGTTACTTTCCAGTGCCTCTGAGTTTGTATTTCTGGTTCTTGATTCCTTGTCTGTTCATGTCTATATATCCCCAGTCTCAATGTAAAGCCCACGTGTGCTACTTCCTGTTTTATTTTGATAGTCATCTGTCTTGTGTGTATCCCGTCTTTAAATCTGACGTTTCCGTTTCCAAACTCCCTTTCATGTCCCAAAGTCAAACGAACACTGCGGCATCACTGCGAGTTACAAACTATCTAAATTCTTTCATCTTTAATAAAATGATCAGCGTTGCTGCTTTACCAGGTGTAACAATTAAGTTTAACATCCATGAAAACAGAATTTATTTAGTTAAACAGAGTTAGAAGTTAGCAGGAAGTTAGCTCGCTAGCTTCCACCTAAACATGATATAGCATGTTCTGACTGAGAGATTTCTGAAACAGTTCAAACGTACGGCTCTGCTATCACTTCCAACATAAATGAAGACAGAAAACTAAACAGCAGTGACGTTTGTAGGGTTACTGAAGTTGGGCTAGCTGGTATATAATGATGTGCTACGTGATCGCTAGCGACACAGCTATGTTAGCATAGCATAAACACAGTGAAGCTGGAGGATGAACGCTAACTTTTTTCCACTCGATTAAAGTTAACGTGAGGGTTCCCGATGGTTAGGGACAAATGCAATCGCATGGCAGGATGCTGTAAACGGACCAAACTTCAGTCAGGAGAACAACTGAGATAATCCATCCACAATACGAGGTTAGTCATTAATATACTGCTGCATGGGCTGTGCTGTAGTTACATCGTAAGGGTTTAAACACTGAGCTTTAAAATGAACAGTGATGATTAAAACAGAGAAAGGCCGACAGTGATCACTGACTGTTTTTAGGGGTTTGTTCAGATTAAATAGAACAAGATACAAAGTATTAAAACATGTTAAAAACACAACAGCCTTAATAAATACAGAGTAGTTTGGACCCAGCAGCAGGGTTCATATGTCATCACTTAAAGACCCGATTATGTTCAGTTTGCTTCCCCTGTTTCGTCGGTCTGATTCCATTCAGCTGTGTTTCCCCACTGTGTCCACACTGCCCTAATCTCCTCCTGTATATATATTGTCTCCGTCTATCCTCTGTTATCCCATCCACTCGAGCTGTGTGTTCCTGCATTTCTGTGTCACAGCAGGCAAGATCCGTGTCTGCTGTGCTTTCCTAGTTTTTCCTTTTTTTGTATTTTTGAGTTTACATGGTACAGCAGTGACGCTGCCTCTCTGAGTTCACCTCTTTGCCTCTGAGTCCTGCAGCTGGGTCCTGCTCTGCCTGCCACACAGCCATACTTCCCTCTGTTTAGTTTTTCACTGCACTCTATGCAGGCCTGAACATTATCAAATCAGTTTCTTGGTTTATTTTGTACTTTAATGTTTATTAAATGTTTAACTGTGGGGAAAAATGAAGTAGAAGTTAATGAGAATCTGAACAAACCTTTAAAGAAATCTAATAACACTGCAGTCTTAGTGAGTGTATGAGCATGTTCTACTGTATGGTGAGCTTTTTTAAAAAACAAATGAAATGCACTGTCAGTGAAATATGTTAATTAACCTTTCCTCATTATATTAATTGGAAAATCCAGTCAGCATTCATTTCTTTCAAAACATATTTGCTCTAGCAAATTAGTTCTATATAAAGATAATTATTAGAAGACATGGTTGTCAGGAGATGGTGACATACAGACATGTGATGTACAGTACCATGTCTCAAGCATTAGATGTAGAAGGAAAGGAAAGTGGATAAAACAAGAAAGCAGTACGAGGGGTGGAGCGAAAGAGGCAGAGAGGAGGGTGAGATAAAGGACAAGAAGAAGAAAACTCTGGAGGCAACAGAATAAAGAGGCAAATGGAAACAGGGCGACTAAATAAAGAGAGCGAATGATTTAACATGTCCAGAGGAGATAAATATGGAAAAGTGAAATACATTAAGAGACAAAAACGGCAGTAAAGGTAAAATTAAAAAGTATAAAAGGTCAGAGGAACAACAAAAAGTAAGCTGTGGTAGAGGAACATTTACAGCATGACATTATTGTAATTACTCTGATGTGGATATCACCTTTTACATAAAGACGGCTCGAGCCAGTGACCCATCAGTTCCCTCCAAACAATCATGAGGATTTCAGCAGTTTAACAGGACCACACTAAAGCACAGCACTTCCATCATCCTGCTGCACTCCACCTGCACATCTTCACCTGCAAACAGAGCTCGACAGCAAGTGTCTAAAACCAGAACCTCGGTGACCACGGTTCATCCGGCTCACGATCCATCACAGTAACGTACAGTTTTCTTGTCACTGTCTGGCTACATATATAATAAGAAGAACTAAAGTCCTTTACGAAGTGAACAATCGCATGCAGACAGGGCAGTAATTGGACTGCGTGGCCATTAAAGACAACATAAGAAGGCATCAGCATGTCGCAGATTGATCATACTACTAATGTTAGCATCATGGTTAAAGGCCCAGAGAACACCGTTCTAACATGGGAACCAACCAACAGGATGACCAGTAAGATAATGATCACCATCTAACAGGATACAGCTGGTGTGCAACGTGTGGGAATATTTCATGTAAACCTTTCTTCATCATTTGTAGTAAATATATGTCAGAATCTGACGTTAATAACATGTAAAGAATATCAAAGAAGGAACGAGGAGCTCTGCAGTTAGAGCCCCAGTTACTGTACTAACCAAACACCCAGGCACACGATGGGGTGATACGTCCTTGATGCACTTCTGAGCAAGGCCATTTAATGCTTTCAAAGTGATGAGCAAAATTTTAAAATCAATAAGGAATTTAACGGGCAGCCTGTAGCAGAGTAATATGTTCATATTTCTTGGTGCCGGTTAAAATCTGGGCAGCAGCGCTCTGAGTCAGCCGGAGTCGATGAAGTGAGGTCTGACTGATGCAGCTACGAACGACGCTGCAGCAGCCACAGTGCATTTTACTGCTAGATGCAATGATCCACAGTCAAAGGTGTTTCTTAGGTGAAGTTTTAGAGGCATCTGGACTTGGATCCTTGTTAGTTTTCAGGTGTTTGTTTTGAACAAGGTTCCAGACACATTTAAATTTTGACCCAAAAAGAGGACTGCCAATTTATTTCAGTTTGTCCAAAGAAAATGCCAGATATAAATACAGTCAGGAGGATGTATTAGCTGGTGATGTTTCCACAGCATCCGCTAATCCACATGGAAGGTAAACCAATACTTGAAACTTGTCTAGTCTGAATATTTTTAGCAAATATCGTGCTAAACCACCGAACGCCCGCTGAGATGTTTAAAAAATAATGTGATGTTTAAATGTGCCGCACAGTGCGGAATATTTCCCATTGTGTTCATTCATAGATTCCACTGCTGCTCACTATAAGTCAATACTGTTAAAGCAGACAGGCAGACACCCTAAAATGTAAATGTCAAGCTGTCTGGGGGAAATATTGGCTGAGTTGATGGAGAATATCGCTTCTGCACTGTGTCCACTGGTGCCTGTAAAACATATTTGGATTTGAATTTATTAGAGTGAGAAGTGGAGAATGAGGCAAGATTGAAACAAATAGATTTGTAGATGTTGGCAAAATATTGGACAAATGAGCGATTCAGCCCATGCTGACATTCACAAGAGATGCAGAAATAGAGGTGGGAGCCAAAGATGAGCGAGAGCATAAAAACACGATGCAAGCTCAATAATTCTTTGATTGTGTGAACCCAGTCGTGCCCTACAGCTTGTTTTTTTCCTTCTAGCTGGTCATTATATTAGTGCTGTTGTCTTTACATATTTAGCTTCCTGCACCTCTAGCAGGATATGAAAGGATAAGTAGAAACTAGCGATTCATATTCCACAGAGGCTTTGCACAGAGAAGAGTCTTTTTGCACGGGGCTAACATTACCTGGAGGCGTCTGGCGGTGTGTGAAAATTGCAGAGATCTTCAGTGATTTAAATCCTCTGTGGATCTGGCACGGCAGCAACTGGTGAAGGATAAATTCCAGTGCAGATTGCCTGCTGTACTGAAGATTAAGCTCCCTTTACTGTCAGACTCAGTCTGCACAAGGAAAACTCAGTCATTCCAGCTGCAATTTACCTCGGGGAAGTGATTCTTGTCCTCCATCTATTTACTATAAAGGAAAGTAAATGGGGAAGTGCCAGAATCCTGACGCAACTCTTTGCTTTGCTGCACTTTTTTTAATAGTTCGAATGAAATCAAGATGCTTACGATCTGGGCCGATCTACGGGATTTTACTCGCTTTGAACGCCACGCGAGCGGAAACGTGTTCTACTTTTTCTTCCCATAAGTCGCTGATATGTCAGATTTACAAAGGCGTGAAAAGCAAATGTGTTCACGTTACAGAATTTGTGCACCAAACACCAAATATCTGTGCTCTTTGTTACAATATTGTCTTTCTTGTATAGGAACACGTGGAGATTAATATTTGGAATCAAAAATTTCAAAGTAAAACTGTCGATCGTACACTCCATAAACTCTCATCTTTCCTGCTTCCTGTTACCTCAATCCTGCCCTTTGTGTCCTGTAAGGCTCAGTTTTGAGGTTGCGTATTCTACAACAACACTGCAGCTTTTAGGGCTTTTTAACTAGCAGCAGGAAATGACAAGAATGCACCAGAGCTGCTGTAAGAGAGCTATTCCACTTCCTATTAATTCCATTGTACAGAAACTGGCAGCAATTCATGCAGGGCGCAGCAGGGAGATAGTCCTCAATGAATGAGAGTGAGTGGAGCTAAACAGCTAAAATATTCATTTCTCCCTGCCTCCAAAAAAAACACTTTCTGTTACAAAGGACACTCATGTTCTTTAGTTTTTCTCACAGTGAAGCTGATTTTGACCATAAAACACAAGCGTTTTGTTAGTGCGTGCTGATTGGTCGATTAACAGAACGCCTGCCAAGATGGCTCCAGTTTCCAAACGATAACTCCAACAGACCAGCAGAAGTAGAAGAAGCAGCTGGTTGTGGTGGTGATCAGGCTCGCTTCACCTCTCAAATCCAAAAGGTGGATGCTGTAAAGCGACTCGTGATGCTGTGACATCGCTAATGCTCACAGCTGCAAGAGAAACCTGTAAAACATCTCAAATGTCTCTGCCAGCTCTATCAGCAACACGACAAAACACAGAGATTTGTATTCTTGTTCTACGTGAGCTCGTTCTGGATGAGCTCGAGAGCGCCCCCTGTGGAACAGAGAGTGCCATTTCGTGAGTATTTGAAGGCACCTTCATGCAATGAGGAGGATCAAATCGTTTGCCCTCCTGTGGGGCAGGACTCCCTTGTGCTTTGCCTCCATCGTCCAGTCTGAGTGACAGATTGAAGCACCCAGAGCTGCTGAACAGGAGACAGAGTCCACGGAGAGACAGGAAGTCACTGTGCAGGTATGTTCACGCAGAACATCCGTCCTCCCAACAACAAGAATATTCAAAGTGCTTTAGTGTAATTATGTGTGCTGTACTGATGATGTTATAACGGTTACGTCACAATAGAGAAATGAAGCAGGAGGGCTGAAAGGATTCAAGAACAGCTGCATGCAGCAAACAACAGTTTCTTTACAGTGTGCAACAACTGCGCCGTGACCATGATGATCAAACCTAATCAAGCTAATAAATCGTTGCTAACAGATTCATTTCATCGCCATCAACACGACCCAAAAGATGGAAGCTCTTCCCAGCTTTCTTTCTTCTTCTACTCTTTTATTTAAGGGATTCAAATTTCAGGCCTGGAGTTAATTTCTTCTGTGGAGCAATTAACCATGGAAGACAAGTGAAAAAGAAATTCCAAAATGTGCAGAGAAAACATGCAGAAATTGAGAGCGAGGGGGAAGCAGGTGCAGACAGAGAGCCGACATTAAAATGGGAGAGAGAATTACAGAGCCAGAGGATGTGTGGTGCAGCGATGGGCCAAAAGGAGGTGTCACACAGCCCTGCTGCTGATTAACTATTTACAACTTAAGATTAGCGACGGCATGAATTATTAACGTGGCACTTACTGCTGAGGTGGTAACAGAGGAAGGGAGGAAAAAGAGATGGAAAAGGATGCTCACAGGGAAACGAGGAAGAAGAGAGAGTAAAGCGATTCTTGGAGGGAAGGAAGATGATTGTGGTTTAGTAGGAGTGAAAGCTAAAACAATAAATTCATGGGGAATGGGAGAAGAGAGGACGGGTCCAGTGGACCAGAGGAGAAAGAGAGCGATGGGAAAAGACAGAAGAGAGGGATGGAGGGAGTCTGGGGAGGGTTGACAGAAAGGAAATGATACAGGCTTAGAGCAGGAGAGGAGAGAAAAGCAGGGCAGGGATTGAGGCAAAAGACTCGCGGCTCACGGGAGACTTGGAGAGGACAAGACAGGTTTAGACAGGAATGACGACAGGGGAGTCTGGGTGATAGCAGACAGAATGACTCAAGTGCTAGAAATGCAGGCAGAGAAAAGAGAATAAGAGGGAGAAAGAAAGCAGGGGGAGCAGGAAGTCAATGGGGAATAGCAAAAAACAAGACAGTCCCAGCAGGTGTGGTGAACACGACAGACCCACTAACTGCCTCCGAGAGGTGAAATCCTCAGTTAAACCATCACCCCAGCCTCATTTTAAATGAAAAGGTCACGTAACCTTTTCCTTTCAGTAAGGGAGATCTCCTCTCTCATTATATTCACTTCTTAAAGGAAATGTTTTTAAAATCGAGAATCTTCTCCCGATTTCCTCTGTGCAGGTGAGCGTTACCGTTCACCATGCATGAGTGAACATTAAAAAACCAACCTGTGGTTTAAATCAGCACCTGGATGTTTGTCACGTTCCACTTGTTTAGCTTCTTCAACCTGCTCCACTTTGTGTCTTTTTCCTCCTCACAAAATCCCAGACTATCTCAGTTTTGGTCACTTGTCACTGCAGTCCTGTGGATTTATGCAGTTAATGCGCTAATGGCATGTTGGAAATCAAAGACACTCTAAAACTGGTTAATTATTTGAGTTTTGTGCCCTTTTGTATTATGTTCTAGTTTGTGCAGTATAGAGTTTAACCTTCAGTTAGTTCTGTGTTTGTGTTCTCTGTTTGAGTTTAGGTTCCTCGTCTGGGTCTCCTCCATTTGAAACATCTTCAAGCAACCTGACAGAAGTCCAGACGCTTTTCTTTCCAAGCTCCTTAGACTACGATGACCTGGATGACTGAGAACCTTCACAGACATATCCCCACTATGTTGTTTATAGTGTTGCATCATCAGTGTGTGAGTCTGTCGTGTCCTCTGTGTTTAAGTCTCCCTCACCTTTATTGGTCCCAGTTATGTCTTTGTGTCTCATCTTCCTGTTCTCATGTTCTCCTCCCTGCGTTTCAGTCCACGTCTCCCCAACTTGTCACGTGTCTCTCTTGCTCTCGTGTCCCCTTGACCCCTGTGTCGAGCTCGTGTTGTCACAGTCTGCGTCTCACTGTGTTTCCTGTTTTATTTTGACAGTCTTGTGTTCGGTGTGTTTAGTTTTGCGTTCCCTGTGGTGTCATGTTAATTGGTGTCAGCTGTGTTCCCCGTGGGTTTCCACTTCCCTCGTCACCCTTCTGTGTATTTAAGTCCTCAGTCTCTGGTTGTTCATTGTCAGGTCGTTTGCTTTCCAAATTTGAAGTTCCAGGTATCCATGTTCCTCGTGTCCAGGGCTTTTTCATGTTTAATTCTTGTTTACCCAGTTTAGGTTGTTGTGTGGTTTTGCGTTGGTTCGCCTTGCACTTGTTTTGCATTTTTCCATCAGCTATAATAAACAGCTCACTTTTTATTCAAATCAAGTTACGTTCAACATTTTGTTTTGTCTGCGTTTGCGTCCACTATTCTCACTCCACACGCTCCGCAGATCATGACAGTAGCATTTAAAAATGAGTAATGGTACATGATGGTGCGCCTCTACACTGTCCTTTCACTGAACAGCTCCGTAGGCCTCAGACTGACGTGCCTCATACAAACTGATCTACCTCGCCACATCCACCTGGTCACCAGAGACCTATTTCTGTGTAGAATGAATTATAATTCAAATGATTACATTTGCTGGGTGGATTTCTGTGGCTCTGTTTTCACCCACCCACTTTCATAGATAACAAAGTTCGTTTCTGCAGCAATTCACCAAAAAGTGTCCAGCAGCTGCCTCAGCCTCCTGCTTTGTTTAACCTGGAAGTCCGGGAGCTGCGTTGGTGGCATTAAATAATGCGCAGCATCATAAAACATGATGAGAACAAATGAACCAAACAAACACACAGACTGTGTGGTTTGAAGAGATGAAATGAAAGCTGCTGATGGTGTAGGAGAGAGCGAAGCGGTGTCTGTGAGTGTGGAGAGTGATGAATACTGCCAAACGTGTTTCAGCTGGGTGGTCGAGGACGCGACCATCACAGTCAGTAACACCACTGGATATTATCACACCAAGCAGTTTTCAAACATCCCAGGCAGGTTTGTAGAATCTCAGATATGAAATAAAGTGGTTTGAATATTTCAAAAAATCACGTGACATCAGTGCAAGTTCGGAAATTCAGTTTAATATATCTGCCTGGTCAGCTTCCTCTCCACATGTTAAACCTCATTCAGACGTGGATTACGATGGATTCGGCGTCACTGGCTAACCCTCTGCCTTTACGACGGCGTCAGCCAGCCTTCGGCCGGTTTCCCTGCAGTCTCTGCAGTGCAGCTCCCCCGGTGTGTCAGCTTCCTGAGCACAGCATTTACCAAGTCCCACAGCGTCAGCCTGCCACACACTTAGTGAATCAGCTGGAGAGCCACCGCGAGTACCAGCAGGCATCTGAGCTCTCAGCTTGTCACCGAACTCTAAAGCAGATTTATTTGAAGTCAGCCAGTTTAGCCTCCGTTCTGCCATCTCACAGCCCTCCAATCATTAGATCAGAGTGTGTCTGAAACAGCCTGCCTTTTAAATTGCACTAGTTGGTCTTCATCTCTGGAGCCTTTGTTCATTTAAGCCATCTAATGAAGCTCTTCGTGTTATTTCAAGGCATCTTATATTACTCCAGTCCTTCTTATTTCCTGTAAGCGTTTTGCTCATCTCCTGTTTTATTGTGAAGCTTCGTTCCTCTCCTTGGTTTTACTTCCTTCCTTTTCTCTTTCCCCTCCATCACTGATTGACTTCGCCTGTGTCTTATTATCCCTGGTGTGTATATTTAATCTGCGAGCTCTCCCTCACACTTTCAGTCTAATCTTCCTCCTGGTCCAGTTTTGTGTTTGGTGTTTTGGTTACTCTAGTTTCGACCCCTTTGGTGTGCTGATGCTTTCAGTCCTGTGGTGGGTTCTCTCAAGAACTGCAGCCATGTGCAAATAACTGTTTCCATCAGTATCAGACATTTAACATCGAATTTGTGCAGAACATGCGATGCATGCTCATGAGTGTACCTATTTACATGTGCCTGTGTTTTCTTTTTCGTCTTTGATAAATGATTTTAGGGAGCAGTGTGTGCTGATGCCTGCGCCACTCTTTGAACCCTCCTGTTAAAAGACCGATCTGTGTTCCATACCCTGAGATGAGGACAGCTCTTGAGCATCTTAAAGCCCCTTTAGGCTCCACCTTCAGGCCTTTGAGAGTCTGCTGTGTGGGGGTGTTTGGAGTTCATTAAAGTGGACTATGCCGGGTTAGCTGTGTCACTCGGCTGCCCGGACAGGCTTTGACAGCTGATGCGTTCACACCGATAGAATTTTTGCTTTTGTGTCATTCGGCACATTATCCTGATGGATCCGCTGAGCGTTTCCGTAACGATGAGCTCGCTGGTATCTCTTTATTTATTCATAAAGCCTCGTTTTGCTGAGCAGGCATGCTGTGTTGCGGCACAATCAGTCTTCACAATCATATTGTCTCCTACACTCGAGCAGTAAATGAATGGGACCTCGATGGTTATAGTTCGGGGGGAAGTTTTGAGATTTCTCAAGTGTGTCTGAGATTAAAACTGGAGTCTTTGTAGAAGCGTTCGCTCGACAAAGACAAAAGAATAAAATGGGGTCAGATGGTAATTAAGACAATTAAAAAATAAGAAGTAATAAAAGGAGCATTCAGAGCGGCGGGACATACGTGAAATAATAAAAGCAAGTTTCCTCACAACAGAATACAAAATAACAGAACAAAAGCTTTTAAAGCAGCGTCAGTGCGCGCTTAATGAATTTAAGGTATCGCTCTCTGAATTATTTATTCTGAATAAAGATTTGTCCTCGGATGACCTTTTCTGGTTTAATGAAGGCTAAATAATTAAATAAATGTGAGGTTTTTTACCCTCAGGGCTGCTTTTATCTGACCTAGTGAATATTATTCACTAGATTAAAAACAGGCTTTTCTTCCGGAACAATGCATCCCAGGAAAAAAAAGAAAAAGTCAAGACGCGTCTGACTCCCTGACCTGCTAACGTGTGTGTCTGTGCGTTTACCTGTGTGGGTGTTATGAGTGCGATTCTCAGGGCCGTGAACCTGAAAGATGACCCACTCAGTGTGTGTGTGTGTGCGTGTGTGTGTGTGTGTGTGTGTGTGTGTGTGTGTGACTCACTGAGTGCTTTGAACCTGTATTAAGGTCTCATGATTTTTTTATGTGCTGTAATTCCGCTCGTGGAAGAGATTTCTTTGGAGCTGTGACATCAAACATGAACGTTTGCTTTTAAAATCCTAAAAATCATCAACAACATCGACTCCATGCGATCATATGTCAAACCTGATGATGTTAATTCTACCAAATCTGATTTAAACATTTCTCATAGGAGATTTAGTGCAGAGCCCCAAACCTTTTTGATATTGTACAGTAATATGTAAAAGTTTTGAGCCCCTCAGACTGGCTTTAGATCTTTTAAAGTGCTCTTGAGCAACAGCTCTCCAGCTTTCAAAGTCCTTATTTGGGCATCGGCTGCTTTTTCACATTTTTTCAGTCTGATCCTCATGTCTGACCGTTTTCAGACTACTGATCCATGAATCGTTTTAGCATAAAAAACTCCAGGGATGAACCCCAGTTGTGTGTTGTGTTTGCTCTTGGCAGCCTGTCACATCATTTGTTCCCATTTGTTAGGTGAATTAATAAGGGATGCCGATGACATCACAGTTTGACAGACAGGAAAAGGTTCCTTTTGTGTTTTTCTGCATCAACAAAGCGATGTTAGCTGAAAGCTTCAGGTTAGCTTCAGGTGATGCTGGATTACTTGGCTTGTTACTGTTTCAGACGACCATGTGTCTGTCATCTACATGCTAACATGTCTTGATTTACTTTGGTCCATTTGTGCCTCAGTCTGATATTTATCATGCTGATCCATTTCCTGTTTGAGTTTCGATGATCTGCAGGTGAAGTTATTATTTTTCTGTCTAAACTTAATTCATAACTAGTCCCTTACAGAAGGATAATGCAGGCAACTTTAGTCTTTGCAGTCGTTGTATTGGTTGTCTCAGGGTACTTCATAGATAAAAGGTAGAGAACCTACAGTTTTAGTGAGAGACCCCAAATAAGCAGATGAGCCGACATGAGTGACATTTGTGGACACGGGGAGGAAGAACTCCCTTTTAACAGGAAGAGACCAGCAGGACCAGGATCAGGCCAGCAGCCATCTGCTGTGACCTCTGTGAGAGGAGAGGAAAGAGAAAGAAGAGTCGAACAGTAACAGCGAGGCTGACTGAATCACTCGTCTGTGAATACACAGGGTACAATCACAGCAGAGTGTTTGGTCTGCACAAAGACTTTTTTATGTTACATGCCATTCTGCATCTGGGGTGAGATGATGTTCGGGGTTAATCCTGGCACCTCTAGCACAGAATAGAACCCAGGTGGAAATGATAAATCAATCACTTGACATTCATTGTCCTTCTTGAGTTAGCTGATAATGCAAAGCCTGATTTTGAAGTGCCTTCAGCAATGTTTGAATATAAAACAGACTAAAAAGCATTTTAACTGGGATTGAAATGAGTCTCTGGTTTGATCCCCGGATGTCTGTTACTATTTACTGCATGTCGTTTCCCTGGTTTCAGTCTACTTCTCAGTATTATGCTATAGTTTAATACATAAATATGTAATCACAGTCTTATTTGTTATATAAAAATTCGCTGACATTTAACAAGCGAATAGATGACATTTGACAGTTATGAGTCGCCTGAACTCTGACGCTGTATCGTAAAAGATTCACACTGCTCTGTGCAACACTTCATCGTGTTAAGAAATCCAAAGCTCGACAGACCTGCTGCAGGAGGAGGGATCAAGGTCGGGCGAGCATGTTATGTGCATGAACGCACGCACATCTGAGCACATCTGTAAAAATATCTGTCACTGACGATGCCAGCGCTGGGACAGAAACACAAAGCTGCAGAAACAACATGGAAACTGCAGAAACACTAACCTAGAACCAAGATTACACATCTGCTGCAGAGTCGACTGACTGCACGCACACACATGCAGAAACACACACACTCAGAAACACACATCTTTGTGGGGACATCTAATTGATATAACCCTAACCCTCAGCCTAAACCTAACCCTGACACTAAAACCACATTTTGAGTCTGAAAAATGCCTTTAGACTCATAGGGAAATGGATTTTGTCCCCATAAGAGCTGTTGGTCCCCACAAACATAGTAAACTTCCAATGTTTGGTCCCCACAAAGATATGTAAACATGGACACACACACACAGATCCCAGGGGTTAAAGATCCACAGACATATGCCAATAAATTAGGTGTATTTTCAAATTTCATATCCAAGATGCAATTTAAGAAGTTCTGCTGAGACACAAATGGATTTACAGTCGGCAGCTTGACTCTGGTAACTACAGCGAGCATTTCAACGCGCTGATGTCTCTGCAGTGAGCGCTGAGAGACGGTATCACCTCTGAAATATGGAATTAAATGCAGTATAAAATCCCGATCACTGTTACGCGGTGCTGCTTGTTCCTGCTGACAGTTGCCATCGCACTGGCTGGCTTCTCATTGATAGCACTCACAATAGCGATGATGATGGTGACAATGATTATGATGATGAAGAGCGTTTATATTCATGATGTGGCAGCACTTGTAATAATGATCAGGAAGACAACAAAACCAAACAAACTGTTTGTTTTCATGTCGTTTCCAGCAGAGCGACGATGCTCCGAACCTCCCGAGCCGCTGCGATACGATCAGACAAATGTGTGTCATCTGCAGTAAGAGACACACACACGTGTTGAAAAGGACACTTTGGTTTTAAGATTGAATCTACTGCAAATTGTTCCGTGTAATTCATTTCACGATGATGATTGTAGAGGTGGCGTTGATGGCGAGGACGGTAATCATGATGAGCCGACTGTGACAGTGATTATGATGAAGACGGCAATAGTGGGAACGACGGTGGAACGTAAGAACATGAAAGGGGAGAGCTGCAGAACAGAGTAGTGATAGCTGCTGAACGACGATGAACACAGAGGAATAAAGCAGCTCATTTCTCCTCCACAGTGCGCGTACAAACACTTTTTTAGGCCCGTGGTAGTGAAGAACATTACGCCTGAAACTAATCTGGCATGAAGAAGACTTCAAAGACAAAATACCAAATGCATTGTGGAAGGTTTAGTTTGCTCATCAGCACGAGATACGTAGCAGCCATCAGCACTTTGTGACAGCGTGATGTGGAGTGAGTCTGCTGGACTCCAGGTTACTTTAAAAAGGTTTGTAGAGAGGATTAAGATGAGTCCTCGTCAGAGTTTGTTTGAATGTGAAAGAGTACAACAGATGATGATTTGAGTTGGATTTGAAAACTTTGAATACTTATGGGAAAGTCAGCCAGCCCACACTCATGATACCCACGGCTCTGTCCTGAATAACCAGGCCCCATCTTCTCTTAATGACCTTGTAGTACCATATCACCCTAGTAGAGCACTTCGCTCTCACACTGCAGGCTTACTCTCCTGTTTCTCGTCATCCTCAAATCAATTCAATTCAATTTTATTTATACAACACCAAATCACAACAACAGTCGCCTCAAGGCGCTTTATATTGTAAGGTCGACCCTACAATAATACATACAGAGAAAAACCCAACAATCATATGACCCCCTATGAGCGAGCACTTTGGTGACAGTGGGAAGGAAAAACTCCCTTTTAACAGGAAGAAACCTCCGGCAGAACCAGGCTCAGGGAGGGGCGGGGCCATCTGCTGTGATTGGTTGGGGTGAGAGAAGGAAGACGGGATAAAGACATGCTGTGGAAGAGAGACAGAGATTAATAACAGGTACGATTCAGTGCAGAGAGGTGCTGAGGTGCAGTGCTGAGCCTGGTTCTGCTGGAGGGTCCTTCCTGTTATAAAAGTGAGTTCTTCCCCCCTGCTGTCACCAAATGCTGCTCACAGGGACTGTCTGAATGCTCAGGTCTGACAGAAATATAGAGTTATGGTGCTTGTCTTCAGCTTCAATCAAGTACTATATAATCACTGTACCCTTAATGATGAGTTTTGACACGTCGGCACATCTCATTAAAGATGCGGTTTGATGACCATTAGAATCGTTTCCTGCTTTTTTCAAAGGTAGCTGTATAGGCAGAGATCACCAACACTAACTTGTGATGCACACCCAGTTGCAGGCCTGAAATACAAGGGTTACCCCCAGTAGGCTTCCAAGGGGGAAAGAGTTAAATGATAGGAGAGCAGTATTTCCATAACCACCTGTCCAGACGACCATTAATTATTCCTCCAAAGATCCAAGTGCCTGTAGCAGAAGTAATGATGCAAAAAGATGTACTGTATCTGGAAGTTCATCTAAATCACTGTGATTTGTATCTGAAATCTTCAAAAGTTGCAGCCTTTTTAGTGCCAGATTCCCTCTTTGTATTTCAACAAAGGGCGTCCCTGCTGAGCTGCAGAGATACGACTAATCTGAAAGGCTGAATCCTCAAATTATTCAGTGTTATTAGATTGTGACAAAGAAAAAGGATCGTAGACTTTGTCCCCATCTGTCTGTCTGTCTGTCTGCGCCGAGGCTTATTCTGTTTGGGGTTTGAGGGTGGTGGTCATCAAATCAGCTGAGATCGCCTCATCAGCATCAAAAACTGGATGGTTGGAGGCATCAGATGACAATGGGTGGTCAGCTTTGTTTCCTCAGTTTTTCTTCTAAATATAAACATTATTGAATCATTTATAAACAAAAAATATGTTTTATACATTTAAAAGTTGCTGATATCTGCAGGTCAAAGAGACGCAGTGATTCTACGTTGGTCCTTTTTAATCTGAGACTGGTTTAATCTCAGATTAAACTGGTTCCAGTTTGGTCCACTCCTCTAACTTTTAATTCTTACCTTTAAATAAAGTCATGACTACATTTCACAAACAGTTAGTGCTGAGGCGTAATGTATTTGCAGGATTCTCAGAGAGTCGTTTAACACCTGGACTGAAACAATCCCACCTGGCACGCAATAAAAAAAGATTTGTAATCAGTTTCTCGGGTAGTAAAACTTCCAGATAAACAAAGACGACTGCAGGAAGTGACATTTTTAACAATTTATGGCAGACACAACACAAAATGTTATACAAAATTTGTAAACTATGTTCTCGGCCTGGAGAGTAAAGTAAGTGTTCTTATCAGATGCCTCGTGTGTCTTTCCGTTATGTGTCACTTTAGAGTCTGCATCCGGAGGCTGGACGAGCATCGTTTGAAGGAGATGTTGGTTTGCATCTCGTTAAAACCTTCTGTCTCCAGCTTTAAGCGTGCTGCAGACACGGACAGTTTTTCATTCCTTCTTTGCAGTTCGATGCCTCCGTGTGGACATTTGCAGGCACGCGGATGTTTGCTCTGTGATCACCGATGATGAGGAAATTTCTGTTACTCAGACCCAAAAAGTCTCACAGACATGAAATCAAGGCCTCGCTGTCAGCGATGACATCATGGCTCCGACACCGAAGGACAGCTTGTATTTAAATATGTAAACCAGCAGCTTTGACGCCCATGCATTTACATGCATTTGTAAGTTATTTATGAGGGTTATTTTAATGTAATCTACATCATAGAGGCAGAGGTAAGTTGTATTATTTATTACTTATTAAATGAATAATTTCACTTGCAGCCTTTGGAGCAGTGTGAGGTGAAACACCTTCCTTTCACTGTGATTTTCACACGTCGACCTTCAGACTTCAGTTTGTTTCAGCATTTCTGAGTTTCTTTGGTCATTTTTGGTAATTGCTCCTTTTTTAATCTGTGAAAAAAACGTCTAAAACCTTCTTCACACGTTCCGTCGCCATCTTTTCATCTGTTCATCGCCCATCCGTCTGCCTCCCACTCTTCCCCCTCTGACTGGGGATTTGAGTTTGGCCTTGAGCAGTAATTTAGATTCCCATAGGGCCGTGCGGCATTAGGAGCGTCTTTGAAACAACTCCCCAACCAACCCCCACCCCCTTCCACACATCTTTGAAAGCCGTTATCCTCACACCGAGCGCCGCTATGGAGCCACTGTGGCCTTGATGTGGTGACCAACCTTGACTCTTTGATTTAATACGTCGCTGGTTGATCACAGACAGAAGCACGCAGTCTATTAACGCACCCATGCACGCACGCTCGCCCCCATCCACCGTCCTCGTACACACCTATACGCCAAAGTAACAGCGTACACACACACACAATGACATGCATGCACACACTTCAAAGAGAATTAGGTTCAACAGACTTAACACTTAACAGCTTCAAAGGAGGAGAGGATGATGTTTTGCATGAGACAAACTTTTATTGAACTTCATAGTTTGATGTCTGCTCTTTAATTTCTCCTCCCTCTTGAAGATGTGAGGAGACGGGCTATGAAAGAGGCTCAATTCCACCTATGGATGCTTTCAGCGCTCCCAGGTAATAACAGAATCAACGTTTGCCAAGAAAAGGAAAGTGGTTATAGTTACAACTATATGTTAGGATGCTGTTATATTACGTATTATAAACGATGTATTATATATCTGCCTGCCTCGTTCTTGGTTAAAGTAGGTTTCATCCTGTGACATCACCCTGACTGTACATACAAGAAAAAAGCAAAATGGACATTTTTGGAAAAAGATGGTTTTTGTTTGTTTTTCAATACTTGGGATAATTTAAAGCCCAGGTTTAGATTTAGATTTTAGTTTAGAGACCAAAATTATAACATAAATGTTACAAGCATAGGTTTCAATTCTAGGCCAAGTCTCCTTTTTGTCAGATGAAAAAGGAAAGGAAATGTGAGGGTTAGAATTAGTGACCAAACATTTAACAGCAGGACTGGTTTAAGTTCGAGTTAGGGACGAGCTAAAAGGCCTTTTTTAGACCATGTGACCTTAACTTATCTGCCATTTTGGATCTGTGACAGTGGTGACGATATAGGATCAAGTGCCGAAAGGTTCAGTCACACAGAAATGCTAACATGCCAACATGTTAGCATTTCTGGTTGCTAACATGTTGGACAAAGTTTGAGTAGATGTGACTGACTCGTCTACAAACTGTGAAGAGTGTGACACAAACAGGAAATGGAGACTGTTGTAAGACTGAGGCGCAGCTTTTATTTTGAAGGTGAACCTTCTCTATATCCAGTTTTGTAATAAGCTGGTAATAGCTCAGTAATACGGTGGTAACAAGGATGAATAACATAAAACAAGTTATTACCACTTAGTTTAATAATATGCAAGTAAAAATATGTGTGTTAATAACTCATTTCAATTTACTTCAATTTGTACAGCACCAAATCACAACAACAGTCACTTCAAGGTGCTTTATACTGTAGACCCTACAATAATACGTACAACTCATGTTATTAACATAGAATAAATAAGATTAAACTTGAAATTAAACTTTACAAAGAAGACTGCTGATAGGATTATTTTCAGCTTCATAATAAGGTAATAGTAGCTTAATTGACTAATATCACATGATTATTATGAGGTTATTACCACTAAAGTGTTACCATTTGACAGCTAATGAGTCACCATATTGTCAGCAGTGTTCTGCACTGTTACTGACTGGTTTGTTTTTTATGTTTGTATCCACAATATTCATCCCAGTTTCTAGTTTGTTATTAGTCAGTTACATAAAATACTTAGTCGATACACAAACGTTAAATATTACTTCTGTAATTAAGTGATCATAACTTACTATTTCTATATATTTGCTTTCTTTTTTCCACTGTTTTACTCCACCGTTACAGCTGTGATAAAGCTGCCCTGCTCTCAGAGTCATGTGACATTGACTCAGGTAAAGTAAAGAGCAGGTGAGTCGCAGGCATCTCACTATTTTCTAACCTGGATTGTGAAACGAATGTTTCATGCAGCTCTGGGAGATTTTGTAGATTTCATGATATCTCGTGAAAAGTGCAAAATCTGAATTTAGAAGAAACCTCTTTGTGTTTTCCTTGGAGATGTTTTTTAAATCAATAAGCTATATTGCATCACATTTGTAAGTCAGTTGATTTCTAATGAGAGTCAATTTGGAACAAAGCTGCAAGAAAATCAAATGAGAAGAAAGTGAAGCTGGTCCTGAGCAGACAGGAATAATAACTTTAATGGTAATGAGATTTAGTGTAGGACTCTCTCTCAATAATATATCTTTGTGAAGCACCTGGAAATATGTTGAGAGCAGTTCACAGGAGCATTAAAATGTAACAGGAGAAGTCATTATAACAATTTATTAGAACAAATCCATTATAAATCCCCATCATTCCCAGCAGACGGCCTGAGGGGTTCAGAGGAGAGCGGAGCTGACGCGACAGATGCACGCTGCAGGATCGAGCTGCAGATGTTGGATTTTCACATTAAATTTTGTAATTTGAAGTCAAATTTATTGCAACATTATAAACAGAAGCATAAATAGCAAAGCGACTGAGGTACGCTGCAAGAAGGGCCGGGCCCTCAGACACCGAGATGTTTCTAACAAGCAGCCACTCTCAGGGTGACTCACTTTCCTCGCTCTGCACGCTCTCTGAGTTTCGTGATTTCGTATTGATCGGCCGCAGGAAAAGGAGTCAGCTCCTTGAGGACTTCTTGAATCCAGGGGGGGTTGAACTCTGTCGTCCTGACTAAAGAACGGCCTCCCCGCTCATTGTTGTACCGCTGACATCGCCGGGTCTTTCTAAACGGGAGTTGGTGGGCTTTCTTAGAGGAAGATCTCAAAACGAGAGGCTGACTGTGAATGAGTGAGTGATGAAAGTATTCAACCACCAACATTTAAAGAAAGTCTTTGCAAAAATGATCAGAGTGCATGATGCCAATACACAACAAGGACGTGCAGAACAGTAACACAAGTCATTTTATTAGGATTACATTTTTCCTCTCTTAGCTTAAAACATCCACCAGGTCTCCAGTGATTAATTTAGGGTTAGACTCACATTCTTTATAAGATTTTCCATATGAAAGAGTCAATATGAGACTGAACCTAAAAAAACACCTGTCATGTCCTGATGCATGCTCAGAGGCTTATTCCTCTTAAACTATGACACGTGTCACTCAGTGTTTATCATAATTCTGTTAAAAAGCAGCGTGTGATGCTGAGATGACGTCTGCAGCCATGCGACGGTCACATTTAACACACTGGACACTGCATGAAATTCATTTAGAGGTTCAGGTTATTGGATGTTTGCAGGCAGGACAAGAATTGTCAAGGCACTCCTGCGATTGGACGTGGATGTGAAGACTTCCTGTAGCCCAAGGAGCTGCACAATAAGCATCAGAAACAATTACATGGCTTGTTTTAAATGCAGTGAAAAACTTTCACAATGCTAAAGTTCTGACCTCATACGTCCAGAAACAACTGTTTGGAGTGATTATCCGGCGGTGACACCTTCTGCCAACGGGAAGGGGGAAGAGTTTTGCCTCGAGTGAGTAAATCTTTCCATTTGTGGCCTTTAAGTCAGCGGACATCCTGAAAGAGTTAATCTGTGTCATGTGTTGCTCTGTGCAGAGCTGACAGGATTAGTAGGAAGTAAACACGATGAGAAAGCATGAAAGCAGCTCTTTCCATCAGCTTCTCATCTTTGAAGGGGAAATAAGGAGTTAACGGGGTATGAGGGGAATTCATCTTTTTGAGCAGTCACATTTTGCTGAATTATTTAGATGAAGGCTGATCGTAAATCACCTATAAAATACTTTAATTAATTACACATTTAGATATTATCACTTTTAATCTTTGACGCTAACTTCATGGAGACACTTCATGCTTGTAACGTTACAGCTGAAACAAACGAAGCTATGAGGTCGTCTCTATTATTATTTCTCATTTTTGGTTTTGCTTCACTTGATCGTTTCAGATTTTCAGCACAGGTTTTATTTTTCAGGTCACTTAAACATTGCTTATCAGATGCTGTGTGGTTACTTTTCTATGTTTTTTATTCTATTACAAAACATGCTGTGAGTTGGAGTTACTGATGATTCCTGAGATCATCCTCAAATCTCACTCACTAAATCTGGAGCTCAGACTCTGTTCGTAGGTCTGTGAGCACCGTAACCTCACAGCAGTCGTATTATTGGTCAGATAAATTCATTCAAAATGTTCCGATAGCCTCCAACAGCACAAACACGGCTCAGGGGTCCACTCTCAAAGTGACCATGCCAGTAAGAATGCAAACTTTAAGCCTTAATGAAATTTCAAAAGGTGAATTCTAAAAAGCCAAAATCTAACGTCAGTTCCTCTAACGTGCAGCAGAGGCTCCAGCAGTGAGTCTCTTGTTAACTTTACAGCAGAAATAAACATGTTTACACCTTCTTCCAAAATGTATTTCATTTAAATGAAAATGCATTATTAGGGTGTGTCTGCATTTATTGGCAGGTGTGCTCAGGTGCTCACAGTTGCTAGCTGCCTGCTACACTTTACTGAACTGGACCTTTGGACCGTGTTTTTGCTGTTCGAGCCTTTTTAATGACATTAACTGACCAATAATATGGCTGCTGTGAGGTTACTGTACAAGCAGACGGCCCAGTGAGTCTGTGCTCCAGTTTTACTGAGTAAAATTCTAGGATTTTATTTGTACATACGTCTGTCTGTGGACCCAAACTATCTAAGCAGTGTGCTAATGGAGCTAGCATTAGCTAGCGTCCAAACCTGGTCACTCCTGGTTCTAAAAAGCACCAACATAGCTGCATCCAAAGCAGAAATGTCAAGGCTTCAACATGCTGAGTCCAGAAACCAGTTGGTGACATCACTGTGGCTATATCCATCTTTTATTTACAGTCTGTGATCAAGCTGCAGCACAGGAGGATTTGAATGACTCAGAATCTGGTCGGTCAAAGACAGACCAGCCGTCCACCAGTCAGCTGAAAGTTGCCTTATTCTGGGCACTGACTGATTTATTGGTAGACTTCTAAAAAACTATCCTCACTCTTCTTTGGTGACTAACTCACCTGCTTAAATAAAGATTCAAATGGGACATTTTTCACATTCACTCATAGACTCATCTGGATTTTTTTGCAGCATTTGACTTTTAAAAACGACCCACTAACACCATGCAGGTCAAAGCAAACACACAAAACACCAACAAATACCATAAATTATTTACCGGCTTATTTCGATAAGTGTGTGCTGAGAGCAGCGTCTTTTAATTGCTTCCTGTCGTCGCTGATGCAGCAGAAAGCAAAGCCGAGCACGGCGTGTAAAGAGTGGGATTTTACTGTCCTACATCTGTAAGTCTCACAGAGCGTGGGATCTCTATTTTTATTCATTTGTTGCTCTCAGCCAAGCACCTCATAGTGGATGTGCATACTTAAAGAGTGTCATTCATTCTGGCGAGGGCCACCGCTCCCACTAAGCCTCATTTCCCCCTCGAGCTGGCGAGTGCTTTTCTTTCAAGCGTGATCGACAGTCGCCTCACCGGCTGAAGTAATGCAGAAGTGGACTCTCGAAACAGACTAAGGGAAGAATAAAAACCGATGAATACATTGGAGCAGATTTAATTCCCGCTGCTTTACATCACTCTCTGCTTTCAGCTGTGCTCGGCTGACTGACAGGGAGGTGGTTCGCGCAGGGATTTGACTCACCTGGCTCCTGTAATTTGTGGGTAAATAGTTTAAATCCCTGCGGTGTGACCGCTTTGGGAGCTGAGTGATAAAGTTAGGAAACACATCCAGAGCCTGCTTCATTCAGACAAAGGGGAGCTCCACTTTGAAGTGTTTGGACCTCATCATTATTGACATCGAATCGTCAGCTTCATTAAAGAGGCTTCTCGGGTTTTCTCAGAGACGTGTTTTTGTTCTATTGCTTTTCACTTTGTTGTGCTCTGCTGTCGCTTCGAGTTTGTATTCATCCCTCACATCCTGTTGACATCTTGACATTTTTCTTATTTGTTTTTGTCTGAAGGTGATGTGTTCCTCCGAGGCCCCTACATTTCCTTTGTTTTATCTGCAGACAAATCAATAGCTTGATTTTTTGTGTCTTAACACCGACTTTTGTGACTTTGCCTTTTATAGATTTATCTCGGTTTTGGGAGACTGAACCAAACGCTAACAGGATGCTGTTCTTGGATTTCCATTCTGCAACAGAAAACTGACTTTTAGTGTTAAAGTCCACACAGTGAAACGGTCCATGCTGAGCGGAGCGAGGCGCCCAACTGTCTGCTGAAGCACTGTTTATGTCGCTGTGTGCGACTGTGACGTGCAAAATTATGTCTGTAGTGAAAAGCTCAGCAAATTAAACATTTTATCCAAAATCAGTCTGAAAACAGATAACGTGGTTGGGATGAGGTGTTGCTGGTGTTCTGAAAACAACTTTTTATGAGTTATTGATCCTGAAAGTTTGAATGTGAGATTTGTTTTCCATCTCCTAAAGTCAGAATTTAAAATAAAATGGGGGTTTTTTACCATGGAGTTCGCAAAATTGTGATTTCTTTATCATAAATTTTCACATCTAACCTAAAAATTAAATTTTCACACACACACAAATGTTTTTATATCTTGGTGAGGACATCTAATTGGCTTAAAGCTTGTCCTAGCCCCTTTACCATCAAAAATGAATGCCTAAACCTACCCATACCCTGTCTTTAACCCTGAGCCTCAAAAATGCCTCAGAAATGTGGGGACCAGGATTTTGTCCCCATAAGTGACTGTTGGTCCCCACAAGTATAGTAGCATGCCAAATTTGTGTCCTCTAAACATGCACACACACACACACACACACACACACACGCACACACACACACACACACACACACACACACACACACACACACACACACACCCCACTCTGGGCCCAGTGTGCTGCTAACAAAGAGGAGGCCTGATCCAATGATGACCTCCAGCTGTGTGGGCCGACCTCGCCCTGGCACTGCCCCCTTAACCCACTGCACCACCCTGTGTCTGCAGCTGGGCTCAAACCACACCCCGCCACATTACCTTTGTTTGGTTCTTTCCTGTTTTATTTTGGTAACCTGTGTCTAGCGTGTTTAGTATCTAGTTTACTTCCCTTCGTTCGACTTTCAGTGATTAGTTTCAGCTGTGTTCGCCTCCTGTTTTCTCTTCCCTCATTATCACGTGCATTTATTGTCATCGTCTCCCCAGCATTCTTTGACGTGTTGTCCTACTGGCTGTCCCTGTTGTTTTTGCCTTATAAACCTTGTTGCCTGTTTTTGGACTGCCACTCAACTTGGCTTTATTTGTGTCCTCAGTCTCTGACCACACCTTGGACAGCCGAATCTGGCTGCTCCAAAGAAGGTAAAAAGGTTGTACATGAGTTTTCTCAGGATTCTGTGCAGTCCTGGGAAAAACTCTTCTTAGCAGAACTGAAAATTCTTAAAATGTTATCTTTTCTTTCCAAACTGTGATCTTTTCCTGAACTTAACCAACACAGCGCCTCAAAACAAAAAAAGTTCTGTGGTTTGTAAAACCACCGACTCATCAGACCTTGGTTTTTATTCTCCCCCACTGGGCAGCATACTGCCCACACATCAGAAACCGATGCTGAGATGGTAACAAAGTGCGCCAACATCTGGATTTGTCACACTGCTTTTGGAGAGCAGTTCTGTTTTAAGCTGATCTCTTTGGTTACAGTCACCAAAGCCTGGAGGAACACAGCTCAGCCGCCTCGGGATCATCATCAATGAGTTCCTTTAAATATCAGCAAACTGTCACTGTGAATGTCCCAAAGTCAGTCAGGAAACTGGTGTTGGAAGCAAACAGACTGGTTCTTGGTTCCCTCCAGTGTCACCCCATTAAAAAAAAGAAAGTCCCCTCAGCAACAGGCCAAAGATCTGAAGCAGACTAAAAATCCATCATGAACTACTTCAAGAAAGTCACCCTGGGGCTTGTGGAGCGACCCTCAGTGGCCCCCGACTATGGGGACAGTTTAGAAATGTTAAAACAAGACGTCTGCTGCAGGGATCCTGTTTTACTGCAAATGACTGAATGTTATATTTCTATACAAGAGACTTTGTTTTAATGTCATTTCCTCTCAACTTTAAAAAACAAACAAACAAACAAACCAACAAGAAACACAAAACAATAAAACAGTCACCCTGAGGTGGAAACATGAAATCATCAGAGAAACAGAATCACACAGCAGAGATATGAAAGGACAAAAAACAAATGACATCAAAGTATGAAAAGAGTGAATTTGATTTTTTTCTTCTTTTAATCAGATTTTGCTATGACAGCATGAAGCCGGCTTTATTTATTCATTTCTCCTTTTTTAAATTTGTGAAATAAAAAAGGTCAAACTTTCCAAATAAAAATATCCCTGAGCTTTAAAACGGGAAGAAAACCTGACAAAGGTGCGTCTGTAAGCTGTGCTCCTCCTCTGATCAGGCCACTGGTATCTTTATTTTAATTTCTCTGTTGTGAATTAATACTCGTACTGTAAGTCCAACACAGTAAAAATGTAACACTATATTTATGTTGCATGACCAAAAAGTCTTCGGACACACAGAAACATCAAACATGAGCAAACCTGAGTTTCTTCTGTGAAGCCCGGACAGAGTCGCCCACGTCACACGCTGATCACGTCTGTTTTAGGTATTGACTGGATTATTTACCCCCCGCCTCACCCCAGCCTCCCCTCCTCTCTGTGCCTGCTGAAAACAGACAGCTGTTCGTTTTTGGTGGTGAAAGAGCGCCCTCTGCCGGCGGAATATGGACATCTCAGCCTTTTTAACTCCACCAGAAACACAAAGTCACGTGTTCTTCTTTTGTTTGTTTGTTTTGTTCTTTCTTTTCATTAAATTGGACCTTTAACCTACTGAATCCTTCCAAGACGTTTGAGATCAGACTCTTCATTTCTTTACATTATTCAGGTATTTGCACATTTTCAACATCAGTCCATCTCTTTTTATTCACATGAAAGAAAACTCCAAAATCAGCCTCGATAGAACAGTTCAGCACGCACCAGAGTATCCTGCTGACAGCCTCTCATGTAGTCTGCATTGCTTTAAAAAAAATTCATCGTCAACTTACAAATAATTATTAAAAAAAAGAAAAGAAACCTCTAAAATGAAAAACAGGAGGTCTGAGCTCATTTTGCTGTCAGACATTTGAGGACCTTTTTATCCTGGTGAATCCACGATCAGCAGCCTGCCAGAGGAGACGTCCCTGACTGAATTAGGCAGATATTCCCATCAGCTGTCACAGAGAAGCTGCTGTTTCATCTTTTTAAGACAGAAGATGTTTGTCATGTTCATAAAACTGAATGGATAATATAAAGTGTCTCTAAACTTCAGTCCTAAGTCAAATAAAAGCTGTGCTTGGTGTCCTGCAGACTGATCCAGAAGCCTGTTGTGAGCGTGTGCAGGTTTTATGGATAGTGTGGCAAGTTTTGGGCAAACGTGATTCTGGGAAGAGGGAGCCTTAGCCCGGAGAAGACAGTGGAAGTTAGCCAGGTTTCCAAACAGGAGAGGATAATGATCAATGGTTTTTAAGGTCAGATTCTTACTTTTACTTGCAGAGAAACAAGGCGAGGAAGGGCTGCTGAGCTGGTAGGCGAGGTCCAGGATGTGGGCAGGTGGAGAGCGGCAAGCAGAGCGAGGAGAAGCCAGCAGAGACCATAGCTGCTGTGGCTGGTTGATGACTTCCAGAGTGGACCACCAAGAGAAGGTCAGTGTTCTTTCGAATAGAAAGACTCCACTCGGGTGTCCCAGTGACAAACTGAGGAACACAAAGAGTATGAGTTAACGAGTGTATTCTCGACTACAATGTTTAAGCGGCCTGATTGTCACCGTGGAGATGGAAACGGTTTGTCAATCCCGAGGTCAATCCAACACTTCTGGACATGAGGTCATTCTTCACTGGCCTGATTTCTTATATGAAATCTGATGTCAAATTTAAGATTTAGAAGAAAATATGGGATGTGTAAAAGTGTGGGGCTTTTTTATAAGCTGGTGAATGGAAATATGTCTCCTTTTAGTCAGAATAAAAACATTTGAAGCTGTTGTGAAGTTGCAGGGAGCTCAGAGTGTGTGCATCCATGCAAACAGGTGTGGGAGACTCCTGCATGGAGCCAAAGCTGGAGATGATCCACAGTTCAGCCCAGAACAGCCCAGAGGTTTTCACGCTGCAGTGCCAGCTTCTCCCTGTAGAGGGCAGTCTTTCCTTTCCAAACAGCTTTTTTTTAACCACCTGTGTTTGGCAGTTTTTTGGGAGTTGAGCTTGTGTAAATACACTTGGCTCCGCATTAGAACAGCTGCCTGTAAAATAAATCTAAATGATCTTTGAAAAACCAACAAAATTATTTTTTTGTTGTGGTTTGCATCATTTTGATTTAGTTCAGCAAGGAAACGTGGCTGGAGCCCACCTGAGGCCACGGGTGGAGAGGTGGAGTACACCCACCTTTGTTTCTGTGTTTTGCTCTTCATATGTGAGCTGCAGATCAAAAGATCAGAATTATTTCTGCACAAAAAGATCAAATCAAAAGTTCATGTTTCAGCAGTGCGGCCCGTCCACCTGTTATCAGCATAGTTATATTAGGAACATGCCTGTGTGTGTGTGCGCGCGCGCGCGCGTGTGTGCGTGCGTGCGTGTGTGTGCGTGTGTGCGTGTGTGTGTGCGTGTGTGTGTGCGTGTGTGTGTGTGTGTGTGTGTGTGTGTGTGTGCTATACCTGTTGAGCCACTTATGCCTTGTTAGGCTTGTTCCCTTTGTCACTGCTCCTCACACACAGACATACACACACACACACACACACACACACACACACACACACACATACACACTCGAGGGCTCCTGATATAGCCGCTTCAACACTAGCTGCACACACTCAGTCAGTGCTGACTGGGTGGAGGCAGGGACGGCTACTCTTCACACTCTCTGATGGGTGAGTGAAGCTTCTGTGTGGACCTGATCAGTGCGCACTAACTCTGTGTGCGCTCTTAAGTTCACTCATGTTTTGCTGAGTGTTCCTGTATTTGTGTGATAAACAGGACTTATTCCTCATTTCCTGTCTCATCCGTAAGTATCCTCCGCTCAGGTTTCAGCCTGTTCTTGGCTTTATATGATGTCATAGAGAGAGGATAGCCTTACCATGGTCATCTCAGGCATAGAAGCCTCAAAAGGGGAGGAGCCAAAATAGCTATTTTCAGACAGAAGATGAACTGAGGGCTATATGGCTTGGATAAGATATTAAAGGATTATTTCCCAATATGAATAATGCAAAGCTGCTCTAGAGCCCAAACTTAGAAACATATAGCTGGAAAAAAGCTGAAGAGATCCATCAGTTCAGAAAACAAAAGCTGCTGATGAAACGTTACCTGATCGTGTTATCATTCACGATCAAAATATAAAAGACTTGTTGTGTTATGAAGAGTTAAATAAATGAATCACCGCTCAATCCAAACACTGACAC
This sequence comes from Oreochromis niloticus, assembly GCF_001858045.2. Lineage (NCBI taxonomy): Eukaryota > Metazoa > Chordata > Actinopteri > Cichliformes > Cichlidae > Oreochromis > Oreochromis niloticus. The sequence continues at coordinate 2,706,798 of NC_031970.2, forward strand.
CGAGGGTTTGGTTACTGTGGTTACTGTGAGGCTCAATTGTGACCGACAGGAGATGAATGATAGACGATCTCAGAAAATATGAAATAAGGTCAGATGGAGGAGGGGGGGTCAAGGACAGATGATGACAGGGTAATAAAACTCAGAGACGAAGGATTGATTCCCCGTTCAGCTGCGGGCTCAAACGTATCATTGGATTGTGCAGACTTTGATGACATGCAGTCATTCTGGTGAGAAGTCCTTGAAGAAGACATTTATATGAGACAATTTCCAACATCAGTTATGGGTTCAGGAGGTGGGCGCTCATCTCTGGCTCTGTTTGAAGATTTTATGGTTTGTTGTCACAGGACTAAGTGGGTTGGTGGGTGGGTTCCTGTATCTGTGACCTCCATCAGATGCTCTGTGGAGCTCAAGCTGTTTATTCTTCCTCTTGGATCTACTCTGTAATTCAGACATACAGTAATAGGCTATCAGGTACACAGAAGGATGTAAATGACGCGTTACCACGAGTTGCCATTTTAGCTTTCTGAAAGCAGACATCATGAACACAGGAATCATCAGACTGAGAAACAAAGAGACGCCACCAATCATTTGTGACTGCCAGAGAACATCCTCCAGTTTATCCCCATCTCTGACTCTAATGGGCCCATTATTTCATAGAGATGCTTCATAATATTATTTAACAAATTGTGGTCCAGTGGTCAGCCCTGTTGTCTCACAGCATGAAGAGTCTGGGTCTGAATTCGCTGGCTGGAATTGGTTTGATCTCCTGGTGGTTTTAATAAAGTTTCTCATTTGCTTTCAGACCCTCAAGTTTGTGTGTAGCCACATGCAGAGCTTCTGGTTATGTGCACGGTTCATCTCTGTCAAGAGCTGCACCCGTTTCTCAAATAGAGATAAGTGGAGGAATTGCACCACTCAGGAAGTTAGCACTGTCATTATAGCAGCTAAGAAAGAAAACCTGTCCTGTGCCAGTGGGCCCATGTGACAGTGAGGGGCTGTTAGTGAGCAGCTGCTTTCACCTGTACATTTAGTTTGATCAGCATTTGAATCTTTTTTGTTTTTAAATAAAAATATTCTTTTACTTAATATTCCACTTTGACTGACTCATATTTCACATGGAACACTTTCCTGTTGTTGTAGTTTGGGGGCTCGTCTGGGATTCAGACTCAGATGTTGATTTGACAAAGGATGATTAGAAAAAAAACATTTTAAAACTCATCAGATTTATATTCTGGTCATTTCTTGATTCTGTTCTGGTGCACTGACCTTAATCTGCACATAGCTCCAAACCCACAGCCTTCACACATGACCATCACGTGTGTTACGCAGAGGAGAACATTTTACATGTGCTTTGTAATGCACACTCTCATGCTCCTTTGAATAATAACAGTATCAAGCATGATGCTTCTTCTACTAGTTGGTGTAAATGTGTGCTGTTTGCAGGTCTTTAAAGAAGTCAACAAGTCATCTTGCAATTTGTCTGCATAACTGAAACATCTCCATGCAGTTATTTTGAAGCCCTCGTCTAAATAAAAGGTGCAGGAGCCACAACAATCAATAATGAATTAGACATAAAAACTGCATTAATTAAAAAACAAAGAAAAAAACTTTAAAATTAGGTTTACTTGTTACCTGTGTATCTGAGACTGTCACATCTATGAAGCCAGTGTGCCATGCACCCATGCAGGCACAGGGAGAACACAGGCACCATGGATCATCATGGATGCCAGTCATTTGTTGGAAAAAGTGTTTGCAGTAACTTTACTGTAACTTCAAGCAAAACTATTAACGGCATTTACAAAAAGTTGCTATAACTGGATTTTACAGCATCCATCCATCAGTCCTCTTTCACTTATCCTTATGAGGGCTGCGGGGGGGTGGAGCCTATCCCCGCTACCATAGGGCGAGGTACAGGCTACATCCGGGACAGGTCGACAGTCTGTTGCAAGCAATTATTGTAAATGTATTTTAGAGTTTCTGTATATTTTCTTTGCAGTAAGTTTACAGTAAATTTAATTGACTGTATTTTAATTGTAAATGTAACTAACATTAAATGTCCTGTAAGTTCACTGCTAAGGCCCACCGCATTAGCAGTGGGCCTCTCTACTCCGGTTTAATGACCTGTTACAGACTCTAGATGGCAGCAGCTGGAGGCAGATGGTGAGTGTAGCAGCTTCAGCTTTGAATATGGAAATCAGCCCCACTAATCTCAGCTCCACACATCACAGAGTGGACTTCAGCAGCACAGTGGAGGAAGTCTGTGCGTCATGCGCAAGCCTGAATAAAAACTCTGACCTGCTTTGGTCACTGGGATCATCTTCACGGTTAGCTTCTCATCTCCTTATTTCTATCTGTCAAATATAAAAGGGGGGCAGTGTTTAGTCTTCAGTGACTCGGTTCCATCCTGACTGGGTGGAACTGCTCTGAACACTAACTGCCTGATTTCCTGCAACAATCAATCCCACTGTTTCTAATTGGACGTGGTAGCGCCCCCTCCTCCTCTTCCTCTGCTCTCCGGTTTATTGTCACTGACATTCGGATTATTCCCTCACAGCAGCAGCAGCAGCCTGCTCCTCATCCTCCTCCTCGTCTCCTTCTCCTCCGTCCGACAATGCGGGCACAAACTAAGGATTTATAATTTCTCCTTCGTTTCCTCCTCGTCTGCACGGTAAGAGAAATCTTTCCTTCCTTCCTCATCTTGTTTCGCTTTTAGCGTTTCTTTAAAATGTTTTCGTGCTGCTGAGCCACGCGCACGCCAAACAGCGCCGGGCTCTCGTGCGGACGCAGACCGCGTGAAGTGGGTTACCGGTGGGAGCTCTGGTGTTGTGTTCGGGCTGTTTGACTTTAAGTTGCACAGAACTGAGCGGTGTGTGTGTGTGTGTGTGTGTGTGTGTGTGTGTGTGTGTGTGTGTGTGTGTGTGTGTGAGACACTGCTTGTGCGCGCTCGGTGGCTCTTTGGTTCCGAGCCGTTTGTTGGGAACGATCAGCGCAGGATCCGCGCCCCGCGGGACACTCCAAAGACCCCCCCCCCCCGTGTTTACTTGACTCACTGCTGGACAGTCCGCGTGCCGCCGTGCACGCCTGCAGAGGTGACGGGGTCGCGCTCATACAGGATTTTTTGCGTGTGATTTGAATTGAGCAGAAATGATTGGCCGCTCTTCACCGGAGTAATCTGAGGTGGGCCCCCCGGAGGCTCCTCTGACCCCACTCTCATATCGACCCCTCTAATAGAAGACACTTACACCAGCACTCACACCCACACCCCCACCATCTCCTCCAGAATTTTGGGTGGCATATGGCTGCTTCTGCTCCAAGGCTCACAGATGTTCAGTTGTTACATCAGCAGCCTTGTTTGGAGACAAGACGCTCAAACCACATTCTACCTTCTGCTTCTGTGTGTGTGTGTGTGTGTGTGTGTGTGTGTGCAGAAGTGTGTGGGTGTTAGTGTCATTATGGGGGCCTGTGGCTCAGTAATTGCTATGGTCTGATCTCGTTGTGTCCTCACTGGAGAGCTATAATCCTCAACTGAAAGTAAGCTCATGCAGAAAGAGTCGGAGTGATCTGGGATGTATTTCAGTGGGAAATATGCAAATATCCATCTCGACAGGAGGCAGCATCTGTGGGCTCGATCTGTGATTATTCACCTTTTGCAGTGTCTGCTCTCCCGTCTTCACAGGAGGGAGACGTGATCATGTTTTTCCCGTCAGCACTTTAGAAGCAGGTCACAGTCAAGGTATAAAGCAATAATATTCATTATATTTCTAAAACTGTGGAACAGATTCCCCAAAACAGTCCAGATGGTTAAAAAATTAATTAAGAAGAGTTACCATTTGAGAAGCTGCAACATTTTCCCCCCTTTTTGAAAAAAAAAAAAAATGTTTTGGAAAACGACTTCAGTCATGAATAAATGTTCAGAATCAACAAACCAACAGTCCAAGCAGGTTTAACTGTTTAAGCCTGTTTAGGTTACACAGAAATATTAAAAGTAAATAGAACAAAGCAGAAAAGCTTGGCATAAACTGACCAAGCAGTTTATTAATGTGATGCTGTTGTTCCTGCTCTCGTGACTGGACCCAGTACACGACCTTCACAAACCCTGCAGGATAAACTGGGCCCATTAAACCATCTGAGCGCTGATTAACTCTCAAACACTTGATTAAAAGACAGGATGAAAGCACCTGCTGCCTAACAACGATCAGGCTACAGCGAAGACAACGACGAAGGCGCCTGGGAACACGATGACTTTCACCTTCTTACGGGCTGGTTTTTGTTCACTGGGCCTCGTATGAGACTGTTGAGGTGCTGTGGTACGTTTCATTGGTTGGGAAGCCCTCTGTAGGAACACCAGCTTGCTTGGCTTTAGATCCTACTTCTGAAAAATGTAGATGGTTTAACTTTTTCATGAGAGATCTCCTAATGTTTTATCCACAGCGCTGACGTGTTTTAGGAGCCAACTGTTCGGCTCACCTCTCAGCTGCTGATTTACTGGTCAGTCCGATTCTCTCAGCTACGACCCTGAGTTGTAGATAGAAACAATAAGAAGCAGGCTGCGTGCTGCTTCACTGAAATTTGAGTGACTGTCTGATGTATTTATGTTGTATTGTTCAAAATCCAAACAAAGTCAAAATATCCAGTAAGACGTAAGCAATGAGATATTACAGGTAAAAAATTAAATAACGATTCATGAAAATGAATACACACTCTCCCTGTTTATGCCACTTAGTGTGGATTCAATTTAATCATTTTCGCATTAAAATATTCCAGAAACCAGTAAAATGAGTAGTTGTTGTCTCACAGTTACAGTTTCAAGCTGCAGAGACTCAATGTTGAAATCGAGTCCTGCACAAATCCCCCTCCCTTAAAAATGTGTATATTCTACAAGCATGTAAAGATATACTTTTCTCTCTGAGACTCTGCCATTTTCATCCAGCAGACGTCTCATCTCTATTCCTCATATTTGGATTCTCTTTTGTTTAGTTTAGTTTTGAGTTTGTTCGTGGATCGTTCAGAGGCCCATCTGCAGCTCCGACATTCCCAAAAACTTTGTGGCTCAATTTTCTAATGTAGGATAATAAAAATACTTTTGGGAACTTTTGGACTCCAAGAAAAAAATGACAAAATGTAAATCCGACTTCAGTTTTCTTTTCTGGAAATTGATGCAAATGAGCACACTGCTCTCATGAATCCTGCATCACCTCTGACCCATCAGACTGTTACAATAACAGACACACAGCAAACGTGGGCGATGACCCTCCAGTAAAAATATTACATGAATATAAATATTATGGAGTATTTTTTCAGGATAAAACGTTGAATATTGTGAGTGATGCTGAGAGCTGACAGCCTGCTGCTGTGGGCTTTACTCCAGGCGTGCTTCGCAGCGGTTTGCAGCCATTTCTTTGCTGTCAGCAGAAGTAACTGTCTATTTTTTGTCTTTACAAATAGCTTTTATTGAACTCTTTAAAAGCCGCTTTATTGTGCGATGTGACAGCAGCGCGGTGAACTCGTGTCAGTCTGCTGGCCTTCACATTTACAGAATATGAGGCCAGTTTGCGGTGAGAACATCCGTCTTCTGCCTGCTTTATCTTCACTGCTGCTTTCTGCTGGATTAGTCGAGGATGTCGAGCGATGCCTTTTCAGTCCGCCGTGCCTGATCGTGGTATCGCACACTCGCAGATGGCCCACAGACGGCTTAAAAAGTTGTCAGATCAGCTCTGATGCGCCGACAAACTAGTGCAGTGCATCGGACGTGACGAAGGACGGCAGCTGGCGTCGCTTTTAGAAATCTGGCTTTGAAATCTCGCGTGATGTGAGTTTGTGTTTTAAATGATACGTGTACAACTTTACCGTTTGCCTCACACTGAATGCATTAAAAATCACGTCTTATGGATACTATAAACACACACAAATGCCCTCTATTAGTCCAAAGATCCTTTGGTTAGAAGTTCATTTTTACGCACAGCACTGTGGGTGGTCAGTCCCACTAGAAAAGTGTCGTATCAGCACTCGGTCATTTCAATAAAAGTCTGAGATCTTTTCTTTTCTTTGGAAAAAACCCCAAAATCTTTTGATTCAAATTAAAAATGTAAGAAAACCACTCAGAGTAAATTATTCCATTTAAATGTTCGTAAATTGTTTTCAGCATCGAGTCTCTAAAGTAACACCAACGAGAGGCTTTTTATAAAAATCTTCATTTGAATATTTAAATATGAGGCATCACTAATGCACCAAACCACAGTATTTATTCATCTACAAAGGACGAATGGACCTTTTTAAAATGCATACAAACTCAACTAAACTCTAACATGAGGCAGTAAAAATGTGAGACGTTTGCATCGAGATTTTAAATGATCTCAGTCAGGCTCCAGGTGATGACATCACCACCCCGAACGGGAAATGCAGTTTTCCGTTGGCTGCTCCTGGCGTGACCGCGGATCAACCATGAAGCCGAGCTCGGGGGAATCTCCTGCAGATCCCGGGATGCACGTTTTGTTTTTGTGGAAACTAACAGTGTCGGGATGTCTGCTTACTGATGATGACCGTGATGGCAGCGTGGTGACTCTGTGTCGAGCATGCTGTCTGTGTCTGAACTCGTGAATATGTTGTTATTAATTTTAAAAAAGTTGTTGTTTTTTTACTTAATTTAAGCAAAATAATCCCAACATGAGCCCAGAGAATGGGAGGACTTTGAGCTCTGGAAAGACGGAGCAGACCTGCTGGTTGTTGGTGGAAGCTTTGCAACTGTGAAATGTTCAAAAACGCTGATGCAGGATCCAACATCAGCCACACAACGATGATTCTCCATGATTTATTTATTATCTTTGGCCCTGAAACTTGGTCCTGTGAGCCTCTCGGCTGTGGACATGTGACCGGGTCAGATCTTTGCAGCTCCGTCCTCCCTGTGGTTTGTGATCAGTCGACGATTACTTGTAAACATACTGAACTCTTTATCAGAATTTTAACTATTTATGAACATGCTGTACATTTATTTATCTGCATCATCACAAAACGACAATAATTCAAAGAAAGGACACAGAAAATAAATAAATGTCGATAAATTAATACTAAATGATTTTCTTTTCATGTTTATCTAGAAGCTTTAAATTTTACAAAACATAAAAACACAGAAAAATGAACATTGTGGACGTTAGCTGTGCGACATAAACACAACCGAAATATGGGCCAGAACATAATTTTACTCTCAGTCTGAACACAATTCAGTTTTATTTATACACAATATCACAACAACATATATTTTATATTGTAAGGTAGACCCTACAGTAATACATACAGAGAAAAACCCAACAATCATATGACCCCCTATGAGCAAGCACTTTGGCGACAGTGGGAAGGAAAAACTCCCTTTTAACAGGAAGAAACCTCCGGCAGAACCAGGCTCAGGGAGGGGCGGGGCCATCTGCCACGATTGGTTGAGGTGAGAGAAGGAAGGCAGGATAAAGACATGCTGTGGAAGAGAGACAGAGGCCGTTTATCAATGCCCAAGTACGCGAGTACGTACTCGCGTTCTCGGTGAGTACGTACCCGCCAAGAACACGAGCACGGACTCGCGATATGTACAATTGGAACACCTGTGTACGTGATGATGTCACAGGTCCGGAGTTTTTACTGCCGTCCCCTCCTAATTTAACTGTGAGTAACATGTTATGAAGCTTAACTTTAATCACAGCCAAACCGGTTTACTCAGGAACAAATAAAACACTGAAATAAACCAAACATTAACATTTAGAAGTGATCTAAGTGACTTATATATCATTTTTAACCTCAGTAGTGAAACCTCTATTAATAAAAATAGTGTACATGTACATACGTGTACATACCTTAATAAAAACAAGCAGGTGAGATGTTAGAACGCTTTTATTTCTATTCTAGTGGACACTCAATACTATAGACAGCTGCTGGGGTTTCTTTAACCTGAGTAGTGAGAAGTCCGCGAGCGGGGCGGGGGGGGTTGAAAACGATGTGCCGGGAGTCCGCTGTTGAGTTTTGGACGAAATGCATTCTGGGATATATAGCTGTACCAAGTCCACACCGATGCATGCTCGATAAAACGGGCGGAGCGAGAACACATCCGGGACTTTTTCGCGTTCTCGGCTTGATGCGTACTTCGAATTGGAACAGTACTTGGTCTCCGACTGATGACGTATCACGAGTACACGAGAACGCAAGTACGCACAAGTACGCATATTGATAAACGCCCAGAGATTAATAACAAGTATGATTCAGTGCAGAGAGGTCTATTAACACATAGTGAGTGAAGAAGAAACACCCAATGCATCATGGGAATCCCCTAGCAGCCTACACCTATTGCAGCATAACTAAGGGAGGATTCAGGGTCACCTGATCCAGTCCTACCTGTACACTCTGTTAGAACACCGAGCCACCTGCGTGTGTTAGCATTCATCGACGCTGGATGCTAAACCTATTTTTGCGTTCACCTCTATTGTGAGGGAGAGCTTACACGACTTTGCTGGAAACCAGTCAGCTGGATGAAGATGAGTGTAGCTGATAGTTGGAATACTTTAAGAATTTACCACAAAGTCCAACAATCTCTCACATCCCTACATAACGGCGCTGCTGACCCAGCTGCCCTCGATCGGAGTCGACGAGCTCGTCGTCCATCTCTGGTTGGCGGTGTCAGGAGAATCTCAGCTGATGGGTTTTCAGGATTCACACAAAGCGAGTTTTTCACTGAAGCTGGAATATTTTTAACTCTCGCCAGAGCAGCTTTGCCTCTGATCGTGTCACCTCATATGAATTAGTGTCAGCTCATCTCATTTCTTAGACTCGGCGTGTAATGCTGCGCTGCAACGCCGTCAGAGTCCAAGTGTTCAGTCATTTCTGTACGACCGTCAGTTCAGAACTCAGCAGAGAACGAGTGAAAAGCAAAGCTGGAACCGGAGAATGTGGCTTATTGTTTTAAAACGAGACTAATTATGAAGAGCCTCGTAATAACTTGATGATGTTTTAGCGTTGAGGTGTTAAGCTGCAGGTTTTAGCCGAATGTGACAGGAAATCCAGTTTGACAGATTTCGGCTGGCTGTGCTTCCCGTCTGTACAGCGCACTCGAGTTAAAACGGCCTCGCTCTCGGTGCACGGCGTGCTCCCACTCAGTCAGCCAAACACTGCCGGCTGCATATCAACCAGCCACATCAAACGGCCCAGTGATGCTGCCGCTCCGTCCTCGCTGAGCTTTAAAAGGAGTTTAATCTGGACTCTGCTGTAGATGGGTGAGCATCGCCCATGTGTGCGTCCCAGGGAGCGCGCTCGGAGCAAGAGGGGTGGAGATTTTAGGAAGCATACTTGCATTTCAAAGTAATGGGCTATTTATAGGGCACACAAACAGAGCGGGGGGGGGTCCACTGCCTGTGGCCTGTTGTTGTTAGCATCGAGGAATGCACCAGTGGCTGTTGTGATAAGGATGGTGTGGAAGGGTTGCAGCCACAGCGTGTTGCGACACACACACAGTTTGTTTTAGTTGCAGTGATTAGACTGTACGGATACAGACATGCACATTTCTGGGAATCATGCTAATTTATGCTGTTGCGATGGAGTTGAAAGATGACGGCGAGCTCTCGGGCCTACAGCTGGCTGATGCAGCGTGTCTGTTTGTGTATTTCTAATCGCAGAGAGTTGACTTCATGTGTGTGTGTTACCTCGCTGCGTGAGTGGAACCAATCGTAGAGAAGACTCCTCTGTGTGATCATCAAAGGTGCAGATACAGATCGTGCAGGGCAGCCGTCGCCCGAGGCTGATCACGTGACTTCTGGGATGCGTAAACAAATTAGCCCGGCCTGCTTTGTGTGCGAACACATGAACGAATCCGCTGGACGTGCGAGTGCGTAAAATGTCAGGGCCGCTCGCTGTTTTCCATGAAATCCACGGCCCGGGAGAATCCACGTGAAACACTGATCGCTTCATTTATTTTCTGATTAAATCCACAAAAGTCCTGAGGGGGAAACGGAGAAGAGAGCTGTGAGACGACAGGGATCCGTAACAAGAGCGAGGGCAGCAAACGCTCGAGCTGTGTGTACTGTAACGACAACTTAACTTTATTTAAGAAGATAATCAGTGTTCCCTCCACAGCAGACGCATGTCGGTACCGTGTGTTTCAGAGGAGCTGCTGCAGAGTGAATCCAACCTCATGATCTGAATCCAGTCAAAGTGCTTAACATGAGGCGGACTCTGAGGAGACGGTGAGGTTAGCAGGGTTACATCCAGAATAACTGGGTAACTGTGTGGAAAATTAAACAGATCAACCAAAAAAAGCAAAAAATCTTGTTGAGATTCTCAAGAAAAAACATTTTCTGAATCCACTTTTTTTTGGAGGACTTGGAGGTGTGGTCTCTGACTCGTTGTTTGAATAGAGCCATGAATGTGCTGCATACACCCAAGAGGCACCATCACCGCACCGCCCTGCAGCTCACACTCTTTGGTTACTGCGATATGCTGGTCTCTCTCATCCTGCCCCCCCAGACATGAACCGATGGGTAAAAGTAGCAGTGACGAGTGCGCTGTTTGCAGTTTAAGAAGACTCTGCATGGACCGCTCGGCTTGGAAAAGTGTGCTTTTTCTTTTTTAAGCATCTGGTAAATAATAGAAAATGTTGACCCGCCTCGGGGCGTACTCCTTCCATTCCACTGAAAGGTGAAGAGGATAAGATCTCTAACCTTGTTATAACGCGATACCAGCGGCTCAACATTCGGACACGTTGCTTTGACACAGCACCTACGAGGGCAGCAGGTTAATCTGCTGAGGAGCAGCTCACAGGAAACGACTGAGGGCCCATGTCAAGTTGGCCAATCCAGTCGCCCGTCTGAAACGAGCTGTGTTTGTGTCCCAGTGGGTGAGAGCGGTCTGGGGGGCGGCACCAAAAGTATATCTGCTGTGTTAGACGTCAGGCTGAAAGATGGAGGGATTTCTTTTATTAACATGTCACCCTGTAGATGTCTTTCACTCCAATATTTTCTTTTTCACTTTGAAAAGACGTGCAGAGCTTTGTGCTCAGACATTTATCTTTAAGTCTCTTAAGACCTGCCGTGGACCACCTGTGCAGTATTAAACAGCAGAAAGACAAAGTTTGAGTCTCTCTGATGGATTTAGTGAAGCATTCAAGAACCAGAGAATCAGATATTTCCTTCAGGATTAAAGTTTGGGTCTCGCTCTAACAGAATGTTGTCGTGTGCATTGACAGCTTGATATAAAACATGAGTTAAGTGTTGTTGTACTGAAACATGTTGTTCTCGTGTGTCACTGTTCACACACAAACCTTTTTATTTACATTTCCTCATTTTATGGATCTTTTGCCTGACAGCAGATTAGTTTTCATGAAGTTGAGGTGACTCGATTGTCACATTTTTCTTATGATGCATAACTGTGCGTTTGAGGCCGTTACCTGCTGCGGGTGTCGTAAACGTACAGAAACAAAGAGCGGAGCTGAACTTGGAGACTTTTGATGAAGTTGCTTGCACTGCAGGGGTTCCTGGAGGAAACGCTTTATCGTTTTTATCTCGACTCCACTTAAAGAAATTCGTCTTTCAGAAGCGTGACGCTGTAGGATCTTGTGGGGTAAACACACTCACATCGATTTGTTTCTTTTTTCCCAACACAAAGCTTCCTTGGACGAGCAAAGCTCCGTGTTTGGGTGCTTTAAACTTTATTTTACCATCCAAGTATTTCCAGGCTTTTATCTGGAATCCAGGACTTCAGCTTTGATGTCGATGCCAAGTCTCCTGTGTAATGATCGTCTGTGCTGCAAACTTTAGTGGCACCCTGGCCTTCTACCTCAGAAAAGCCCCCAAAATTGTGCTGTCTTCTTTAACCTAACCTGTTTTTAAAGGGTGAGCATTGGCTTTGCTGTTCTTTGCTTTCTTTCACACAGGTGCAGGTGGCAGCAGAGGTGCGTGAGGGTTTCAAAGGTAGCTTTATTGCAGCAAGTCAGTTTTATTTATATCATCCTAATATTGCAAATTTGACTGGCTTTACAGCCCCCCCCCCCCCCCCCCCCCCCCCCCCCCTCCCCCACAGGAGGGTTCGTGTGCCTGGTTGATGGACAGAAATTTGATGACGTTCACGCACAAACTGCATCAAAAAAAGTGTAACGCAGCATATTCTTGAATTCAGATACAAACATTATGAAGTAGAACAAGGAGTCAAAAATAGATCAGATGGCTTCAGACTGAGGTGCTGGGCTCTGCAGCACTAGTCTGACAGCAGCGGGTGTCGGTGTGATAAAACAGCTGCTTTCTTTCTTATTTCTCATCATCACGGGCCAGACACCGTCACTATTCTGACATCTTTACCGGAGCTGCATTGCAGTAAATACAGGTGAACGTTGGAGAAGTAAAGCGGAGATTTGTTGGTTGTTGAAAGCTCTGTCACAGAGTGACTCACAGAAATAAGAGGTGTCATCAAAACGCTCCAGCAGTGGGCCTCTGAAGAGAAAATGCACAGTAAACTCATTAAATTTGGATGATCTCATATTCAAGGTCATCTTCTCGGGCTTGTTCAGACAGTTTGCAGATGGTTCCCTTCTCGTACACTGTGTGCTCTGTGGCTTCAAACTTGCTTAAAGGGCAGCTGTGGACTTCTCCTGCAAAGCCACCCAATTTGTTGTGGAGGATTATGGCTGGTGATGAGTTTCCACACCTGAAGGTTTGTTCACCACCCGTCCTGCTCGCCAGAAGGGCCAGAAGGCTTTGACGTGCTGGAGGAAATCTACCACGTGTGTGTGTGTGTCTCATATATAAATATACTTAAGTCAAGCTTTCCAGCTTTCTTGTGTTTTTACTCTGTCACACCAGGATCCTACTCCATCACACAGACCCTCTGCATGTCCTCCTTCACTACATCCATGAACCTCCTCTGAGCTCTTCTTCTCCTCCTGCCTGGCAGCTCCATCTTCATCCTCCTTTGTCCATCATATCCACCCTCCCTCCTCTGCACATGTCCAAACCCTCTCAGCCTCTCCTCTCTGTCCCTGTGATGGACTCATTTCTGATCCATGCTGCTCGGTGAACAGCTCCATCCTCTCCAAACCATCACAGCAGGTCTCACCACCATCTTTAAACCTTCTCTTTCACTCTTGTTCCTCTCCTTCTGTCCCAAACCACCCCTGACACTCGTCTCCACCCGCTCCACCCTGCCTGCACTCCCTTCTTCACATATTTTCTTGACTGCGGGTATTTAAACTCATCAATCTTCACTAAATCTACTCCTTGCATGACTCATTCAAACACACATATTCTGTCTTGTATCTACTGACTTTCTTTCCTCTTCTGTACAGCTCACACCTCCACCTGACAGGTTCTCCTCCACCTGCTCCCTACTCTCACTACAGATCACAGTGTGAACTGCGAACACAGACTCCTCCACTGCTGACGTAATCCAGCCCACGTCACACCTCACCACCATCTTTCTGTCCTCATACATGTCAAGTACATTTTAGATTTCTACTAATGTCTGTGGTGAAATCGGTGCAGAGAAGAAGACGATTTTGAGCACAAGTTGATTTAAGTCAGGTGTGGTCTCTCCTGTCTGTCCTGTTGATATTTTGTTTCCACCCAGAAATCTCACAGAAAACGCTTGAAAATGTATTTAGTAATAGGGAAGCAGCTTTTACAGATTTGTGTTTGGTGTTTTCATCTGACTACGCCTCCCTCCACCACACTTCTTCCAGATTTGATTGCTCCACCTTCTCTGGGGTGAAAATTGGGACTTTGCTGTCCAGTTTGAGGTTGTAGTATGCTGCAGGTTTTGGACGAGCTGTGTCATAAAACCCTCCTGATTAGTCAATAATAATAACGCACAAGCCATCCTTGAAAAGCACAGGTAGCAGTTTCTCTATTCTCAGATGCATTTTGGGAAACGTAGGCTGTAGGGTGAGCCCAAACTGGCAGCAAGAACAAAGTGGCAGAACGGCGCACATCACAGTGACAAACATGCACAGTGACACCCAACATGATGCACTTATAACAGCATAATAGCATTATTGTGCAGTAATGTAACACTGGAGCCCAAAGTGTGGAACACGATGTCACACATGGAAACAATCACAGCTCTGCTCCGAGCGCTGTGTCGCGTTGGTGCTACAATACGTCGCATTATTCCAACTTCCAGGCAGATCTGCAGCTAACATCCAGCCCACTGCTGAAGAATGGGCGCCTTGTTCACATCAGCAGAGCGTCAGGACAACAAAATATTTTCCACAGATGCCCTCTTACATAAGCTGTCCCTCTTTTTATTCTTCTTCTGCTTCCTGCTCTTCCTCACAGAAATCGAGGTCAGCGTTAATTGAAATTCAGACACCTATTAATTAGTGAGTAGACTTCTTTCTCCCGCTGTCTCCTTTCCAGTCCAACCCTCGTCTTTGTCTCGCCGTTTCATAACCGCTCCTCTCTGTTCTTTTCCTTTTCTACCTCCTCACTCCTCCTCTAGCTGCTCTCATTCCCTCACTTTCAGGCCTCTCTTGATGATTGCCACTTTCGTTCGGCTCCTCAGATCAAGCCGTTTCGGTTGACGTCTGCGCACGCAGCTTTGAACAGCCGCTCTCTTCGGGGAGTTTCGCGAGTCGCTCTCCTCTGGGATGATGCTGGCTGCGGATTAATCAGCATCCAGTCCAAATCGCTTTCTCAAGCTGCGATCCGCTGGTTATTTATGAGACAGCCAGTCGGCTTGTTGTCAAGCAATTTGTTAATTAAAGGAACTCGGGTGGACTGAGAGAGTGTGTGTTGGAGTAATGATTAAAGTCAAGTGACGGGAAATATTGACGGTGGAAGTGATTATTCTGCTGACTGAGCCGGATGACCTGCGACCGTTTTTCATTCCTGTTTAGCTCTCAGGCTTTGTTGAAGTGACTTTAAAGTTAAAGATTCCGGTTTGAATGCTGTGTTAACCCGTTAACAGTCACCGTGCTGCCGTCTGACTGCTCCGTGCAGAAGTTTGGTTTTTGTGTTAGATGTTAAACCATCCTGAACTTCCTGCAGGCTGCTTTATATATTTTTTTTCTTTTTTACTTCTTACTGTTTGACAGTTGTGCTGCCACAAACGATTATTTTGATAGTTGACAGGTCACCGATTATTTTTGCGATTATTCGACTAATCAGATCATGCATCCACGTACAACGTACAGCTTATTGCACCAGCATGCATCTGCTCTTATATAACTATCATTAGCTTACAGCTTTAAGTGTTTAAGGTATGTGCTGAACTAAAAAATAAAGACAAGATGATAGTTTATTAAATTTTAATGAAATTTGCAGATTGTTTCGGTGAAGTTTAATAAACTCCTTGCTATCTAAAATATAACAGGACACCGGAGTATATTCTCGAGCATCTCACACTTCTGATAATCAGTTGCCTGCTTGACGTTTATTCAGCTGTGTAAAAACTATAACTTTAATCTCAGCCAAACTGATTTACTCAGGAACAAATAAAATACTAAAAAAAGCCAAACAATAACATTTTTAAGTTGTCTAAGTGACTTATATATGATGTTTAACCTGAGTAGCGAAAGACGGCGGTGGGTTTGAAAACAATGTGCCGGGAGTCCGGTGTTCTCACCGGCTCTAGTGAGCCTTGAACCCCGGCTAGCTATCGAGCTGGTGGGTAACAGACGTCTCCGAAAACGTCGGAGCGCTTTTGAAAATATGTGATGTCTTGATAAACTGAGCAGATATTTGAGGTTTACACAGCTACATTCTTGCTTGAAAATATGTTAAACGTTTATTTTGTGACCCAGAAAGAATAATAAGAGTGATATTAAAACTAACTAGCTGCCGCCATTGTTGGAAACTGAGCAGGGCCGCGCTATGAATTCTGGGACACAGCTTCTTCTTCGGCGTTTAATGGCAGCTGGCATCCTTGTACATGCAGTGCTGCCATCTTCTGTTTCAGTCCGTTATTACACTCTTAAATCCTACTACTTATTCCTGCATCTTTTGGGATCTTGCAAAGCTTCAAACGACGCGTCGACTATTAAATTAGTCATCGACGATTTTGATAGTCGACGTAATCGTGATTAATCGACTAATCGTGGCAGCTCTATTTGACAGCTTTTCTTTGACGCTGCTCATATAACCAGGAGATGAAAGCAGTTAAAGAGAATGGAGGGGAGCATGTGCACAGGTGTACATCTGAAGGTCACGCACACCTTTCACTAAATATTTAATGAATATTTAATAAATACTCCAGCAGTAAGTATTGCACAGTTCTGTCTAATTGCTTGTTTGAACTTCTTTCCTCCATCACACCTGTTGCACATTCAGACATGCTGAGATTTTGGTTTTCAAGGAAATTTCCTGGAAAATGCTGACGCTTCCTCTGGTAGCGTAATTTCAGTCAGCTTAAGGGGAAATCTTTTGATTCCAAAGATGGAATATTTTCAGTTTATTGCCAATCATTATTGTTGAAAAGAGAGAATCAGAGAATGTTTAAACGTTTAATAATGAATCCGTTATTGTGAAACAGCTTCTAGCCCATTAATCTAATAAGTGCTTCATTTTTGTGGGACCAGCTGACCTGAGTGAAGCTCGTAGCTTTCAACAGGCTTTCTGTCTCGTATCAGGAGTTTATAATTACTGTCAGTAGTTCCTCTGTAGCAAACACACAGCAGCAATAACTGCTGGTATGAAGAGAACGATTAGAAAACCAAGAGACGTGAAAGTAAAATGCTTTTTTAAATAAAAACTGTAACAAATCCCATCTTTGTTTTAGCTTCAGGCTCCTGCAGATACTGTGCGTGACTGTCTGCAGTTAGTCTCAAATATCTCATGATCGCCCCGTGGAAACATCCCACTTCTTTTTTGTTTTATTGGTTTTTGCTCATATAAAATATGTCCTGAAATTATTCCACCTTCTTTGCCGTAGTGGAGAAACCAGTCATCATTTCTTCCGTCTTCCTTTTAGACTTTTTTTCTTTCTAGTGCAAGCAAACCCATAATAAGAGCTTTCAG
The DNA here is from genome assembly GCF_001858045.2 of Oreochromis niloticus. Taxonomy (NCBI): domain Eukaryota; kingdom Metazoa; phylum Chordata; class Actinopteri; order Cichliformes; family Cichlidae; genus Oreochromis; species Oreochromis niloticus. The sequence goes on from NC_031970.2 coordinate 2,723,768, forward strand.
AGCATCGGTCGATTTAGTGCTGCTCTTTCCGAGTTCTGTTGGTTGCAATCCTGAGTTCAGTTATGAGTAAACCTCCTGCCCCAGTCATAACAAAGCAGCTTGCGATGGTATCGACCGGATGTACGGTCACTAATGGATGTGAAGACTCTATCATTCTGCCTTGCACAAAAGCAGGGGTTCGCAGAAATGCACTCAGCCTCTGAGAGTGCACGAGGGAGCTTGGCCCGTGAGCTGCAGAGCCTGAAGGAAGGCCACGAGTCTGGTAGAGAGCCTCTTATACTAATGCACTTAGTCTCCAGAGAAAGCTGCGGAGAAGAGAGTGAAATGAGAGTGGAAGGAGGTGGCGGTTAGAAAAACTGTCAGAGAGCTTAAAAGCAGGAGGAGAAGCGTGCTTTTGTGTGGAAACTCAGTGTTCGAGGCAGATAAGGAACAAAAAGACGGCGGCAGGGGGAAACGTGGAAAAGATGCGATCCAGGAGAGACGGGAATGAGCCCGAGAGTAACGGTGGCGGTAAGCCATCAGATAGCAAAGGTTGGAGGTTAATAACTCACTGAGGAGAAGGGTGGAGGGCAGTCTCAGCGGAGCGAAAAGAGCTTACAACGAGCAGGGGATGTAACACGACTGGGTTCAGATGATGATGCAGTTCACCTGTGAGGGTTCAGAATAAAACACTGATGAAACATCCCAGCCTCGTGTGAAACGCTGCAAACTAAAGTGTCACGAGATGCCGGCACCAAGACATCAACAGGTCCTTTCAGCCCTGGATCGTCATTGTTCCAACTAATTGTAGGGAAGCTCAGATTAGATGAGGAAAAATGAAACATTTCAGCTTGCTGAAGGGAAAGAAAATACAGGAAGTGAAGAGATCAGTGTTCATGAATATTTGTGCAGAGAGGACTGAAAAAGCAGAACAGAACGAGCCGGTGTGCTATCTTGGATCTGGCGTGAAGCACTTCTGAGGTCCTCTGTTCTGTTTCTCTGCACCATTTGATATCACACAGCCCCACACTGAGCTCTGTTTTGGCACACATCAGCAACTTTGAGGTTTTGAAGCCCAGTTTTGTATCCTGATTCTTGAGGCGCTTTGTGAAATGGAGCCTCGTTGTGCAGCTCACTTCCTTTCTGCAGAGGACGAGGGCGTAGCGTGTCAGATTAAGCCCGAGCCCCTCTGTCTGCCTCGTAACACAAACCGCTAGCTGTTTTCTCAACACGCCAATAATATAATAGAGCTAAAGTGATCTTTGTTCGTGTATTATACTGTACCCAGGCATGTGAAAGAGAAATTTCCATTTGAGGGATTGTGCGCTTGTCACACAGCGGGAGTGAAGAGGGATTTTTGCCCTGGCTGTTTGTATCCTTCTCTCTTTTGTGCAGGATGATTTTTCTACCTATTTTTGTGCGCAGTCGCCTTTTGTTGTCTTAAAGAACTGCATAAAAATCTCTGCACATTTGGACAAGCGAGTAGATTTCATCTCTTTGTTTGCTAAGCTGCTTTTTGTGCTACGTTGACATGCTGCTGTTCAGGTCTGTGGGAAAGCTTCAAATAAGGTTCCACTTTACTGCGGATGTTACAGCCATGTTCCTGCTTTGTGTTTCCTCAAAGGAAAGAGCTTCACGATCACTGCGTTCTGTGTTTTGTGCTGAGGTTACTTCAACTCTCGGCTCAGAGAGTCTTTCGGCACGTTGCGGTAGAATGGCGAGCCGTCGCCGTTGTTTGCCGAGGTGGATTTACATTTCAATTTAAAGAAATGACACGCTCTCCCCTCTCCTGTTATCTCTGTCAGCAAACATCAAACAGGACTCGGGTTTACTCGAGGTTCTCGAGGCCCTGCTGGTCGGCCTATAAAGGCAGCCGCGCTCTCCTCTCATCCGCATAATCGAGTTGAACACTCGCACGGCTTTCTCATATCTAATGTAGAAGCGAGCAGCCACTCGGATGCTCTCACAGCCCAGGGATCTGGGTCAAACAGCCCCGGCAATAATACTGAAGGGGACGGCTCACTTTTGTTTTTTTCCTTTTTGGAGTTAAAGCAGGAAAACATCACTAATGTCATACTGGGTTTGTTACTGGGTCCAACTTGTAGTCTGCAGACTCTTTCTGCTGTCTAAAAAACCATTTTTTAATATTTTTAAAAGTCTCTGCATCATTTGAATCTTCATCCCTGGGTTAGCAGGCCTGAGATGCTCTGTGGTGGAGGCTGGGGGGGTCTGTGTTGCCAACAGATGGGGTCAAAAGAAAAGAGGCTAACCGCGGCTCCAGCAGCTGCTGCACATGTTCAATTTATGTTCAGGTTAGGCTGAACACTTATGTCAGTGATGTCGGTGGTTGGCTTTGTGACAGGAGCCCTGCTGCCGTTTTTCACCAATCAATAAAAAGAATAGAAAAGGAAAAAGGTGAGGAGCAGAAAATGGCCCCGTCCACCATTCCTGCATTCAGCTTTAAACAGAATGAGAGTCTGAGGACTAAATTTGATCAAATAAATGGAGCCGTGGTGCTGCAGGTGATGGATGCGGAATGTGCTGCCTTGAACTACGCGCAGCAGGCGACGTGCACGGCTCTGAAATCGTGTCTCGTTGCACCTGGAGCATCATCACTATGGAAACAGACAACAATGTGTTGGCTTGAAAACAGGAATCTTAACATTCGAGTCATCCGCGATCCAAGATAGGAAACAGCCTAAAGGTAAAACAAATGGGAAGATTAAACATGGATCAATAAATCATCATTGGAAGAGAAACCTTTAAAAAACCTTTTTAGTGCCGCAGACAACACAAAAAGTGACTTTATTACTTATTTAGACCAATTAATTATTATAAAGTGGCCTGATTTTGCAGTCTAATCATTTTTACAGCATCCGTCCTGCGCTATGTTCCCTTTTAACACAAGTCTGATCTGTCTAAGGATTCTTGTTTGTGTGTGAAGGATGTTTATAGTAGCAGAAGTAATAATACTGAGTGTTCAGAATAAGGGGAATATGGGGGGAGGCTGTAGCCCTGGAGCCTGTGGTAGGTACGCCTGCAGGGTGATTCTGAAAGTAGGTCACTTTCTCCATCACTTACAGAACAATTATTAAACAGATCAATAAATGCTTTTGTGATTCTGGTTGATAAGAGATCAGTTGAGATTACCTGGCATCAGTCACTAGAAAAAAATGAGTTTTCCCCCTACCAAGGAAGACTCTCCAACCAGCTGGCAAGTGGTTGGAGAGCCTTCCTTGCTTCTGCGAGGTGAAACTGGTCATAACTACTGCACCAAAAACTTTTCTGCATTGCTTTGGTTGCATATTCCCGCAGCCACCCGTAGTTTGCATGCAAGATAACAGCTTGTCTGCAACCTACTCGCTGAGTGTTTATGAAACAGTGACAAGTGGGAAGTGGAAAATGAGAGCCTTGGCCTTCAAAGTAAAAGCTGCACCTTTTGAATCATGTTGTTTCCAGCAGTAAGGCCCAGCTGTGTTTCACTGCTGCTCTGTGTTGGCAAGTGTTTGCAGACAAGTTGGTGCTTTCCATGCAACCTGCTAGCAACCAAAGCAATCACAAGGTGGTTTTTGGTGCAGCACCCTCTTTGTGACCAGTTTGACTTTTGGAAGTTGCTGCGTATTCACCAACCAGTTGGGGAATACTCATTTTCCCGTCTCGTGACCAGAGCTGGCAGCAGGTCACCAGCTGGTCTCTGGATGACTGAGGCCTAAGGCCACCTGCAGACGCGCAAGTGGTTTAGAAATGGTTTGAGTTCTTTCTCCGGATCAGGACTCCAGGCTGTTTTCATGCTTGCTTTGTCTCATTAGAGGTTTTATGAAACATAATGATGGATTACAGTATTTCTCTGAGTCTTCCAGCACCTTCTTTGATGCTTGTGCTTCAGACAAGTGTTTGTGACTATGCTGGTAGGTTTTTCCTGCTTGTTGACTCAACAACTCTTCAGTTTTGTAATCTGTCGGTTTGTTGCCCCCCCCCCCCCCCCGGACCGAGTGTATGTGTCATGCTTTTTGATTGGAGAAACAAGTTACACCTTTCACCTCAGAGAGAATCAACATTTGGGGGATGAAATCCTAAGAACTGGATACAGAAACCTCACAGGAGAGCAATCGCCTGTTTACATAGAATCCTTTCAGAGAAAGGAGATCGGGCCCTTTAAATCTACGTGTCCTGCACTGATGGTGACTCAACAGCAAGTGGTAATCTCATTGATCCGTCCAATATAACCTTTTGCCGTGAATCCACATCAGGACAAAAAGTCGTTCCTGCTCATGTTTGCATGTTGAAATTCTCATCGACCGACAACATGAGCTCTCTGTTTTCTGTGTCTTGTTGGCTTTGAGTCTCCAGTGCTCTCTTTGTGACGGCCATGCTGATTTCTTTTGGAGGGTGAACCCATAGCTGCATGGCTGTCTCCCATCTGATGGAGTCTGCAGGTTTTATTCTCGAGATGGACTTTGGATCACCGCGCTCCCTCCAGCACCCATGTCTTGTCTTTCCCCTCACATCCCAACCAGTCGTGGTGTATTCCTGCTCCACCCCGAGCCTGGAGGATCCTTCCCGTTTGTCATTTGACTCACATTTCAAGTTCAATAAAGTTCAATAAATGCATAATGTTTAAGTTAACAGGCAATCATGTTAAATGACTGAGATTACATTTATTGATAAAATGATCACAATTTTAGCTTCAGTCGAACGTTTCCTCTGGATTGTTGACAAATTTGCATGTGATCCGTTTCCAGCGAGACATAAATATAGAAAATTGCACAGCGTGCCTTCTGGCCATCAGGCTGCTTTTAATAAAACGGCTGAATCAAATCTGCACCTGTTCCCGCCACCGTGTCATCACGGTGAAGCTCTCTGAAGGCTTTTATTTACCAAGCGTCTGGAAATGGCTCTTTTCAATCAGGTAGAGCCGAGCGTGTGTGTTTGTGTACGTGCCTGTGCATTCATTACTGAGAGTAAGAGTGTGTGTGTGTGTGTGTGATGTGTCTGACCTATGGTTGACACACAACCTCTGGTCTCGAGTCTCGTTTGTGAACATATGATGATTGAGCTGAGAGGCTGTGGGTGGAGGTTTGGCCTGCTAAGGTGGATGAAGTCTGCAGTTTTGAGCTTTGTTTCAAAGTAAATTGTGAAACGATTGCGGTCTAACACAGACGTTTGTGTCTTTTGTGGTTCTTCTGTGTGATCGACGTGTTTTAGCTGCTGGTTTCACGCTGATAATGTTTTTCACTCCTTTGCCACAGAGCTCCTGTGTTTAGGACAGTAAGGTGGTTTAACAGGATGTTGTGGGTGCAGATAACTTGTGTTTACATGTGGCTTTAATAGGTCCATGCTTCTAACTAAAAGAAGCTGCGTCAGTACATTTACACTCTTTGATGAGAAAACAAAAGAAAACGATTCTTCCACACTCGCTGCTGTTTCTCCTGCCTCGTTACTTTTTCGGCAGCAGTGAATGATTTTAACGTCCTTTTGATTCCACTGCACCTTTTTAGGATACGGACTTTACCTGGTCCTTGGTCAGTACCCTGGATTAATAAGGACATTAACAATCTGGAAATACAATCCCAGAGGGCAGAGATGGAAGACGACGAGCGTTGATAACATGCTCCCAAAATTTCTGTGTGAATTTCTGGATGTCACCGCCCTAAGACAACAGGCTTGGCCCTCCATCCATCTGACTACAACAAGGACAGACTGTTCAAGAAGAGCGCCGATAAGTTCTTGAATGATTATGTCAGAACAGCATAGACGCACAGCAGTCCTGAGGCTGTGCTGATGAAGGTAACAAAGGATATTTTAAGAATTACTGATTCTGGTGAAAGGACTCTTCTTGTCCTGTTTGACTGGAGTGCAGTGATTTGATACAGCAGACCATAAAACTTGGAGAAGCTACAGCACTGGGTTGGCATACTGGGACAGCTCTGCACTGGGTTAGGTAATATCTGACTGTTTTTGGTTTCCATTGGTGACCACAGCTCAAACCGCGGAGTCGCTCAGGAGTCTGTGCTAGGACCCATCCCTTTGTCGTTCCTTATGCTTCCATTGGAACATATTATATAAGGGAAATAACATTTCGTTCCACTATGGTGACGACAAGCTCTCTCTCCAATGAAATTCACTGGATAACCAAACCTGTCCAAACTGAAAAACGGTCTAATTGATATTCAGAAATTAATTTTTCTTTTTGAAACAAAATGTTCATTATTGGTTCAGACAAGTTGCAGCATCCAGTCCTCTTTGGTCCGTTGTCAGTAAAATCAGCGGTCAGAAAGCTCGGTGCTATTTAATTCAAACCTTTTGAGAAACATGAGCTCGCCCAGTCCTGCTACCATCATGAGGTATGATCAGTATTGAATTTTAGAGATGGTCAGATTATCATTCTGGCATTTATTTCCTCTCAGATTATTTTAATGGTCTTTTAACAGCTATAGACTTCATACTGTGCAAAATGCAGCAGCCAGACTAAGAAAGCTGAACATATCAGTGTTAATGACTCTGTGCTGGCTGTCCATTACTTTATTTTAAGACTTGTTCCTTTTAAAGCCCTTCAAGGCTCCTGAATGTACTCAGACTACAGCGCTCATACTAACTGTTGTGCATCAGTGATCCTCGGGCAGAACTCTGCTAACTCACGTCATGCTTAAAGACAAAGTGTTTGATGTCGGGGCTCCTCGGCTGTGGATGACTCGCCCGAGAGAGTCCGGCTCCACTCATGACTGTCTTCTTCTAAATCACTGCTAATTTATTGCAGTAGACTCAGATTGGATGTTATTCTTGTTTGACATTAAACTCGAGTCTTGCATCAGTTATTTAAATCCATGTAGCTTGTTTTTATAATTTCCTCCTTGTTTGTTCTTTTATTCTGTGTTTCTGGGATGTAACGCTGGTTTTGGTAACAAATAGACTTTATTAATATCTTATGATGCAATTGTCTGACCAGTAATATGATGCTGCATGTTTCAGTGTGCTAACAGACCATCCAAGGACTCTGAGCTGTGTCTGGGCAACTAAACTAAGTGCATTTAACTTTAATTCAAATTCCTTAACTTTGGAATAAAGTTCATGTGACCCATCTGCTGTACTCAGAATAAACAAACTAGCTTCAGGCAACAAGTCGCATAATTTTTTAAGCAGGTCGAGCTTATAAAGTTTTGCAGTATTTTTCCATTTATGAAAGAAATGAAGCCGAACATTTAATACATGCCCCACAGATGTGTATGATATGGATACAATATTATAAATTAGACATAATTCATAAGTAAATAAAAATGCATCAGTGCCATCCTGTAAAGTCTCCAACACTAAAATAGACTCAAACTGTCTCATGTATGAATAAATAAAGATGATTTTTAGCCTAATAATGAACCAGTGTGGTTTCAGGAGGCATCAGGCAAAAATGTGAAATCTGTAAATGTGCTGCCTGACTCAGAGATCAGCGCGTCAGCTGCTGCTCACTTGGACGTCTCTCTCTCTCTCTCTCTCTCTCTCTCTCTCTCTCTCATATCGTCATGACGAGAAACTACAAAATGGCCGTCAAAGGGTTTCTTGTTAGGATGAGTTTGCACACATGCACACAGGCGTGATGCTGCTTTGATCGGGAACTCATTTGTGGAAATTACCAAACTGTGTGTGTGTGCATGACTTCTCGTCACACACACACACACACACACACACACACACACACACACACACACACACACACACACACACACACACAATCGGGACTTTTTTGTATGCAGTGTGTGGATGTGTTGGTGCGTTTGGTGGATGCGTGCACACAGAGCTGCTCTGTATCCCGACGCCTTCGCTGTCACAAGGCCGAGCTTTGTCTGTCTCCCTCTGACTGGACTCTTTTCTCCCCTTTTACTTTCCCCAGTCGTTCACTTTATTTGTTATTAAGCTTTGACAAGCAAATAAATGTGTTTATCACCCAGAGGAACATCGAGTCAATAACTCGTTCCCCAGAATCTTCCCCATTAACATTTAGCTTGAATTTATCATGATTTACAGGAAAGTAAGAGGCTTTCTTCATGCTGTTTTATGACTACACTCACAGTTTAGAAGTTTGAACCCAAACACTTCTTGTGTAATTTAGTTCTGTGGTTGTTCTTTATTTGAATGTGAATCACTCGGTAGGGACTTTATTTCCGGGGAAAACAGCCGTAACTAAACGGTGGCATTTATTCTGGAGGCCGCAGTAAACACAGACTGTGTATAAAAGGTGGACATGGCCACTGTAATGTAATCTGCGGGTCAGCGTCAGGCCTCGAGTGCTGTGTTTTCACTGAAGTTGCATACAGTAGCATCGTGTCAGTCACAAGGCTGGCCCTCTGTGAAGCACGTCCGGCTTTATTCCTTTCGCTGAAGCTAATTAGGCTGTAACTTCCAGTCACTACTTCCTCAGTAGTGACCGAGCCAGTAAACTCATCAGGTGACTGTTAAGTGATGTCACAGATCGATGGAGACAAAGGACTGTGTTCCTACTTGATTAGGTCAGATGTTATTGTTCCATCACTCCAGAATCTTCCAGCTCTGTCTCTCTTCCACAGCATGTCTTTATCCTGTCTTCCTTCTCTCACCCCAACCGATCGCAGCAGATGGCCCCACCCCTCCCTGAGCCTGGTTCTGCCGGAGGTTTCTTCCTGTTAAAAGGGAGTTTTTCCTTCCCACTGTCGCCAAAGTGCTTGCTCATAGGGGGTCATATGATTGTTGGGTTTTTCTCTGTATGTATTATTGTAGGGTCTACCTTACAGTATCAAATATATGTTTTTGTGATTTGGCGCTGTATAAATGTAGAGGTTAGTAGGAACGTAGCTAGCTAGTTTCCACCTAAAGATGGTGCAGCAGAGGGATTGCCCCCTGCTGGCCATTTCAAAGAGTTCAGTTTTAAGACTTTTCTTCTTCATTGTTTTCACTTCTTAAACCAGTAACCTACAGCCTGCTCTCATATACAGTCTGTGGCTGCAAACCTGCCTCTGAGAATCTGCTCCATGTTTTCATGATTCATCACATCATTTATGTAAATCGGTCAGCTGCACATTCATGCTGCCAATCTTCTGTGCTACCACATCCTAGAGTTGCTCTCCTGGGTTCAGACATGCTGACTGCAGAGGCCAGTGTTTGATCCATGGAAAGGGTTTCACTTTAGCTTTGTAACATGCAGCAGGAGACATTAAATGATGATAAAATGTGGTCGTAGGGGGATGCAGGGATGGCCAGCAGCACTGGATTTAGACCAGGGGCTGTTCCCGTCTGTTTTACACCACGTCATCGCCTCAGTCATGAGTTCTCCTTACTGTGGCCTAGAAATCAGCTGGTCTTTATTCCTGTAGAAGACAGGATGCACAGGCGGGAACAGTCTTTCCATGAACCGGAGACATAAAAAAAAAACAGCTTTTAACAGTTATAACTTTCATATTCATACATTCTGACATTTTTGTACAATTGGAATTCAGCCTAAAAAGCTAATGCATGAACATTGTTATGATCATCTGAGTGATCATAAACTATAAAGTAAGTGTTTTGTTGAATGCCTGTTGCTCCAGCTCCTCTATCCTGGTTCATCCTCCTCTCCCAGCATCTCTGCTGGGAGAGGAGGACACAAGGAGCAGAGCAGAGGAGAGGAGTCTGTGATTTATTGCTATTACATGAAAACTACCCGCTCACCCTTAATGTGGAAACAAGCTCGACCGTCTGCAGCCTCGACATTGGTCCGAGCTGCTTTTCTGCTCACGGTTGTAAACGGCCATTCTCTGAGTTAATGCAGCCGATCTCTTCAGCTCAAAGCAGTCTGACCTTTGACCTTTTTCATCAGTAGGGCGTTTCAGTGTACAGACCTGCTGCTTACTGGCAGATTTCTGTTTTTCACTGTTTTGTGTAAGATCTGTGGTTAAAAGCAGTATTGATAACCGATCAGTGAAATTTTACATTATTTCTTTTTTATTTCCTATGACAGTAAATTCAACATCTTTGGAGTTTTAACTGAAGATCCGACAGCACTACCTTAACGCCTCGGTTTTGTTAACGTTGGCTCCTGAAAATTATGATTTATTTTTTTTTTAATTCCACTTTTTTGGACGTTTTCAAACTCAGTTATTTCAAGTAGTCAACAGTGAGAACGTTCTCTCCACGGCTCGGGCACTGAGACGGACACATACACAAACACATTTGTGATTAAATTATAAAGACCCAAACAATATGGATTAAAGCTGGAGCTCGGTCTAATTAGTAATCGGGTTATCCAGCTCTGCATGATGGCGTAACGCTCTATTGTCTTTGCACGTCCACATACGTGTAGTTTTCACATCAAATAATATGTAGAGTGGGATTATGCGTTTAATCCTCCTTCAGATTGAAACTGGAGACACTCAAAGGCTGCAGTGAAGTAAAGTGATGATAATTATGAGTGTGTCTGTCTGACAGTGTCTCTGAAACGCCACATGTGCTTATTATTAGATGAGTGGATGTGCTTTTATTCCAATGATTTCCAGTTTCAGACCGCTGACTCACCGTGGATTTGACGTGCTGATTTTTCACTTTTAGCTTCAGTGGTTTTGCAGCTTGCTGAGTTGTTGTGCCACCCAAAAAAGAAAGTCCGGGGTTCAAAGCTTGGCTACGTCTCATCGCTGTCTTATCAGGTGGAGGTTTTTCGGTGCTTGTGGATGTATTTTGGGCATGAAAGTCCATCAGATATGTGAGAATACTTTCACAGTAACAAGCCATCTTATCATACGTATTCCTTTCACATGCAGCGTGTTTATGAGAGCAAATAACATCCCATTTCCTCCAAGAACACTCCGGCTGGCAGAAGTAAAGAAAGGCGGGAGGCAGACAGCAGGATTGGGTGGTTAAGGGCGTGTCTGCGAGATGAAGGAAATTGAGAGAGAGCTGAAGTTGGAGAGGATGCGAGAGAGACACGGCAAAGAAGGGATGGAAACAGATAAACCAAACAGCAGGGGTATGGGAAGCAAAAGCCTCTGTGATAAATGACAGAATGATTGAATTGGAGAGATAAACAGAGGAGCAGGAAAGCAGAAGAACTGAAAGAGAGTCGGAGATGGAAAAGGATGATAAGACTTGATACGCTTTTGGAAATTATTTAAAGGAAAATTCATTCCCACTGAAATCTAGCAGACACTTAAGAGAGAAATTAGGAGAAAGGGGGAGCCGTAAAAATGAAAAGCACAGAGGAAGACGAAGGAAGGAAGGAAATGTAGCTGGAGGGAGCTGGCACACGGACAGGAGGTGCTTCATTCCTCTTTCTCTGTTTAATCGGCTAATGCGCTCTCTGGATCCTGCTAAGGGGATGATGGGAAGGAGGCAGGAAAAAGGAGGAGAAAGAGAGGGCGGTGTGCTAATTAGAGCTTGACGTCAGCCTTCATAAAGGATGGAGAGGACTGAAGGATGGCCGATAGGTGGGTGGGTAGATGATTGAACTAATGACACGAGGGGTTAATGGATGCAGGGATGGGTGGGTGGAGCAGGAGGCCTCTTCAGCACTGCCTGTGGAGAAAAAAGGTGCAAGACAGATTATTTGGACATGCTTTGTGGCTGGACGGATTTAATGGTGCTCCATGGAGCATATCAATAAATCATCGGCACGTACACTACATTTGGAGACATTAGTGCAGTTGCGATGAATAAAACAATATCTGGGAAGGTTGGAAACATGTTGTCCAGCTTTTAATAATGAAGGAATACGTCTGGATCCTTCTACAAACCAGCAGCGGTTTGGTTTCACCTAACTGGAGAAAATCCAGATGTGACTGTTTGATTAACCTGCTTGGTGCAGCTAAAGCTGTCGTGCTTATTTCCAATCATAGCTTTCAGACATCAATGTGATTGTGCTGGTCTTGTGGGGCCTCGTGCGTCCTCGTGGGGCCTCGTGGGGCCTTCTCAGGGCGTTGTTTGAAACGAGTTGTTTTAGCTCCTTGCCCTTTATGACAACTGTCTTCTGATTGGCTGGGCTATATAAGCAGAGGATTTGAATAGCGGGTGGGTGGAGCTTCTGAAATGACCATAGTAGAGGGACCTGCTTTGACTGACGGCACTCGGGGTCGGAGTTTTGAGCAGTCTGAGCTTTTGGCTCCGTTGATAACCGAGCTCATTATTAGAAACTCTGGCCAATCTTTAGATTCTTGAATCTTATTATAAACATAACATCTTTCTGTTTTTACCAATGAACTTAACTTTAATGTCACTGTTATTATTATTGTTTTTGCACTCATGAATAGAAATATACGATTAGACCCATCCTGTAATAGCTGACACTAATAATTGTAAGATTTTATCAAAACAACAACAAGAAAATAAAGTCAATGTGAAGAAAACAAATATTCCTTGAAAAGTATTTTTATGCAAATATGAATACAATTTATTAAACTGAACTGAAACAATAATAAAAGATTGATTTTGGCTAATAGAAATAAAAAAAGGAAGTGCAGTGCCACCTCACAGTAGGAAGGTCTGGTGTTTGAATCCAGCTGGAAGCTTCCTGTGCATGTTCTGGCCGAGCGCCTGCTTGTTTGCAGTGGTGATGGATGGACTGACAGACACAGTCAGGCAGGAGTCTCTGTGGATGATGATGTTTGCAGACGACACTGTAGTGTAGGAAAGAAACAGATGGAGGTGCAAGGAGCAAAGAAGTGAAGGTAGATGACCATCCAGCGCCATGGACAGTCACAGAGAGGTGAAGATGAGGGTGCAGGCAGGGTGGGGTGCATGGAGACAAGTATCAGGGGTGATTTGGGACACAAGGATGGGAGGCAGAGTGAAAAGGAAGGAGCACAAAATGGTAGTGAGAGCTGCTGTGATGGTTGGGAGATGGTGGAGCTGAGCTGAAGATGTTCAGATGTTCACTGGGAGTGAGCCGCATGGATCAGAAATGAGTCCATCAGAGGGACAGAGAGGAGAGGCTGAGAGGGTTTGGACATGTGCAGAGGAGGGAGGGTGGATATGATGGACAAAGGAGGATGAAGATGGAGCTGCCAGGCAGGAGGAGAAGAAGAGCTCAGAGGAGGTTCATGGATGCATTGAAGGAGGACATGCAGAGGGTCGGATGTTGGGATAGGAGGAGGTGGAGGCAGATGATCTGCTGTTACCCAAAAATAAATATCATGCAGTAAATGTGTGGAGTTTGTGTCTTTGTCAGTTTGTTCAAATTTGTAAATGTAACAAAAACAAAAACACTTCAGTGCTGCCACTGCTGTTTGTTTCTGTTCGACCTGCAAACAAACTCATGCTCGGTAAAGTTTCACCCACACAGTCCCATTAATGCTCAAAACCTTCAGTGTGGCTGTTCTTCTGCTGAGCGCATCTAAAGAAGACTAGTAGAAGGACGATGTGATCAGCGATGGATGGATGTAGAGAGAATTAGAGACGGTCATAAATAGCTTACCGACAGACTGACCGCAGCGTGCACTTCCTGGAACAGATCAATACTAACCTGCCCCGAGCGCTGGACACTAAACACTCTGTGTGTGTGTGTGTGTGTGTGTGTGTGTGTGTGTGTGTGTGTGTGTGTGTGTGTGTGTGTGTGTGTGTGTGGGCTGATTTTAACCCTCCATGCATGGCGGCCTGCAGCTCTCAGCTTCTTTTAAAAAAACAAAACAAAATAAGATTCATCAAATCTTTCTTAATCCACTTTCTCCTCCTCCTCCTCCTCCGTGGTTTCTCTATTTGCTCCAGCTTCAGTCTTTCCGTGTTTCTTTGTCTCTTCCTCCCGTGTTCGTTCTTCTCTCTCTGTCAGACATGTTTTCAGGATCAGGCTGCTTCTTTTGTTCTCCAGAAATTCTTGTAGCTCTATTATTAGATCAGAGAGCATGTTTGTGTTGGGAAATTGATTATGCTGACCTAGTTTTAACACATCCTTATACACCGACAGATGTGAGATTTCACACATAAACACAACAATCCAAACAGTTTTTGTCTTTGTGCATCACATTGTGTGTACGAGGGCACTTTTTGGGAACTTGGTCCCTGAAAATAAAGTGTTACATTTATCCGGCGCGTCCTTCAGGATCATCTCCGTGTGCACTTTGCAACCTCTTCTATGGAGCTGCTATTTTTAGATTGTTTCCCAAATGCACATTAAATGGCACAGAGAGAGAACATCAGCTGACTGGATGTCACGTGATGATTGGTGCTGAAGGATGAAGGGTCTCTGATCACCTCAGAGCCGTCTGTGACACATCGGTGTGGAGCATGTCGAGATAACACAGACGCTCACTGAAGGATATCATAGAGTAGCAGCTGTGACGTGGTCTGATCTCCATCTCCAATAGATTGATTGATTGATTGATTGATTGATTGATTTTTAATGAACCCACGTCTATACCTTTGTTCCCACCTTTAGCTTTATTTATGGATACCTCAATAAAGTGTCTCACATCCAGCAGTGTTAGAACGACACTGATACATCCACAACATTTTTATCAACACTTTTTCTTTCCATTAAAAAAAACCAACCCTCCTCGTTCTTGGGGTCGTGTCACCTCTGTGTCACTGAGCCCGGTTTATTTAAAAAAAGGTTTCACCCTGTAAATCTGTATGATGTACAAACATTATTCTGGTAACCTCCACAGTTTGGATGCACTTTACTAAAAGCATTAAAACTCCAAACATGCAGGCAGAGAAAGAACTGCAGTGGGAGCAAAACTCCCGTGGATTCAAACACAAACGTAAAAATAACCTCAAACGTCTTTTTAGGCCCATTTTTACTTCTCAGTAACTCTGGTCTTTCTTTATTACTCACAGCTTTGCTGCCTGTTACAGCTGAAAAAGAGCAGCCCAGGTGTAGTGGTTGGTGCATCACATGGTGTTTGTTTTTCTTAACAGAAATATTTCATCTTATTGGACAGGAGGCGGGTTCCATCCTGGACAGTAAGACAAATAACATTTATTTATTTTACTTAGAATCTTAAGTATCTGTGGTGTGCAGTGGCAGGACAGCGATCCACAGACACTGGAGCCTCAGTAATCCTGGCAGCCTCAGGCCATCGCTTTAGCCAAAGTGCACAGAGCTGCTAAACGACATGTTAAATACTTTAAAGCCTGAACTATTAATAACTGCCAGAAAATGCAGGTTTTTTTTAAATGGAGTGTTTAGTGAAACTTCTGTCAGATTTTTAAAAACTATTCATTTGCATATGATTTTGAATTTCTACCGATCACATTTGCTACATCCAACTTTTTTTTTTAAAATTTATTGTCAATTTTCTTGCTTCAAAATGGGAAAAAAGCTCACAAAAACTGTATCAGATGTGACACACTTGGCATTACAGGCTTAAGTCTGTATGAAGTAATGGTGCACACACAGGCACACTCTCACACTTTAAAGGCCCTCAGTCAAATAAAATGACTTCAAATCAGGTGCACAGGAAGTAATCAGCTGTCTGACTCAAACTGCGTATCGTGTTGAATATCAAGCGCATCTTATAGAAACATGGATCAGGTTATGTGTCGTGTGTTGCCCAAGCATCTAAAAATAGTGGTTGTAATGTAAGAATAGGAATTGTTTGTCAGTTAATTGGAGGAATTTTGTGTTTTCCTTCTCTGTGGTGCCGGTGCTGTAACGAGTAAAGAACGAGGACACGCTGTGCACTCTAACGATGGTGCCAGACGCGGCTTCTAAACGTGACTCCAGTGCAAAACCCACACTGCTACCTCCAACTTCAGCCTATGAAATTCATTTCTAACCTCAAACCAGCAGGAAGCCAGCGCTCCATTAGACTTGATGAGGCGGGGAATGTGGTTGGGAACTGAATGAGCTTAGAGCGGGCGAGCGTGTGTGTGTGTGTGTGTGTGTGTGTGTGTGTGTGTGTGTGTGTGTGTGTGTGTGTGTGTGTGTGTGTGTGTGAGTTTGTTTGTGTCCAAAACATGGCAACCGTGGCTTTGGCAACTTTCCTGTGTGGCTTTTAAAAAGCAGAATTTCTCTCTGTCATTTTCTTTTAGTCCTCTCTCTCTCTCTCTCTCTCTCTCTCTCTCTCTCTCTCTCTCTCTCTCTCTCTCTCTCTCTCTCTCTCTCTCTCTGTCTGTGTCTCTCTCTCTCTCGTTATAAAACAGAATCACTGAAACTGTGGTTGTTTTATTCTGAACAACAGCAAAGCTCCAGCAGGATTCATGACTCAGCACAGTGATGATGACACTTTGTCTCATTCTGCAGTTGTTTGGTTGTTTGGGGCTTTTTTTTGGGGGGGGGGGGATTTTTTTCTTTTCCTTTACCCCATCTCTCTCCACCCCACCCTCCCCTCCCCCGTCTCCGGCTCCTCCCCGTCCGTATGCTGCCATCTGACTTGCTGAAATATTTAACAAGGCCTGCTGCTATTTTGGGAACGCCTGCCATTCCCTCTGTAGCTTAAAATCGCAACGTAATTGGTCTGGACTTGAAAACTATATGGACACACACACACACACACACACACACACACACACACACACACACACACACACACACACACACACACACACACAGAAGCACTGCCAAAATGAAAAGATTAATTTTCACGAATTGGGCTTTCTGAATGAATTTGCAACAATTAATTAATTAATGGAGTGAAGCTGATGCTAGTTTGGCTCCTTCATGCTGGACAAGTAAATCCATCTGAACATCTACAGAAAATATTATGAGCTCTGAAGAAGCTCTGGAGTAAGTCTTACATTTTGTGACACCGTAAATGTGGGATATTCCTAATATGGTCATGTCAGACACAGAAGCCCCACCCACCTGCTGTTTGAATCTTCTGTTTGAGAGAGGCAGCCAATTAGAAGACAGCTGACCTGGACTGTGGGGCAGTGAGTATGGTCTCCTGGACTCCTTTAAGCAGACAGAAATGAGTAAAAGCCTGGTAACTGTCTTTGCACCTGCATAATTAAGAAGTGCAAAGACAGCACTTCTTAAAATGAAATCCAGGCAACGCTCACACTGTTTCACCTTAAAATTAAGTCAGATTTTACAGTTTGGATGGAAAAGAACTTTCACTGGACCATAAACACAATCATAACGATGCTTCGTCCCACTACATCTACTAGCTGGTGTCACCGTGGGGTCCCTGCCAGCCCCGGCACAAGAAGACAGCGTCTGCCTCTGAAGTGAACTCTGACCTGGTCGTGAGCCAGCGGTTTAAACAACGACAGGACGGCAGAGAAACGAGCCCCATGCTCACATAAAGATAAACAATTTATGTGGAGGTAAAAAAAAAAAAAAGTTAAATTATTACAAGTTAAAATCTTCAAATTACACTAAATGTGCAAATGTGATCTAATCCTGATGTGAACTGCGAGGAAAAAATCGAGCCGGATTACAACTGATGAGTCACTGCACTGACGGCAAGTGACTCATCATTTTTGGGTAACGCTGCATCCGCCACATTATGTCATGGAAATAAAACAAACGGTGGATCGTCAGCGTGATCGTTATTAGCATGAGTGTTGTAAGTGGCTGGATAAATCCACGGCTTCAGCATTAGTAAATTAAATGCAGACATAAGATGAACGATGTGACACGATGATAAATGCGAAGCACCGACATAAACGGCATTACTGTCTCTGCATGCATTCAGTCGTATCTGTTACGGCTCTGTGAGTAATGCTTCAGTGTTTAGAACGTGCAACAGAGTCGGCTTCATTCTTACTGCTGGATTATTGGGTTTTGCTGTTAATTATTTTGAACAGATTTAATTGCAGGGAGTTATTCTCCCAGTCAGCTATTTCTCAGTACATTTAATAACCAGAGTGTTTAATTTATTGGTAATAAAACTGGGTGTCACTGCTATCTTATAGTGGTTCTGTTTGAAGTAGAAAGTTGAGAGGGTGGTGCAGTCTTAGCCAATGCTGCACAACCCTGGAAACATCCACCCGGGCGTGGCTCGTGAGGGCAGCAGTCTAAGAGATGCCCAGACTTCCATCTCTCCGGCTCATTCCCAAGAGTGCTGTGCAAGCCTGTGGCTGTCGTGGTTCAGGCTACCATGGATGGATGGGTGGACGTGCTTTTGAAACTAGTAGCCAGTATTGTTTTGATTAAAGTCGCACACCTCGTTCTGATTGGCTGATTAGACGTGAGGCAGTTGATTGGTGGATTCTTCTTCAGGTGTTTCAGCTGCTTAGACTTGTTTCCCTCTCAGATAAAAGATGCTCGATACACCAAATTACCCCAGACACTCCATGCTCCGATGCAGGCTGGTGTATCAGTGCACAGAGCAAAGTTCTGTGTAATGGCTAAATGTGTCCTGCACTGTAAAAGTGCTCTTTAAATGCTGTTAAAACCATCTATTCCCCATTCAAAGACAAGCTGTGCAGTTTCTGGAGGAACTGATGGTGATCGCTGCCCGTTTGCTGCTGTTGACATGAAGATGGTGCTCATGGCTCATTTTAACCCAGAATCCTAAACCTAATCAGACACTGACCACAGCACTGACACTGACACGTTCTGACTCGTATTGGAGGGTAAAGCTGTAAACCACTATAACTCATAGAAACAGGAAACCTGCATCACACTTTTTATGTTAACCATCTGCATTTGAGGTCCAAATAGAGTTATTGGTCGTTACCGAGATTTTGGCCGTTTCAAACCGTGACCACTGAAGTAAAACTGTCAGTATTTCCAACTTTGTAACAGACGGTTTGACTGTCCGTGCAAATAACGTCACCATCTTCTCTTTACAGTCCAGTTTGTGCCGTCTGAAGCCACAGAGACTGGCTGCTGGCCCCTGGAAGCCACCGGTCATCAAGGGAGAAATGTGTGCTTCCCAGCTGGCTGGCGAGTGGCTTCTGGAGGTTGCTGGCACCCCAAGTGCACTCTTTGGTTCAGTGGCTTATGGAAGTTTGAAGGAGGAGAAAAAGAAAAGATACTCATGCACTAGTGCACATCGAATGACTTCTGATAGAGACAGCAGAAAGCATACCTGCAGTCACACCAGCAGCAGCTCTTTCAGGTCTCCCTCCGTTCTTCCATTCATCGATACCTCCTCTTCATCTCCCAGCTGCTTTCATCTTATTCCTCATTCTCCTCATCATCATGATTTGTATTCAGCAGAAGCGTCTCATTCAGGCTGGTATTAGGCTCTCAGCCCGGGCAGGGAGGTGGGCTTGTGTGCTGGGGGGATTCTGGGTGGTTTGATTGCTGCGTACTTATAATAACAAGGATTATGAAAGGCTCATAACTGAGATTTGAAAAACACAGATATATGTGATGTGGCTGCTGAGGCTGTGTGTGTGTTTGATGACGTGACCACATGTTTGCGTGTTTGCTGGGAGTGTGTGTCGTGAGATTGGGAGTATGGTGATTATTTTTTAATGGATCTGCTGTGTGTTTATGCCAGCTCGTGCATTTTGGATATTTGAGCGGTGAAAATGAGAAGAAACAGGAGGCGGCGCCGCGCGCTCAGGTAGAGATGCTGCTACGCTGCAGAAAAGGCCTGAGGTCGCTGCTATATTTGTCCTGTCAAAGCTGCGCTGTGCGTTTGCTCAGTTGGCACAAACTTATCGACTCGTGCTCGATGGATTTCTCATCCCGCTGTAGTTCGGGCCCTTCAAGGTCGCTGTATTTGGCCGGGAAAAGAGAGGCGGTTTAAACGTGAGCATCTTTGTTGCTGTTTAGGATAAATCCATGGTGTTGTGCAGCGTCATCGATGAATCTGCTCATCGGTGACGCCGTCTGTGCTCTCCTGCCAGCAGAGACAAAACCTGAATAAACGGGTAACACAGAGGGGGAAACACAGAGGGGGAAATCGAGCAGCGTCTCTGTGACGGTTTGCTGTAGAATCTTTGATTTAGGGACTGAGAGTCAGCGGATCATGCTCCCTGTCTGTAAGCTGCTTACTCTCTCACTTTTATCCTTTCTTTCTCTCTTTGGTTTTTCCTTCTGTTGTGTGTCATCTTTTCTTTGGCCTCTGCTTTCCCCCTCTCAGTGTTTCTTTGGGTTTTTTCCCCTCCTGGGATTATTTCTGCAGCCCAGTCAAGCCTGATGCAGATCTGTCTCAGTAAATCTTACATATTCCACCCTCCACTTACCTCCCACTCGCACTCTTCTCGCTCTCTCTCTGCTTCAGCGGCTCAAGCAGAAACCTGCAGATATTTACTCACACATCCACACATTAGAATCACAAATCTGTTAGCGGACGGGACGCTTTTATTACGAGCATGTCATCACGTCAATAATGTTCAGAGTAATTTGCCCCTTGGTTGGTTTCATTTTCAGCTTGTGCAACAGAATCGCACAACTCTGCAAATTAATGAAGCGCAGCTAACAGAATTGATGGAACACGAGAAGACGAATAAAAGCTGGAGGTGAAAGGACCCAACGTTTAACCGACGAGTCGTTCAGCATTGAAACTGTGCGTACAGCCTCTGGGCTGTCAGCGCGTCTGCAGACGTTGGTTTGTTTGTTCTGCAGCTTTAATGCAAAGATGTCAGCTGATGTTCACATGTTAGGACTCTGAATGTGAAAGCATGCTGGAGCAGTGTTGTCATGATTGCCTCACAACAATAAATGGCTGAAAGCTGAATGAACACATGAATACAGAGCGTCTTTGGAGCAGATATTTCAGGTATGAATCTGTAACGTCTGCAGGATTTTGGAAACGGCTGCAGTTGTAGACATGGTGTCGATGGTGTCCTATTGAAACAAGCTGCGTAAAGATAAGATAGAGCAGCTTTCCATGATTCACCATCTGGATCCCAGAACAAAAGTATGGAGCTGGAAGTCATTTTATAAAATCTTTGATCTGATCCTCGAGGTTACTTTAAAACGTTTAGAATAAAAACACCTGTGGCAGCTTAATGAAAACGTGTCTGTGTCGATTTCCTGATCATGATCTGAATGAAGCCACGAAGAGTTAAAAAGGACGCACAGAGACAACAGATACACGTCTGAAAAAGTAGGAAATGTAAATCTATTGATGACCTTAGAGGGCAAAGATCAACTGTCCAGATGGTTCCTATGTGCATGTCAGGCTCCCGGACCTGTTTAGGATTCAGTTTAGCTCCATAGGAGGGATGTGAGGGTGTTTGGACACAGGTACGGTGCTAACTATGAGTCTGTGTCATTACAACGAAGATTTGCAAACCCTCCAAAGGTCAGCTGGTCACAGGGCAGCCTGTGAAAACAAAGGAGGGAGGTTTGTAGGTGAAGGAACATAAACTGCTGCAGACATCACATCATCCCTCCCTGGTGTGTGTGTGTGTGTGTGTGTGTGTGTGTGTGTGTGTGTGTGTGTGTGTGTGTGTGTGTGGTTTTAGTTTCAGGCTTTGTGAGGACATGTCAGCTGGTCCTCGAAAGGATCTGAGTGTCTGTCCTCACAAAGATACTGTGAGAAAGGGAAGGGTTAAAAACAGTGTGCATGTGTACCTTCATACGTACCTCATACACATTCTGTGTGTGTGTGTGTGTGTGTGTGTGCGTGTGTGTGTGTGTGTGTGTGTGTGTGTGTGTGTGTGTGTGTGTATCAGAGATATAACCTGAACCGAGAGCACCGTCCCGTTAAAAGCTATCGATCGGGTCGTCCTTCTCCCCTCCCTCGTTCCATCTCAGTCTCTCTCGCTCTCTCTGCTCCCTCTTTAATTCTTTGTCTCTCGCTCCCTCTCCTCTCTCTGGGGTGGTCTCAGGTTCTCTGAATCATTACTGTATGGAGACAGAAGGCTGCAGGGAGGGGGATGGGGCTCATATGACCCAGCAGAAGGGACAGAGTGATGGAGGAAGGAGGCGAGGAGCCGATAGCCGGGTCATGTGATAGTCTAAAAGTAAATGAAGAGCAATTAGGATAAAAAAAAAAAGACAGATTGAAGAGAGAGGTGACTGAAGGTGAAGAGTAAAAACGGCCAAGGTTTGAGCCGGTGATTGGAAATAGGAGGAGAGAAGGATGTACAGAACATACTGAGAAAGAGGAGAATGGTGAGGCGGATGATGGGAGTAATTTAACACTTCAGTTCGATTGGGGGTCAGCAGGGACCCCACAGTTCCCGTTCAGCCAGTCGGCTTCTCATTCTTCACCCTCGTCCTTGACTGGAACAAGTTTTGGTGATATATTTGAAGGCTGGCTCACATTTGTGTTTGTTTGCTGCATCATCCATTCAATTTTAATAATGGGGCACCAAATGTACAGAGCTTGTTTAGGGTTAAAGTTAATATCAGACCATAAAAGTCTGACTTTGAGAAGTAAAACGTGTTTTTTTTGGTTTCAGAGTTTTTATGCTGCTTCTCGGAAAAACTACAAAAAAACACTTTTGTACACATGATCAAGTTTGGGGCTTTATTTTGGAAAAAAAATGTTTTTACAAATGATACTTAACAAACTTTGGGGGCGACTCGATGTCAGCTAGTGTTACAGAAATGTTTCCAAATGTCACGGAGACGGGGCAGTAAATGGGTGTCTTTATTTAGAGCAGCAGCTCCTTCGTGATGTAATTATCTCCTAGTTCTTCCTGTCCATTAGGGGATTTTTTTTCTTTTTGGTGGGGGGGTTGGGGGACTAGAGCTCCAGCTCATAGCTAATTCACTCATTAGTCCGATGCCAACCATCCATTTCCTTCCACTTAGTGGCAACAGGCTTCCAGTCGTCCTGTTCCCCATCAAAGTTTTCCAGCATCTCGCTCCAGCGGCCGCAGCGAGATCTGTAATGTGCTCAGTGAGTTCTGGTGTATCCTGCCGTCTCCCTACAGAGGTCCAAGCTCCTCAGCCTTCCTGTAAGGGAGACCCAGACTCACTGTGGACGACGCTCATTCAGCCACTTGTATCCAGAGTGTCTTTTTTTTACCTCCTGACTCCAGGCCAGGGTTGGGATGTGGATCCGATAGATCCTCCACGTTCCCTTCACTCGTGAATGAGAAACCTGAAATGCTCGAGCTCGTTTGCTCGAGGAAGCATCTCTCTGCCAACCCAGAAGCAGCAATAAAGCGTTTCCTGGCACGCACGGAGCACAGCATTAATCAGCAACAATTTATTAATCACGCTTTTGAATGTAGTGAAACCTGTGCTGGTTCCAGCCTCTTAAATCAGAAGATTTCTTTGTTGTATGACTGCAGATTGTAATTTTTTATTTAACAGGGCATCTGAAGAAGTCACCTTGGGATGTGAAAAACTGGAAATTTAGGCTATTTTTGACATTCTAATGATAAAATGAAGAATAAACCAACTGGCAAAATGTGCCTCCCATTAACCAATAATGATAAAGGAACAAAGCCTCGACTCTACTGTTGGCAGAAGGATTCGGATTTATTTTTTCCTTTAATCACCTCCATTGAATCGTATTCAGGATCCAGAACCCTCTGTGACTTTGTGCATGTTGTTCGTTTTTTTTCTGACCAACAACTTTCCAGAAGAGATTTCAATGAGCTGCAACTGAAGATGATGTCGTGCATTTCTCTTCCTTCCTTGGTGAATAAAGAATAATCAGATGTTCGAAAATGCTTTTTCAATTATCAGAATTGTTGCAGAATAATTTTCTGTCAATTGAATAATCAGTTAATCAGCTGCTTGTTAACTGAAAACATGCTGGGGAGGAGTCTGCTAATGACCAGTGTGAACATGGAAGTGAGGAGTTCCTACATGCTAATAGAAACCTGATTATTGTTGGAGGGAAAAAGTACCACCACACACACACACACACACACGATTTCATGTGCTGCAGCAACAGTAGCTGGATCTGCAGCTGTCTAAGTGAAGGACATGTTTAAGTGCTCATTAAACTGTGTTACTCAACCCAGCCATTACACTGCCATCAACATATCACCTCAGTCCGAATTATGAGATTTGACATGTAATTTTCTGTGTGTGTGTGTGTGTGTGTGTGTGTGTGTGTGTGTGTGTGTGTGTGTGTTTCTTTTGCTTTTGATCATGAAATTTAATCTCCGCCGAGGCGACCTGCCGAGCTCGAATCCTCCTCGCTGTCACTCAGCTGAACAGACAGTGGAAATGGGAGCTTTGTGACGATGAGGACTCACTTCTCAGAACAGCAGAGCTGAGATGATCCTTACATACGGTCTTCAAACCAAACATGAAGTTCAGTGATCCACATGTCCTCTAATTCATGTAGTTTAGCTCTTTGGGTGCAGGCAAAAATGACTCCTAACCGATTAACACTTGATCTAACAACATTACATCTGGTGTGTTGTTTCCATCCATCCTCCACACGTATCCTCATCAGGGTCACGGGGGGTTGGAGCCTCTGCAGGTGGACCCCAGACAGGTCAGCAGTCTGACACCGGGCTGAGTTTGGTTTCATGTAACGCAAACAGAAGAACAAGAATGATCTCAGTCATGTGTATGAGGAGAGCAAAATGCAGTAATGTAACGAGTGCAGTACAGTCCCAATACTGGCTGTGATTTTAATAATCGACATCATGTGGAATCATCACCTTTCTTGGCAAAGACGAGAACAGAAAATCTGAATATCTGTGAAAGAAGAATTTATTGGGAGGAGCATTTACTCCTTTATTTAACTCCAGGAAGTAGCAGACATGTCTTTGTGTTGGAGGCAGGCATTCGTAGTAATAATAATAATAATAATGATGTACACTTTATTGATCCCTGTGGGGAAATTCCTTCTCTGCATTTATCCCATTCACTCAGTGAAGCAGTGGGCAGCCACCAGTGCAGCGCCCGGGGAGCAGTGTGTAGGGACGGTACCTTGCTCAGGGGTACCTCAGGATAGACGTTCAGTGGATTCGAACACCTGACCTTCCGATCATGGGGCCACCTAATAATTTAAAAGTATTACAGGACACAGAAAGCAGTCCATTTTCTATTTTTACTTTGTGGATCCAGACTTGCTCCAGGACGCTCTCACAGCCATCAACTGTTTGATCTTTCAGTTTTATAAAAAGGTCTAAAGTGGATCTGATTTTATGAAGTCAAAGCAAAAAGAACTCCTGAGTGTGAACAGGCATGATTTCTGCTGTTAAAACATATGAATGTACATCATGCTTGACCAGCATGAGTGTCAAGCATGCTGATGCTGGTGGCCGACACCGAGCTTCTCTTTGTTCTGTTCTTCAGAAGCTGCGTTTCAGTCAAGCTGACCAACCAGTGTCAAAGACCCAGCATCATCTGCTGGTTTTTATTGGAGGAAATTTGGTACTAATACTCTCATGTTGCAGTATTTCACACTGTGTTGGACATTAGATGATGGAGACAACCACCCTGCAGCATTTCTGTTTTCAGATGATGAGTTTGACGCTCATCCCACTGTGATCGCGTAGTTTGGGTGGAAACACGAGTGCCTGCAACATGTAGTCCATATGCTATAACTATAAGTATGTACAGGCTATGAACAGGATATAAATATGAAATAAAAAAACTATACAGAAATCTGAGATATACAGCTATACAGAAATGTGAACTATGCAGGTTATAAACAGTTGTAGAATTAAAAATTATCGTATGTACAGAATGATTATTTACACAGAACTATACAGTAGTGCAGTTAAGATAAGTGAGATATGTGGATAATTTCTACAGAGGCCATATAAAGTGCTAGTGGTTGTGAGTGGTGGTTCAGTCCATGTTATTATTGTGTGTTTGAGGGTACAGTTGTCCATTGTGTGTGTGTGTGTGTGTGTGTGTGTAGGTGGTTGTGGGTGTGTGTATGTTCAGTCCATGAGTTTAACGTGGGTCAGATGTCAGGAGGCAGAGTTCAGGAGTTTGACAGCTGTGGGGAAGAAGCTGTTCCGGTACCTGGTGGTCTTAGTCCGGAGGCTCCTGTAGCGCCTCCCAGAGGGCAGGAGGGTGAAGAGTCCATGTGATGGGTGACTGGGGTCTTTGATGATTTTCCCAGCCCTTTTCAGACACCGCTTCCTGTAGATGTCCTTTATGGCAGGAAGTGGTGCTCCGGCGATGCGTTGGGCAGTTTTCACGACCCTCTGTAACGCCTTCCGGTCCGAGGCAGAGCAGTTCCTGTACCAGACTGTTATACAGTTGGTCAGGATGCTCTCGATGGTGCAGCGATAGAAGTTCACCAGGATGTCTGAGGACAGGTGGTTCTTCCTCAGAGTCCTCAAGAAGATGAGGCGCTGGTGAGCCTTCTTGACCAGCTTGGAGCAGTTGGTCGTCCAGATGAGATCCTCGGAGATGTGGACTCCCAGGAACTTGAAGCTGCTCACACGCTCCACAGCCATCCCCTTAATGTGCATGGGTGGATGTGGGTCAGCATTCCTCCTGTAGTCCACGATGAGCTCCTTAGTCTTCTCGGTGTTAAGCAGCAGGTTGTTTCTGTTGCACCACTCAGCCAGACGATCCACCTCCTCCCTGTAGGCGGTCTCATCGTTGTCGCTGATGAGGCCAATCACCGTGGTGTCATCTGCAAACTTAATGATGGTGTTGGAACCATCAGCAGGTCTGCAGTCGTGGGTGAAGAGGGAGTAGAGGAAAGGGCTCATCACACAGCCTTGTGGTACACCGGTGTTCATTGTGATTGTAGATGAGCAGTGGTTATCCAGTCGGACATGTTGAGGGCGGTTGGTCAGGAAGTCCAGTAACCATTTGCAGATGAGGGAACTGATGCCCAGGTCTTTCAGTTTCCTGATGAGCTGTGAGGGGTGGATTGTATTGAATGCTGAACTGAAGTCTATAAACAGCATTCTGGCGTAGGTGTTGTTGTTGTCCAGGTGTGAGAGGACAGAGTGCAGTGCGATGGAGACTGCATCCTCTGTGCTCCTGTTCTGGCGGTATGCGAATTGGTGGGGGTCCAGGGTGGGGGGCAGACAGGATTTGAAGTGTGCTAGGACCAGCTGCTCTAAGCACTTAGTGATGATGGGGGTGAGGGCTACTGGGCGGTAGTCATTGAGGCTAGATGGGTTGGAGTTTTTGGGTATCGGGACGATGGAGGTGGATTTGAAGCAGGCCGGTACCACAGCGTGGGCCAAGGACAGATTGAATATGTCTGTCAGCACTCCTGCAAGCTCCCCCAGAACACGCTCTGAGAACACGCCCGGGGATGCCATCAGGACCTGCAGCCTTGTGGACATTGATCCTGCTCAGCATCGCTCCTACATCGGTGGGGGAGAGAGTCAGAGGTTGGTGGTCTGGCGTCATGTCTGTTTTCGTTGTGGTTGTGGGGTTCCCTCGCTCAAAACGAGCATAAAAGTTGTTGAGCTCGTTGAGGAAGGAGGCATCAGAGGATGTGGGGGAGGGTTTGGTGGTCCTGTAGTCTGTAATGGTCTGGAGTCCTTGCCACATGCGTCGGGGGTTGGAGTTGGAGAAGTGTTCTTCTACCTTCTTTTTGTAATGGTGTTTGGCTTTTTTGATGCCCTTCTTTAGATTAGCCCTGTTGCGGGCCTTCAGGAGGAGACGAACATCCCGGTTCATCCAAGGCTTCTGGTTGGGGTACATGGTGATCCGTTTCTGGGTGGTGACACTGTCTGTGGTTTCGGAGATGTAATCCAGTACAGATGAGGCATACTGGTCCAGGCCTGTGTGGGTGAACATATTCCAGTCTGTGTTTTTAAATCTGTCCTGGAGCACTGCGTCTGTCCCCTCTGGCCACACTTTAATTGTCCTCGCAGCAGGTTTCACACGTTGGATGAGTGGTGAATACTTAGGTGTGAGGAACAGGGAGAGATGGTCCGATTGTCCAATGTGGGGGAGGGGTGTTGCTTTGTAGGCTCCAGCCAAGTTGGAATAAACATGGTCTAAAGTCTTGTCTCCTCTGGTGTGGCAGGAGACATGTTGGTGGAATCTGGGGAGGACTGTCTTTAAGTTGGTGTGGTTGAAGTCGCCAGCAACAATAAAAGCAGCCTCGGGGTGTTTATTCTGGTGTTTGTTAATGGGTGCAGAAAGTTCTTTCATGGCCAACCTAGCATTAGCGTCGGGGGGGGGGAAATATACACTGCAGTGAGTATGACAGAAGTGAGTTCTCTGGGGAGATAATAAGGTCTGCATTTGACCATTAAAAACTCCGCATTAGTTTTTTTGTTTTGTTTTTTTTTTAGAAAAAAAAAACAAAAAACTCCGCATTAGGTGAGCAGTGACTCTCAGTAGTAGTGGAGTTCATGCACCAAGCATTGTTAATATAAATGCACAAACCTCCACCTCTGGTCTTGCCGGAGTCATCTGCTAGCCTGTCGGCTCGGTGTGTGTGGCGTCCTGCTAACTCGATAGCATTGTCCGGGCAGCTGTTGTTCAACCATGTTTCGGTGAAAAACATGACATTTGAGTCCATAATCCGTCTGTTGTTAGTGATGGAGAGCCGTATCTCATCCATTTTGTTTGCCAGAGAACGGACATTGGCGAGGAAAATACTGGGTAAAGGCAACCGGTGTGGTGTTAGCTTTAGCTTAGCCCGTAGCCCTCCGCGCCTACCTCGCCTTTGTTTACGTTCTCTTCGCCGTCTGTGTGCACTTCCGCCCGGCCGGGGAGAGTGGGCAGCCTCCGGTGTTCTGGAGATCTCTGAGATGAGTCGGAGATCGGCGATAAGACTGTTGGAGTTATGAGTCCAGATGTCCACACGTCACAAAAAACACGTCATATGAATCTGACAGGCAACACAAAAACAACGGCGAGAGTTTCAACCGCCTTCATGATTTCTGTTTCCCAAGTATAGTTCCCAAGAATATTGTCCCAATCAGAAATGTTTAGTCCTGCAAGCCCCACCCACAAAATTCCTGACTTTTTTTTTGCACTCTTGCTAGACAATTTTGGGGATAAATTAGGCTCTCCTCCATGAGTCTATTCCAAGGTTTCTAGTTTTTTGGGGGAAATTCCTGCAGTGGAACGGGATCTGAAATGTTTTTCTCCAACATTTTGCTATCAGTAACTTCCTCATATGTGCCTGCCATATTTCTTGGCTTGAGAGGGTTTTTTCTGCTAAGTCATTACAGAAATGCATCAGAAGCTTAATGAGCTCACATTTCACCAACCTGAATTCATTCTGTGAGTTACAGCAAAACAACTTACTGGAATGGTGCAGGCTGAACACGTCTTTCAGAGAGTGTGGTTGGCCGTGCTCTCTGAAAGACGTACTATAAATAGACTGAAAGCTCTCGCTAACCTTACAATATTCATCCAGCTATTCATTCATCCACCCTTTCATCCAGCCAGCTATTTTCTGCCTCTTATCTGGTCCCAAGCTAGTCCAAAGATCTGTCCCGGGGTCTCTCCCAGTCGTCCTGGACATACACCTCAATTAAGAAGCATCCTGATCAGATACACAAACCACCTCATCAGGCTTCCTTCCAAAGATAGAGGAGGACAGAGGTTCTCACCCTGTCGCTGAGGCTGAGCCCAGAGACCCGTCAGAGTAAGCTCGCAGTCGTAGGTGAGAGCAGGAATGTCGATTGAGCGGTAAATCGATGGCTTTGCCTTCATGATCTTCTCGCTCTTCACGCCAACAGACCAGGCTGCTCCTTGATTTTCGCATTATTAAGGTCGCAGTCCATAATGCAGCGCTCTCATTGAGGATGATGTTACTCTGGTACTTTGTCCATTAGGATCAATATTGGATGCTGTGGATATCTTTCCTGATCCTCAGATGTGAGACACCCAATCACTCACAGTCTTTTGGCTGAAAAATTTTCTCCCTACAACAGAGAGTGGAAACCTTCAGCAGCCATGATAAAATGTTCACAGCGGTGGATATCTCCTCCTGGTTAAATGAGCCGCTCCTGAACGAGTCTGTGATGTCGATAAATCCTTGGATTTGAGGGCAGAAACTGAGAAAGGAGGAAACGGCTGAACTCGGCTTGACTCCTTGAACTAAAGGCTGGTGAATTTTCATGCATGGCCTTGAGATTCAGACTCCTGATCTAAGTCACGCGGCCGCCATCACCAGCAGCCCCGAGCTTAATTTCATGGCCTGAAAATAAGATTCCATCCGAGTTCATAACAAGACTAGCGTGCATAAATAGAAGATGGGTTTGCATCCTGCTTTGTTGTTTGGTGCTGCGGGCTCATGCGCTTCAGAACATCTGAAAGATAAGGCGAGGAAAAAGAAGAGGAGCGAGAAACAGGGGCACTCTTCACTAAAAACGTTTCTAGAGACGTCTGCAGTTCAGACGCTAAAAGAGGAAGTAAATTAAATATAACACTCTGAATGAGCAGCATGAATGGAAAGGGAGGGGCGAAAGGAAGCGAGGAAGAAGAAAGAGAGGATGTGTGTGACGTCTGTGCTGCCGTATAAAAATAAAATGTGTCCAGTCACTCGGTCGAGGCGCTCGCTGAAAGCCTGCACGGCTGAAGCACGAAAATCTGAGTGCAGACGAAATGACCGTGAACCCGGAGAGAGGAAGGTGACCCGGTGATTTATTCACAGTATACGAGCGCAGCGGACGCCGAAGACCAGAACATAAGGAGGTGAAGTTAACGGTGTGAATGAGAGGGAGTGAAAGCAAAGGGGTGGAGGGGAGATGGAGAAACACAGCGGCGGCTCTGATAATAACTGATACTGTACACACTTTAATTACGTTTTTAATTTAAGCTACTCATTATCACAGTTCATCACTTACAATAAAATGAAAATCAAGTTTCTATTCAAATGTGGCACAAATTTTAACTTCACGTGTCTCCGTCTGCTTGAATTTATCTTCATATATTACAGAACTGTTTTCACAGTTACGCAGTGGTGGAAACATAATTATGCTCAGAGGCAGCGGGGCTTTTTTTTAGATGAAGTGCTGCACTAACCAAGAGCTGACAGAGTTTAAACACATCCATAAAACATTTTAATAATCCTGTAGTCACTGCAAGTCACAAGACTCACAGCCTTATGTTTTTTCTACTTCCTCAACCAACCAAATGTTTCCTTCCAAAAGCAGCACAAGCGATAACGGGATTTTCAGAGAATAACCATATCGCAGACGTACGTCTAGACTCGGCATTTTAAAGCCTCAGCTTTACCGTGTTGACTGCCAGAGGTAACTATATTTAAACTACAGGGTGGATTAACCACAGTTGATGTTGGCAAGCCTGGTTACTAACCTGCATCCTTAAACTGTACGGATGAAACATATCCTTACATGAGAAGTATTTGTGCCAGAGCGTCCATGGCTGGGACAGGATCTACTCCTGGAGAATGAAACGCATGCTTGGTTAGTGCTGCCTTTCTGAGCCCAGAACACTCAATAAACCTTTAAGAAAAAGGTAGGATCCAAAGAATTACAAGAAGAGAATTACAACCACCTGGAGCCAAAACGTCCTCAAGCCATGTTATCCGGTCTTTAAGTCTGACGTCATTAGCCGTTTCTGGGCCCAAACTCTGCTTCAGGTCCCAAAGTCAAATGAACACTGCGGCATCACTGAGAGTTACAAACTGTCTAAATTCTTTCATCTGTAATAAAATGATCAGCGTTGCTGCTTTACCAGGTGTAACAATTAAGTTTAACATCCAGGCATCCATGAAAACAGAATTTATGAAGTTTAATGGAGTTTGAAGTTAGCAGGAAGTTAGCTCGCTAGTTTGTAGTTTGTAGGGTTACTGAAGTTGGGCTAGCTGGTATATAATGATGTGCTATGTGATCGCTAGCTACACAGCTATGTTAGCATAGCATAAACACAGTGAAGCTGGAGGATGAACGCTAACTTTTTTCCACTCGATAAAAGTTAACGTGAGGGTTCCCGATGGTTAGGGACAAATGCAATCGCATGGCAGGATGCTGTAAACGGACCAAACTTCAGCCAGGAGAACAACTGCGATAATCCATCCACAATACCAGGTTAGTCATTAATATACTGCTGCATGGGCTGGGCTGTAGTTACATCGAAAGGTTTTAGAAACTGAGCTTTAAAATGAACAGTGGTAATAAAAACCGAGAGAGGCCGACAGTGATCACTGACTGTTTTTAGGGGCTTGTTCAGATTAAATAGAACAAGATACAAAGTATTAAAACATGTTAAAAACACAACAGCCTTAATAAACACAGAGTAGTTTGGACCCAGAAGCAGGATCGTCATCACTCAAAGACCGGATTGGTCAGACAGCAGATGGCTAGCAGTTGAGTGACCACGCCTCTAACTTCAAGTCAAACATGATCAATGATAACAATAAACCATTCTTACATTATGCATAATGTAAACATGCTCATTTAATGGTTGAATTTGAGCATTTTAACATGGGGGTCTGTGGGGATTGACTCCGTTTTGGAGCTAGCCTGAAGAGGTCAGTGAGTGTAAGTGGCTAAACATACAATTAAAACATTTCATTAGGCTCACTGCACATTGATATCAGACTGCCTGGAAAGTGATCTGAGCATCAACAGCTGTGTGTGTTCTCCATTATGTCTAAAGTGGCAATAGAACCAGTATTTGGCTTTAGAAGACGATGATGACATATGTTCCTGTTGATTATCTTCCATCTCTGTTTCACGGTTGCTTTCATTTGATAAAACATCATCATGAGAGAATTTCTGTTTGCTCTCATGTGTTGTTTATTTGCAGTATTGAATACAAGTTATTGCTCCATTTCTTTTTCTTCCAGAGTGGTTTTGTGGCCTGTGATGTTGGAAAGTTAAAAGATTTTCATTGCCACTTTTCTGCTCACAAAGTTTCCTCGAGAATGAATTTCCACAAACTACCCGGCTCACATAAATGTAAAAACTTTGACTTTTTAATGTGTCCTCTGGCTTTTTTTTTTGTGCAAATTCAGAGTTTTTGTCTGAGGGCCATTTGGTTATGTGGAGATAGTACTCTGTGGATTTATCAAAGCTTTTACATTGAAAACAGCTGCCTCCTGGTGCTGGAAATAAAGCTGACAATAGCAGAGAGACTCAACCATATGGTTAATTTGAGTTTCCCAAAGCAGCGAGCTGAAAATGGAGTTAAGCAGAGCCGACGGGGCTGGGATCCTTATTCATAATCAGCAATAACAACGTACGAGCTATTCACACACTGATGATGTAAAAGTATTAGTTCTGTTTGTCAGCGTTTGTGTTGTTGCTAAAGCTTTGTGTGCGCTGACGAGACGTGTTCAAAGCAGTGGACCAAACACGGCCTTTCTAAAGCTTGGATGGATCGTAGACTGTAACTCTAAAACATCAACAACTATCCTCTAAATTGTATTTAAAGTATAGTTGCTTTGATTTGGAGTTTATAGTATTTTGCTGCCATTTTTATTCACAATAAGCTTTCTGTAAATTAAATTTACAGCATTCCTGTAATTCAGCTTCAACAGGGCCGTTAAAATTTCCTCTGCCGTTGGTCAGTTATTCACTGGTTTCAGTTTACAGCCCATATTTTCCCACAGTCATTTTGCCAATTACAGCCAGCTGCTGTATAAATATGTGTGTTGAAATCTGTGTTAGTTGAATTTTAGAGGCACCTTCTTTTTCTCTGTAGAGGATGTGATATTAAGTGTGCAGCTACTGCAGTGTGTGCTGTGCATTAGATGGAGGAGGTGCACAGAGATATCCACAGGCAGGAATGATTTCCTGTGTCGTTCAGTGGTGCATTATGGGTAATCTCTCACTGAGCGTGCTTCTGTGACTGGCCAGCATGTCATGGAGTAGGTGGGAGGTGTTGTCCAGCATCGTCGTCTTGGACAACATCCGCCTCTGCAACACCATCTTAAGGGAGTCCAGCTCCGTCCCCATAGCGTTACTCGCCGTGCAGATCAGTTTGAGTCTGTTGGCATCAGCAACAAGTCACTGGTGTAGTGGGTGAACAGGAAGGGGGAGAGGACGGGCCCTTGTGGTGTCCTGGTGTTGCTGACCACCTTGACAGACACACAGCGACCACAAATATTGTGATCTTCCTGTCAGGTAATCGAGAATCCAGGACACGAGAGAAGCATCCACCTGCATCGCTGTCAGCTTATCACCTCAGGAGGGTCATCCTGATGGTGCTGAATCCACTGGAAAAGTCCAAAACACGACCCCTACAGTGCTGGTTTAGATGGGCGTAGGTACGATGGCGTCCTCCGCTCTGGGCGGGGTTGCTAAGTGAACTGAACAGCGTCCAGATCTGGTTGTTTGTTCTTTGTGTAAAATTATTCTTCCTCTGCTGTGAACATTATAACATATTCGGCTGCAGGACTGACTCCTTAAAGCTGCTGTGAAAACTGTCCTCTGTAAAGTAGCTGCACTGATATGTGATTTTAAAGGATGATGCTGACAGTCAGTGATTTACAATCTGATATATCAGCCAATCATTGATTGTCTTTCAGTGTCTGACGTCCACACACTTGTGTTCAGGCGCTGCTGCTTGATCCTTAGTTCACTTCCAACATCTGTAGGAAGGACTCGTCTCCTTGGCAGGTGCTGACAGGAAGTGTCAGACAGACTTAGAAAAGTGTTGAATATAATTCTCAATTAGGCAGCTTTTCCTTCCACAGATGTCAGAGTGTGCAGCCAGCTTCCCTCTGTTTGAGTCAGGCGGTGCTCGGACTGCTGCTCCCTGTCACTCGTGTCAGTGCTGCAGCCTGTGACCTCGTGCTAGCACCATTAGCATCCAGGTCCTCCTCAGCAGGCAGCACTGCTGAAAGCACATCGAACCTGTAACCTGCTTCATTGTTATATGTAATTTAATGGGTTAATTTACAAATTATTCAATCAATTTTACAATCATCAGTTTAAAAAGAAAATACAAATATGCACATATTAAAGAAATGTCTCTCGTGTGGAAATCTGTGTGCAAGACGTCCTAATAATCAGCGGTATGTTGTGACGCTATTGTGATGTGAACTCTGTATTACCTGAAGGTGTTTACAGGTAACACCCAGATTATCTATATGCATGTTAATATAACAGAGAGCAAACAAACAGGCGCTGATAAGATAAGATGGAAAATTGGATGAGCGGCTGATACAAAGGAAAAGTCAAAGAAGGCAGAAAACATGAGACGAAAGTTTGAACTGATCAAACTGATCCAAGTTTGGAAGAAATGGGTTATTAAAAGTGTTCCTTCATACGAATGATGGAACTGAGTCATTGACACGGTGGTTTGAAAAAAGTGAATGAGCGGGAAAAGCAGGCCGGCTCTCCGAGCTATCGATCTGAGCAAAGTCAATCTGCCGTCTTCTTCTGGCGGCGAAAACATGTCATTACCTCTGATGAGAAACAAGCTGGAAACAAACAGATAACGAAGGAAACAATGATCGGTTATTAGCCACTTAGAGGTGGAGTGGGTAATTACGGAGATTACGTCGCAGTAGCAGGTGAGACGCCGCTCGGAATAACGGTCTGCCGCCGGTGCGTCACATTATCAGACGGGAAAGCACAGAAGCCTAAAAAGACTCATCTTTGCTGCAACAGCAGGATGGCGACTTTATTATTCCTAAAATTTAGATTCAAGGACTCTGCGGTGAGAGTCGCTGCACTCCAGCACCACGACTGAGGGCGTAATTCCCCTCTAATTAAATGGAATTTCAGTGTGTTTCATTTGAAATGATAACAGAATTATTTTATCTACAAACACTTAAAGGTAAGTGCAGCAGAACGTGGGGGTAACGAGGCGTTCGTAGGAACAAAGACATGAAATTTGAAGCAGTGCAGGAAAGGAAACACATTCTGCACAATTTGTTGGTAATTTTGCAGAAAAGCAAACAATCTTGTGCAGTGGACTTATGGCACCAATATTATATACATATGTTATGGTAATATACATATTATATCATAGCTATATATTTTGCCTAACTACTAGGTTTTTGTTTTTTAAGGCTAGTCGAGTAATAGAACATCCATAATAGACACAAACATCATGAATATTAAGTAACAATGTAAAACAAATAGAGATCTAAAAAGGCTCACAGTGTGGTGCAGCGTATTTCTAATGTGAGATGGGAGATCTCTCTGTCGCGGGCTTTTTACGCCCTTATTCTAGTGTGCCTACCTTTAAAAAGGTAAATATAATAAAACTGTAAATATGGATGAAGTACAGATATAATAGATGATGTGGGAAAAGCTTTAAGAACAAAAAGACGATTTAGTGAAAAAATGGATGAAACAAAAACAATGGTAACTAAATAAAATTATACTGTTGTAATTATTGATCTGTTTAATACTGACAACACATTTTAAAGAGAGAAACCAATAATTTAAACTCATCCAGTAATAAATAAACATCTGTAGGAAACCTGCTCTGTCTTTGGGTGGAGCATCGGGCATTGTTAAATGTGCTACTCGGAGCACAGGAAGCAGCGGCGGTTTAAACGGCGCTGCAGTCGGTGTCCTCTCTGAGGGTGATGGCCGGCTGTCTGACGGATGAACGCTCTGCTGTTTCCCGTGGTGCCAAACCACCGTGTGTGACGGCTGCACGCCACACGGACTCGCTGTCCCGTTCGACGCCGTGTCTGTGGGACTTTCACTGGTGCTGTGCGTTGTGTGGAGCCTAACTGTAACCTCAGCCTCTACCAAACACCAACTGGGCCAAATTCAAAAATCTTAGACTCAACGCTGTTTGTTCATTCTGACTGTGTGTTTACTTTCTTATGTTTGATTATTTGTAGGCCTAGTTAATCGTGGATTAAGGAGTTTTTAACCCTGAAACACAGCTGATGCAGCTCTGTTCCCAGCTACAGTTGAGTCTTATTCTTACACAAAGAAAGGGGAAAAATCTGGAAAACACCGCAGCGCTCCGTCTCCTACAGTTCACTACAGCCTCTTTCATCATCAGTAAGCCACAAATTATGTGCTGTGCTTTTATCCTGTTTGGTTGATGCTGCAGTTTGACCACAGAGGAACGTGTCTTCATGTCCGATTTAGGTTCAGCTCAGAATTAGTCTCCATTTGTTTGTCTAATGAGCATTAGAGCAGTCTCCAAGCAAATGTTAGGCTGGTGCCGTCGGCCTGCCTGTTCCTAAGACACACAACAGCTGGATATATCCACACTTTGTTTTTTACCCTCCATATGTGAATGCTGTTAGCTCTGCAGACTGCCAATGAAAGGTGTCAATCTACATGACCCACTTTTAAAAAGGATTAGGAGGAATTCACCACTATGTCACTTTTTTACACAGTGTTTCATAAAATGGTCACAAATATAATATATAATAAATACAAATATATATTTATATACATATATATATAAACACAGAAAATGTTGGTGTCCACAGTGAGGAAGCAAAGCTAAATTTGACAGAAACTCAAGCTGGTCCTCACAAAGATGGAAACAAAGCGTCGCACAGCCTCTCGCTCCGTCTTTGAAAGCTGCCCGAGGGAGGAGGGTCTACTTAGCTGTGTGACTGCTGCTGGGCCTGTACACACACACACACACACACACACACACACACACACACACACACACACACACACTTTAGCAGACCTGCTGTCTCGGTCATGCAGACAACCCCATGCAGATTCCCATCCGTTTCATCATTGGCCTTCTTAGCACTTATTGATTCTTATAGGGCTCCGTGTGTGTGTGTGTGTGTGTGTGTGTGTGTGTGTGTGTGTGTGTGTGTGTGTGTGTTTCATTTAAGTACCTTCTATTTAGAAATGTGTTTGTAATTTGTCGCCTTCTCTCTGCTGTAACTGGTTCCTTGGTTCCTTCTTCGTTTCTCTCATTGTCGATCGATATCATCACGGAGTAGTCCAGGGTGCTTCGACCTGCAGCTTCACCGTGGTGACGTCTGTTGATTGCATCGACTAATTGGAGTTTAAAGTCGACCTCGTTGTCGTCTTCCCAGCTTTCCCGGCCGTCTGTGAACCATGTCGGAGTATCTGTGCCGTGGAGCAGTGCAAGCGGAACCTGCTCAGTGATTTTTGCGAGCAGAGCTTCAGTTGGAGTTTCATGTTGAACTGAAGTTTGACAAACTACAGAGAAAAACTACAGAAACTACAGCGATCCAGCAAACTTTTGACGGGGTGGGGGGGCTGACAGCTGTGTCAGTCAGGACCAGACAAGTCACACCTGTCAGGTATCGTCGTCATCACCATGTGAGCTGGGACCTGTACTCAGAGTCGATGAAACCACAAATATGTAATGAAAAAGGAGGGATTTGTATTTTCTGCTTCAAATGTGAGGCCACATGTGAGCCACGTCGGCTCGCTTTGACACACAAGTGTAGCAGCGTGTTAGCATGTTAGTGCAACATGCTAAGCACTGCCAACTGCAGTTCAGCTGATGAAAGCATGAGACGAGATGTGGAGAAATAAGAAGTTGAATTACGAAGAAACAAACACAACTTTTCATGTTGTTTCCACCTGATTCTCCAGCTTTGAAGTCAGGAGAACGACCTCCACCACCTGCTCCACGTCACACCAGAGCATGGCTACATGCATTAATTACTCCTGCAGCACAAAAAATATTTGTGACAGAAGAAAGTTTTAATGAGGAACTTGGTTGTTGGCTTCGACTTTGACTTGAAGGAATGTTTTTGCCTTCAAAGCGTTTCAGCGTCCGCTGTTGTGAACACCTGATGAGTTCATCTGTGACATCAGTCGGTCTGCAGCTCTCCACCTCCTCCTCTGTGCCTGCTCTTTTTTCCCAGCACAGTTTGATCCACCTTTAGGGAGTTGTTGCTAAGTGAACTCCTCTACCCTCCAGTAATTATACAGTCCTGTACAAAGCTTTGAGTAATGAGGCCCTTTAAATTTATATATATATTTTTTTTAACATACAACACTATCAGGGAGGTGTCTGATTGTTCCAAATTTATCCTGCGGCATGTTGGCCGGTCGTAAAGAACTATTTCTAGCGAGTCCTGAAATAGACGATATGATCCCCACAGAGTCCTGATCAGAGTCCAGATCCCGGCATCCCGGAGCCAGTCTGGGATCACGAGAGGTTCTGTCTGCGCTCCGTCTCTGGTGTTTCTGTAATATTCATAAATGAAATCAAATGTTCTTGAACTTATATGATGCACCTTTTATAACCCAAACCCTGATTAGTCGCATCGTCACGTCACAGAGGAGTCGTTACTCATGTTTCAGTCTTATGTCACTTGTGATTGGTTCACACGGTCATGTGAATGTTGAGTGATGAGTGATGATTATAAAACAGCCGCTTCCTAGGTGCTGGGAACTTTCCTCAGAGATTTTGGTCCATGTTGGGATGATAACATCACACAGCTGCTGCATGACGAGAATCTCTCCATCAACCACAGCTCAAAGGTGACATTGTGGTCCTAAAGAGATGGACGTGGTCAGCATCAATACTAGACTGAGTAGGCTGTGGTAGGGCAGGTAGGACGCTCAGCTGGTACTACGGGGCCTCCTCTCACCCTCCTGAAACACTCAGACCAACAGCCAGGCCACATTCAGCCACTTAAATCATCTTCCTTCCTTATTCTGATGGCCAATCTGAACTTCAGCAGGTTTTCTTGACCAGGTCTGATTACAAATTTGTGTTAACGAGCAGACGACCAGGTGCACCTGATGGATGTAGGTGATGCTTTTTTCAGTGACGCTGCTTTATACTTGGTAAACTTTGTGTTCACCTTTGTTTCTTATGAGTTTCTGGATGTTTGCTGGAATTAAACCATCTACGTTTGGAAAAGTCTTCATAAAAGAGAAACCTGCATCGCTCGGCGTGCGTGCACTCTGGCTCGGAGGGAAACGGCAGGCCTGTGTTGTGCAGATAAAGCAGACATTTATAGAAATGCTGCTTGAGTGCAGGACTTGTGCTGTGACTGCGTGTCCTTTTTTGGGTGGGTAGAAGCAGCTCCACTTGTTACTAAGTGCCCTTAAACAATGTGCTTCATTATTTCTGGGCTCCGGCTGTGATGAGTGTTTAATAATAGTAGAACTAAAGAGGTAGATTTTTATTACCAGCCGGCCCTTGTTAGTGATCAGAAAGCTTTCTGTGGATATTATTCTTATCAGACGCAGCCGAACACTCATTTAGTGTGGGCACGTATTTAGCTGACACCCTAATACTTGTCTCATTATGCAGGCGAAGCATTGTTAATTTGTTTTTCTGGAAGCCTCCACGTGTTTTCTCTGTCAGCAGTTTTTTTTACATCCGATTACAAAGATGCTCCTTTTTTCTGCTTCGTTAACCTTGAAAGTGTTGAGTAAATATTACTGTTAGTTAATATTTTTATTTCCTGAGAAAGACAAACAGGGAGTTGAAGGGAGCTGGATTTGGGAGCTTTGCTGTTGTTTGGTTTGTTTGGTGGTTAAATGTGCCGATGACGACCGATGATCACACTCTGACACTCAGTCCACTTCTGTGACCTGGAAAATGCATTTATGTATTTATTCGTCCTGCTTTGGGGACGTTTTCAGGGGTAAACAGGTTTCATGGCACTGCTGGGACTGTGGTGGCATTAAAAAAAAAGAATCTGCAACAAGTTTGTACAAAACCAGCTGCAAAACAAGCTCCCAGAATAAGCTTTTGGATTGAGGTGTCATTGGGACACCTGTGTGCAGAAGGTCCTCACAGTAAATCTGCCTGTTTGTTTCTGGGTCTCTGAAATGAGCCACAAACAAACTGGACGGAGAAATGTCCGAGTCTGACCTTGAAACTTTTTCAGTTTATAAACACAATAAATCTTTATTGTAGATCAGTGCATGAAATATGAATGTTTGTATTGATTCACGCTGTGCAAATATGACCAGTGTTGTGTACAGTAGTTGTGGATTAAAGTGGTGTAGGTAGAATTTATGAGCTTCATATTTGGTCTGTGAAGCTGTAAAATTGGTAAATGTGACTTACGAAGTCACTGATGAGCTCTGAAACAACAGTTTTTTTAATAAACCTTTTAGAAAAATAACGTCTCCCCGTGGACGCCATCACCACCTCGACTGGAGGTCAAGAGCTCTGAGCAGGTTTATGTTAAAGCTCAGTTTCAGCTCAGGTTTAGTTAGTTTCAGTGATGGTGTGAGCTCCTGATAGTAGGGAACAGATCAGGGTTTTAGTGCCTCCATGTCTCAGATTAAACTGAGAAAATCTCATTTATTGTTACTTTTTTCTCTAATATTTTTCAGTAAAGTGTTTTTTTTCACACTTGGTTTTAGCTTAATATAGTTGACTCTAATAACCGTTATTCATAAAAGGCCCTCCTGCTGGTTTCCGGATGAAGGGTGTGTGGTTTTTAGCACAAGTGGGTGGTGGTGAGTTGGTTTCTGTGGTAAAGGGAAACAAAACAAGCAAATGTGCAATTTATGAAAGAAA
Source organism: Oreochromis niloticus (assembly GCF_001858045.2). NCBI lineage: Eukaryota > Metazoa > Chordata > Actinopteri > Cichliformes > Cichlidae > Oreochromis > Oreochromis niloticus. Next base: position 2,764,722 of record NC_031970.2, read on the forward strand.
CTTGAAGGGTGGTGGTTTTTACCGGAGAACAGTCAGCGTGAAGTCGCCCAGAAACCCAGTGAGTGCCTCTCTCTGTCCAATCTTTGCTCTCGTGTTACAGGAAAGTGAACACTGAGCTTTTGAGAACTCGCTGCCTAATTAGACTCCCTCCATTTTCCTCTAATCGTGCCTGATTTTTGACACTGAAATATAGACGTGTAGAATCAGCAGCTGTGTGTGTGTGGGGGGGGGGGGTACGGGTCAGGATCCTGACAATGTGTGCGATGTTGGTCGGAGAGATGGACAGGAGGCCTGCCGTCCCCCTGGACCTCATTATAGCTCTGAAGGGAGACGCACACACGCGAACACGCTTAACATCCGACATCTGGAAAAGGGCAGAGGGCGCACGTCGACGCGCTCACGCCGGCACGCTCGGCTACACCAGCACAAGTCTGAAAAAGGGCATAGAGGGCTTTAAAAGAACACACACACACACACACACACACACACACACACACACACACAATGAGCGGTGGATCATGCACATAGCAGCCATACAGCAGAGTCCTGGAATTCCAGGATACTTTGTTCCTTCAGCCTCTGTCGTCTTTTAGTCTAGTCATCTCTCCCCCTGCAGTTGTCACAGTGTTAAACAGCTGAGTGTCCTCTCTAACATCAGACACGCGCCCCGCCTTAGACCGCCTTTACAGCTCACTCACACACACACACACACACACACACACACACACACATATATCAATTCCATTCGAGTTATTCCTCCCTGGAGTTTGTGTGTGAATGTCACGGCATGAAAAGCTCTTTGGCTTTGCTTTGGGCTCAAAAGCAATCTGTCTGCATTCGTTAGCAGCTGTTGCTTTGTGGAGGAGAACCTCGAGTTGATAATGGCTAAAAGTTGTGATTGACTTTATTCTGAGTGCACGCTTGACCAGAGTTTTGGAAATTGCAGGTTTTGATTTGTTCTTTCACTGGATGAAAATAAGAGCACTGGAAGCATTTGTGCTTTAAAATCATGTCTCCGGTCTATAAGGACTGAGTGTGAACACAGTCTGTGTGACAGTAAAATGGGAACGTGAAGGAAAGTTTGTAATTACAGTGACTGAGTGTCAATGACGAGCAATAGAAAGCAGCGAACCGGTGATGCAGAGGCTTTGACATGCTTCATAACTCCAACACTTAACAGAGAGGAACAAATCAAACCTGAGAGTTTCAGCTGGTGGAAAAAAATCAAAATCCACTCTAGTTTTTATATTTGTGTGACTGCAGGGTTCAGAATGATGGTAGCTGAGCATGTAAAACATTAGTGAGACTGCCTCATGTCTCACATACACTCAGCTGCCTGCAGTTCAGCTTTTCAGGGTTTTTTGTTCCTTATAAGTAACAAAATAAATGAATTGTCAAAACAGTTTGATTTGTTATGGTCTAAAGGAGTGCGTATAGCGCTATGACTGTACTAGAGATGGCACGATACCACTTTTTTATGTCCGATACCGATATCATAAATTTGGATCTCTGCCGATACCGATATGAATCCGATATAGTGTGTTTTTTAATCAATAAAACTGTTTTTTTAATATGTTGCTGCATTTTGTATAAGTTCATACTCAAATTTAAATAAACAACAACACTAAAGCTATTCTGTTATACCTGTATGTAAAAAATACACTGCAGCCAAAATATTTCATAGTTCAGCAACACTGATCAATCTAATAAACTTAAACCTGCTCCATCCTCCCTATTCTGGTATTTTAAAGAGTACTTAGCAGAAATATTAAGCAACCTAACTAATAGGGTTGCAAACTCCCAGCAAAGAAAAACAGGGAACCCCCCCACCCCCCCCACCCTCCCCCCACCCTCCACCTCATGATGCTTAATCGATGTAATCAACTTTAATTTGATGCAGTGTGAAAAAAAAAAATGCTCAGAAATAAATTATTTTTCAAGAATAATTAAATAGATTCAACATCTTTCTTCAACAGAATTGCAGACTGCACAGATGGTACCTTCCCAAAGGAAAAAGTACTATAGCTTACTAGGGTATATTAGACTTAACAGTTACTATATACAGTAATGGACTTCTATACATTTTACATCAGATTAAAACTTTGGGTGTAAGATTCAGATAATTATTTATTAAAAGCTCGACATTTTAAATGAGAATAAGAAAGAAAAGTATGTCTTTGTGCCCCCTTTTCCCTGTTCATGCCCTATCGGCCCCCCTGGCTAAACTTTGCTAGATCCGCCCCTGCACAGTTACCAGCCGTCAGCTACGTAGAAAAGGATCCTGGTGTAGAAAGTAATATTAAATACATTCTAACAACAGCTTATCAAGCTTAAACGTGCTGCTGTTGTTCAGCCGCTGGTTTCCTCTTTCTGGTGCAAAGTGGGCCAAAAACAAAGAAGAGAGACGGACTTGCGACAGAAAAGCCGATCAGCTGATCATTGATCAGTTTCATGATTGAAGTAGCAGCAGCAGAGGGAGAGAGAGAGGCAGTCGCTCCATATATCGGTTGTTAAGCTTAACGTGGGAACGCTTTACAAACATTCAGAGATGAACTTAGACACTTGCTTTACTTCTCTCTGGGATAACTTCCTCGGAGATGAAATGCTGGTTTGGTAGCGGCTACAAATACACACAGCCGCTCTATCACGTGATGCACACTGCTCTGACGTGCTACGGTTATGAGCCGAGTTACGCCGTGTCGCAAGTTTTGTGAGGTGTTTTTTTTTTTTTATATTTAATGAATCGGATTACATTTTTTATTTCTCGCCGATATCCGATCCAGTAATTTACGTCAGTATCGGACCGATACGGAATATCGGATCGGTCCATCTCTAGACTGTACAAGAGATAAATGAAATGGAATATCTGTGCCCATGGTACTCCAGAGGTGACATTCCTCCTCATCGGGGGTGTGTGTGTGTGTGTGTGCGTTCCTGTTTGTAGCAGAGTGACCGGTGGGTGGAACGGTTATTCCTCTCATGAATCGTCCCTTTGACATTTCCTCAGGGATTTTGTTCCCCTGATCTTTGTACCTTTTTCTTCCGACCCTCTGAGGACTGGATGTCTGTTTATAGGACACAGTCTTACAGTTCAGTGCTGTCTGTCACAAGGACTCAGCCCTGTTAGGACCTGTTCAGACGTTCTTAATGAATTTAACTTTACGTAAAGGTCTTGACTCACATGTGGTTTGACACGGTTTCCAATATTCTGCCCTTTAAAACTCAGCTAAAGACCTGCAGCGAGTCTGCGATGATGCTACCTGGTAATGATGTATTCAAGCCTCTCACTCGGTTTCTCAGTCATAGATTCAAAGACATGAGGTGCAGAATATTTCACCAAAACAGAACACCTGCAGTTATGACAGAAATAGATGCTGGTGCATCGTTACTGTGCCTCAAAAATAACCGAATGAAGTGTAAGGCGTGGTACACTGAACACTGTTTTTGGAGCTGTCCAAGGGTATCTGAGATTGGGATGGGTATAACTAATGAGGTTAGCACAATATTAAAAAACAGCATCTATAAAGATCAGTTTGTGTTCAGGCCGGCACCCAAAAACAGAAATATGCAAAAAGCTTCCTACTGTAACCTGACTCAGGGACATAAAGATGTTTTTAAGGTTCTGCTATTTCTGAGTGGTTATGGTAGTTTCACTTTCACTAATTACTTTTATTATTAATTTCTATAATGATATAATTATAAGTATTAATAATAATAAGTAAAATAAGTATTTTTGCTTAGTTAGACCTTTCTTCTGTCTGTTCTTACCTTCAGTTAACAAACAGGCTGTTTGCTCCTAACTCGCTTTTTACTGTGTTTACTTTGTTTTAAGGTAAATGATGTGATGTCAGTGGCTCAGTACATTTTTATTGAGTGAAGACACCTTTTAGGCTGGGTGGGCGGAGCTGTCTGAGCCCCGCCCATAGTGAAAGTCCACCACAGAAGCAGAAATGATGCAAAATGAGCATTATAGACAAAAAAAAGCATTTCCCAGCATGCAATTGAGAGGTGTAGTTTTATAAATGTGCAGTTTCACAAAGAGCTTTTCTTTCATTACTAATGAAGCAACAGTCAGAATAAATGGTTTTTGTAGTGTTGAGAACTGTTAGTTCAAGTTTACTCTAATCTGTCATTTATTTATATTTTTCTTTCTCTCCAAACGTTTTTCCTTCAGGTCAAAAAATATAAAAAACATTTTATATTTACAGTACAAAAATGTGTGTGTGTGTGTGTGTGTGTGTGTGTGTGTGTGTGTTTCCACAGCTGTGGCTCACTGGCCTCACAAACTAATTTGTTAATAAACTGCATAAATGAACCTGGATGTGGACGTCTGTGGGGTCGGTGTCTGTAGGAAGAGTTTAATACTCGGAGACGTGCAGCAGCTGTTTTTTCCACTTGAGATAAGATGTAACATTTTCTTTATTCATTCTTTTTTATCTTCATGCCAGAAACTTAAAAAAAAAAGTAAAATGACGTCAAACTTAAGTACACATCTCTCTTCATCATCTGTAAATTTCTCTTGTAGCACAAATGTTTTCTAACAAGCTTTAGTGGGTTTTGAACATGGATGCAGCAAAACAACCATTTTCTTAAAGAGAAAGTGTTAAAACATCAGAAATAAGAGAAAAGCTGTCAGTGAGCTTCAGAGGCTCGCTGCCCTCCCTCGTTTCCTGTGCTAGTGCTAAGCTAAGCTAACTAGCTGCTAGCTGCTCAGTGTGTTTGTACTGACTTTAAATCTCGTCTCGTTTGAGTGGATTGTAATCAGAGTATCTTTTTCTGTTCCCACAGGTCTCGTTCCAGGAATGCCACGCCCACAGATCTGAGCAGCAGGTCTGTGAGTGAAATGTTTCTATACTTCAGCTGTTGTGTTAGGATTTATCGGTTTTGTTTCACTGTATAAAAAAGAGATGAAGCATGTTTGAGGCTACATAGAGCGAGACGGTCTACACGAAGAATACTGAGGAAGAATCTAGAAACTTCTGTAACTCTGAGGATGGCAGTTAGATGAGAAAACATGGCAGCAGTTTTGCTGCTCAGGTATTTGTAGATTAAATCCTGTTTCTTGACGACGTCAGCAAATTCGTTAGAGTTGTTGTTGTTTTGCAGTTGTGTGCGTGGAGATTGCGCGTCCTGCCAAGTTGCGCTTGTCTGCTTCTGGCTCTCTTGCACAGCGCATCTTTTGTCCCGTCTCCCTCCCCTCACCCTCAGCTGTTCATGTCAGATTGCTGCCCTTACTGAGCCAATTGTTGCAGGAGGTTTCTTCCTGTTAAAAGGGAGTTTTTCCATCCCGCTGTCGCCAAGTGCTTGCTACGTGATGCTACATGAACATGTTGACCCTCTAACAGCGTATATAATTGTAAACTACAGACAATAATTGCGCATGCAGAAGCACCAAATAATGCTGTGGCATATGTCAAATGCCCAGTTTTAAAAAAACAAAATCAAAACAGAAATTTGTTGTTAGCTAGCTGCTGGCTAGCATTGATAGCGCCTTGAGGCGACTGTTGTTGTGATTTGGAGCTGTATAAATAAAGTTGAATTGAATCTTCTGCTATTAAAAATGGGTTGGTGGTCTCTTCCCTTCCATTACTGAACTAAGTACAGTATGGTGACATATTTATATTCTACACTAGGCTCTAACATAACAGCATTCATTTCCAGTAGCAGGTACGTCACATTAAAAACAGCTCCTTTTTGTTTTGTGTGGTTTCCAACAGGAATCAATATTACGAGCTCCAAAACAGATTTTTGCTTCTTCTTCCAGCAGCCGAGTCAGCTCACGTTAATAAATCCATGTTCACTGCTTGTGGTTTGCATTATTTTCCCTATTTTAGTGACTAAGATGATTAATCACAAGCATTACTCTGAATAATTCCTATATTGAACTCTTTCATCATCTCTCATCTGTTTGTTTCTAGAGTCGTATTTTAAACGTACTCAGGCTGATTCCAATAAAGTAGTTCCAGTTGTTTCTTAAACGTCTGAACTTCATGTCGAGCTGAATTATTGTACTTTTTGCTCCGCTATATTTTTCTGACAGCTTTATTAGTCACTCTGCAGACGTGTACAAATAAACTGCAGTGTATTATTACATACATAAGATAAATGTGAAGAGTACGTTTAAATTCTGTTAGATAACTGCAACATTAGACATTCTGCATTCAGCCACCCTGCAGAAGAAGCATTTTTACTTTTGCTAGTTGAAGTATATTGTAATATTATTTTTTTTTACAATGTGGTAAATTTAACTTTTGCGTACACACATCAGATTTAATGCTCCTTCTGTTTTGCCTGCAGCAGACTTGGAGTAATGTGTGATTTGGTCATGTGAGCATATTTGATGACATCATTATTATTATATCCTCCAAACATGTCATCCATATTTAACTTTTTGTCGTTTTTCTGTCATCTGTAGTGAATTACACCTTCATAAACTTTATGCGCCGCTGTGATCGATTATCATTACCTCCACAAATACAAATAATCCTTTAAAAGTTTCTCTGTGGACACATTTTTGCAGGAAATTCTTCAAACTGAGTGAATTGTGTGTCACTTCAGTTTTCAGCGCCTGCAGCAGCCATGCAGCCATCCTGCTGATCATGAAGGAAACGTTACGTGGAGCCGAATCTGTCTTCACGCTGGTCTCACTGCCCTTTGGCCAGTCATGTAAATAACATCTGTCAGTTTACACACGGCGTGATGTGGCTGTTTCCACACCTGAACAGTTTAATGTAAAACACACTCGGATCTTTTCACCGAGTGTGTTTTAAAACAAATCTAACAGATGATCCTGCTGCTGATCAGAGAACTGGACCAAAGTGGTTCTGTGCAAGCAAGAGGAAAAATCTCAATTATGGATTAATTATCAGCAAAGCTGATCCAGGTTTTAATTTGGGTCTATCTGGAGACTGACTCAGTGCTGGAGCCTCAAGTGGACGTTAGAGGAACTGCAGTTTCTGGTACTCTGTTAGCTTCCTTCACTCCTGGAGGTTCATTCATTTTGTAGCAGATAACCACGTAAAGAATGGAATATATCAACATTGGTCCTGGACTTCTGTTGCTGATTATGTCACTAATACCGTCCAATCGGTGAGCTTGTTTAACTTGAAGGTGCTCCGATTCAGCATGTGTTTAACATGTCAGCGTCACAGGAAGCCCCAGGTGAACTCGGTGGATGTGTGCTCCCACTCACGGGTGGAGGTGATTTCTAACTGAGCTCATCTGTAACAACATCAGGAAACATCTGGGCCTCGTCTCTGTTTCCTTTTCTTTCCTGAGCCAAATTTTCTGGGTCTGTCTGACTCCTCCTCCTCGTCTATCTCCATCTTCTTTGTTCTTCTCTCTCCTCTTCGTTCCCCACCATCCATCCCTCTGCTTTTATCAGTGCCGCTGCCGTTTTTGAGTTGACGGTCCTCGCTCTCTGTCCCTCTGCCACTTTTATCTCTCTCTGCTCGTTGCCTCCCTGTCCCTCTCTCCATCTTTGGTTTAAATCAACGTGACTGCTTGTTTTCTCTTCTCTCTCGTTCGTCCTCTCTGCCGAGATGCCAATTAGTGTGTAAAATACAAAATCTGAAAAAGCCCTGTGTGTCTGCATATATAGAAAACGTGGAAGCAGAAATCAGATGGATTTGGGTCATCGGTGCTTTCACAGCCTCAGAAATTCTTCAAATTTCCATCCTGGTTTTATTTTTAATGCCAAAATGTTACCAGATTTGACATTCCCCATTAAATAGTGACTTTTACACAACCACTGGTGATCTTTCACAGACGTACTTATGTATTATAAACTGATGTGAATGGATTGAATTAGACTTGGATTAAACACTTTCAGAAGTTGGACAGATTTCCAATTACCCCAAAAAGTCCAATAAATGAAATAATAAGTCTTTGCTCCACTTAAACTTCTGTACACTGAAAGCTGGAGTTCGTCCTGGGGACATGTGGGATGGGATTAGCCTTTGAGAGGCCAGTGCAGCGTGTGACTTTGACTTCCAGCTTTGCATTTGATAACCCATGCATGGTAAATGAGACTCTTTTTCCCCGGCTGCTGTGTTAAACATATTCCTGACATTTTATTCGTCCGGTCCCTTCGCTCCACGGCTTTAATTTTCAGACATCACCTGGAGCGTCAGCGAGGAGGTGTGAGGTCGCTGGGTCAAGTGAAGGATCAGTTGTGCAATATGAGCTCATTTCCTGCTGACTTTGCCACTGTGTGACCTGTGTGTGTGTGTGTGTGTGTGTGTGTGTGTGTGTGTGTGTGTGTTTGCCTCTCTCAGATCCTCCAGGTGAACGTCCATCCACTTGTTTTATGCATTTTTGATTTTGTGGCTAAAAAAGGAAAACATACTGAGTGGAAACACAATCCATCTGGAAAAATCTGAAAATCTTGCAGATGCTTGAGGCTTGGCTAAACTGGAAAATCCATCTGGGTTCATCTACAACACGACAAAGTTCAGTAAGAACAAATTTCCATTAATGATGACATAAATGAATCATCTGTGTTCGGCTGACTCTAAAGCCTCGGCCTCACAGTTACGCAGTAGGAGCTCAATTCCTTCTGTCTGTGTGTGTGTGTGTGTGTGTGTGTGTGTGTGTGTGTGTGTGTGTGTGTCTCAGATGGTCTTGTGTCTTTGTTCCTTTGAAATCCTCTAAATAAATGATATAATGATGAAATAAATGATGACACACATTGGCTTTGGTGCTGGTGGTGAGACGTTGACGTCAGATGATGAACAGTGACAGAGCTGCAGCATTAACACGTGAAATCGGTAGAAATATCATGTTTCCATTACGTTTTAGCTTTTTTTTAATGGTTTGAGTTTCAAACTGAGTTATTTTTATGTCCTCTTTGACACATGAACAGTTTTGGAAGACTCAGGTTAGAATAGTTTCTTCAATTTTCCCTCGTCACATGAAACACAGCAGGAAATGGTCCACTTCAGTCACATTCTCACTGCTGGAAATGCTCGGTGTGGTCGGGGCGAGGCTGCCGCCTGAACAGAGCGTGAGGCAGACAGTCTGGGGCGTAGCGAGTGGGCATTATGTGTGCTATTACCTGTGCTATTCTCGCGCTGGAGCAAATGAGTGCAGTCAGACTCGCTCTGTCAGGTAATTGTGTTCTTACATCACCTCTGAAAGTGATGTCCCCAAGTTCAGCGCTGCAGTGATTGTGTGGAAACATGTACTGTGCATAAAGGATAGATGTAGCCACAACAGCCAGCGGTTTTTTTGGTGCTTTGATGTTTGGCGTGACACATGAGACTGAGGACCGCCCTGTTTTAGCCCCCTTTTCTCTCCAGCAGGGGTCAAAATTTACTAAATGAACTTGATGTTGTGTTCAGTAAGACTTGAAATGAGTGATCAAGTCTCTGAGCTGATCAGGAAGGTGTCTAATGACTGAGCGAGCATGAAGCTCTTTTCTCAGATCAAACCAGAGGCCAGCCAGTTGAGTCGCCTCCTGGTGGCCATTAGAAAGAATGCAGGTTTACGTTTTACAGCAGGGGTCTTCAACTGTAATGAGCTGTGGGCCACCGCTGATACTGTCGTCTCATTGGACGGCCACAAACAAACAAACAAGAAAACACCAACAATTTCTGAAATTGTTTTGTTTGTTTTTTAAAATTTTAAATATTGTATAACAAGACAAAACTGCAAATGTAAACACACATTTTTACCTCCCTCTTAACTAACTGAAGCCTTTCATTGAACTGCCAAATAACCACACTGGTCCTGTCTGTTGGTCTTTAACAAAATCAAACTGCAGACATAAGTGTCCACATTAGTGTGTGACTCTGTCACTGAGCTAACAGCTGGTCCCTCAGCATGTTTGTGCTCTCTGTTCATGTTTCCTTCATATTAAATCGTTTTTGGCTTTTTAAAGAACTTATTGTAACGTTGCACTCAACAACAAACAAATCCTCAGAACAAAAAATCACTTCAAGGCCAAACTGCATTATATTTCTTCACGTCAGTGTAAGGGGTTGACATGGGCTGTAAGTGGCCCCCGGGCCGTGAGTTTGAGACCCCTGCTTTAGAGACACTTTTCTTAGTTGACAGGCGGCACTCGTTGTTGCACCGATGGTTTAAATTTGTATGGAAACTTTTTCTTTTCTTCAGCTTTTATAAACTTGTAAATGTAGCCATTCTTCAGCATGGACACACATTTTATACTGTTCTCTAGGAAACTTTATTCTAACTTTATTCTCTCTCCTGAGTAAGCGCTGCTTATAGGTGTCCCAGTCTTTACCTTTCAGTATAAAACACCTTGTGGTGACTGTTGTTGTGAATTGAGGTTATATTAATAAACCTGAACTGGATGTTTCTGGTAGTTGTAGGTATGGCAGTGCAGCTGGAGTCTGTCTTTGTGGAGGTTGAATATCTCATCCAGTACAACAACTGGATGAATTTTTATGGGATTTTAAAAGCACAGTCTCCAGAGGCTGAATCCTACTGGTTCTACTGGCACGAGACGGCTGCTGGTTGGATCACACAGATATTCACAGCTCCCAGACAAATGCTCGGTGTGACATTGCCGTCATTTTTCCACTCGTACTGAGCGGCTGACAGTTTGTTATTCAAATGCCTCAAAATGTTGGATGGATTTTTCTTCCAGACATTTGTGGTCTCCAGAGGTTTACTGTCAGATATTGTCTTTAAAAGACGGGGTTTGTACGGTAATGTGCTTCTTCTTTGTTTGTGTGAATACACTGGAGACTTTGAGGAGTAAAAATATTACCCACAGCCTACTGTACACTCTCATAGGTTAATACAATATTTTTTATTTTCAGTTAAGGCACAACTGAGTCTCACTCTGTTGCTTGAGTTGGCGTAACTCATCTGTGCACAACCGTTTACATCAAGTGCCGCTCGCGAGCAACCCGAGGAGGCAGCTCGTACGCTGTACGCTGAGCTTCTGAAGGTTTAAGGGTTAAATGATTAATGTGGCCATGTTGGTTCTTTCAGCTGTGTTACGTAAAGACTTTGATTGGCGTGGATGTGTGATGTTTTCTAGAGACTCTCGTGATGTTTGTCCAGCGTTCATCTTTAGGGCAGCTCTTCAAATGTTGAATACAGCAGTAACGGTTTGGTAACGATTCTCAAATTGTACTAATAGTAATAACTCATTAATAATTGTAACATGAAGGTTTGGTTTGGTGAATAATTCCACAGACATTTCCATATTGTTGCTGCAGGCTTGCGTGTCAATGTCATTGCATTGTTTCGGTGGAAATCCGAGTGGACGGCGGTACCTGGGCGAGGTGCTCCGACCTGTACTTGTGCCATTCTTGCAGCAGCACGTCGCCCCCCAGCTGTTTCAGCAGAACAATGCCTGCCTCCACTCTGCCAGAGGAGAGCAGGCTTTTCTCAATCAGGAGCATATCCACACACCTCCTTGGCCAGCATTTAGTCCCAGTATGCCACTTATTGAATGGGATGTTCTGGGTTGACGTATTCATCAGAGGCAGCAACAACAGCCACCACTGCACAGCTGCACAGCTGCAGGAATGGAGAACAATTCCTCAACAATAGATCCGGACACTTGTGCAGTGTATGGCACATTGATGATTGTTTCATGATCAGATGAGGCCTCATGTTAAATATCTTGTACAGTATGGATACAAATTGTGTTTGTTTGTAGTTTTACTGTCCTTTCTGCACATGTTATGCTTCTGGCAGCGCTTTCTGACCAAACTGTGCGGTTCAAGGAAAGAAATGTCCGGGTCAGAAAAAGAGCAGGACGGTGATGTTGAATCAGAGCAGGTGGACGGAGAGGAGCTGATGTGCAAGCAGTTTCCCTGACGAGTAGCCTCACACACCGCTCTCTCTCTGGGTTCCGGGCACTGACGAAAAACAGAGCAGAGGTAGAGGAGAGAGAGTGGTTGGAGCACGACTCTAAGGGCGGCCGAGTCCAGCCGCACACAAAGAAGCAGCATGCATGTACTCACACACCCAGTGAGGTAATCGCAGTTTTAACAGACTGGCTCCGTGGCGGAGGTGCTATCGAGTGCGCTGCTACATTCCTACTACATCAAGTGGAACCACTCAGTCGCCAGAGGAAGTCACGCTGAGACAAATCAGTCCACATCTAATCTCCGGTCCTGCCAGCGGTTGTGTTGTTCCTCCAAATCTTCACTATGAGTCACGTCCTGAGTGTTTTCAGCCCGCTGTAAGGAGTGTGCTGATGCCGTGGAGATATTTTTATTCGCTCCCTGTTGAGCTGCCATCTCTGCGCTGCCTGTGGTTGTAACTTTTACTGGCCGTCAGTTGGCCTGTAAAGCTTCCCCTCCACGACGACCGATGACGATTCAACAAATATGAGAAACGAGCGATGAGGGCGTGTGGAACAGCTGGCCTTTTCAGCTGCTGGCACAATTAGGACACGACACACAGACAGCATTAAGAACATTTTTATTCTGCTTTTTCATGTCCTGTTGTGTCTGTTATTTCCAGCCATTCATATCTAAGAAAGAAGAAAGAGTAGAATGCACTAATTAATTAAAAACAAATTTCCCACCTGTGGGACTAATAAAGGCCATCTTATCTTATCTTATCTTATGTGACTGAGACGTCAAGAATCAGAAGCTGTTGCCCTTACACCACAACACAGGAGTTCAGTCCAGCCTTCATATTAAAGTGGTGCAAGAAGTCTGATTCTGATTAGGATGAAGGGGATCTTTCCAGCTCCTGTTTTCTTTCTGCAGTCTTTGCTGCGTTATGGCTCACATGCATGTCTGAAACTCCAGGTGTCAGTGACACAAAGGCTGCCCTGTGCTGCATAAATGGGATGTTAGCCGCTGCTAGCATCAGCAGTAACACTAACAGCAGTAGTTTGCATGTGTACATATTTAGCATGTGCTAAAATGCAGAGAGAAGTTGAGTGAACGTCACATGTTTCTGTACAACGATGCTTCTTATTGTTTGGCTCGCACTATTTTCTCCTGCAACCTGCTGCACAAACAACGGTGGCCTGGCTCTTTTCTCTTGGCGTGCAGCAACATTTCTGAGCGGAGCCTCATTTCAGATCCTCATGTTTAATCTTGCACTTCACTGGAGCAGCTTTGAGTGTTTAAATTCAACTAACTTGAATTTTATTTATATAAAAATCACAACAACAGTCGCCTCAAGGTGCTTTATATTGTAAGGTAGACCCTACAGTAATACATACAGAGAAAAACCCAACAATCATATGACCCCCTATGAGCAAGCACTTTGGCGACAGTGGGAAGGAAAAACTCCCTTTTAACAGGAAGAAACCTCCAGCAGAACCAGGCCCAGGGAGGGGCGGGGCCATCTGCTGTGATTGGTTGGGGTGAGAGAAGGAAGACAGGATAAAGACATGCTGTGGACGAGAGACAGAGATTAATAACAGATATGATTCGATGCAGAGAGGTCTATTAACACATAGTGAGTGAGAAAGGTGACTGGAAAGGAAAAACTCAATGCATCATGGGAATCCCCGGCAGCCTACGTCTATTGCAGCATAACTAAGGGAGGATTCAGGGTCACCTGGTCCAGCCCTAACTATATGCTTTAGCAAAAAGGAAAGTTTGAAGCCTAATCTTGAAAGTAGAGATAGTGTCTGTCTCCTGAATCCAAACTGGAAGCTGGTTCCACAGAAGAGGGGCCTGAAAACTGAAGGCTCTGCCTCCCATTCTACTTTTAAATACTGTAGGAACAGTTTAAAGCCTCACAGGGATTATTTGTACATGCACTTTACATACCCGTATCAAATCAATTTTCAATGTGCCTTTGCTGTGTTGGAGTGTTTGACGTCACTGAGCTTAAGTCATTTGTTCATTCAGAAAACTCCTTTGTCCACCTCGCGTGGAGTCACTGTAACATTACCTCCTCGAGGCCTTTAGAGTCGGCTGCTCTTGAATGCATCTTTTTACTCAGTAAGTCATGAAAAATCATAAAAGTAGCTGCAATGAAGCAAATGCACGAACAGCCTTCAGAGCCAGCACAACCCAAACTCTGGCTACAAACAACAAGTGAGCATAAAACGGCAAGAGAAATTAAATAAAGATTTTAATTGTGATTAATGGGCGTGGAGCCAATGGGGTTAATGGATCCTGTTATCAGTGGTTGTGTCAGGATCTCAGCTGGATAATAATGACTGCTCTGGTTTTGCGGAGCATCTAATTCAATAAAGAGTCCATTACTTCCTGCCTGTTAGCCCCAGGAAGCCCGTGCTCCCTGGCTCCGCGGCTCTCCTCCGTCACGTCAGCGACTGTCTTTGGATGTTTGTCTGTCACTCATTTCTAAGGATTAAATTGCTTTAAGGGTGTGAGTGTTAATTAAGAAACCATACTGCCTAAGCATAAACGCTTGCTAAGATACAGCGTGAAAGAATTAGCTTTTTAAACTCAGTATAGCTTGAATACAGCATCCACTGTTCACCTCAAGCCGTCCACTTACTAGAAGGATCGTAGCGCAGGTCTGTTCCTCTGCTGCTCCTACACACATTAATCAATCGAATAAAACTTCCTATATAAACTGCCAAAGATACTGGGATGGCTTTTAGGAATAATTTGTTTTAGGTCAATCAAATCCTCACAAAATCTTTAGTAGCTGATCTCAAGGCAAGTGTCGCGTTATGTCCATGTTGTTGTTTGTAAATGCATTTTGCTAAATTATTGTTCTGCAGCAGCACTGATGTGTATTATCATAACATAAGTGTTCATCAAACAGTGACACGACTGAATAGAATAGAATAATCCTTTAATTGTCCCACAAGGGGAAATTTGGGTGTAACAGCAGCAAGAAAGACACATATACAAACAAACAGTACACAGAACAGAAACATACACAACTTTTACATATTTACATCAAGACTGGTAACTGATTACTTTCTCTTATAAGGTGAATATGTAGCTTTCAAAGAAGAAGAAGAAAAAACGTCCCTTTTTGCCGTCTTACAGCGATTTAATGAAGATCAAAAGAATAAATAATCAGATCAATATACAAGTCTGCACATGTGGTTTTTTCTATTTTTTTAAATCTGTGTGCTGTCAAGTAGTGAGCATATCTTTATAACATCATCTCAGTCTCACAAGCCCCACCCACCTGCTTTGCTGAGGCAGCCAATCAGAAGGAAGCTGGCTTGAAGGAGGAGGAGCAGGCGTGGTTTGTTTCAGACAGATGATGATGTAAGACTCTGGATTATTCAAAGCTGCTCTCGTGAAATCCACAAAGCAGAACCTGAAGCTGGAAACGAGCAGAATTCGTGTTTTTCTTGTTTTTTGGTCTGAACTGAACTAAAAGCTTTTAGGAAACTTTCCTGTTTCGTGACTTGCGTGCTGATTTCCTCGTTTTTACTCTCGAATGCTCTATAGATGATCACTGACTCATATACGTACAGCTGGGTGTGGAGGTGAGCCACTGGCAGGTGGAGTCAGCCAGCTGGAGGAACTTTAAAGCCTTTGCATTTTGATGCGCTGCACCACCGCCCACCCCGCGCTCTCGGGGCTTAGCTGTCTTTCCACTGTTGATTAGTAGACTTGGATCCAGCTACGTGTTCTGCACAGGCTGGTCTGTCATCGTCATGTGTGGTGGCTAACGTTGGTCCAATTACTCTCTTTGTCTCTGTTTCTTTTAGGGTTTAGCTATAAATGCCAAATCTCTCTAAACTCAGTTTGAAAATTCCTGAAATGCAGATTCATGTTTCTCAGGTGGACGTGTGCACAAGTTTCACAAACCTATCTGCTGCCAAGTGGGGAGCTTCATGTTTGCCAGCCAACCTTTAACCCCTTAAAGCCTGAAATATGACATCATTGCCTGAAGACCACGATACGACAGTTCTATCGCAATTGCTACATTTAGCTTTTTTTTTATTGCTTCAAAATTGTTGTGCACCTTATTTAGGTTTTCATCAGACTGATGATGTACTAGTCTGAAAAACTCAGTTTGTATTAAACATGTCACACCAGGCATTAAGGTTTGGTCCCGTCTCTCGCTCTGTGCTGTCGGTCCACGCTCGCACGCTGCTTCGTCTGCTCTGTTGTCGTTTGTCGTTTGCTTTGGGTCTTTCCATTCAAATCTGCCCCGCCCTCCTCTTCTCCTCCCTCTAATACGCTTTACATTTCCCAGCGGCCTCGTAAAAAAGGGGAAATTTAGAGATGATATCCACGCGCACTCAGACATGAGAGAAGTGGCTCTCGAGTTAAGGAGGCAGTTGAGAGCAACTCTCCAGCTGCAAACAGTGAAAAAAGTCTGGGCTTCATTTTCATATAAAGCAAACGAGGCAGAACCAGAGAGCACCGTCTGATGTGTGGGTGTGCTGACACCATTTATGTAGCTGATCTTTCTGACAGCAGTTATGAGGCTTCGACAGTGAACCATGGACCTCTGTGCTGTCAGCGTTTCAGTGTGAGGGTTAGTGATGGGTGGATATTTTAACCCAACCAAAGAAAACAAAGTGAGCAGTTTTGTTACCTGAACTTAATCAAACTGTGAGTCACAGAGCAAAGCAGGAGGACGCTTGTGTGAAGCTGATTTCAGCCACGTGCATCAGCTGCCTCGTTCTTTCTACCCTGAGCTCATGACCAGAGGAAACAGTTGGATGGTGGTAAACGGAAATCTTCGTGGTTTGGCTCAGCTCTGTCTTCACCATAACTAAGTGAGCTCAGTACTGCAGATTGTGCACCTCACACTCCATCACCTGCACGAGGTCCCAGGATATCCAAACTCTCCAACGACAGCCATCGATGGGATTGGTTCAGACAAATATTAACATATGGAGTCCAAACCAGTGATTTTAAACCACCGTCGCCATCGACAGAGAAGTTAAAAGAACTCATGTCTCGAGTAAAAGCTGCTACATAGACGAGCAGACGGGAGTCTGGACAGAGAGAGTCATGAGAGCTGTGATTGGTTATAGACTACCTGCAGCATCCACAGGTCTGACACGCACCTCAGCGTCTGATTGTTGTCTTTTTTTCCTCAGTAACAGAAATCAAAGGTGTCATTTGTGATCCTGCTCAGAGCTGCTGTTGAACCCGCCCGAGTGAGCTCGGCTGCACCTTAGTGTTGACTTTCCTAATTGACTGACGATGATTCACTGCAGCCTAAATCAAACCCGACGCTGTAAACATCTTTGCTGGGGCCACCGTGTCCACTCGACCAGCATAAATCTTACTTTTAGGTTGCTGTTTTCACCGCTCGCGTGGGCCATCACTGGGGGTAGCGCCACATGTTTAATTTGGCAGATTTTTACACCAGATGCTCCTCCTGATGAAAGTCCAACTGGATTTGTGTCTCCTCCCAGAATCAAACTGGGGATCTTTTGTGTGTTAGCTGCTGGCATGACTGGCAGTGTTGGGAAGGTTACTTTTAAAATGTATTCCACTACAGAATACTGAATACATGCCCCAAAATGTATTCTGTAACGTATTCCGTTACGTTACTCAATGAGAGTAACGTATTCTGAATACTTTGGATTACTTAATATATTATCATGCTGTTTACAACTACGTGAATGTCCTATTGCTGTGATTTATTACTGTTACTGAAGGTACGTAGTACGAAACGTAGTAAAGGGACCTCTGGCTAATATGGTGGGTTCCGTGTCGGGCTGGTAGCCGAAAACTAGCTTTACTTTGTTGTCTGGGTCAACTTTGCTTGCCAGAGACAGAGAGAGGCGTTGAAAGGCTGCTCCAACGGAACTTATTTTTTCCGGAGGAAAACACGAACACAGTGTACAGTTGAGTCTTAATAGCTTACTTACAGCTGGGCTCGTCAGGCACTCTTCTTGGCTGCTGTGGTTATTATTATATTTACATGCTTCCAGCTCCCGTTTTTGCTCCGTGACAGCTCGGACTTTTCCTTTCTCTCCCTCCCTCGCTCACAGACACATAACGGGTATGGTAGTCCATTCTGCCTGCAGCACGGACTACACTGCCCATCAGGCTACATTCTTTAGAGCCATGCCTGTAGCATTCTGCCTTTTAGCTTAGCACAACAACAACAACAACAAAAAAGCGCTCTCTCACCCAGGAAACACGCAGAGAGAGAGCGTCACCCTGTAACCATGGCAACCGTAACGCTGCCGCCTGGAACAACAGAACGTAGCTGTCAAACAAACCCAAACAATCCTGACCCGCGACAATATGAAACACGGAAGTACCGCCGTGTAATCCATTTATTTCAACAAAGTAACTGTATTCTGAATACCACCTTTTTAAACGGTAACTGTAACGGAATACAGTTACTCATATTTTGTATTCTAAATACGTAACGGCGATACATGTATTCCGTTACTCCCCAACACTGATGACTGGCATATTTGTTATTTAGTGAAATGAATACCCAAATGATTTTTGATCACAGAGGACTCATCAGTACGAGGGTAAGAGACCTATCGAGGGTTTGTCCGGTCCATAGTGGTGCTGAAGTCCACTGAAAACTAAAGCTCTCACACTGTGGATACATGAGGAAAAGGGATTATGATGACATGACTGTCCCTAAATATTTCTTCAAGCGTCTTCAAAGGGCTTAAAACCTTGAAGAGAATGGTTACGGTGGATTTGAAAGAATGTCTCCCTTTAAAATATCAAATAAACTTTGAATCTTCTGTAGAAATGAAAGTTTGTGTGGAGAGGATCAGCCTGCAGTCATTCAGCAAAAAGAGAAAATATTTATTAGACGATAATAGAATCATGATATTTTGGCTTTGTGACCTTCAAACAGGCTTCTAAGCAGAGGCTTCATGATTTATACATGTCAGCAGAATAAATATTTTTATGTCATAAAATGAGAGAACGCTGCAGCGTCTTCGGTTCTTTGAGCCAAGGTCGGAGACTCTTAGAGGAGATTATAGAGCGACCTGCCACGCAACCTCCAAAACGTCTGCCCCACGCATGGACACACCCGTGTTGCACACACTCAGATATCTGGACCTGCGTCATACACACCTCACTCTCTGTGTGTGTGGGTCTGTGTCGGTGTGTAATATAGATGGCTGGTAGCTCTGAGTCGATAAAAGGCCGCTGTGTTTATGTCTGCACGTGCGATTTGCTGGTTTGGTGACGTTTGAATTTCATTCACTGAAGCCAGATGTTCCTGGACTGTCTGTAGCTGTTATTTATCACATAACTGCATTAAAACTCTCATGTTTCACCTCAGCTTTTTACTGCTGTGATAAATATTTAAACGTGTCACAGTGGAAAGAAACTGTGACTGGATTTTTTTTAATGATGCAAAACATTTATTTTGTTATCAAACTAAATTATTTTGCTCGGTTAATGTTCATTAAAGATGTGTTCGTGTGCTGTAAAGCTGAGTTGCTCCTGACGCGTTGATCAGATTTGTTAGATATTAGAAAGAAATCACCGAAGGTAGAAAAAGTGACAACGAGACATGTTGTATAACGTTGCACAGCTACAGTCCATTTAGCACGTACTCAGCATGACCACATTTCCTGACCTTAAACTGCAGAAGTGATGTGAACTTTTACCTGTGGTGTGAGAGACGAGTGCTTCGTTCACCCTCCGTCCACCCCGACCTCCTCCTACAGTTCATATCGAGGTCAATAATTCAATAATCTAGTCCAATAATCATCCAGCAATTCTATTATATAAAGTGGGCGAACAAATCAGTTGAACAGAGCGGGTGGGCGGAGGATCAAGACGAGACACAGCAGCTGAAACACATTCCTGCTGCTGATAACTGCGATTGTACAAACTCTACGGCCGTTTGAATGGACAGTGTTGGTTTACAGAGCCGCGCGTGACTCAGCCATGAATATTTCTTTGTATTTAAACAGACTCAACACAAAGAGCACACGCACTCATCTGTGAGTTATTCTGCTTTGTTTCCTTTTCGGTACGCTTCGCCATCGTCTCCTCACAATGAGAACTGATTCTGATCAATTCTGAAAAGGAGAAAATGAAGACGTGAGTGTGTGTCACTAATTGAGACCCTGAAGATTTTCTCAAATTAAACCGTTGTGTCGGGAATGATTACGTTTTTGTTTTTGTTTTTTTTTAAAGTAGAAAGTTCATGAATCATGAAATTTGGGGCAAAATAAAAATGCCTTTAGTGCACATATACACAAAAAATCAAATAAACCTGGTATCTTGATGGACGTTGGAGGAGATTCAACTTTCTCTCTTTTCCAAAGTTGTTCTTTCATTAAACAAAGGAAGTGTGGCGGAGACCACAGTGAAGACACACCTGACACCTGTGTGCTGTTGAGAAAGCAGATGAAAATCCAGTAATTAAAGGCAGACTGCAGGTCGGGTTGTTACCGTATTAAAGTCAATACCTCGCGTGCTCCAAAGGTCTGGTGCTTCTTTGTGCTTGCAGCAGGTGATCTGCATATCCTGTTATGGTATTCAAATCTCCTCTGGTTGGCAGAGAGTGACATTTGAATACAGTCTGCCTGCCTTTTCTCATTAAGTGGCCTGAGAGACAGCAAAAATGTCACCACTGAGTCTTTCATCATCCCTCCGCAGAGGTTTGTTTTCTCTCTGTGTCTGTCGTCGCTCACACCCACAGTGCTACTTTGTGAATTAGGAAAGAAGAAGATCGCGTCGTGTTTCTGTGGCTGTGCAGATTAGTTGTATTTTTCTGTTTGTTCCCAATAAGAATTCACTGCAAGGCTTCCACAGCACAGCCTCAGGCATCTTTCTGCTAACTGTTGCTCATTCCACTTTAGCTGTGTTTGGGTTTTTCCTCACTCCCATAAATGTCCTCGTGTCCATTCAGATTTCCCACACAGTGTAAGCATGCATGCACAGCGAGCACGTCTGTACTTAATGCATATGTAGGACAAATGCAGGAAACCTTCATGGTGATGGGGTAAAGTGCGTCACTGCAGCACATTCACTAATCTGTGCACAAACCTCACTGCTTTCACTTAATGCAGCAGTGCATCAACACACTCCTCGACTACAACATTAAAACATTGCATTGTTCTGCTGCGTCCTGGTGCGTGTGTGCTGTGTCACCAAACACAGCCTAGAATCAGTGCCACACCCTGATGGCAGCTGCTTCGCTTCGGTCTGTTGCATCTTCATCTTTAAATCTTTTTGGAACCCAAAGAAACTCCTCTAAAGCTTTAATGCTTACTTTGGTAGCTGCATCGCATGCAACACATATGTGCTAGTTGGAGTTACAGTAAAGACCTCCTGGAAATTCACTCATCAAAACTGTTGGCAGAGTTAAATAAACAGCAAGCCGTAGTTTTTGTTCGCTAATTGCATTAAAGGCATGTTGGGATGCTGAGCTGTAGGGAACAGTAGGGAACAGTAGGGAACAGTGGGCAGTTACAGCTCCTTGCTTGACGCTCCCTCGTTTTTATTTTATTTTAAACAGGGGTCTCAAACTCCTGGCCCGGGGGCCTCTCACAGCCCACGTCACCCCTACTTGCAGCCCTCTTTTACATATTAAGTCACCCATTCTTTCCAAAGAGCAGATATGAGGGTGTCAGCAGCTGTGCAAGGATGCAGTGATAAACCAACCCGACTCTCCTCTGCAACACTGTTCTGCTGCAGATCCCTCGTGTTTCTGTTTGCAGTTGGTCTGCGCTCCTCTTATTCAGTCTTTTTGTGCATCTTCCCAGTGGCCTGTGTTTCTGTCGTACTCCCGGAGCACATGCACAATCGTTGCAGCGATTGCTGTCACTCCCCTCGGCATCATATTCGTGGAGTTGCTGTTCACCTTTGTAGAAACTCCTCAGAAACGCGATTCGGGCTGTTTTACTTGCTGTGCAGTTGAGTCAGCAGCATCATTTTCTTTCTCATTCTGTGACCTGCGTTCCTCCTTCGCTCCCTGCAATCATCACGTACATTAACAGACAAATTATGCCATTCCTCACATCGTCTTACAGAAGCCACGCCGCTCTCTTCAGCTCACAATTACAGAGCAGAATAAATGTATGCATCCTCACGGTCGGGTGAGATTTATGTGTAAGCCTCGCAGGCTGCTGCGAGCCTTTGTAATATAAGACTCGTGGCCCAGGAAAAAAAACAAAGCGCGTATCTGTTTAAAGGGAGCAGCGCCGATGTCAGCCGGGCGCCGCGGCTCGTTCACAGTTGGGCAGAGGATTTGGATCAGCTTTCAAGGTCCGAGGGCTGCGCACGTTGCTGAAAGTTGTCTGGAATTGTTTAAACGTCTAATTCAGGAAGAGACTTTTAAAGATGAACAGCCGCTGTTTTATGCAGCTGTGAAACAAATACGCTGATTTCCCCTCATCTCTTTCAAATTATAATTAGACCCACAGAAGAGATACAGTTTGTGTTTTAGATCTGTGTGTGTGTGTGTGTGTGTGTGTGTGTGTGTGTGTGTGTGTGTGTGTTCTCTAAGCCTAGCTGAGTGGCTTTGGCAGCCTGTGTATGCAGGCAGCATGTTTTCTGCTCTATTTGTGTCTGAGTTTGTGTGTTTGCATGAGTGTGCATGTTATTGTAAGCATCTGCACACATTTTGCTTTCGATCTTCTGCATATACTCGTGTGTGTGTTCATGCATCCAAGGATGACGGGTGTGTGTGTGTGTGTGTGTCTTCTGCTAAACATTAACTAAATATGACAAGGTCACTGCTGTCATTTACCTGTCTCTCTCTCTCTCTCTCTCTCACACACACACACACACACACACACACACACACACACACACACACACACACACACACACACACACACACACACACACACACACACACGCACACGCACACACGTAACACAAAGCATTTAAGCACACATTTCATTTATCAGTACTCAGGCAGATACTTCAAAAGCTGACATCTCCTTTTCAGTTCATTGTCTTCAACACACACACACACACACACACACACACACACACACACACACACACACACACACACACACACACACACAGCATGTAAATGTTAAGCTCACTATGTAAATACTCTTTAGGGTGGATTTGTTTGTGAGACCCAGCCACGAAAACCCCGATTGGACCAAACCAACCTCAGCTTTCATCACTGCCTCCTTTGTTGTGCAGACTGTGCTCACAGATTGTTTTGTAGATGGAAACATTTAGAAAAGACAAATGAAGAGCGATTCTTGGCTGTACAGAGAAAACATGCACATGAGTGTTTTTCTTGTTTAATTTAAACCTTTTAAAAATTACTTTTTGATACAGCAATAAAAAGAAATAAAGGTCAGGAGATGTGAACCTGATATTCAAACCTAAAGTGAACATGATCAAACAAATACACACAAAAACACACAACTCCAACTCAAAGACTATGAGTGTGCAGCGTTGCAGCCTGAAGGCCACGCCTCGGTGCAGCGGAGCGACGAGGAGAACGCTTGATGTCTCTTCAGGAATCACGAGGTGGTTGTTTCGGGATGAGGCTGTCGGCGCTGACGACGGCTGTAACGTTCTGAAGTATCTGAGAGAGAACATTGAGAGCAGAGCACCTGAACTGTGGCGCGTGCCAGCATGTGCCCACTCTCTTTAAGCCCGCACCGACACAGTTGTCATTCCCCGCTCACCCTGCCTGCCAGATTTGGCTCACGTCAACTTCCTCCTCTTCCCTGAAATGAACTTCAAGTTGCTGTGTTTTTATCCAGCACCCACACTCGCTGCAACAGGAGACTCTGGCCTGTAGTAGGAGCAGGGGATCAAACCACACACCTCACCATTACTGATGGAAATAATTTCCTGAACATCCCTGAGCTGTAAAAGCCAGTTTTATTTGCAGCTGTGTGCTGTGACTCTACGTGTCACTTTTACCCTAAAACTTGAGCAAACGTGGCCTCTGCAGTTGTATTTTTAGCAATCAAGCCGCCAACCCTGCCAATAATTTTAACCAAAAGTGAGTCACAGATGCAGAATGCATTAAATAAGGGGGGAATTTGTCTTTCTTGTGGCAGCTGTCTGCAGATTCTATTTTAGGGTTTGTGGTACCATCGCAGTTCGGCTGTAGCCGTGGCATCCTGGCTGCGCTGTTTATTACAGTGTTAGCAGGAGCATCCTAGCATTACCCCGTCCTTGTAATCACAGTGATTATCAACACAAGAGACTTATGGCACAAAATGACCTCTCTCTCTGCTGCTCGCCCACTTCCTCTCCTCCTCAGTTTGAGTGAAGAGCTGAAATTTAAATCTTCTTGGTCAGTCCTCCTCCTGTCTCAAAGCCCCGCCCTTCCCTTTCTCTCTGCCCCCCGTGGGTGGCGGGGGAGAGCTCTCCTCCTCTCCATAGATTCTGTGGTCTGTAAATAGAGACCGGTGTCACCCGCACTCACATATGAAGGCAGTGATGTCAGCCTCTCTCTTACACACACACACACACACACACACACACACACACACACACACACACACACTGGTAATGATGTCACTAGCTGACCATCCCAACCATGACATCATCTTCTGGTGCCACTCAAACAGTTTTCTGTATAAAGATATAGCAGCTGCCTCGTGTGGGCGCAGTAACATGCAGATTAGTGTGTAAACTGATACAATTAACATTAAATAAAACGACAACTGTAATAATGTTGCTTTTCATTCTTGTAATTTATGTCGGGATTAGTGCTGTTTGTGTACTGTGACTTTGTATACTGGTTATTTACTCGTCTTCTCTCAAATGTGCACATGTTGACCTTCTTTTCTCCTTTTTTACATTATACTTTATCCTCTTGATGAAAGATCGTCCTTGATGACAGAGAGAGAATATTTGTCGCAGAAGCAAAGAAAACAGGAGGCAGCAGAAGTTAGCGTGAGGAAAAAACCATCGCTGCTCAGCAGAAGACGCTCAGATGCTCACACACGTGTTACTGGGGCAGGTTTAGGATACAAGGCCTACGTTAACCCTGCATGATAAGAAGTGTTACTAACCATCACAACAGGATGATATCTGTAACACTGACAGGTTTCATTATCACCATAAACCTGCTGCAGGGTCCTGACTCAGGTTCCTGGTGTTTGACATCCTGAGAACTGCTCAGCATGTTGTTTCTCTTCTTTTTCTTTACGTTACAGAAGCTAGTGGACTAGAAAGTTGGTTTAACTGAACTGGATTAACTGGCTAACCTCAAAATATTGATATCGACTAACATGGGGAAAATTTTTTATATCATCAAGGTAATAAACTCCATCCATCCGTTTGCTTCTGTGCATCCAGTTCAGGGTCGAGGGAGCCTGGAGCCTGTCCGAGCCTTCAAGAGGCAGGGTGTGTGTGTGTGTGTGTGTGTGTGTGTGTGTGTGTGTGTGTGTGTGTGTGTGTTTGAGGAAGCGAGTCCATGACTTCAGCAACAAAACCACACAAAGATACACACTCGCAGGGAGAGGCAGTTTTTCTGTCTCTTCTCTGGTTTTACAAGCAGCTCGTCCTTGACGTTGCAGTTGACCAACGATGTGATTTAAATCAGCCGGCTGCTGCTTTAATCCAATCAGCTTTAAGGAATGAGTTGTGAGCTCAGCGTTTAATCCAATCAGTATTTAGAAATGAGTTGTTGCTGGCCAGAATCAATCAGGCCTGCCCACCTGATAATCAAATTCAATACAGTGATTTAGCTTATGTCCCTGAAACGTATTCAGAGTGTTCTGCCTCCTCGTTTTGTCTCCGATTCCCTCCCCCGCCTCTTTCTCTTCCTCCTCCTCCAGGATTTGTTTGATTGCTTTTCTTCCTGTTTCCTCCTTTTTTGTCACTTTTTCTTTCTTTTGTCTGTGTGTGTGTGTGTGTGTGTGTGTGTGTGTGTGTGTGTGTTCATGCACACGCCGACTTCCTGTTTCTCTCTATTTGTTTCTTTCGGAACAATTTCCTTGTCTTCTGTTGGAGACTGATATGAAAGGCGGCTTTGCCTGATGAGTCCAGTGGGAAAGGCGGTTGGAGGAGAAAAGGAGGGCAGCGTGTTGATGTATCAGGGTATAATTTGAGAGACAAGTCCTGGATTTCATCTGCAGTATTGTTCTGAAACGATAGTGCAGTCACACTCAGCAGAGAGGGAAGAGTCCGCTACATGTGCATAAGATGTTGGACAAATATGATCGCAGTCATGATAAATC
Organism: Oreochromis niloticus; assembly: GCF_001858045.2. Lineage (NCBI taxonomy): Eukaryota > Metazoa > Chordata > Actinopteri > Cichliformes > Cichlidae > Oreochromis > Oreochromis niloticus. The sequence continues at coordinate 2,790,694 of NC_031970.2, forward strand.
TCATTTTTGGCATGTGCAAGGTTTTTGACACTCGTGGTCTTTGTTCCAGTTCTTATTGGAAAAAATGTTTTTCTAAAAAGGGGAAAACAGATGATGGTGGTTTTTTTTCCAACATCCAAATTAAATCTGTGCAATCCAAGAAAAATATGACCAGCCTGCCAAACTTAACTGAGAGATAAAGCAACAGTTATTCAAAACAAGCAGAGCTCACATTAATCATCTATGCTGAAGCTTTTCTATTTATGTTGCTAACCGTGTTATCCGTTGGCTGATGTACTTTATATTTTGAAATCTCAGTGTCACCATGTTGGTTTAGCCAGAAATGACCACATTTTGACAACAGAGATCAACTAATGCTAGCTAGCTTCATCTGTGACCTCTATGGCTGCACCATACAAACAGAAAAAAATGCTGAAATTTCTTCTTCTTGGATGATTTTAATACAAATAACCTCACAGCAGCCATATTGTTGGCACAGACACGGTCCAGGTTCAGGGTTAGTCAGAGGCCACACCCCTAATTTTACGCTTTAATTGCAGCAGGTGAGTTATAAAGGCTGTAAAGTTAAACACCAGTGTGTGAGGACCGACTCCGTTTTGGAGCCAGCATTAGAAGAACTGCAGTTATTGAAACTTTTGTGTTGGCATCGGGAGATTGTTGCTTGGTTTTGACAAGTTTGTTGAATTTTTCAGTGTTCATGCCAGACTTCTTTTCTACTTTCAGTTCAGTTTTATTTATATAGCTCCGAATAACAACATCAGTCTCCTCGAGGCGTTTTACATTGTAAAGTTCTGCAACAATAGGACAAGACAGAAAAATATTGTTGAAAATTCAGCACTGAACAACATCAACCAGAGAAAGAGACTCCTGCAAAACCACAAGATGAATATGTTTTTCTGCCATTCAGGATTTTATAAAACTGATTATAAACACAGTTAATCAGTAATTTATTTGCATTTAACTGGCTTCTCCACAGGTGTAACATCTCCGATTGGCTGTGGGGAACATTATTATTTTTACCTTTACTACCATGGCATGCCCAAACAAGCCTCTCTCTCTATCTTGCTGTCTCTCACTCATGCACACTGCGTCGTGCCAAAACAGCAATAATCCAGGTTTAGATCAGCACCACGGACAGCAGCTGCTGTCAGAGGTTGAGCTTACGCATCTTCTTCAACGAGGATAACACAAGCCCAACATGTTAACAGCGTCTTCCACACGTGACAGAGGGCAAAGGTCAGGAAGTACAATAATGTGCTTCCCTGCAGAACTTTCAGAGACGGGCTTATTTTAATAAAATGACTGAATATATGCTGGCAACTACAACAAAGCTCATAGGGAAAATGTACACTGCATTTAAAATGATGCTTTTGTTCACAAAGTAGAACCTCGATTTAAACATATAATGAAACGTTTATAATCTGTTCAACAGCCAGTGTATAGATGCCATGTAATGAACAGGGGCTACTGCACCCGTCCTGCCTTCGGTCTCTCTCTGGCTCTGGCTGTCCTGTTGGAAGTCAGGCCTTTGAGTTACTTCCCCAGTGAATAACAATTCATTAATGAGATACATTTTTTATATCTGGGAGAATTTGAATAATGTGCAGTGTGAAGTAGAAATCAAACTGATGCATTACATCTCTGTTGATCCATCGGCTGAGAGAAGAAATGCAGTTTCTTTATCTGCAAACTTTTTGAGTATCACATTTTTAATGCAGATCAAGTCAAAAAGACCTGAGACGGTTTTCCTTCATCCTTTAAAGTCATCCCATAAATGCTAAAGCTGGAAAACTGGCTTTTAATTCCAAGTGGATCAATCAGCAGCCGACCATTAGAGTAACTAATCCCTTTAAAATGTAATCATTTTGAATCTGTTGTTAATGTGCTTTCTGTTTGAATGGGCTTTATGACTCTGCCTTCTTATGTTATGTGTGTTTTCATATTTTCAGTGGGTTGTTATGACTTACAGCTCTGTTTAAGTAATATCAACAAAGCGGGTTTATCAGGATACAAATGGATTTATTTTTGAAACATAGCCGTTAATCTCAAATATAAATAAAAGTATAAACACATTTTCAGCACACTTGAACATGTTTCACACAGCAAATAACATTTTTTCCCGATATAAGTGAAATTAAAGTGGCAGTAAACATTTTATTATGTATTTCAAGCACCCATCTTTTAGTTTGTCCTTCCAAACAAATCTGTTCGCCCATTTCTGTGTCTGGTTTCTTCGTCTTGAAAAGCATATAAAGACAGATTGTTGCATTTAGGCATCAGTTCCACAATGGGAACAAACAGACTAATCAAAATTATTACTTTCCTCTGTGATTGCAGAGCTCCAGCTCAGCAGTTATCGTAGCTACAACACAAACTGTGTCTCTACAAGGCCAAAGTTCAGCAGCATTGCAGAGCGCGCCGGCTGTGGAGGCTGTGTTTGTATAACGGAGGAAGAAAACGGAGCAAAATCTTCTTCTTCCTCTCACATTACGACAGGATTTACAAAAGGCGTGTACGATGTGTCCGTCTCTGTGTGTGACTGACCATCATCATCGCTCGCCATTGACCATGTGATTTTATCTTTCACATTTATCTGCAAGATCTACTTTCACAGTGTTATTTATTTTGGACAGTTGTTGTATACACATGCTGTTCAGTCCTTTGTTTCCTGTTGTGTATTTCCTGCTCCAGCGACGCATGCTCGTATTAAACAAGTTTCAAATATTGAGGTGGTGTTCGTACAGCAGCTGGAAACTCTGTTTTTAAACGCTCAGATTCACACTTTATACATGTGTGACGTCACAGCGAGTGGATTTTCATAAATGTGATCATTTCCGGTACACAACTCTGGCTGTGAGCAAAGATGCTCCACCCACTTGTAGTTTGTGAGCCACGAGACGTTTGGCATACAGGTGTGGTAGCCTTAAAGGGGAGGAAGCTCATACGATACGCTACCATAAAATGAGTGTATCGGTAAGTTACAAGATGATGTTGACAGTGAGCCAGAGTTCCTCTTATGAAGCTGAAAATGGAGAAAACAGGACCGTTTAAGTACAAGTAGCAGTAGCTCACTTTAAATGTTCTCCACCACAGGTGACAGTCCTGCGTTTAAAGGGTTGCAGGTAAAAGACACATTATTAAATGAATCTACTTAAAGGACCAAAATGTGTTTCCTGTGTTTTATACTCAAATATGCTGTTTTTGGATTGTTACTGCTGCATTAACGTTGTCGTTACATCTTTATTGATTATATATTTTGTGATTTGTTGAGAACAAAATGATGTAACAACATTTGATCGAAACCAAAACCAACAAGCTGTTGTGGGCAGAGTTTAAAGTCACTGAGAAAAACAAAGTTAATGGTTTCTGGTTGTTATGCCTGCATGTATTTATTTACTATTCTTGCTCACACCAGCCAGCCGTTTCAGTCGCTCACTTCATTGACAGTAGTTTAAATTGGTACATGCTCACTTGCTTTGCTGGCAGATATTTTGCTCACTGGAGTTCATTCCATGTTGCTAGTTCCCAATTAACTTTGCTGCTAGCACCTTCCTGTTTGCAGCTTGGAGAATCTGTTTGTGTGTCGGTGTGGACCATCACCGCCACTTTGCCATCTTAGCGATAAGTCCAGTGCTTGTTTCTGGGAGCTGCTGCAGTACAGGCTGGTGCCAATGAATACAAATACAAACAGAAGAGCAGAGAAGGAATTATACTGACACTAAATACAGTTAAAGATTGCAAAAAACCTGTATGAAGGCGTAACACCCTTGTGCTGTCTAACATCCCTAATGAATGCATCTACACAGTATCGCTCAGTACTATATTTAAGGAAATCTGTGTATTTGGTGTCCCGTAGTTTCATGGAGATAAAGTACTGCATATAATCTGCCCAGGTATTCTTCAGTGTAGGCCTAAAACTACAGTATGCTTCTGTAAAGTTATGAAATGAGCATTAGGTACAGAAATGTAAATCCAGGTGGTTTTATGTCAAAAGAGGAGCCCAGAAATTAAATATGAACAATTTTCCTTCTGGACATCTGGTTAAACCCAGAGATGAGTCCCTAAAAGGTTACTGTGTGACCATCGTCCCCACAATGTCAGCAAAACAAGTAAAATCATACACACACTCTCTCAGTTCTGAGCTCATGCATGGCTGATTCATGGCTTATTCCCCCGAGTCCATTTCTACAAGGACAGGACCGTGTGTGTGTGTGTGTGTGTGTGTGTGTGTGTGTGTGTGTGTGTGTGTGTGTGTGTGTGTGTGTGTGTGTGTGTGTGTGTGTGTGTGTGTGTGTGTGTGTGTGTGTGTGTGTGTGGACAAACATGACTCAGAGGGGGATGGGTAGGCCTGGTTTTAACCCGGTACTGAAACATCTGAAAGAACTTTAATAATTCATATGTTCTGTGTTCTTCATCTCTCTCCCTCTTTCTCACACACACACACACACACACACACACACACACACACACACACACAGTTCACAGGAAAAAAAAAACCTAAATCCACCCTCTCAAATGCATGCACTCGAGCAGCTGCACACTCCAGTCCACACGCGTGCCCAGCCTATCCAAGACGCCGCACAACAATACGCACAGTTTCCACACAGAGGTTTTAATGGATGCGCAGATAAGCAAACACTCAACCTGTGCCGCCAATAACTGAATTCATGTGTAAACGATGTTTTGACAGCCACTCTTCTCGCTCCCCGGGAGGTCGTGTAAGCCGTCTCCTGCCATTTCTCCCCTCCCCCCACCTCCTGCTGCCACTCGCTATTACTTTAACTCTGCTTTGTCTCTCAGCACCTCTGTCCTCAGATTTGTTTCTCAAGTGTGCGTGTGTGTGTGTGTGTGTGTGTGTGTGTGTGTGTGTGTGAATGAGTGTTGCATTGTCATGAGATGCTGCCTGCTTTGCATGCCAGACAGCCTGCATTACATTTGTGACCTACTTTGGTTCAGAGTGTGTATTTTTTATGAGAGTGGGAGATGCAGACGTGCAAATGGGGACGTGAGGCTGGCTGCTTGCATTGAAACACATTTAAAACTGCACAACGAGCCATCAGCGCACACACATGCACACAAACATATGCCGATCATTTATACACACCTTTTTATTCGTCTGGATACCTCGGGTTACCCACAGTGCTGGTTGGCATAGTGACAGATGCCTGTGTGTGTGTGTGTGTGTGTGTGTGTGTGTGTGTGTGTGTGTGTGTGTGTGAGCTCTCCAGACACAAACGGGAAAATCTGCTAAAAAAACAAAAAGACATGCTTACTCAAAAATGATCAAAGTAGAGCGTGTACATGTAATCGTGTATGCAGCACGCATAGTTGCACATCTGTATACAACAAGGGGAATGCAGGAGTGGCGGAGGTCTTCTCCCTTTCTCTGTTTTCCTTTCAGTTTTGTGTTAAAAGGAAACGCTTAAGTATCATCACGCTTGAGTGGCACTTCCACGGCCAGAAGCTTATTTAATTCAGCCCCCTAAGCTTTTTTAAACAGAGTTCCCAATTAATTTTTAAATTACAGCACAGACTTGTTGACTAGCTTCTGACACTTGAGAAATTATGTTAATTCCCACACTTCGCACGGCAGCGGAGCCGGCTCGCTCCCGCCGTGCTGCTGAGGATGTGGAATCAGTGAAACGCCTTGTTGGCCTCGTGGCTGTAGGGCCACAGAGACTGCGTTCATTCAGAGCCACACTCGGCGCACTCACTCAGCATGAGTGGAAATGGGTGCGTAACAGTGTTTGTTGGAAGATTTAAAGTCGCTGCCCTCACACTCTGACCTTTAACTGCAACTCTGAAGGAAAAATACATAAAAATGTATTTTTACAGCAACCTTTATTATCACAGTTACTAATATAAATAGTTAAATTATTCTGTAAAAGTACTGGTTAGCATAACGAGGTAAATAAACGGAAGTTTTAAGGTGGTAAATGTTGTTTATCTGCAAATAATGTCAAAGTTAAAATTTAGATTATTGGATAAAACAGATGTTGACAGAGTTATCTCACTTCAGGAGATTACAAAGACAGAAATTCACGTTTAAATATTCAGTTTGGTCTCAGCGACCCTTCTGTTCTGTAGGAATATAACCAGAACCCTCGAGTTTTGCTCATTGACACTTGATATGTTGGAAATCTGTCTGCATTTATGAATTAGACAGCAGTTGTTCACAAATGTTCGACAGTCTCTCTGAGAGTGACTATAGTCAGTCCAACAAAGAAGAAAGAAGAACCTGTGCAGTCGCCTTGCAGTGAAAAGTCATGAGTGTGCAACACCCTCGAGTCGTGACAAGCTGCAGAATGTGAAAGAACTTTTTGTAGAGGCAGGGAGGTCTGTCCTGTTTTTACCCATGTGACTGAGCCATGAGGGTATTCTGAGTAAAGCGGTAGTTTAGTAAAGCCGAGCGTGTGCAGCGTTGGACGGGTTGTTTTTGACTGAGCCCAGTTGGTGTAAGTTTGCTCGGCTAACGGTATCTCAGGATGGAGGCCTATTGTTCATAGTATTTTAATTTATGTAATAAAATATGGATGTTTGTTTGTCCTTGCATTGATATAGTATTGCTGTGCACTAACTCAGGCAATCCTATGCTGTGTCAGTAGTAGATGTGGACACCAGCATGTAGGAGGGCATGCAGAGGGTTGGGCACAGAGGAGGATCAGATGGATAATCTGTTGTGGGGACCAAAGAAGGTGATGTGGAGCACCCAGCACCTGAGTCAAATTAAGCACAGAGAAGAGAAATGACCCAATTTATCACCCTATTTTAGGGTTTTCCTACATCTGTGGAAATTGCTTTGAAATCAGGATTTGGGGTTAAAAGTGCCTGAAATGACAAAGAAGTTCAGTTTGAAGCCTCTCGGGGAAATCCTGTTTAACACAGTACTGCATGGTCTTAGGCTCCCTTTGTTGTTGTGTGTTTTTCTCAGAATTTCTGAATCTGTAGCTGCTGAGTCACATCTATCAACACCCATTACAGCAGCTCTTACATGCTGAAATGACTCGTTTCCTGTTGCGCTCTGTTTAGTAAGACGCTCTGGATACAGTCATCAGAAGTGAGAGAATAATAAAAAGTCAATAAAGGCTGTTGCTCAGCAAATACTGATTATAAGAGGCTTAAAAAAAAGAGCAGAATGATCCCAACATGCTGGTTTTAGTCTCATCGGGTCTAAATACAGACATTAACTTTGAGGGGGATGTGAAGTAGAAACAGTCACATACTCAGACGTCACTCTCTTGTCTTTCTTCCCACAGAGAAGAGAAGCCGGAGTAAGGATAGATCCCACCCCTGACGCCAGCTCCGCCCGTACAGCCCCTCCGTCCGAACCCGACCTCCCCTTCCCCCTCTCGCAGCTCCAGGGCTCTCTGAGGGTTCCTTTCCGGGTTCTCCAAAGGGTTCTCTGTGGTGTTCTGTAGAGCTCCATACGCCTCGGGGCCTCAGACCTTCATGCGTCTCCCAGCAGCAGAGTCCACCCACACCTCCACCCACCACACCACCACCTCCTCTACCATGAGCTGTGAACAGGAGTTTGGAGACGGCGCTATGGGAGTCACGCTCACACTGCGCCTCCTCATGCATGGAAAGGTGAGCAAGACTGTTATTCATGTTAATTAGACAGAAATAAAGGACAACGCAGGTTATTGTGCCGCTAGCAGCCAGAGAAAAGAACATGACATCAATAAATACTGAAAAATAATTACATTATAATAACATCGTATCTCAGATGGAAATGATTCAGAAACTTTAAAAGGTTCCCAAATTTAACTTATAGAGAAAAAACTACCAACATAGTGAACAGAATATTATTTTCTGGGGAACCAGGATCAGGTGAGGACATGGCCAGCACAGACTGAAGCCTGTAAAGGGGTTACCCACACACTCATAGAACTGATGTTACATTTAGTAACATTTACTTTCTTGCGGTTCGATCCGGCCCTGCGTTAAAGGGTCCGAGTCTCTGCTCCCAGAGGGTGCATCACCAGAAACCAGACACACACCGAGCTCTGCCTACACCTGAGTCCCTGCCCTGCTTGGTCTTGTAATGCAACTGAGTATTCCTAATAGTCAGCTACAGTCACCAGCCTCACCCATTAATGACTGCGTCCCCTCCACCATCAGTGTACTTGGTGAATCCGTGAACTTCTACTTTAGCAGTAGGATAATAGGCCCCAAAGATCTGTCACTTTTATGGGCTAGAACGAGCTGTTAGAAAGATGTAATAATCACACACAACATATTTTACTGTTAAATGAAGAATTCATCCATCCATTCGCTTCCACTCATCCTGTTCAGGGGCGCTGGAGTCTATCCCAGCTGTCATAGGGCGAGAGGCGGGGTACAACCTGGACAGGTCGCCAGTCTGTCACAGGGACAGACAAACCAATCGCTCTCACATTCACACCTATGGACAATTTAGATTAATCAATTAATCTATCCTCACTAACTGCATGTCTTTGGACTGTGGGAGGAAGCCGGAGTACCCGGAGGGAACCCAGGCAAACACGGGGAGAACATGCAAACTCCGCACAGAAAGACCCCGGCCTGATGGTGGAATCGAACTCAGGACCTTCTCGCTTCTTCTCCCGGCCATCGAGAATCCGAACAGGAAGTAGTAAGCCTCTCCGAAGTCACCAAGTTTCCCTGAAGTTCACTGTTCAACACGGCAGAATGAACAAAGGTTTTATAAATCTAATCATCAGATCACAGCCGTTACTCAGTCGTCCTGGACTCCATGTTTTAGAATCCAAGCACGGAAACCTGAGAGCATTGCTGTCTTCCAGACGTCCCATGTTCCCCAGGAAGAACAGTCCATTATTACCCAAACTTCATTTTTTATACTCTTTAAAATGACACTTCGACACTTGCTGAGAACACTGTTGCTTTCAGTGGCTCTGGGTGTCCCAAACTTCGCCTGTACACGGTTACCCCGCTGACCTCCTGTTATTAGAGCTCGCATTATGTAAACTATATGAAGTTGGTGACACAAAAGAAAAAAATGCTTTCTGTTTTATGAATATGAAAATGCCAACATGATTAAATGTTGGTGCATAAACATATCTCAGCGCTATGCATGCATGTTCAAAACATGAATTTTGATTGGCTGAATGAGTCTGTTTTTAAATTTGAGGATAATGATTTTCTTGTTTGTGTTTTTTTTCTCTGCAGGAAGTAGGAAGCATCATCGGAAAGGTGAGTTCTTGACGTTCGCTTCTATGCTCATCGTGTTACCCAGTATGAAAAAATTTGCTCTGCCAGAAAGTAAAAATCACTCAATCTGTGAAAAAGTCATTAAAACGAACTTTTAACTGAAATTAAAAAACGAAAACCAACATCAGAGCCATCATCAGGCTTTAGTTTTCTGAAATTTGCACGCCTCTCGTGATAACATTTGGCGTAATCCTTCTACACGATATGAAGTTGCCGTGAAATGTGCATTAACAGTGTGTAACATTTCCAGTCGGGCCGTGTCATTCGAGTCTGTACTTACTGAAAAGGCGCTGCTCTCAAGGGAAGCGAGTCAGTTTAAGCGTGGACGTGTTAAATAAAGCCCAGTAGGATTTTTGTCCAAATATATCACAGCTGAGCGAGGCGCGATAATGACCGCTGGCCCCCACGGCACATTCGCTAACCCACAATTGGGGCTGATATCCTTCACCCCCCACCCACCCAGTCACTTCCAGTATGCAGCCTATTAGCTGTGACATAAAGATGGCATTAAATTACATGATGGTTCTAGTTGGGTCGTGCCAGTCTGTAGTCCCCCTGCAGGAGCTGCTCTCCGGGGCTTCTGCTAGCATTAAACAAGCCTGCCAGGCTGACGCCGGCTGAAGAAATGCTATCTGGTTTGGGCAGGCTCGGCCGATGAGTACGCGTGTCAGCAGAGATAAATGTTACGCAGCTCAGATATAAATATGATCCGTGTTAGCCCCCTTTGTTTGTCACGCCGACGTTTTTCCTGAGCGAATTAGCAAACGTGTGTCACATTCACAGCATCGCACTGTCATACCTGTTAGCCGCCTAGCACACTGAGGAGCTCCACCAGTGAAGCTGCTCGGGGGCATCCCGCTGGCTGCTGATTAGTAGGCAGCGAGCGTCGCTGATTCGTTTTCCTCACCTGGATTTTCCAGTCACTCTTTCAGTAAAAGTAGCTTATTCCTCACATGTAACTGCATCAACGATTTAAAAAGACTGGAAAATGATCTTGTATGTATTTGATCGTGTTTGTGTTCTAAACTTGCTCAGATACTTGTCTAATAAATCTTTATTAAGGACTCGGTACACTCGGAGATGACTGTCATTCCTGTGTCTTTCCACAGAAAGGAGAAACGGTGAAGAGAATACGAGAAGAGGTAAGACTGACCTCATCTCCCATCACACATGTTCATTCTTCTGTCATCCTCCTCTGTCTCCCATTAACCCATGACTGCCCTCTGAATGCAGCTCCTGCTAACTGCAGCGTGACTGTAAAGCACTGTGACACTGTGTGTCTTTAACTGAATCAGGAGCCATGATTATATATCCTGTTAGGGCTCCTTTCTGCTCAGACTTAACTGTAAATACAATAAAAAGTGGCTTTCATCTTCACTGCAGCTGTGAGCAAGAATCCACCTGAAATATCTGAAGGTGTGTTTAGTATTTTTGGCGGCCTCCTGTGATGTTGCAGTTTGCACATTTAGCTGCTCTTTGCTGTCAGAAGTCTTTAAAGTAATAGCGAGTGTACAGGGGAGGCGTTCCCCTGGAATCGGACCTCTCTGGCGTCCTGTCCGTTCGAGGAAACATCGAGTGTGACAAAGACACAAACGTGAGGTAAGAGGGGAACCGTAGAGACGAGACGAGGACGCTGGATTGTGCCAATCGTAATCTGTCGGCAGCATCTGCAAATCAGAAGCTAACATCAGTGGTTCAAACTTCAGGACCAACAGTTTTGTGGTGCAATGCTGATGCAAGACTTTGTTCAGTTGAAGTGTGTGAAACCAGTCAATGTCTCACTGTGTTTTCAATTCAATTGTATTTATATAACTGCAAATCAAAACAACAGTTGCCTCAAGACGCTTTATATTGTAAGGGAAAGATGCTACAATAGCTTCTTCAGCAGCTAAGCATTGTGGGAAACCCTGACTGGACGGTGCTCCGGTCTGGCGGTGGAATGTTGCTGTTCCCATTCCCAACACATGAAATGATGCTTTATTCTCAAAGCTGCTGGCGTGTCTCGGTTATACACGCGGTGTCCTTTGGTGGGGGTGCGGGACACTACGGTGGGATTACTGTTGTGAAGAAGTGCATTCACCAAATCTAACACAGTTGTTTGTAGTGACTAAACCGAAGCTGGACGAAAGCGAAACCAAGCGCAAAACAAAAAGGTCCAAACGTCCTGTGAACCGTGGCGTTCTGACAGCAGCGCTCCTCCAGCCTCTGAACTCTGACAGACTGTAGGTCTGTGAAGTAACACCATTATCTCTCTGATGTTGGTGCACTGAGGCACAAACAGCATTACCTGACACCCTCGGATGGGAACGTTCACACTGAACCTTTAAGTTGACAGGATGACTAACAGTGAGAAGAACTGAACTTATATATCATATAAAGACAAAACCTGAATCCCAGCAGCGCCCAGCGTGAGAGCCGGTCTAATCATTTGCTGCCTCTTCATGCTGTCTGCTTTCTCTTCCCTCTCCTGGCTTCATTTGCAATCAGGCCACTTACAGCAGCTGTATGAATACTTAAACACACGGATCTATAAGTTCAAATGCTCCACATTCATCTCACTGAAAACAGAACACGGCCATATCAGTGGCTTAATGTATTCCACAGCAGACAGTTTTTTATATAAGTGAACAAAGATGCCAAGATCCTCAGAGGAGAGATGCTGTGAAGATTATCCTTGAGCAAACAAGACTCGGAGAGATGTACCTGTGTGAGTGTGTATTCATAGCTTTGTGGGGACCAAAAATTGAAGTTTACTATACTTATGGGGACCAAAATCCCAGGTCCCCACAAGTTTGAAGGCACTTTGGAGACTATAAATGAGATTTTAGTGTCAGGGTTACAGGTTATGGTTAGAGAAAGCATTATGTCAATTAGATGTCCCCATAAGATATGAATACCCAACGTGTGTGTGTGTGTGTGTGTGTGTGTGTGTGTGTGTGTGTGTGTGTGTGTGTGTGTGTGTGTGTGTGTGTGTGTGTGTGTGTGTGTGTGTGTGTGTGTGTGTGTGTGTGTGTGTGTGTGTGTGTGCGCTTTAAAAAGGCTGCCTCATATATTACACTGTAGAAACAAAGATGAGTTTTTATGTCACCGAATCCTCACTGTCATGTTGAACAGCTCTCCCGAGTCCCTGCAAAATAAAAGCTTCTCTGTGGGTTCAGCAGCAGCAGCGAGCAGACTGAAATATGTGAGGAATTATCACACTGAGATTTTCTTTAACTACAGAATGAGCTTCAAATTAGGTCACACAACACCTTGCGGTGTTTTTCAACAATATGTTTCTGGAGTTTAATGAGTCTAAATGAACTCAGTTAGTCCCCTGCTTGTCTGGAAAAATGTAAAATATTAACCCACAAATATGTTCTGGAGGGAGAAATGATTTTAGAAATGTGTGTGTTAGGAGAAATGGTTTGAAGATGACTGCACATGAATCAAGACTCCAGCGAGAAACGGGGGAGGGAGCAGGAGAGAAGGGGAGGGGGCAGAGTTTTCATTTATGTGTCGGGGGAATTTTAAGGTAACTTGTGAAATGTCACAAAAATAAAATGTGAATTTACGGGAAAAAGAGCTGATGAAAATTCTTTTATACAAAACAAGCAGCTATGCATATGATAATATTTAATACTTGTAGAACTCTATATAACCCGAGCTCTCGCGCCTTTGCTTGTTTAGTTTGTGCTGGAGTGCAGTCTGCATCCTGGCTTTTTTGGAGAGCGCCTCCCAGAGGAGCTAAAGTAGGCGGCCAGGAAGTGGGAGGTCTGGGCAGTTCTAACTCTGGGCATCCTGGACATGGATGGATGGATGGATGGTTTTTGTGTAATCCGTCGTTATCCTTAATATAACAGCGACATTCTTGACCAAAATTCTGAATTATTTCATTAAATTTCTCTGAGATAAAGAAATGAACAGCTGTTCCTTTATAGATATGACAACAGGAAAATTATAGGCTTCATTCTGGGGAAAAGGATGAATGTTTTGTGGCAAACACAAGGTATTTTGGGTGGTGTTTGGTCTAATAATGAGTAAGAGCAGGAAAAAGTGATGGATCTCATGCTCTGTCCATGGTGCTGAACCCCAACATGCCCCAGAATGGGTACTCAGCTTTTTAATTAATTAAAGATATATTTTCTTTTTTAGATGCAGCATGGTGCAAAAACCAGAGAGCAGATTAGAAATACAACGCGCATCAGCCTGAAGCACATTAGTGGCATTTACCATGTTAACTCTGTACAAAGGTCACACTCGCTCGAGTTGTTTCCGCCCATTGGAGCAGTGTTCAGACAACACTAATGTGAGTTTGACTGACTGATCAGCCGCTTGTTCAGCTGAAACAACCTGCAGCCAAATATGGCTGAAATGTGGCTGTGCCTGGAGTTTCTGGCAGAACAATGCTGACTAATGATTCTTGTGGGAAACATGGCATCAGAGGAAAAGGAGGAGAGCGAACAGAGCCTCGCTCGGACTGAAGAGAGTCGGGAGTCTCTGAAGGGGCCAGCGCGTGTCGTTATAAAACACTGGAAACTGGATCCAAAAGTGGGCACACTATAAGAAGATCAATGCATCACACTGTGCTCATTGACAGAAACGCAGCTCCTTCACTTTTTTAATTTAATGGAAAAGACCAGGTCCAATATGTCCGTATATATTTAGTATATTGTTGACATGATGGTGCAGCGGTTAGAAGGTTCGGGATTCAAATCGTCTTTTTTCCAAAGACCTGCAAGTTAGATTCATTATATTCATATGCGTGCAAAGGTTAATAAAGACTAAAAGACTAGAAATGCACCATCTATGAATCATTACTAATGAAAATACAGATGTTCAGGACTGCAAACATGCATCACCTGTTAAAGGTGTAACAGCAGTAACATGGAGAGCCCTGCCCTAGAGAAACCTTTCAAATTAAAAGTACTCAAAGTGAAAATAAAACAGCATTTAAGCAACAAATGAAAGTTCAAATTCAAATGGAAAACTTTAAAAAAGACCAAAATTCCAGATGACCCCTAATTTGACCTTTTGCAGAAAGATTGAGGGAGCAGACAGAAAAGTGATGCAGATGAGAAGAAAAGAACTCTGATTGTTGTTCTGGAGCATTTCTGTCTGAAGGTGGAACTCACAGAGCAAGAAGAGGAAGCATGAATATTTATATCGATATTTGCCTCTCAAGGACAAACCACACAGAGTTAGGCTGGATTCATAAGCTCTGTTTTCCTCTCATTACTCTTTCTTTATTCCCTGACCGGCTGCCTCACTCTCAGTCACTGTATATGATCACAAACACACCCAGCCTGTTGTTCATTTGTGCTAATGAACTGTGTATGAAATCGAGTGTATCAAGGCTACATTTTTACACAACGCCCGGTTTGTGAAGAGCTTTCTGGCACAGATGGAGAGGACTCTGGGTGCAAGAAGTCCCTTTTCATCATGTCAGTGAAAGCATTAATGTCAGGCTGCTGCTCTTCATCATGGCTTCACACACAAACATACACATACCTAGACATGCATGCAAACGCGCTAGCACACACGGCCTGCCCTTTCTTTATCACATACAGATGCTCACATGCTGCGAGCATGACTCCCTAATAAAGCAGAACAGAGCAGACTAATCCAGTTGAATGACATGGCTGTCCATCCTTCCTCTGCTCCAAATGAAGAGTAATGAAGACAGCTGTCCCACGCTGAAACAGCAAGACGACGCACTGCTGCACTTATTATGACTGGAGGGAGAGGAATAAGGGGTGAGGAGGAGGAGATGGAGAGGGGAGAGGAAGATGGGTGGAAGGGTGAAAGAAAATAGAAAGATCTGGAATATAATGACAGCCCAGATTCCCACAAGTGGGAGAACGTGCACCTCCAAAGGCGTGTGTGATTTAGCTTCAGTGGAGATGCTAAAGCGTGTCCAGATTGAAAACATCGCTGCATGCTTTCTTCTGTTTCTGCCAGTGCAATATTTTATTCCTGTTTTGTCGTGACTGCAGGTGCACTCCTGTAAAGTGCGTCTCCCTGAATGTGCTCGTATATGTTAGTTCTGTTGTAAACCAGGCACGTGCACTGAGAGGTCTGAGGTGCATTAATTTAGTAAAGAATTCAAATCAGTTTGAGATTCATGGACACCTTTGTGCCACACTGCTGCCCTTTTTAAGCTGCAGAATTCCCCTCATCTCCCTCGGATATGTGAGCTGCTCTTTCAACCCCTCCACCAGCCCCAGCATCCACCAGTAAGCTCATCACTCCCCAGTTTCTCTGTGACATGAACGTGAAGAAAAAGTTGTCAGTTCACGAGTTGACTCGTATTCGTCCTGGTCTCTGGCCAGGAGATGTTGGGAAAGCACTAGAAAAAAAAACAAACAGGAACTTTTCCATCATATCTCATAGCATCTCTTTTCATTTCAGTTGATTTTTTTTAACTTTCAATTTTGTTAATCAGTTAATCGGACCTTTCAGAGTATCATCACTGTGTTTGGATCAGGCTCACGGTACCACCAGCTGACCACTTCCTGACGACCTGCGATTCTGTTTGAGTTATAAACCAGCAGCAGCTCATCGGTTTCTGTTTTTCAGTTCTTACATTCAGAGGAAGCTGGTGTAAAGATTTAAGGAACATGTGTTCAGCTCTCCTGGTTCCTGTGACAAGAACAGCTGTTCTGATGAAAGTTAGGGATGAAGATAAACCAAAAACGGGCCTGTGAGAAAATGAAGAAGAAGCTTTCACTGTGGTAATTTGTTTGGTTTCTGGTGTTACGTTTGCTCATTTCACTTCATGACCATGGCATTTGTTACACTGTTATATTAAACTGCTAAACCCTAACCCTGAGCTATCAGCAATTTTAGTTCTTCTAATTTGGCAGGGGACAAAAAATAATCAACCTAACGAACACACACTGGGAAATATTTTTATTAAGAAAAATGCTTTACTTTCCTCAATATAAAGAGTTGGGGTTAAACTCTAATATCAGCGAGGTCATTGGTAGTTCATCCACTGTTTAGGGTTACACCAGCATCCACCAGTTTTTCTTTATGTAATTTTTTTGTCTGGAACACCAAAATGAAAAATCTTCTAACAGGAAACCTGTGATGCCAAAATGCACCAATGTAGCATGTGGCTAAAATAATACCTTAAGACTGGGCAGGTACGCTGGTGATGCTGATGGTTGTTGATATTATTTGGATTCTGGTGAAGATGAGAAATACCAACATCCTGTCTGTCCATTAAATGTGGAGCTGCAGCTGGGATTAGCTGTAAGCTTGAGTGGTAACAGCCATAATGTCTCACTCAGGGAAACTTGAAAAGCTCAGGTCCTCAGAACAGCTCAGCTACATTTTGATACAAAGCGGAAACAAAGGAGGGAATAAGGAAAAGATAGAGAGGCCAAAGGGAGGTTAGAGAGGGTAACTGATAGGATCGGGGTTAGGCAGGAGGATACCGATGTGATGGATGGAGAAGACTTCAACTCCTTGAGGTAGATGGGGAGGAGGAGGTATCGATAAATTCCAGATGCTGATTAGATGAAAGCATAAAAGAAAGGGAGAAGGATGAAAGAGGGGATAATGGGTGGAGGGATGAACGATAAGGGGGCAATCTTGGAGGAGGGGGAGAAGGGGCATGGTTGTAGGTAGAGGATAAAAAGCAAAGGATAGAAGGATGGATGTGGGTGAGAGACATAAACAGAGTGAGGAGAGGGAGACGGTGGCTAATGTATTTTTACTGAGATAATAAAGAGTGTGAGAGTGGGAGAGAATTATTCCATCATTGCTTTATTACCACTAGCTGTGCACGTGCACACTCGCACTCACAGAAGCACACACTCGCACCCAGAGAATATTTGTTCTATTTTCATAACAATGAGAGGAGCCTGCAGTCTGCCGAGGATAACGGGGGGGGGATCTAACTGATAAACAACACACTAAATGAAATGCACACTCACACACTTTCACCCAAAGCAGCAGCACGTGAGCCGGAGCAAACGGCGCTTCATCACAGACGCGGGCACCGCGGAGGGCGGCTTGACGTGAACTTCTTTTCTCAGTTCATGAACGCGTCATGCAAATCGGTGCAAGACAGCAAAGCAACTACAGAAAGGGACTGTGGTGTGGAAGACGACGGCGTGTAAGAGTCTCATGTTTCTGACATCTGCACCTTCAAGATGGCAGCTGTCAGTCTTGTGCTGCTGCTTCTCATCGTTACTGAAGATAGCTGCTGTCAGAATCGATGAGTAGACGAGTCTCAGCTTCATTTCTTCCACGATCTTCACACAGACTGTGCCAACTGGGGCCGCCATGCTGAGAGTGTCTGAATGCACCAAAATGACTGTTTCACTGCAGCGTTGAACCTCTGATGCTCCTGTACAAAGCGAGGTGTGATCCAAAGGTCCTGAGAAAACAAACAACAAGTCCCAGATGTTAAAGGAGGAGATGCATGGTCGACCCTGGACAGAAGGACAGTCCGTCTCAGGACTAACACAGACAGACACACCTGTGGTCCTCTTCAGTGTAGAATCAATAATTAACCTAACCTTCAGTCTTCAGGCTGTGGGAGGACGTACCCCAGCTCCACACAGAGGCCCACTGGGCCTGTGGATGTGAGGTGACAGCACTAACCGCTGTACCACCGATTATGTTTATATATTTGTTACAATAACGCAACACTGGTGGGTCAGAACAGTTGCCACTTGTTTCAAAGTTTTCATGGTTACCGTGGTGATAGGTCTCCTCTTAAGAGTCTAATGGTGTTTTCACACCTGCGCTGTTTAGTGCGTTTAAATCAAAGTCTGGCCTTTTTTCCTCCTCGGTACGGCTCACGTGTGACGTGTCCACAGACTCTTTTGTTTCCGTGCTTCTCATTCATTGTGTACGTAGCCAGTCATTCAGAGCATTCTGATATCACCATGTTGTGTTTTTAATGATGAGTCGAGTCCCTCGATCCTCGTTTGCATAAAGTCGAGCTCTGAGCTACTTTATGCAAATCAGGGGCTGCTGTGACACGACTCCTCTGAAAACTCCTGAAAATCTTTAGAATCTTTGTTGAGCTAAAGTGAAGCCAGTCTCGTGGTTTATTTCTCTCCTCATATGTGCAGGAACCATGTGAGCCCTCAGACGGGCGTTTGTCCAGCCAGGTGCAGCTCAGTGTTTGCACGACTGTGGAAGGAGAGAAGTGATCTCTGCTCACCGTTCCATTAGCACACACTATAAAAACATTTACAGTCATTTTTAAAACTCTGCTATGACCTGAACGCAGCATTGGCATAGATCAGTTCAAACAAATATAATGTTTCTGTTAGCACGCTAACATTTGGGATACGCCCCACAAGTTTACACTTAACGTTAGTGCTGAGATTACTGACGTTTCAGGTATTTATGCTTAAACTAAAAGATCTGTGAAGCCACCGGCTATCATTGTTCCATGCTCAGTGTGTACCTGCACACAGCCCTCTCATACACGTCACACATGGAAGCTCTTTAAGGACTAATAATAGGTCAGTCATGTATCCTATTATATAGAATATAGTGGCTGCACATGCGTCGACATGCTGTAGATGTACTCGGCACAGTCCCAACACGTGGCAGGTGTTTTTCTTGCGAAACACGCAGAAAAAAATGTTGACGCTTGCACAGCTGATGTACGCTGAGATGGTTCGTGGCAAGCTGACGTCAAACACACACAACTGAGCGTCCGTCAGTCTGTCTGTATCCGTCTGTGTGTTCAGTGATTGAGAGATCAGCTGTGAGTGGAACAGACACAGCTGATTCCTGCACTTTGTGTATCTCTGTGAGGACTCTTGTCGACACACAGCACAGTAACCCCCACACCTCGTAGGAAGAGTTCTTGAATGGTGAAAAAAAAAAGTTATTAAGTTTAGTGCACATTTTATTATGTTTCACTGAAACACATTTATATGAATGTCGTGTGTTCATTATACGTACCTCATATCTTTACACCAGTGATGACCAATGAGGGGCCCAGTGTTCCCAGGGGGTGCTGTTGCAGTACCAGATTAGTTGGCGAAAGAATCGCCCAACTAATCTGACAGAAAAGAAATGACAATTTAATTAAAGAATCAAGTGGACGTGAACGTGTTTGAGCAGAAAGTTAATTAAAAATGTAATTGATTAACAGTGAGAAACAGTCGGCCAGAATGGAAAGATTAAAATAGAAAAGTAATGGTCAAAATGTGAATAAAGGCTGGATGAAAGGATGTAGGTCATAGTTAGCACAGTGTCACATGCACTCTTTGACTTTCAGCTCCAGCATGTTGTAGTAGTTAGGCTGAAGTAGGAGGAGCTGTCAGGACAGGCTCCTGACCCAGAATACAAACATGAGTCACATGTGGGAAAGACACACACACACACACACACACACACACACACACACACACACACACACACACACACACACACACACACACACACACAGACTCTTACCTGGGTATTTTTTTAAGTTGGTTGAAGGATAATCAGATGGGAAATCAAGCTGCTGTCGAGCATTCAGAAAAACATAATTTACACAAATTAAAGAATTAAATTAAAATGTAAAAATATTTAAATGAGTGTTTTAATTAAAGTGCACCTTTTCAGTATCCTGTTCTAATGGTGGATGTTCATATTAAACATGACCAAAAGTCCAAATAATGAGGTCAGTGTATGTACAGGCTGCTGAACATTTAGTTTCACATCCCTGATTCCAGATTTCTTCCTGCTGCTAACAGTTGATATTCTGGCACAGTTGGTGTGGACTAATTTGGTCCTCTGTAAATGGTGAACATGTGATTCGAGAAGAGGGAGGAACATAGGCTGACAGAAACAAGGTGCAGACAGGTGAGCTCATGCAGAAGGTGCAATCTGAAAGAGTTAATGGGAGGCACGGGAAAAGGCTTTTAGTGAGATGTAAAGAACAGAGGAAATGATTTGTACTGATTGGCAGAGAAATCGCACTGGAAAGGATGTGCAGCAGGTTAGAGTGGAGATGGAGACAGGTGAAGAGGAAGATGGACGGATGGGGAGCAGCTTGTGAATCAGGAAGTGCAGAAGATTAGTAAGGAGGAAGTGAGGCTGGCTATGAAGAGGATGAAGAGTAGAATAGGAGGTGGTCCAGATGAAGAACAAGCCTGCAGAGCTGCAACTACAGAGGGATAAAGCTGATGAGCCGCACCATGAAAATATGCGAAAGAACTCTTGAAGGTAGCTTAAGAAAAGAAGCCGAGGTGGAAGAGATGAAGATGTTAAGATTTTCATGTCATGTCATCGATCTTTATATTGACCTAGAAGTTAAGAGCACAGAGGAAACCAGATGAAGTTTTCTAATCCTGAAGAACATTAAAAATTTACTCTGGTTTCAGGGCGCTGGAGTCGATTCCACTTTCCCCCACAAACCCAGCACCGGGCTCTGATTCTAATCGTCTCTGTTTATCTATACTCCCCCAACTCACACTTCAATTTCCTCCTGACACCTGCCCTCGCCATCCATCCCCGTACGGTTATTACTGCACCTTCTCTATATCTTCAGCTTCTCCTCTTATTTCTCCTCAAATATTTGCACCGCCTTGTCTCTCTCTTCTCTTTTTGATCCTTTCCCTCACTTTCCTGTCCTCCTCTTCCACCTCCTGCCCCTCCTCTTCTACCTTTAATAAATTTCTACCCACACTCTCTCCTCTCCTCTCCATTTCCTGTTCTTGAATCTCACCTGCCTCCTACCTCTTCCTCATCAAATCATCTTAATCTCCCTCTCCCTGATCTCCTTCACCCCTTTTCATTTCCTCCTCTGCTCTCCTTCTACCCACCCTTTCCTAAAAATCTTCAATTTACTGTACGCTGGTCTTCTCATGTGCTTGCCTCCCTCCCTCCCTCGCTCCTCCTCCTGTCCTCCCTCTTCCAGCCTTCTTGTAATCCCTCTCTTCTCCTGCATCACAGGTGACTCTCCCATAGGGAACGAGGAGCAGTGGCAAAAATGGTTCTCCTCCTCTTCTCTGTCTTGGCCCACATATCCCATCCCCCCACTAATGTGTTTTCTCTCTCCTCTGTTCTGTCCCACCCTCTTTCCATTAACCTCCATCTCTTTCTCCTCCCCCATCACGACTCACCTCCTCTCTGCTGCCCAATTGCCTCCCCTCATTCCTGACGTTTTTCCTCAATTCCCCTCCCTCTCATAATCCTCTCATTCTCTTTCTCCCATTCCTTACCTCCCCTTTCCCCTTCTTTTTGGCCCCTCCTCCCACCCACCCCCAAAAATAAATTTTCCCGCAAACCCTCCCTCCCCCCTCCCTTCCCCCTTCACCTCTGTCTGGACCCACAGAGCAGCGCAAGGATCAACATCTCAGAGGGTTCCTGTCCAGAGAGGATCATCACCATCACAGGGCCGACAGACTGTGTGTTCAGGGCCTTCACCATGATCACGTTCAAACTGGAGGAGGTAGATACTGGACACACACACACACACACACACACACACACACACACACACTAGTTAGTAAGTTGAGTGTTTTCAGGAGAATCTGACATGGTTACAGGGGATTGCTCTTGATTCGTGCTTTTGTCCTTCTTCACTGACCGATGGTTTAAAAAAACATGGATTTCCATCTTGCACAAACTTTAAGCTTCAATTCTTATCGTATCATTTAAACTTTGCTGCTAATCGTCACCAAATGAAACATTCACATTTATTGATGTACAGCAGGAGATAACTGTTGGTGCTAAGATGTTAGGCAGGCGTCGCCATGGCAGCATCCTCCTCTCTCTGTGCACCACACATAAAAAAAACAAGAAGGTTTATTTAGGTCAGTCTTTCCTGTGAGTTTCTTGTGCTTTTAATGTGTAAAAAGAGTTTAAAGCCTTCAGCTATGATGTCATCTCAAAGGCATCTTTCTATTGTGTTAAAGCGATATCAGCTGAAAGGGTTCAGAAAGGATAGAGCTGCTGCTGTGAAACCGGACGGTGCAGGGAGTCAGTGCAGCATCGGGCGTATCAGCTGTGATGCCACCCACTCGTTTTCCCGCCTCGATATGTTTTGGCGATTAGAAGACCGTATTTGGATGGAAAGGCGGCGTGCTAACATGCTAACATTTGCTGGCTTGTTAGCAAGGTGACTCCATAGCACACGTGACACACCTGGCACGTCTCAGAGTTATCATAAAGGAGTAACTATCCATGGAGGATTATTTGTTGTTAAAGTTGGATATTTTAACAGAAGAGTCCATGAAGGTTCATTCACTCCACCCTGCCTTCATTTCCTGGCCCCAAAGGAGGCCAATCCTACCCAACATGAGTCTGTTTGATTTTACAAAAAGAACCTTTAAAGCTAATTTATGAATGTCCGTGCATTAACATAATATGTCATTTCTGCCACTGCTGGGTTCAGTCAATCAGTCCAGTAGCAAAAGCCATACTTTGATGTTGGTGTGAAGTACTGTACTGTAGGTACTGTGAGTCGTCTTTAGTACCGCTGCTAATGAGTTACAAAGAAAAGAAAGTTAAGGTAACCTTGTATTGAAATTCTCTGTTTCATTTAACTCTAACATGATCTGTTAGCTGTGTTACAGCAACCAAGGGAGGTAAAAGAAGATGTGATAGCAGTGACACATTAAACAGAATAAAAGATGTTTCTGTGGGTGAAGTCAGGAAACATAAAACATATATAACATTTTTAAACATCTGTGTATTTATCTGCTTTAGTTGAGGTCTGCAAAATGCAATCCACAAATATTTTGGCCTTTAAAAGAGACGAGATGATGATGATGATTATCAACGAAGAAGAACTAGCGCAGACACGTATGTTATTTGATCATGCTGTTTTTGGATCTTCATTATATCACTGCTTATAGTCAGATGGCAGAAACAGCTGTTGATAAACATCAAAGAAATGAAGAATAAAAACGTTCAGCTCAGTTTTATTCCGACAAATCGCAACAACAGCTGATTGAAGGTGCTTCGTATTGTGAGGTAGAGACCCTGCAGACGAGGCGATATCTGCCAGATGCCTCTCGGTCTGACAGCTGTATTGTATTATAGAGGGTGATAGCATTATCCATGATGGATAACAGTGATGTCCAATCACGGAGCCAGGCTTCCCGGTCAGTGTGTTAAACCCCAGAGGATGCAGGGTGATGTGGTGGGTCTCAAACTATTACTCTGCAGCATAAACCGTATTTTCTTTTGTTTGTCAGTCTGATTTCTGTGGGTTTGAACATTATTAAGGACAGAAGTTATGACTAATCATTGGTCAAACAACCTGAAGGAAAAAAATCCTAATTGTAAAAGGCATTAAAAACAGGGTTTGGCTGATTTTAAGAACAGTCATCTTTTATCAGCCACAAGATCAAATCTTTTCTTAACTGAAGATCAGAGTTTAAGGTAGTGGAAACACTCCAGGCTAAATCTCGTGCTGTGTTCAGATTTTGTTTAAGCCAGGTGGCCAAATCAGTGAAGTGTCTGTAATTACGCTCCATTTTCAAAGTTGTGGATGAAATCAGGAGAAAAGGAAAACGTCTTATTGATGTAGATGTAGAGTGAACTCTACCAAACCTTCTAAACAAGCAGCGCCCAGCTGTCGGGTTATTGGTTACAAGCTCACGCTGTGCAATCAAACACAGAACAAGTGGAGACCAAAACACTGAATTCAGGGAAAAATATTTCAGCCACAAATGTAGAAACATGAACCCTGAAACATACGCATACAGTATAAGACGAAGGAAATGAGTTCACGGCAGAGTGGTTTTGGCTGCAGAGAAATGAAATGTCTGAGAGACATGTCGCAAGCTGAGAAATTAAATCCAGGCAGATGGTATTTAAATCTTAGCAATCCTAATAGAAGATAACAAGATGGGATGAAAATGGGGGGCAGAGAATGGACGGAGATTTAGAGAGTGGTGGACGGGTCGCTGAAGGGATTTTAAAAAGCTGTGAAATGAGGAAGGAGTGAGAGAGAGAGAGAGGGCAGAGAAGGGTTTAAAAAAGAATTGGAAGAGATAAAGAGATGAGGAAAGAGGGGGTCCTATGAAGAATTAATGAAGCTGGAAAGCAGAGAATATAAGAAAGTGTCCCCGAGGGATTAAATAAAGGCTGTAATCAGGGAGATCATGCACAGCATTAGTCTTAGGACCTGCACAGGTTCAGGTGTGTGTCTTGCGGAGGAGTTCGAACCTAAGTGGAGATAACTCGTGAGAGACGTGAAAAGCCTGGGACGTGGTTTTTACCTAACACGGCATCCCGCTGCCTCCTGTATCATTCCGAGGGGATGAGTGTTACCCGTGGCGTGCAGCATCTCTGCTGTGGGAACAATATGATGCTGGAGTTCTGCCTGGGCTTCATACTGAGACCAAAAACCAGTCCATGCTTCATCATCCAGGCCTGAGCAGGCGGGAAGTGGTGAGGCCTGACCTCAGGATAGAGGACGTCCTAGTTATTTCTTCTGCAGTGCAAAGTTACCTGGATCTTTGGGAAGAATTCCTTCAATTCAAAAATATATTTTGACACAGCTGGAAGATGAGCCTGGTATCAAACGGTAGGTGACATGAGACCATAAGCTGTCATTTGTTCTGAGCAGCTGCCCATCCCTCACGGTGATGCAACCCTTGAAAGTTTACCCAAAATGCACTTCAGATTTTTATTCCAGAAAGCAGATCAAACCTGCAGTGCTTTGTTCCTGTTCCCTTACAACATTATATGATATATCCCATGATACTAATGTGCTGAGATGTTTATAGACAAAAATCTGACAGAAAAATGTTGATCTCTTGCCCATGTCTACACACACAAAAGTTTCTAACAGCATTTGGTTCAGTGGGCTCATTGTGTAACCATTTCATCCTGAAAGATGGTCTGTATTTCACAGCCTGATATCACAAGATTGCATTGAACCACCTCAGGCAGATTTCTGTGCACCTCAAACTTCTAACATGCCGTTTTCTGTCACAGTACGCAGAACAGAGAGAAATTAAAGAAATGTGAACGTAAAAGAAAATTAGAATGGCTGATGGACATGTGTGTAGTTAAACTAGGCTATTAAATGTGAGATGCCATTTAAGGAGGAGAGAAAAATGTTAAAAATAGAAATGAAGAAAGTTATGGACGTGCAGATAAATTAACAGGGCATTAGAAAGAAGAGCAAAGAGGATTTTAAAAAGTAAAAAACAAATAGAAAATTAAAACCATGGAGGAGGAGAGTCCATAGAGCAGGGAAGGGGGTGAAGAGGCGGGACAGAGCTGAGAGATGGTACTGAGGCAGAGAGGGGCTGGAGCAGGAAACTGTGCCCAGAAATGGAGATGGAACTGGAAAACAAGTCAGTGACGAAGGCGAGACACCTCTGGTAACCCGGTGGGATGGTGGAGGAGGTAGGACAGAGGACCAGTGGGCAAGGAGGCAGAGCCTACCTGGTAGCCTAGGAGGGGGGAAGGCAACAGTGGAGACGGAGGCTTCGCAGGTGGTCACCGATAGTGAAGGAGATGGGACCCCTCGGGAAGCTTAGTTGATGGCAGCCAGTGGTCTGGTCCAGATGTTGGAGCTGGGGCCTATCCCAAGCAGTATGTTTAGGCTGCATGGGGCTCGGGGGCTTTGGATTAGGCAGTGCTAGCTCAGGCAAGAACAGGATCTGGTGGCTCAGGGTTGTGAAGTGCAGGGAAGCTGACCTCAGGTTCGGTGAGAAGCACCTCTAAAGGAACAGGCGGTATCCCTCAAGTCCCTGGTGAGGGCCCCGGTGGCCTGAGTCATCCCTGGGTGGAGAGACAGGCTGGGTCTTTGCGACCTTCATCCTAAAGACAGGAATGAAGGTTTCAGCCAAAGAGAACTAATGTGGAGCTGGCTAGGGTACCGAACATTGATGTCTCCATCAAGCCTGGCTGCAGAGGCGGTGATGAACAGCATCTCCAGGGACCATGCTTCCTCTTAGGAATGGGTGATGATTTGGAGGATATCGTATACATTGCAGCAGTCGAATGGCTCCAAACTTACCAGGCCCACGGTGATGACAGGGAAAGGAAGAGCCTGAGGATGTGGCGCCCAGGAGGCATGGGACCCCAGGACCACAACTTCCAGTGCCGCATATGGCCAGGTGAGTTTGCCTGAAGATGGGCTCATGGCTTCAGTTCAACAGTCCTCTTTAGAAAGGAGAGAGCCATCTGCCAACATTCAAAAGTCTTACTGAGCGCTGAGTCCATTGCTGGTTGTATCATTCTGACAAGAGTCACAGGAGCCAGAACCCATATGCAGGGCACTGAGGGGTCCTGGCTCCTGTGACGATAAAGTCCAGAACATCCAACCCAGAGGCAAACAACGAACACAGAGAAACCGGAACTTGGAACTAAAGGCTCAATGTTAAAGAAAAATACTAAAGAAAATCCAAGGAGTTAACATATAAACATCAATCAAGAGGAATACTTAAACAAGTCCCAAAACTCAAAAACCCTCGGTCCAAGATCCAGTTGTTGAGGATGGAGAGAGGACAAATATAATTCAAAGAGAGAACTATTAGAACTTGTTTATGGATGTGAAACCTTCTACTGCAATTTATTTTAAAATGTGACTAAAAATGTAGCGTAGAAATTCAGCTTCATGAAACACATCAGGGAGCCAGCAGGATTTAAAAAACCATCTCCTTCACTCAGTCTCTCTCAGATCGCTTTACATTGAGCATCAGGGCAAACAGGAAGAACAACAAACATTCATCTCCAAAGAAAAACCTCCTGGTTAAACCGTTGGTGCCTTACCCCATTTCTGCTTCATGAACCACTTTCTGCATGCAGAGCTGGCTGTCAATTACTGGGACGAGAGCGCGCACAGAAGGAGGAAAAGAGGCGGCGAAGGCTTCTGTAAGAGATTTTTGATGATATAAATAAATATGTGTTCCTGCAGAGGAGGGATTGGAGTGATTTCATTCAGACCACGTTCATCTGATGGGCAGCCCAGACAAGACGGTGCTCTGTTATTTACATTTCACATGCAACGAGGCTCCGAGTGCAGCTCGGCCTTAATTAATTGAACCAATCGTATTAGGACCAGGTGATTTGGACTGCTATTTATTACCTGAGTTAATTAAAGTCGGAGAGGGAGAGTCATACAGAACGAGGGGACAGAGGGAGATTTGGTAAAGGGTGGAGGAGCAATACAGAGAGAAAAGGAGGATTTAAGCCGCCATACGCAGAGATAGTATGTAATGAGAAAAGGGGGAGAAATTTGGGAAGAGCTGCTGAAGGGGAAAAGAGGAGATGCAATTAAAAAGTGAGTGAATGAGTGAAGCCTTTCTGAGTAATGGATAAAGAAGAACAGCAGTTTAGGAGGTGGAATAGTTGTAAAGTTCAGGGCTGGATGGGTGAGCTGGAAACACACCTGAGACTGTCCTGGGCTTTCATTCAAAGAGCATCTGATGGTCTTTACAATGCTGGTTCTTCAGCTGCGGTCAGATTCAATACAAACGACAGATAATTACTTCCTGACATTAGAACAAACATAATGTTGTCATGAACTGACGTAAAAGCTTTTCTAACCAGTTAAAAGTATTTAGTCTTGTTTCCTGAGCGCTGCTTCTTCTCATTAATAAAAGACAAAGATGGCAGCTCACCTACCAACTGTACAAAACACAACAGAGTCACCGCCTCCAACTGTGTGAAGCCACCAACTGTGCCCAGTGATTATCAGAGTCTGACTTCACCAGGGGGCAGCAGGCAGAGGCTGACGTGGGCAGGCAAGTGTAGTAGGAGCTGCTCAGATCTGTTCAGGCCATTAAAGAAAACGGAGCGAAACAGCACAGAAATCTGCCACCGCCACACGGTCTGGTTCAGGAGGTAGATCAGGTCATCTCCTAATCAGAAGATTGGTGGTTTGATCTCTGGCTGCACCAGAGTGCACGCCACATATCCTTAAGCAAGATGCTAACCCCAAGTTGCTCTCTGATGCATCCATCAGGGTATAAATGTGCGTGAGTCCTAGATAGAAAAAGCATCGGAAAAAGTGCTTGTATGAAAAAATAATAAGCAAATAAATACATTGAAATTGTATGAATGCGTGTGCATGGGTGAATAAGGTAAGCTTTATAAAGTTCTTTGTGTGCTCAGGTAGGAAAGAACATTTACCATCTTCTAAAGCAGACAGTCCCTGGGTGTGATTCAGGCGTTTGCAGAAACCTTTTGTTTGTTGTCCACAGGTGGCTGTGAGTCACAAACTCGCCTTTTCTTGAATAAATACCTGCAGCTTTGCGTGCAGGGAAAAAAGCGCCATTAGCACCTTTCCACAGTGGATCGGTCAGGATGTGACAGTAAAGAAAGTGTGGTGGTCTGCAGGTCCTCCGGGCCAGCTGTGACAGGTGGATTCCACACTTATAGGACAGACTTGTTTGTAGTGAACGCTGCTCTATCTGGATAAATCCTGCCCTCACACCTGAGCTGTCAGATTTATCCAGAGAACAGCTGCCTCCGTGTCTTAGACCCCCCACCCCCCACACTGGCCATCACTTTCTAACAGAATTGGCCCGTATGTCAGAACATATGGACTTTTCTTTAGCAGACCCCCTTTCTGGAGAAACATGCGTGTAAACCTAGCCTTACTCGCTCCTTTACTAATTTACACGGCTTTTAGCAGCTTCTGTTTGATTTGAACTGAATTGTCTGCGTCTGGCTCAAGAGTTTTGCACAGTGCTGTGTTTTAGATGATTGTTCAGACATGTGGTCTGCTGCCTTGACAGAATTCAGCTATTTCAGAAGAAGCCTGCCAGAGTCGCCCCAGGCTGCTTCTTAATTTCCACCTGAAAGAACATCATCAGATTTTGTCAGAAGCAGCAGCAGAAGTGTAAGAGCAGAGTGGAGACCCCGGGGCCCGATGAATTCACTCTAAGGCTGGGTGAATATGGAAATACAATAACTCTGGGTAAGATGGAATAACAAGTTAAAGCAACAAGTCAGTGATATTACTGGACCTGTTCCAAAAACCTCAGCTGCATCTGATGCAAGAGAGGAGCTGAAGAGTGCAGCATCGATTTCAGTCATAGTTGTACCAGGCAGCGTTATCGGTGCATGTGCTACATGCAGGTTTCACAGATGGAGATGACTTATGTTATTCTAACAGATACTGTCTGGTTCTGGAGTGGGAACTGTCAAGATTTCCACCCCACACGAGCCAGCTCTACATGTTTTACCTTCATTTATTTAAAGGAGAGCTATTCTGAGGCACCACCCAGATGCACTTTAACTTTTTTAATGTGATAACATTCTGATTTCACAACTGAAATCTCAGCAGACGACTGGAAATCAGTGTGTGCTGAAGCTTACACTCACATCCACATCAGGCTGGTCAAACTGTGTAAAGCCTGCCAAGTGCAATCATTATAATAACAATACACCAGATATATACAAAAAGCACAGAGCCTAAAGCTGCACTGCTTCACTGTGATTGGCAGAAAGATTAAATTATTTCTGGGAAGTCTTCAAATGCACACATGAGAGCTTTTGGAAAGATGAAGCAAACGCGAACGAACCACATTCATCGGACGCTGGATAAAACAAATCATCTGAAAGCTTAGAAAGATTAGTCAAGCTTATAAACACGTCTATTAAAAGACAAATAGAAATGTTTTGCTCATTTTGAGTAAAAAAGTCTTCAAATCAGCAGTCAGATCAAATCATGACCTTTACAAAATGCACAAAATACATGTCAGTGAATAACTTCCAGCAGCTTGTTTTAGAACGACTGTATTCATAGCTTTACATTTGGTTATTTAATGAAATACTGTTGCATATGTTTCTACGATGTATTTCGAGGTTGGAGACCTTGGGAAGGAATCCTATTAGCTTCTCTAGTGGAAACCATCAGTGATTCAGCTGAACTTTAATTTGTTAGCTACAGAATTTCCAGCCTGTGTTTGACAATCTGGGTTACAAGAAGTAATTTTTCCAATGATAATGTAGTAATTCTTTTACAAAATGTGGTTACTGTGTTGAAAAGAAAGCCCACTTTTAAACGTCTGCTGGCTTTTGATGAAATGAAACCAAACCAATCAGAGCGTATGGAACGTGTTCTGCTATTATCCCGATGTGAATGCCGCCTATTCATCAAACTTCACAGACCTTGACTGGGAGTAGAGAGCGCTGTGTGTGTGTGTGTGTGTGTGTGTGTGTGTGTGTGTGTGTGTGTGTGTGTGTGTGTGTGTGTGTGTGTGTGTGTGTGTGTGTGTGTGTGTGTGTGTGTGTGTGTGTGTGTGTGTGTGTGTGTGTGTGGAAGGCAGATGAATAAACAGAGAAAGTCAAGGTCAGAGAGGGGAGTCGGTGACAGAGAGGGGGAGACAGAGACGTTTGACCAGGGCAAATATAGTCTGTGTTCTGCATCGGAATTAAAGGAATGACAGACAAGTGTGGAAGTTGTCTTTCCGATCAGCGCTAACCTTTCACAGACTGTAGCACTGAGCTCACAGACATTAAATGCAAATTTTTATTGTGAGCATTTAAAAATGGCCAGTAATATACTTTTTTCTTTAGTTACATAAATTAGATTAGTTTGGTTTGCTGGTCTGTGCTGCAAAAGAAGCAAATAATACACTTACATGGAGACAGACTGTGCAAAAAGAGGTTTGGCACCACCTGGTTGTTTGTACCGGAGCCAGTTTGAAGAGAATAGTTGCAACTCTTAGAGGCAGGGCTTCAACATTAGTAGTGCACAGGGTTCCTTTACAAGCCTGAGACCACAGCTAACCACAGGCTAACATCAGCAAGCTGACCTACACGGTACAAGCAGGAAGGTTATCATATAACCAAGTGCAGCGACTAAATTCATGATTAATTTAGCCATGATATGGGGTCATCTGAAACAGGAATGACTAGGGCATTTATCACATAATCCATCCATCCACTCATCATGGTCTGAGTCACAGGGGAAGCAGTTTAGGAGACGCCCAGATGCCTGTAGGTGTAGCAGCTCGACTCTGAGTCCCTCCTGATGAAAATCACAGTTTTTTTTCTTTCCAGAGCTGCCAACGTTTGTCTCAGATCTTGGTTGCATTGGACTTGAATATTGTTCTGAAGCTGCTTTAGCCTCAGGTTTTGGTAATCGTCATTTCTGGAGCTGTCCTAACGTCACAGTCAGGAGTCTTCTGTTTGCAAATGGCCTCTTACATAAAAACAACTTAGCTCTAAAATTCAGTTTTAAGACACAATTGTAAAAATGTGTCCTATGCAGAAGTGCATCTCACTTACTGTGGCACTACAGCTGTGACAAAGCAATCCTTCAGATTGCCTTTAATGTACTTCAATAATCATGGCATATAATTTTAATTTCCATCTGTTCATTTTCTAAATAACTAAATAGATTTTTGGAAATGAAGTAGTGGTGGGGTGGAGGTGGGTTGCAAAGAGGCTTGCAAGAATCAGGTTGAAGCCACTGAGGGATCAGCTGATGTGGGTTTATCCACAGAGCTGCAGAGCCGGTCTGCAGTAACACTGTCTCATTTATTCAACACTACACTTTTCAGGACCGATTATTTTTATGTGTCAAGCTTCTTTTTTTAGTGTCAATGACACGAAACGTGTTTAGTGGTTTTTTTTCATCCCTTTTAAAGCTCGTTTTCTGTTGTTTTTAGTTGTTGACTGACTTGAATCCTAAAACTGGGAAGAAACAGAAAATGTATTTTTGGGATTATCAGATGTCATGAAAAGCTGAGTGAAACTGGAGCTCCAGCTCTAATCTAACTGCCATAACAGCCTCTTCTGTTCCAAAGCTTAACTCCTGAAATCCAGCTCTTTAGAAATAAATCAATACGAGGACTGAGACGTGGTTAGGAAGGATAAAAAGGTTCATCTCTGATCATTTTTGTTTGCTTACATGTTTTGGCATGCATATCCAGTGGGCTGCATTCATTCTACGCTCAAAAGCAAACATTAGAAATACTGTTTGTTTAATAAGAACTCTGATTTGTTTTCCTACAGCTCAGATTTTAAAGGGCTCACGCTGACAGACGGTGGAAGGCAGCGCCGCTCAGCAGCTGCATGCTGTTCTCCAGGCACACTGATGCATGAATCCATCGAACGGAAACACCTCGAACCCTTTAACGACTAAATCCATCCGTTTCTTTTCTCTTTCTCTCAGGACCTGATGGCCTTGGTAGCCAACGGCACTGTGACCAGCAAGCCTCCCGTCACTTTACGGCTGGTCATCCCAGCGAGCCAGTGCGGTTCCCTCATCGGCAAAGGCGGGTCTAAGATCAAGGAGATCAGAGAGGTGAGCCGCTTGACAAGATGAAGTCTCTGTGGTAAAATCGGGCAAGAAATATTTACGCGTTACCATAGCGACCAGAGAGCATTAAGGGGCAGAAAGGAGGATGTTACTTTCAATTGTGTTGACGCATTTTAGGAGGACGCCGCTAATAAAGTTACACAATTACACAGTGAATTCGCGTTTATTATTATATTTTGTCGTATTTATCTGTGACACCTTAAAGGCCGGTCCGTGAAAATATTGTCTGACATTAAACGGGTCCGTGGGGCAAGGTTGGGGACCGCTGGTATAACAATCATCTGTTTCTGGCTGTGTGATGTAAAGTTTATCGTAACAACAGCCAAATTGCTAACAACTATTGGAAGTTATGTTACTAAGGTAATAGGCTCCACATCCTCCAACCTGAGAGGGACGACCTGAGGATGGAGGATTTCGTTGTTACTCAGCTGTCACTCATTCATGAATTAAATCTTTGAGAGAATTCATTAAGAGCACAGGCGATGGTGGAAGTCCAATTTCCAAAGGGGGAAAAAGCTTTTTAAAATTACATTTTGGGTAAAAGTCAGAGAACTTAGCTTTTTTTTTTCTTTTTTTACTCAGATTTGACGATATAGATGCAGGTGTTTTTGTCACAGTTAACATTTAATTATTGTTACATAATGGAGCTAAACAGCTTAAATAATGACTCCTGCTTCTGAACCAAAAAAATACATACTTTATTTTAGATTTTTAAAAATCCAAAAACTGTCCCAAAACTGTGGGAGCATAAGTACTGGGCCACCTACACATGAGGCCTACAGGAGCTGCTGGCCATGAAAACCCACTGTGAAGCTCCCAGCCTGCAGTTTCTGTGCTGATGTTCATGCCAGAGAAGGTTTGAACTCTGCAAGTCAACATAAGCGTGTCCTGTAGTGAGATGAAGGGCTTGGTTGGTGCCTCACGTCAGCTCCGCTGTCATTTACATGAACTGTGAAACGTCTGACGACACGGAACAGAGCCATGAACCTTTTGTGGCTGTAGCTCAGGAGGTGGAGCAGGTCAGCTACAGTCAGGAGGTTGGTGGTTCTGTCCCTGTTTGCTGCAGTCTGCATGGCTAATATCCTTTGGCAAGATACTCCTGAAATTCAGATAAATTATCTCTAATAAAATGGTGAATGGGTGAAAGTTGCTTGTCTCACAGAACAGCATTTTATTCTAATCAAAGCTTGTGAAGAAACAAAAAAAACGAAACTACATCTGTTGTTCCACCTCTTCTACTGGAAAGATGATAATGATGAAAGAAGCTGTTGAGTCTTGTCCTGTTTAATTTAGGATATAAACCCAGAACCGGTGTGGAACTGACTCGTTGTCTCTAATAGCCTGTTTAAGATTTAACCAGCAGAAAGTTAATGTTACACGCACATCGACAGTGCTGCATTTTACTGAGCAGACCCTGTTTCAGGTTGTCTGACAGAGCAGACCCTGTTTGTAAAAGGCTTTAATGGGCAGCTTTGTTTACAACCTGGCCGCAGTGGAGAGAATGCAAATGAATGTTATTTTAGTAAACCGTGACTGACTTCTGTACAAGTTTGACTCAAAGGTCATAAACATCAATCCAGCAGACAGGAAGACTCACACATGAGCTCCCATATTTAGATACTAACTTTGACCCCGACTGGATGCTTGTCAGGCTGAAACCTTGTGGAATAAATCAAAAGTGTTCGTGGAGAAAAGCAGGTCACCCAAGTTTCCTTTTTGATATGTAAAATACAAGGACCAGGCAATAATGTGAACACATACACAGTGTGAAACAAGACCTTGAAAACTTAACAAAGGCAGATTGCTTCAGCGTGAATGTTGGGTCGCACATCTGACAGCATCCTCCGCAGCATGAGCCAGCTAATTAAGGTCTGACGAGTGAAAATGATAATTGAATAAATTCCACAAGCGCTGAAACTTTTATTCATTTTGCTCTGGGTTTCTTACTAAATATCCCGAAACTACCACTTTGAATGTTCTTTGCTTAACTTTGAGCGTGTGAACTTCATGTCTATTAATACAGAATCTGACACGTGACCTTCTGAGTTGTCAAAAAACACTTTTCGCTGCCTCATGTGCAGCTTTTAGCATCTCACAGCATTCTCTCTGCTCAGCTTGACGCTTATATTTTTAGGTACAGAATCACTGCTGTGTGTGTTTCTTTGTGTGTACAGACAACAGGTGCGCAGGTTCAAGTGGCAGGTGACCTCCTCCCCAACTCCACAGAGAGAGAAGTGACGATATCAGGGAGCCAGGACGCCATCATCCAGTGTGTTAAACTCATCTGCACTGTAATCCTAGAGGTATGTGAGTGAGGCTAAACAGGAAAACTACAGAGTGAAATTAACGAGAAAGTACTGTAGAAAATGTTCAGATGCCTGGTTTCCACAAAGCTGTGAAGTCTGGGGCTGAAAGCCGGAGCCTGTGTGGAAATAGCTGCAGTTCCCCTAAAGGCCACTTGGGGGAGGCTCCAGCAGTGAGTCAGTCCCCATAGACTCCCATGTTAAAACTTTACAGCAGAAATAAACATGTTTACAGCCTGGTACAAAAACCATTTTGGTCTCTATGGATATTTCCCCCCTTCATTACATCATTAGGGGCGTGGCCTCTCTGACTAAGAGGTGAATGGCGACACAGGCGTTCGTAGCTGCTAGCTGTCTGCTATGCTTCACCTCAACTAACTGGAGTCAATGAACGTGTTTGTGGAGCCTTTTAGAGGATTTTAATTGTAATTATCTGACCCATGATATGGCTGCTGTGGGGCTAGTTGTATTCACACATCATCCAAAAAGTCTGACCTCCTTCTAGGATTTTATATTTTTACATGGTGTCTGTGTTTGTGTGAGGAAAGCATGCAGTCTATTGATGTTGCTTGCTAACCTGATGACTTAGCAGACCCTAAAAAACCCTTTATCTGCAGAGGAATGAAACGCAAGGTGTGAAAAAAGCAAGGCGTTAAAGGTGTTTGAGGCAGTGATGAACCTTCTGGCTCCATTAAAAACGATATGTTAGCTAAAATGCTAACATTGAGTGTCTCCATCTACAGTCTGTGGCTGATGCTGGTTAGAAAGCAGCAGCGTTTTCCAGCTGATGACGCTCTGCAGGTTCATCACTGCCTCAAACACCTTTAACAGCATTCCTGTTTTCACACGTTGCAGCTGCTTTGGTGCACATCTCTCCTCAGTGTAAGTTTTTGTTTTTTGGATGTGTGCATTGTCTGGTGGGTAGTTGCTATGACAACAGCCTTGTGTGCCTTCATCCTTGTCTAAGCTAACTTTTACACCTTAATAATTAGTCAAAAAGTCTGATATCATCTTACGTGATTAGTTCAAGGCTTTCTCTTCGTATCGGTATTTCAGAGATTTGTCATTTTGTGACACGAGCATCATCGCCATCCTTCCCCGATCCATTATTACGATCACACTCGTGACAAACAAGACACAAAGCTTTTTTTCTTCATCTGATGCAACCTGATGCTAATTTTGAAATGGCAGAGCTGCAGGAGTGATTCTTTTAAAAATTCATGCTGCGGCTCTGTAATGATGCACACCCGTCTGCGCTTTATTACTACTACATTACATTTTTTGTGAGATTTCGTGCACCTTTCCAATAATCTTCAAAATGGAAACAGTAAAATTTATAATTCATGATTGTATTATAATTAATCAGAGACTGCAGTCATTAAGGAGAGCATGTCTCGGGGATTACAAGCAGAAACAGAGAAATCAAAGGCTTCAGGAGCTCATTGGTATTCCAAGCACCTTAATCTGCGATGAGAAAGGAGGAGC
This sequence comes from Oreochromis niloticus, assembly GCF_001858045.2. Taxonomy (NCBI): domain Eukaryota; kingdom Metazoa; phylum Chordata; class Actinopteri; order Cichliformes; family Cichlidae; genus Oreochromis; species Oreochromis niloticus. The sequence continues at coordinate 2,826,886 of NC_031970.2, forward strand.
GGAAAAGAAATAAAAATGCTGACCTTAGTTAAACTTCATTCACTTTCAAGTGCTGGTACTTACTGTCAATGTGAAGTTCCATGCCTCCATTCACACTTTGTTTGATCTCAGTCAGAAATCTTTTGATGTACTTTGGTCCTCTGATGGACTGTTGTCTCCCTGCCATCCACCCAGTGCATGCTTGGAAGTGATACATCCAAACAGCACGTTGGGATAAATGAATGAGAAATCAATTTTTCTGTGAAGTCCTGATGTCGGACGCAGAGTAGAGGTTTCTGCCACAGCTTCACTTTATTCCACGGTGAATTCAGAGGGAACAAAATCTCAGAACTCAACAAAAATGCCAAAGTAGACGGAAAAAGTTGATTCTGTTCATCTGGACGTAGCATTTTCAGTCTCAGCTAGCTGCGGGTTTTCCCAACCTTATATAAAATACCTGAACTGCTCAGACACCCAGCTCTCAGCCAAAGCACCCATGTCCCCAACTTTAAGCCTTAATACATTTAAAAATTAAAAAAGACAAAGACAAACAATCCCACGTACAGTTGTTATGTTATAAAGTGTAAATATGTTTGTTTGTTTGTTTGTTTGTTTGTTTCTGGGTAAATTTTGGATGTTTTAGCATGAGAGTCAGTTAGGATTGCCTCAAGTGGACATTAGAGGAACTGCAGTCCATGAAGACAAAATATAGATATCACTTAAACTGTAGAGTAATAGTGGGGTACTGAGGTAGGAAAAATATCCTCATATATTAAATTATCTGAAAAGGAAGCACGTAGAAGCAAGTAGTACAGTCGTCTCAGTAAGCTAATTGGCTAGTTAGCTGCTAACATTAGCGTAAACAGCGAGCTACTTACTCATATTGATAGCTGTAAATGTTACGTTACAGTACTGCTAAAAAAATACGTTAGTCTTCAATGGACTTTGTCACCAACAACTTGCACACATCGGCACACATTTTGGGGGCCTTTCGGTTTGTTGCTACCATCTGCAAATTTCATTAAAAGTTTAATAAACTATCATCTTGATATTAAGGTATGTGCTAACTAAAAATAAACACTTCAAGCTGTAAGCTAATGATAGTTATATAAGATCAGATGCATGCTGGTGCAATAAGCTAGTTGTACGTCCAATGGATGCATGATCTGATTAGTCGACGAATCGCAAAAATAATCGGCGACTTGTCGACTATCAAAATAATCGTTGTCGTTTGGCAGCCCTAGTTGATAGAAGAGTTGGATATTGGACATTACGTTGGAAATTTGATTTCCACAGATTCCCTTCTTGTTTCTTAATGCCCTACTATTACCATAAAAACTGTAAGAGAAAGCGTTTCTAAAATACACACATAAATGGAAAATATAAAGGCTGAAGTAAATATGGATTATCAACACGCAGTGCCCGTGATGTGAGAAATCCCAGTCTCTGGGGTCCACCGGTCACTCCACCTACCTCTGTGCAAACTGTGAATGAGTGTGAGGGGGGAATCCTGTTCTGCAAAGCCAAATGTTTTGCAGAATGTGTGAAAACTTGTTTCATTTGATTACGTATTCATTTTTAAATTGAGCGCTGACAGGTCATCATTAAGAATCTCATCAGCTAAAACAATTAGCCTAGACTCTCTGGGTGTATCCTACAACCAGGACTTAATGAGCTGCAGTGGATCGCAGCATGATGAATATGACATTAGTAGAGCGCCTGTGTAATAAAAGCGCTCAGCATGCAGCAGGAAAAGCCGTGATTCCCTCATTTCAACCGCATCAGCAATTCAGACAAACACAACAATCCAGCAGCACAGCAAGTTTAAATAAGAGCCGCTTGGCTTTTATGATGTTGTGCAGCAATAATGAAATAAACTCATGTTGCTGCTTAATGTCCCTTTGATGTCTCCCTGTTGCACCAAACACACAATAAGATAAAAATGGATGAAACATTAGCAGACACTTGATGATCAGTCACTCAGAGAATGTACTGTACATAAAGGCTTAATATCCCAAATTAAATAAAAAGCATGGTTGTTTCCCAGCCTCTGAAGTATTGAACCCCCTTCTGCTTCTATAAAAAAATGATAGTTTTCATCAGCAAAACTTATCACATATTAAATGATGAGCTTTATGCATGTAAAGATCTCTCTCTTGTGGTCTTTTGAACTAAATCCTTCCAAGTTGGAAAAACATAAAAGCATATCTGTAATGTTAGAGGTTCTGCTGTTCTCCTGCAGCCAGAACTGCCATCCACTATGTTTTTGGGTGACCACGCTTGGTGCAACTATCAGCAATCAATCAATTTAGTGCACCCTTGGAGGCTCGATTCTGCCTTGATCTTGGCCATTAATACTCCATAGAGGGTACTGCTCCTTGTGGCTGTTCTTCTTGTAGCCAAACATCTCAGTGATCACTGCTGCCATGGTATAGATCAGCTGGTTGGTTTCGGTGAGGGTCGCAGTAGGGATTGTCCAGATGTCACATCTTCTAGTAGACTTTCAGAGGATGCTTCACGTGGTCTTCGTAATTGGCCAGGAGGATCCAGGGTAGAGCCATTATCCATTATCTCAGGTCAGCCGCTCTTGCACTCAAGGCCTTCAACGCACCAGTTGTTCTTGGGGTTTGGTGCCTAGTCTCAGAGGGTGGGGCTGATGATATCTCCCACCTCAAAAGTCAAGGAAACCACAGGACACATCCAAAAATGTTTCATTACACCGCTGGTAAAATGCTGCCTTGGTGGTTAAAATTTAAACAGGGTAGTGACAAAAAGTACCTTTAACCCATATTGCAAGCTCACCCCTAAACTATCCAAGTAGTTTTTAGTGTTAAACCCAATCTATTAAACACAAGCGCCTAAATGGGAAGTCAAATTTGTAAGTTATTATTCCAACACCAGCCTTCCAATATTTCAACACTGATTTCATACTGAAGATATAAAGGAGACCACCATCTCTTAGCAGCTGGTTTTGCTCTTGTGCATAACAGTGAGACGCACATGGTGTCTGAAAAAGAACACATCAGCTCAGCACTACAACTAACTTTCTATTGATGTTGCTTTTTCACAGATACCAGCCAGTGTTGGGAGCAACGGAATACATGTACCGGCGTTACGTATTTAAAATACAAAATATGAGTAACTGTATTCTGTTACAGTTACCATTTAAAAAGGTGGTATTCAGAATACAGTTACTTTGTTGAAATAAATGGATTACACAGCGGTCACTTCCTGTTTCCTATGTTAGGCTGTGCCCTCTCTATTTTTGGTAATTCCACGCCGGTGGAAACACAAACAAAACATGCATTAAGAAGCTCTAAAGCCTGGGTCTCAATCTCGCGGCCCATGTCACCTCTACTTGCGCCCTGAATAGTGATGTGAAGAAATATTTTTTAAAATTATTATTCAAAAAATGATTTAATATGAAGGCAATAGGCAGAGTGTTACAGACATAGCCCTAAAGAATGTAGCCTCATGGGCAGTGTAGTCCGTGCTGCAGGGAGAATGGACTGTCATACCCGTTATGTGTCTGTGAGCGAGGGAGGGAGAAAAAGTAGAGTAGGAAAGTACGAGTTGTCACCGAGCAGAAACGGGAGCTGGAAGCATGTAAATATAATAATAACCACAGCAGCCAAGAAGAGTGCCTGACGAGCCCAGCTGTAAGTAAGCTATTAAGGCTCGACTGTACACTGTGTTCGTGTTTTCCTCCGAAACAATAAGTTCCGTTGGAGCAGCCTTTCAACGCCTCTCTCTGTCTCTCGCTAGCAAAGTTGACCCAGACAACAAAGTAAAGCTAGTTTTCAGCTACGAGCCCGACACGAACCCGACGTATTAGCCAGAGGTCCCTTTACTACGGTTCGGAGCCGCGGACCTGTTTTATATACGCACGGAATCGTTTTCTATACGAGATCGCTGCAAAAAGTGAAGCTTTACCTAATGTCCACCTACTGTTACTCATTTATATTAAGATTTAAACATCTAGTTGGTATTGGTATGGCGAGTAACCTTCAGTAATAGTAATAAAACACACAGCAATAGTAAAAGTATATAAAGTATATACATACATATATATATATGTATGTGTATAAAGTAATCCAAAGTATTCATGCCACCACCACCACCTTAAGATTCTTCGTATGTTTGCGCCTCCAGTCTTCCTCACCTCTGACTGTCTTTTCTTTATCTGTAGTCTCCACCAAAAGGAGCGACTATTCCATACCGACCCAGCCCGACTCCGGGAACTGTACTGCTGGCAGGAAACCAGGTAAGCTGTTGGAGAATGATGATAATTAACATCCTGCTGGAAAACACGTACCACTGTAAAGGTCCTTCAGACGAACCGTAACAGGGAGCAAAACATAAAATATGCAAGACGGCAGGAAAATGATAGATGGAGCAGACAGAACAAAATAATGCAGGTATCCAGTGATGAAAGTAGTATGAGAGTGGCAGAATAAAGGAAATGATTAATGAAGGCAGAACAAACAGATTTATAGACAGAGGGAGGAAAATCAGGTAACAGAAGGAAACATGAAAGGAGGAGAGGCAGAGATGCTGGTGAAAGAGGGCGGACGGATTAATGGGTCAGATAGACGCGCAGATGAAGGGGATTTAGGGAGGTATGAAGAAATGATGGATGTATGGGAGTACTGAGGAAGAGATGGAGGAGTGGACGGATGAGTGAGTCGATACATAATTTATTATTCAAGAATATGCTTTGGTTTGCAATTTCAGTGTCAAAGAGAATACCCACATGGTCGCTTACCCTCTTCTTTTTTTCCCATGCACAGACACAGTCATGTTTCCATCTTTTCAGAGGAGATCAAACTGCCTTACATTAATTTCCTGGATGTAGACTAAACTTAATCTAAAACAGCAATTTCCTTCATATGGCTCCACAGGCAACTTTTGGTCCTCGCAGAAAAGTGAGGTCCCCACAAGTCATTAAATAGATTTATGTCCCCACAACATCAGTAATGCAAGTATGGATGTGTACACACACACACTTCTTAAAAGTCCACTTGCTAAGTTGTAGGGTGTAGGCGGCTCTTGTCACACCAGTTCAATATGATAAAATTATGATTTCTTATGACGACTCCTCACAATTCTTAAGTGTTCATGACAGAAAACATTTGTCACTGCTGGGGAGGAAACCTTGGTTTGTCTGTGTTTCTGTGGAGAATTTGTTGGATTGGAAAGTTTTCACCAAATTCTACTAGATATAATTTTTATTTCCAGAACAGATTGTTATCTCTTCCAGGGAAGTCATGTGATCATCCATTTGATAGCATCCTTGAAAGGCTGGGGACGGATTTGAACAAATATGGGGATTGGTTGAACTTAGGAGTGATTCACTTTTAGATACAATCTGATTCTATAACCAGGAATTTTTGGAAAATGTTTTATGTTCCAAAATAGGGCAAAACTTTGCATCATGTAAGATCAGATGGACATCTATCAGGTCATTGGTGACCCATCTAGGGCTATGATTAAGACATTGTTTGTAGCTGAACTTTTCCTTGTTTGGAACACCTCGTAATGGAAAGACACTGGTGTCAAGTATATTTGAGTTTAACTTAAAACTATCTTGTAGTTTCTATAAATTTGCCTTAGACATGTTTGGGCTGGTGACCTGGTGAATACTACAAGATCAGTGGTCTCAAAATTAACTTACATTTTCCTTCAAAGGTCTTAATATGTTTTAAATATACATAAAACACTTTGTGACATCTTTTATTCGGGTAAGAAAAAACGGTCACACAAATAGAATGCAATCTGCAATCGATGTAGAAAACCTGAAAAATGAAATTAGATGTTTGTCTGCAGACGGTGCAGACTCTTCTGACAGGGCTCAAAGGTAATCAGTGGGAAGCCACCTCGTAGTTAAAACAAAACAATGGATTTGCTGTCTTAAAGATAATTTAAAGTAAAGACATAATAAGAAACGATGCTTTTTGCCTTCTTACCACTTATTCTGCCAAGATGCTCTTCAGGCTGCAGGGATTGATTGTCAGTATAATCACATCAAGTCCCATTTCTGACGATTACACTGTCTATTGGGGATCTTCAGATTAAACCAATAACTCATTTTAATAGATCACCATGTGGAACTGATTTAGGTAATTGAATCATGGTGTTAGAGGATTATAGTCAAGGTTGGAAAGGAAAATCTAGATTAGGTTTACAGCCTAATAATGTTTCTCCAAGTGTTATTGAACAAATACAGTATATATTTGACATGTTTGCAGTTGCAGAGTTTACAAATGAAACTTAAAATCTACTAAAATATATGCTCAGTGATGCTGAGCGCCCTAAACCCGACCTAAACGTTCCTGCATTTACAGAAAGTATTAATCAACAGAGAAAAACATGTTCTGGGTAGAACTGGCTCAACATTTAGCCCAAGGCTGCTCCAGTGTAAACACAGGTAGAGGATTTTATATCTTTCTAAGTTTCTTAGTCCTGAGGAAAGTCCCTGCAGTGAAAAGACAGCTAGAAGCACGAGAAGCTGCTGTTAAGACTCTTTGTGTCTCTGCTAGCTTAAGACTGGGAGTCTCTTGGCCCTTTGACAGTCACTAGAAATGCATTTATGGCCCTTTGTGAGTCACTGTGTTATGGCTGTGCTATAAAAGGCTCTCTGTGTGTTTCTTTAACCGTAACCCCAGAGATTCCCAGCGTACTGCAGTCACATCCTTCCTGTTTAACTCGTTGACCTTGTAAATAAGTTGTTCTTGTTAAGCTTGGATTACATCACTGTTATTGACTCTTATCAGCAAGGCACAAACTGGAAATGTGGTCGTCCAGATTTCTAAAGAAACTACAGAAACACGTGCAGCATGTTTCCATCTGTACTCTTCCTCAGAATCATCCAGATTCTGCTACATTTAAATTTTCATCAGATCCAACACACCAGAAGACAACCTGAAGATGCTGAGTTGGGGCTAAAAGCTCACAGTCCTTTACAGTCACAGGTCAGGCTGTGGTGACTACAAACATCTCTCCCTCTAGAAACCCAGTTAGCATGAATGCAGCCTTCCTGAGGGGACAGTGTGCGCTGATAGGTTGATTTGGCTCTTTAGTGACAATAAACAACTTCATGGTTTGTAGCATTTGGTAAAGAAGTGATTTATGAATATAAAACAAAAAAAGACTTCACGATAATCGACGTGATTATTAAAACTGAAACAGCCTCAGAATTGCTAGCAAGATCATTTTGTTGTGTAATTTTTGTTTTAGTAGATATGCTGCTTTCAGCGCACTGAGTATGCTGATCTCATGCGTGCATAAGCTGCACAGAAATAATAAGTTCACTGATATCATTGGATACTAAATGTGGATATTAACTGTTATGAGCCTGACATTTGTCACCCTGGTGTTGTTTTTGTAAACCAGAGAATTGAACTGAATGAAAGCTGAATGATCCAAATATTCTTCCCTCGTTTGCCCCCAATTAGCACTTTCTGCTCAAGCATAACAAAACCAAAGTAGAAAAATCCTGCATCTTTAACGATTTCTCCCTGTAGGTTTTTCAAAGTACCTTGAATTCTGAAAAGTTTTCCGAGACGAAAACTCTGATGCTTAATTGGTTGCAGAAATCTTGCTGTGTGCGCTCAGGCTCGACGGTGCATCGGAGCTTAGCCGCGCGCAGGTTGTCATTTGGTCAGTCCGAGACGTGCATGATTTTTTTTTTCCCTAAGAGAGTGGCATATCTGAAATCTGTCTGTACTTGGTCACACATCACTGGACTGCAGCACAGATTGTTTGGAGATTGACTTGGACGTCTCTCTGCATAGTTGTCTGGGGCATTTGGTTATTTGTGGATGAACTCTGAGGCGCTGCTGCAGTCAGCGGTGGGAGAGTTTGTGCACAGCTCGTATTTCATCAACTCGAAACCCTAAAATCTCATGTAATGTAAAATCAATGCTGAAGAAGATTCAATAAAACAAGGTCATTTATAACTTTAGCGCATCACAGTTTTCCACCAGCACTTTAGTTTAAGTTACAGAGACAGAAATCGTCCATTGTGTTTGCTTGTTATTCTGCAGATCTGCATATTTGAACAAAAGCTCAAGCTGAAGCTTTTTGGGGATTTAATGAGAACTTCAGCAGCTGCAACAAGGCAATAATGAATTATGCAATTTAGGTCATACAACCACCAAGAATAGATCTCACGTCCAGACCGGGTCTAAAGAAACTCTTTCATGTCCTCAGTTTAAAGTTTGGGGAAAGCTAGTTTACCATAAACCAAGATCAGTGAGATTACTACTGTGCCTATGCTTCTTACACTGATTTCCACTGAGTCACGTGGCAGGTTGCTGCTTACCAAACTGTAGACAAAATTATGACAGGATCTTAGATTAGCTTGTCGGACCTCTAGTCACAGCATTACGTTCATTCAATTTTATTTTTTATGTCATTTTTATACCTGTAAAGACAAAAATGATGGAAGCCCAACAAGATCCTTTGGTAACAGTAGAGAGGAAAAACATCCCTTTTAATAAGAAACGAATAAAAATAAAATTGAGACAGGGATGGTTCATTTACCAGATGATTAAATTAGATGGAAAAAATCAAGATTAGTAGTAAAAATATGTTAAAAGTAAGAAAACATTCAAGAATAATGGAATCAAATCATTTTACAAATACTTCATTAATCACAGCCTTCAATAACCAAAACATGTTTTAATGCTCTTTAAATGTGTGGAACTGTGAGTAACTTCAGACACAAAATCTCAGACTGCAGCATTTTGGGGGTTTTTGTACACATGCGTGTGCAAGACACGTTAACGCTTCAGTACATGCCACTTTAGTCTACGTGAAATTAGCACTGCAGAACCATCTGCTTCACTTTCCACCTCATTTACAACAGAAAGAGGCCGGGGCGCTGTATAAGATCCAAGAACCAATCGTTAGCTGGCGTGAAATATTAATATTTTAAACAAATGGCGGAAAAATAGCAGAGGAGTAACATTTAAACATCTAGTTGACCAATCGCATATGTCACTAAAGGTAAACCGCACCAAGCGTGACGTCGCTGTTCCGTTTCATGCGTTCCTTCTCTGGTTTTCACCTTCGCCACCTTGAGCCGGCCGCTTGTGTGATTTGGGGCTATAAAAATAAGACTGATGCAAATTGAATTTCAGCCATGTTGTTTCTGCACTCAAACTGCTTGTCTGTGATTTTGGCATTCACACAAAGACGTCTTTGTACTTCATTTATGCCTCTTGCACCTTGAGTTTACCTGTGTGTGGACATGGCAAACAGACTTTCTTTACTAATAACTAAAACAAGTCATTTCAGTGCATCTCCAGGGCAGTTTGGCCTTTGGACAATGTCTCAGTGCTCGACAGCATCGGCACACCTTTGGCGTCACGCTGTGTTCAAGCTGCTGCGTGGCAGTTTTCCTTTAGAGAATTATAAAGCATTTATTCTGCTCCCCTTCATCTTCTCATCTAGCAGTAAATGGGAAACTAAATGAACTCTTGATAGTTTATTACTGTAGAGCAGGATTTCTGCTTCTCATTGCAGAATCACATGGAAAACCTGTTTTTGTTATTTGTTCTATGCGTCTGGTCTTTCCTGTCTTTACCTTTGCTTTTCAAAATGTCTGACAAATAAATACACAATGAATCTGAGCTCTTGCAGTAGCAAAGGAAACACTCATGTAATCAGCTGAGTAACACTGCTTACATGATGCTAAAGCAACTTACAGCCGATTCAGTGACGTAAAAAAAATCTTCTAGTTGTTTTTAAGGACACTCATAAAATTAAAGGCCACATTTTCTTATTAAATTAACACAATTCTTGCTGCTTTTACAGTTAGTGAGACATTGTTGGTAAAATGCTTTCATAAGTATCAGAATAATTGTTTCTTTATATGGTAAAAGCTGGGATCAGTTTCAGTTCTTGTTCCTGTTCCCTTACGTAGTCTTACTAACTCAAGTTTAACAGTCTCATGAGGCGACTGTGCATTAGTGCAGTGGGGGAGATTTGAACCAGCTTGACATTAGTTAGTGTGTAACAGTGTCCACACTGCATGCCTCACACAGGTTTAGCTGTACGTCGAACAGTTGTGGCAATGAAGGATCCCGAGCCGCTCTGCAGTGACCAGGTTGTTCATGTTTGATCAGTTCTGAGCTCTAACCGTGGCCTTGACTCTGCTTGTGTCTCTCTGTGCCGGCTGAAGGTGTTCGAGGCTTCAGACTTTGGCTCTCACCCCCTGTTCTCAGTGGCACAGGGAGGAGTGGACCTGCAGCAAGTGAGTATGGCCGCCTGGGGGCAAGGGTTGAGGGTCAAAGGTCACTGCATCACTGCCTTTGTTTCCATCTACCAACGAGCTGCTTTGACTGGAAGCTGGGTTGGAAACATTTAGAGCTGCAATCAGTTAATTCAGCTGCCCGAGACTGAAATGTGTTCACTACGATGTAATGAGAAGAGAGCCTTGCAAACATTTGTAAAAGTTTAATGATTTAATTTTAGTTCAAGTACAAATATATACACTGCTCAAAAAATTAGAGAACACACTGAAAACACATCTATCAGCACTGATATGGACTCAGGGTTAGGAATGAAAGGATGGAAATGATCAACCTGCAGAGCTCTGAAAATCAAAGTGATTATGCATCAGGCTAATCACTGCAGCAACTCAAAACGGTACTCAGTAGTTTGTCCACGTGCTTGTCTTGTATGCTTGTCTGAAAATGGCGGCGCACTCTCCTAATACGATGAACGGTGTCCTGGGAGATGTCCTCCTAGTTCAGGACAGTCTGAGGGGCAACCTGGTGACGTCCAAGAGGTGTCCTATTAGATTTAGATCAGGTGAGCCTGGGGGCCATCCTCCTTCATCCTCCAGGAACTGCCAGCATACTCTCACCACATGTCATACACCAGGAGGAACCCAGGACCCACTGCACCAGTGCAGCCTCTGGCAACGAGTCCAAGGATTTCATCCCCATACCTGATGGCAGTCAGGGTGCTGTTGCCTGGCCTGTACAGGTCTGTGCGTCCATCCATGACCATCACTGATCCACCACCAAACACTCATGCTGAACGATGTTACAGACAGCATAACGTTCTCCTGGAGAGCGTTCACGTGTGCTCAGGGTGAACCTGCTCTCTTTTCTGAGAAGCACAGGGCATCTGCTGTGGACCTGCCACTGCTGGCACTACGGCAAATGCCAACTGGGCTCCAGCGCCCCGGGCTGTGAGCACAGGGTCTACTGATGGCCCTCAAGACACAAGACAAGTCTGATTGTTTGGTCAGAGACGTTCACACCGGTGGCCTGCTGGAGTTCATTTTCTTGCGCTCATCCTGTTTCTGCAAGGTTGAACCACTGCAGCCAAGTCCCACAATCTTTGGGCCATTTTGGGAGAACTCCTACTGAAAATACATACAGTGGTTTGAGGGAGGTGGCTGCCCTTCCCTGAGCCTGCTTCTTTTGGAGCACCCAGTGCACCCAGTGCCGCTCATAAGAGATGATCTGTCATTGGGGTTCTCTCAGTAATATTGTAGGATCAAGACCTTACAAATATAAAGCCCCTTGAGTTGGGCTGTAATTACTAGTAGAAAGTAGTAGGAGTAGAAACATCTGAGTAAACTAAAAGATTTGACAAAGTTTCAAACGTGATGTGTTTGGCAAAAGTTCATAGAACAATACAAAAGTTCTTGAAAAACTCTTTCAAGTGTTTTTGTTTGCAAAGTCCTCAGTTTGCTGTTTTATATAATTCTATTCACATAACTAGAATTTTTCTCAGGATAATTATGTCGTTTTTCAGCTGCACTCAATTTGCAGATCAAACCCCTTCTTCCCATTCGGTCCTCATTCCCCACACAATGCGAAAGCTTGCCTCCTATTTATTCAGATTTTTGCTAACACGGGACTTAAATGGTTCATCGCCAACACACGCCAGCGCTTTGTTTCAGTTTTTGCTCTAAATCAATGGATCTTTTTGTTTCGGTCAGTCGTGTGGGGTAAACAACCGCCTCCCTCGGGCCGGGGAGCGAGCCAAAGGACCTGAATTCAATCATGCTGCTGCTGCGCTGCAGCCGACACTGGCATCGTAAAAACAGATGGTCAGTGCGGTCAAGGATGCCAGATTAACACCTCTGCACAGAGGAGCTCAGTAAACATGAATCTTCTTTTTCACATTAAAAGCAAACAAAATGCAGGCGCAAAATAGCCAAGGCTGAACGAAGATGAATGCCGTGGAGAAAAAGTATAAAACAGGCACAGAAAAACACTGAAAACGAGGAGGAGAGGTGACGAATCGAGACAGGAAAAAATAAGTGCAGGGAAGGAGAGCGAGTGGGAAAGATAGAGAGACGAGCGGGGATGCCGAGCAGCTCGTTTTCCTCCTGGTGAGTTTAATGGCCGTTAAAAGCAGAGAGAGGTCAGCCTACTCGCTCTCAGTGCTTTCACCTCCCAGGAAGCGCATCCGTTAAGGAGTTTTACATTTTTCCCCAACTCATTCTTTGCTCTGAAACACAAATGAAGCAGGAGTAGATTCTGTGAAACGGCCGTACAGCCGTCGGCTATAATTGCGAGGATGGATCGGGGAACGCACGGGTCATTTTTTTATGTGCTTGTACTCTAGAGGGCTGCCATCGGGTTCACAGTCCTCAAACAGGCTTAAAAGTGGCTTAATGAATCCAAAACGTACAGCAGGTGGGATGCTATCAAAAGCACAAACACTCAATACAGCCTCATTATTTTAATGCTCAATAACAGCTGTGCTGCTTTGCAGCAGCTGAACCAGAGCTCCACATTGTGTTGCCGTGCTGGATATGTTGAGTACCACAAACTTCCTTGAGACTCTAATGGAGTCTCAGATATGTTAATTAAAAACATTTCTTCATGAAGTTACTCGTAAACTCGATGCAAACATCACTGTGTTCCCTCAGAGAGCGTCTTCTGATGCAGATTAGCTCTAATTAAATGTAGTTTCTAGGAGACAGACACACACCTGCAGTCTGGCACGTTAAAGCGACAGCAGCTCATGAAGCTCACCTGCAACAAAACTGCAATTTTAATCGCATTTACAGGAAAATATCTTTGTTTCTAGCAAAATACCTTAAACTCTAAATGACGACACGCGGGTATCGATAATAACCATTATAAAAGAAATAATGCAGCGCCATCAGGGATGGTGATTCTGGTCGATGTTACTTTGATGCTGGTTGTTGCAGAGCTGCTCACGACGTGTCCTTCAGCATTTAGGTTTGGAGATTATGAGCGATGCCTCGTGACCTGCGGTCATCGTCTGAACAAGCAGAGGCCTTTGCATCGAAGCGGGTTTCAGGACTTTAGGGTTAACCCTGCGTGGACATCACCATGGTAACTTATGCTGCCCAGCTAGCCTGCTCTGGAGCGGGCTGCGTTTGAGATCAGAGATGAGCGGGGGTGAAATCATTGTCTGCTGACCAGTCAGTTTCCTTTTAAAGACCTGTGAGCACCGACAGTTTCTTAAGAAGGCTTTGTCTGTCCTTCTTATCAGTAAGAAAGATCAAGAAATATGGTTTTATAGATTTAATATATCCGTCCATCCGTTCTCTTCCGCTCATCCATATTGGAGTCGCGTCGGGACCGGAGCCTATCTCAGAGTTAATATAGTTTGGGGGTTTTCTTTGTTTTCCCTTTTGGCTGCAAGTAATTTTGAAACAGTTGTATTTCCTGCTGTGGACCTGATGTCATATTTGCAGTCGTCCAAGGATAGATTTGAATTCTAGTTTTATATTTATCCTTGGTTAAAAACACAGATGTGAATATTAATTTGATGGAGTAAATGACTGTTCTAACGACAGCGCGGTGTGAAGGGTCAGGACCTTCTCTCCTTCCTGGCTTCAGACAGGCTAAACTTTGTAACTGTAACAGACCTTTCCCCGCCTCACAGACCAGCGTGCACACACACACACACACACACACACACACACACACACACACACACTCTGCTGCAGTATGTTGTTTAACCTCTTTGTATTTCATATATCGTGCAGCTTTTGTAAAACCAGTCGCTCTGCTGGCTGTAGACCAGTTACACCATCACTGTCATGTGACAGAGTCTGTTTTATTCACCGTTTTTAATAACCATATTTGTTTGACCGCTGAGCCTCGTTGTTGCTGGATGTGTTGAACCTGCCTCGTGACCCAGGAGTTCACGTTATTCTTGACTCTATGTTTCGCTAACAGCACCTGCACCATGCAGGAAGTGAGCAGATAGCAGATTTTGGCCATTAATCTCTCCTAAGCTGTTTTAGGACAGCGTGATGAATAGTCTGTGAGCTGCAGTACATCAGCCTGTAGGTCAGGTCAGGTTTATGCACTTATGTTAAATCTACTTTAATATGTTTGCGTTTGTTTTTTTCTTGTGAGGAGAAACGAAAAAACTAAATCTGCCTTTGAGAAATGTGACTGTAACTGAAATTATGTGACTTACTGATCTGAACATAATTTCTGAGCTGTTATCGTCTTGAAGTGTATCCAGATTTTCTCACATATCTCACACGTACTCGTGCATAAATCAAACCTACAATCTGATGAAATTTTGCGCCTCTTCTACGAGGTTTTTTTCCCCGGTGAGCGCTGGTGCATAAATAGCTTCGTGTCAAGGGCACGTCCGGGTGTTCAGACTAGACGTAACGGTCTGAGGTCAGTTTGTTGCGGCTCGTGTGTCACCGTCATTAGCCGAACGTCCTTCAGCCAGACGCTGAACCCGCCATCGCTGCTTCGTGTTGGTTTAAAAGCGGCCTCAGGCCACGTTGCTTCTGCATTTAAATATCTTTCATCCGGCAGAGCCTCTCTGAGTGATCATCTGAGGGTGTGTGACTGCAGCCGCTCATGGCTTCATAAAAGATGCACACATCCCCTCTCAGCGTTTTTAAAGTGTGTTTTTCCCGTCGTCACCTTTGTCTTTGAAACCCGGATCCACAGTCGGTAACGTCTGCCCGACAAAGCTGAAAACCTCGTAGAGAAAAGCAGAGACAAACACACTGTAACCTCAGAAAAGCAATTTAGTGGAATGAACTTCTCTTTTCTTGTTTGTTTAAGCTGAATGGAGTGAATACGAGCTCGGCTGCTTCAGTGTAAAATGTTATTCTGACTGGAGGTAAATTGAAATGATTACCAGAATAAATGAGCTATTGAGAGTTAATTTTTATATTCTCGGGCTTCTCAACATCCAGTATTTCAGATTTTAGTCAGAAGAAACTGCTCGCGGTGTGAAAGTGCTACATAAGATAAGATAAGATAATTCTTTATTGTCATTGCACAGTCATACATAGTACAGTAGTACAATGAAATTGGAAAAACTGTCCTACGTCGGCACTACATATAACACAACACGACACGATATGACACATCACAATGCAACACAACCAACACAACACAGTATATTAACTTAGAAATAAAAAAGAAGAATAAGTGTTATGTGTATTGCACACTGTTATTATTGCACATTAATTATTATTGCACCTTGTTATAAATATAAATATTATTATTGTTATTGTTTAATTGTTACCTCCCCCTAAAAAAAGTCCAGGCAGGTAGCCAATCAGGTCAGCTATTTGCATTGATTAGGGCTATTGCCCTGTTGTAAAAGCTGTCCTTGAGTCTGTTTGTTCGGGACCTCAGCAGCCTGAACCTCCTGCCAGACGGCAGCAGCTTAAACACCCGGTGTCCTGGGTGTGTACAGTCTCGTAGGATGCTGCGTGCCCTCTTGAGACAGCGAGTGCTGTACAGGTCCTTCAGGGAGGGAAGAGGATGTCCAATGATTTTTTGGGCCATATTGATGACCCTCTGGAGTGCCTTTCTGTGTGCTGTGGTGCAGCTGGAGAACCATACACCGATGCAATATGTCAGCACACTTTCAATGGAGCAGCGGTAGAAGACGGTCAGCAGCTCCTTCTTCAGGTCCATTTTTCTGAGGATTCTCAGAAAGTGGAGACGCTGTTGGGCCTTCTTTAAGACCGCAGAGGTGTTAGAGCTCCATTGGAGGTCTGTGTCTATGTGCACACCCAGAAACTTGAAACTGGAGACCCTTTCCACGCACTCCCCGTTGATGCTGACAGGCTGCAGCTCGGACTTCCTCCTTCTGAAGTCAACTACCAGTTCTTTTGTCTTGGTGGTATTGAGGTCCAGGTTGTTATCTACACACCAATCTGACAGCCTCTGAACTTCAGCTCTGTACGCCGTCTCATCTCCCCCTGAGATGAGCCCCACCACGGTGGTATCATCTGCAAACTTGATGACTGCGTTGTCTGGGTGGGTACTAACACCGTCATGTGTGTACAGAGTGTACAGTAGGGGACTCGGTACACAGCCTTGTGGAGAGCCGGTGTTGAGGCTGAGGGCTGAGGAAAGATGAGGCCCCACTCTAACTCTCTGTACACGGTCTGACAGGAAGTCTCTGATCCAGCGGCAGGTGGTAGAAGGAAGTCCGATTTCCAGCAGTTTAACTATTAGTCTGTCCGGGAGTATCGTATTGAAAGCAGAGCTAAAGTCAACAAAGAGCAGCCTGGCTGCTCTTTGGTAAATGGTGAATGATCTCCTTGTTTCTTTATCGGGAAAAGGATTCAAGCCAAAATCAATCGTAATTAAGTCGACACATTTAGAATAAAGTCCCTGGGATCAGCACGAAGCATGAAATCACTCAGCAGGTCGTGTCGTGTGTTAGAATTGACCATTTTTGTTCTTTGTGTGTCTTATTCACACTATAAGAAATGTTTAAATCTGATATTAAAGTGGATTTATTCAGCTCGTTCATTCTTGGACGCCCAAGTTTGTGAATGAAATAACTTGAGAAGAAAGTCACCTGGATTTTAAAGTTGATAAACCATAAGTGCGTCAGGAGGCCGAGACAACAACAGCTCAGCCCACCTGTGGTTCAGACCTTGAGCTTGTGAGGGGCAACCAATCAGAAGAAAGTTTGCATTAAGGGGGAGGAGCTAAAAGAGCTTAACTGAATCACAGAGATTGGCCGAGTGAAACTGGTCACAGTGAGGATGCTGCACCAAAACCCTCCGTGTGATTGTTTTTGATCACCAGTAATTTGAATGACAGACACTAACTCGCTTTGCTAACTAACGACCGAGTGGCAGCGCGTCACGGAGAGGACGTGGAGAAGGTTTGCCGTTAAAGTAAAAGCTCGGGCCTCAGCCTGAAACCAACACATTTCAAAAGGAGCAACTTTTACTTTGAAGATAAACCGTCTCTGTTTCCAGTTGGCGTCACGCTCTTCGTTTGCTTAGTGAGTAGGTGGCAAGTGTTTGCAGATGAGTCTGCATCTTCCATATAAACTAGAGGTAACCATGGCAACCTGTTAATGACCCAAGCAATCACAAGGAGGGTTTTGACACCGTGTAACCAGTTTCACCTAGCAACAGCTAGCAACATCGCACAGACGCTCACCAACTGTGCAGCCAGCGGTTGCCAGGTGTTACCAGCTGCATGTCTGTCGTACTGAAAGGAAAACTACCTGTAAATGTTTTAAAACAGTGTCTTTGACATGTTGTTGTGTTGGAGCTTCACCACAGCTCTCGTTTATCGTCCCGGCTGTGTGCTTGTACTAAAACTGTAGTAAGTAAACGGATGATTATAAAGAAGCAGAACCCAAAACAGAGAATCTTTGTGAGCCACTGATCTGGAGACAGATCCACGCTGGCAGCAACACACACAGGTTAAACGGGATAAAAGCTTTACATGGACCAAGTTAGCCAAAATAAGCTCGCTGACTTCGCTGCAGATCAGCTGTTTGTCCTCAGAGACACGGAGACAGAGTGGCTCACAGACAGGATGACAAATAGGACTCTACGGGTTAAAAGACAGAAACAACACAAGTGTGCAAAGTAGAACAGAAGAGCACTTTACTCCATCACACTGGCAGGCCTGCACGCCAACTATAGCTAAGTGGTGTGTGTGTGTAAATGCATATTGTTTGTCAGGCTCACAGCCTTGGGAGCGTCAGTTCAAACAACACTAGCTAGCAGAGGCTTCATGGGACGGATGGGAGGAGAGACGGAGGGATGAGGTGGGGGTGGGGTGAGACGAGGAGACTCGGGGAGGAGAAATGAAGAGAAATGTAGAAAAACCTCGTCTTTGGTAACAAATCGATAAAAAGATGTTTAACCGCGGAGGCACAGTCGCTCTGCTTTGGTGTGTTTTTGACCTTAGCCAATCAGGAGTGACATCAGTGTCAGTTTTCCTGTAAAGAATATTATCAGAATGTTGTTACTTATATATACGTGATTGATGACCGATCAGATCTTTTACACTCCTCTCATGACACTTATATAGGTCCACTGATCAGCAGCTTCCCGATTGGCTCGTATGAATGACCGGACAGTCTCAGTCGCAGCTCCGAAACGCTTAAATTGTCTCCGTCCTCACGTTATTTCAGAGTTTTCTGCAGGCTCAGGATGTCAAAGTAAAGTTACAAAGTTTTATTCGCAGCATGGCCACACCGTAAAGAGTTGAACGGTAACTGTGGACTCGTCCTGCCGAGGTTGGTGTCAGACAGGAAACACCTCAGCACTCAAAAGCATGAATTGATTTTTTTTTTA
The DNA here is from genome assembly GCF_001858045.2 of Oreochromis niloticus. Lineage (NCBI taxonomy): Eukaryota > Metazoa > Chordata > Actinopteri > Cichliformes > Cichlidae > Oreochromis > Oreochromis niloticus. The sequence goes on from NC_031970.2 coordinate 2,845,418, forward strand.
ATCAGAGGAAGTGATCATTACTGGTTAAAATGTGGCCACAAATCCTTCAGAAGAACCAGGAAGCTGCTGGTATTCATCATGTGACTGTAGGGAAGAGATGGCAGGAGAGTGCGAAGAAGCAGAAAAGGATGTGAAGGAATGTTTGAAATGAAGAGGTTTTAGAGAAAAGAGCTGTGATGGAGGGAGGGTTAAAGCAGAGTTCAGTGTCAGCGTGAGGAGATTAACCCCTTTAATTCATTATTAAGGCTGCAGAGAGAGGAAGAGGAGGGAGTGACTGAGAGACGAAGAGGATTCGTATACTGCGTTTGTGATGAGTCACATCATGATTGCGTCTCTCGCTCTGGTGACAAACTCATCTGCAGTTGTCATGGAGTCATTTCTGGGATTTAACGTTAATCTTTATTTCGAGATTGCAGCTGTGAGGATTTCTCCAGCGGGAAATTAGCTGTGATAACGTGTTTGACATATGGCATTAAGCATGTTTCAGTGAGAGTAAACGACAAGTTTTTAGAGAGGAAATTAGTACGAAGCTTTTAACTAAATGGAGGTAACGTAGGCTGTTTGGAAAAGAGGTGCTTAAAGCAGTGAAATCTGGATTTCCGAGTGCCGTGTGTTCATCGTGGAGCCTGAAGTCGATGTTACCATAATGGCTAAAATGTGCCATCGTCAAATTTTAGCTTAAGTGTCAAAGAGAAGAAGACAGTTCAGCGTTTCTGTGCAGGTCCTCAATCATCCAGGTCAATAGTCTCAGGAGCTTGGAAAGAGAACCACGTCACCTCTGAGATGTTTCACCTCTCATCCGAAAAATGTCGGTCTTAGCACTGAGAAAGTCCAACCGCTTTTCTTTCCCAGCTCCTTAGAAGACACTTTAGTCGAGTTTCCCATCGTGATGATGTGCGTTGGATCCTCAGTGCTCGGTGGCACTGGAAACCAGCAAACACTGTGAAAGACATTGGCTGAGGAGCCGGAGTCATCCCCCACTGAAAAATAAAAACTGTGTCTGATTGTAGCGTCATTGCCTTATAATTGAGGGGACTGTTCCTGCACCTCAACAGCACTGAAGCACCGAACGCTTCATCGGTAAAAATAAGTTACTAAGTGGCGTGATTGCACAGGGAGGAGTCTTCAGGAGGCAGCAGTGTATCCTGTCACCGTGGAAATGAGCTCCGTCCCAATTCCTTCAAACGATCCATCAGATTTAGACGAGTACCGTGTGTCTACTCCAGTGTGACCTTTCCCTTTCTTGGCTGCCTTTACTGGAGATGACAGGTGTCACTGCTCTGCTTCTGAGTGATCGGCTGTCAGAGGAGCTTTTTTTCCTCAGAGGTTGAACTTCACGCTCTGAAACAGCCTGAAGCGAAGCAGGATTATTATGTGAAAGAGATGCTGACAGCTTTGAAAGATGTGACCACAGTGCTACTCTTAATTTGCTTCCACACAGTCTGAGGCTCCGGCTGTTTGTGCGGGGGAGACTAGCATCAGTTTTAATTTGTGTATTTGAAGTGCAGTGAGCATATTTGCATTTGTGGAATAAGTACTAATACACTTCCATACAATGAGTCTTTACTAAAAACAAAGGGCTATAGCATTACAACACAAGACTTACAGTTGCCCTAATGTTGGGCGATATGTCAAATTTTTCCAGCCAACATTCATCGGTCCAATAAATGACGATAGGTGATGTATCCATGCAGGTGACTTTTTGATGGGCGGAGCAATGTAATCATGCACGGACTGATTTGCCTATTGAAATCCAAGCATGGAGGAACTAGTTGCCAAAAAACCCCAAAGTCGTCAGTTTGGGATTTCTTTGGCGTTAAACCGGATGAAAGAGGCAAAGCTGCCGCTGTGCAGACGTACAGCTCCAGCAAAGGACTCAAACACGACTAACATGCATGAGCGTTTAAGTGTTCGCCATCCAGCTGAGTATGCTCGGCTATCACCAGCTTTCCATCAACAAGCTCTGGAAAAGCTTTTCACCAGCAGAATATCCAAAGTGCTTTTGCTAAAACAGTTAAATATGAAAAGGACAGCTCCAGGTGGACACAGTGCTCGCTGGCTGTCTCTAAATATCTGTCAAAGGAAGTGATGTCGTTTCATACCGTGGAAAAGGAGCCATTCGTCGAGGTGCTGAACGCTTTTGTCGAGCGGCACATGCTTCCAGGATGGAAATATTTAATCGTATATTACAGCACGATTAGTTTTCTCCATTGACGACTTCTCTTAGCAAACTTACTCATGGGTGAAAGAAACATTGGCGATGGTCGATAAATTCGTCCAATCGCCCAACCTTAATCCACACACCTATAACACGTCCATTTTAAATGTACTTTAGTGTCCGATGTTGTATTTTTAAAGTATTCCTACTCTGACGAATGAGCTGCTTGCACGGAGTCACGTGACTCAGTCCATCTGCACATCCGTAGCCTCAACTCACCTAAACTTCAGACAGCAGCAGAAAAATGATGCCCATCCCAAGTTAAGCTTTTATTCCTAAAAACTGTTTCTGATTGGAGAAACTGAGCGTGTTACCGTGGTTACAGCAGTTATTCTGGTTTACAGTGAGGTTCATGGACGAGGCTCTGTGTGCGTCCACGGAGCGCTCCAGAAGAGCATCAGCAGCTGACTGAGAAGCTTCTTAAATATCGACGCCGACATCAGACGGTCGGTCCTGACATGAGGAGCAAAGTTGCATCAGTCTGACATTCTTTGCAATCGTCTCCTGCTCGGAGAATCCCAGAAGTGCAGGAGCAGACTCCTGCTGCTGCGTCTCTCATTCATGATGCATTAAACTGCACATAAATATTTATATGGTGCTTTCTGTGTTGGACCCCGCATGGACCATTTGCATTTGGTAGACTTTCAGGTTCACAACGGTGTATAAATATCAAGCAGAGACGTCACAGCATCCAAGCAGAGCTCACAAGGGTCCATTACTCTTATAGAATAAGAGTCTTTGGAGCTCGATTCTGCAGAAAGTTTGTCCTCCACATCCCTGAGTGCTGCCAAAAGGAGTCAAAAGTTCAGCAGCACAGTCTGAGATCTCTTATATAAGGTTGGTCAACCTCAGGGGGAGACACGAATGCACCGAGCATCTCTGCAGAGTGTCTCGAATGTGTCCACACCAACTTTGTCCCCCTGCTCATGCACACGCACACACACACACACACACACACAGCCTCCCCTGCAGCCGTCTCATGCTTCGCATGTGGACGCGCTGCTCTTCTTTGAAGTTCAGTGAGGGATTTGGGAAGCCGTCTGCAAACTCCTCGAGTCATGATGTTGGAGAGATAAAACACGGACAGGACGGATGATCGAGGGAAACTCATTTTCATAGTCGTGTTTTCAGTAACTCTGAGCGTCACGAAGCGTTAATCCTGACGGCGCTTCCCTCTGTACTCGCTGAAGACGGAGGAAAAGACCTTTAACTGACAGGCTTTTCGGGGTCTTTGAATTGGTTTATGGGCTTTGTATCCAAAGCTCCGGGGAGATTGGAAAATGTCAACGTTTTTCATCAACTACTTTTTATTATGAGCAATCGCTTCCCTGTATCTATATTAAAAATCTTCAAGGATTTAAAAATAAAAGGTGACACAGGTGCAGGTGAGAGTGAGGGTTTGGTTTCAGGCACAGAAAATACAGAAACTCATGCGACAAAGAAATTTATAATCACAGCAAAAGTATCAACTTTGACAACGAATGGCGATCTGAAAGCTGGATCAAATGCAGAAGGTATGGAGCAGCTTGTGCTGCTCATCTGGGTCCGGGTCGGGGAACCAGCTTCGTCAGCAGAGAAGTCCAAACCTTCCCGTCCTTGACCATCAACTCCAGCTCATCGGGAGAGATACCGAGGTGATCCCAAGCCGGCCAAAATACTTCTTCTTCTTCTTACAACTTTTTAGGAAACTCATAAATGATGCAGAATATGTTTCAACACAGTTGCTGCAGAACTCTCTCAGACTTCATCTGCAGCTTTCAGTAATCAGAGGGAAGATGTCTGATCGCTCTAAATGACCTTAACGCAGCCGCACTAAACTTTTCCACATTTTAAAGCCTCTTCTGTCTTTTCTTGTCTGTCTGTTGGACTTTTGATCAAACTGAACCTCCTGAGGAACTCCAGGCTGGATGGATACTGAAGTGCTAACGTGAACCTTGACGTCTTCTGTATTTTTCTGTTTCAGACGTATGCAGTACAGAGCCACTACGGCATTCCTCATTCAGAGGTAAACAGCTGCTTTATTCACTCTGCTCATCTTTGATATGATCGCTTGTTTCTGTCTGATTTCCGTCTCTGTTCCTGTCAGTTAGCAAAGCTGCACCAGTTGTCGATGCAGCAGCAAGGCCTGGCCCCCATCAGCCAGTCAGCTACACAAGTACTGCCTGGTATGTGCACACACACACACACACACACACACACACACACACACACACACACACACACACACACTCTCTCTAGCCAAACAAACGTCCTTAAAGTGCTTTGTTTTCATTTATCGCTGAGGCCACATACGTCACACATTTCCCTCAGAGTGCTGCCTCTCCTCCAGTCTGAGGAGAAACTTTCGATTGAGGTCAGTAAGCGGCATCGAAGCCGAGTCGCTGTCACTGAGCTTTATAAGCCACTCGCACTCGAGACGCTTCGTCCAAACCTGCACACAAACAGAGTTGGGGAGGACAGTGTAGGAGGAGGAATGAAGCTGAGCCCCACTGACACGATGCGTTTCCTCCTCCTCATCCTGACCCGAACCTCATTTTAACCGTAACAAAGGGAGGATTTAAAAAGTTGCTTTATTCTGCATTTCAGTCTTTTATTGACAGCGAGAGACGCTAAGAATCTAAAATAAAGTCTGCCTCCATCTCTCAAAAAACTGGATTCCTAAACATACACACACACACACACACGTTGGTTATTCATATCTTGTGGGGACATGTAATTGACATAATGCTTTCCCTACCCCCTAACCCTTACCCTAAACCTAACCATAACACAGTTGTAACCCTGACACTAAAACCACATTCTGAGTCTCTATCAAACTTGGGGGGACAGGCATTTTGGTCCCCAAAGGGATTGTAAAATTCCATTTTTGGTCCCCACAAAGATATGAATACACACTCACACACACACAAACTTTTCCACATTCCAGGAATCATTAACTTCTGATATAAGAACTTTTCTCTCACACACTGATGGAGCTGCTTTAGCAGTTGAGGCAGATGTTCTCTGGGTAAATCTGAAAGCTGGATTTATTACAAAGAAGTATGACCTGTGTAAACCTGCTCTCTGTGTAAGATAAACATATACCTGTAGTAAATATTTAGCATCAGAGCGATCTGCTCGTTAACATCTCTTTTTTTCCCCGCATGTCTGAATCTGCAGGTATTTGTTAAAGTCAAAACAAAGAGCGACTCACAGTCTCGGTGTCCGGCTCAGATTAATAGTTCAATACGCCGTATAATAAATCAGACTCCACAGAGCGGTTTGTGATCTGTGAAATAAAAGACAGCCACAGAGGCTTTTGTGCTCACTGTAGTTTCATTATTGACTGATCTCCTCAGTGAAACCTGAAACACTGCAAACCGCTGTGCTTCCTGGAAAAAGTCCATTTAACAGGAACTGCCTTTAATCTTAACGCGCCTGCATGTGTCCTGTGTTTCCAGACGATTCCCCACCTCCCTCTGACTCGATAACGTCTGCTCTCTGAGGCTGAGCGCTAAAGACTCAGGAGGAGGAGTCAGAGTGTGATAATGGTTCCCTCTGTCATTCCAAAGGAAATTAAGAGCCCACCTCACTGACGCAGTCACACAAAGCTTACAATAAAACCATAACACTGCTGCAAACCTGAGCCTAAAACCTCAAACAGCCACTCGAGGTTCTGGGCCCTCTGAGAGATTTGACTGCATGCAGCACATGTTGGTGACGTGCACGAGGAAAAGCGTGAGCGCGCGAGAGATGAGCTGTCAGCAGACGCATACGTGTTCAGTCTGCACACATTCGACTTTGAATCAAAGGACTAAAAACAGACTTCAAAGTCTGCAGCCTCTTTAAAAAAAACTGATTTATTCAGAAACCTTATTTTCATTTTGGAAAAGTCATTACGTCGAGTTTCATCATTCTCTTTATCAAAAACACCAGAGATGTTTGTAAAAATGTGTGAATGTTATCAGACATCCTCCGAGTTTAGCTTTTAAAATGCACAATGCTCTCTCTCCTGTCTGCGTCTCTTTTTGTGGGAGAACTTTTCAAGTACATAATTAGATAATGAATGTTACACGAGCTTCATTCTGCAGCGCGGCTCCGAATTAGAATCTGTGCCTGGTGGCTTTGATTTGGAGCATCCAGCTGAGCTTACACGCCGACTGCAGAGCAGCTCTCTGTACTCGAACCTGGCCTGCAGATTTCTGGCTGCATCGGTGAGGCTCCACGCCGCTCTGCAGAACGGCTCCGCTCATCGACTAAAAGGTGGAAATCAAAGGTGTGACTGAGGAAACAGCTGATTCTGTTGGCCTCGTTTATAATAAGACCGCAGAGATGGCATCGTTAAAACAATTCAATTCAGGAAATTGAATAATTTGTCACAGATGCAGTTTTTGTAGCAAAGGAGAGAACTCCTCGTTTCACCTCCACCTCTTCAGAGGAGCCAATCAGGTTCTGACGTTCCTCAAGGAAGGAAAGCAGCAACTATATAAGAGGACAAAGGACCAGAGGACAGAAGTGAAAGACAGAAAAGAGGTAGGAGAAAAAGGACAAAAGGACCGAGAAGAGGAATAGAATAGCCAGTTTTTTGTCAATATACATGTACAACGAAGTTATGGAAGACGAAGAAAAAGAAAAGGAGAAAATGGAAAGAAGGAAATGAGAGAAAAAACAGAAGAACCAGAAAGAGAAGAGAGATGAAAAACGTGTGTGAGGCATAGGGAAGAAGGAAAATGAAAGAGATTTAAGAATGAGAACTAAGGCAAGGAGGGAGGAAGAGAAGGAAAGGATGAGAAAGGACGAAGAAAAAGGGAAGAAGGAAAAGCAAAAGCAGCAAAAAGAACCATCGACGAGAGAGTCGTCACGGCGGGGCGGCTGATTATTTCAACACAGTCCTGGTAGAAGACTCATCATCGGACGGGTCTCTCTCTCTCACTCACACACACACACACACACACACACACACACACACACACACACACACAGCTGCAGTGCTAAACAATGATCTACTAGAGACACTTTAGTTTCAGAGCGACCTGACCTTCCTGCAGCAAACAACGTAAACGAGCAACAGATCCGGGTAAAGCTCAGTTTTTTTGGCTCCTCATTAGCCGAGATGGATAGAATCATCCAGGCACAAATATATCGATGCTGCAAACCGTGATCAGCGAGTCGTGATCGCAGGGACGATAAACGGGAGAGCAGAAAGTTTCATCCCTGACAGAAACTTTCCTTCTGGTCTGAAAGTAAAGTCATGAAAGCAGCAGGAAGAAAGGAGAGGTGGGAATCAAACTCATAAGCAAACCTCCTAAAAACTGAAAGAAACTCTTGTTAATGCGCTTTTCCACTACAGGCAGGCAGAAATATCAAAGTGAGGGACAATCGGACACATCAGAGGAGTAAGAATCAAAATCCAGGTGCAGAAAGAAAATCTGACGAATGTGTCCTTGTTAGCTGTTTGTGTGTCTGTGTGTGTTCGTGTCTTATGATTTAGACGCTCTTATTATTTATTCCTCCGATTAATATCCAGAAAAAGTGTCGGGACACCAGGGAGCGGAAAACTGTAATATTTCCAGAGCAGAAATGCAGAGCCAGGCCTGGCAGAGGGGCTCACCGGTGAGCGCCTGATGGTTGGATTCAACCCGATCACACTGAATCAAGTGACGGGGTGTAGGGTGGGGGTGCTGAGCATGAAGGTGAAGCTTTCCTGTGGCCACGAGCTGTGGGTGGGGATCGAAACAAAGAGATCAAGGATGCGAGCAGGAGAAACGGGAGCCTGGGTTACAGACGGGGTGATGTCATCTGTCATTTAGGACAAATCCCAACATTCGCCTCAGTCTGCTTCATATCTGTGAGTAATGCTGACCACCCGTCCTGACTCGCTCTGGTCTCCAGCTGTAGTCACCAAATCAGAAACAGTGTTATTAAAGCACAAACAGAGATTCCTTCCTTTTTTATTAATGGGGTAAAATTAAAAAAGTGATTTATTGAAACGTTTTTCCTTCTTTGTTCCAGCTTTGCTCGTCTTTCAGTGTTCCTCCCACTTTTCTCTTATCAAAGTCAAACGAAGTCTTTGTGCATCCCCGTTTGTGGAGGACGGTAATGAAAAAGAAGCCGTTGGGGGTTTGTTGTGTTTTGATCCCTGATGATTTGCTGCAGTGCAGAATGTTTTCTAATCATTCAAAATGAATTATCTCTGTCTTCTCTCTCTCCCAGGAGGGGTGGAGGCTAATTCCCAAACCACATCTCAGGAGCTGCTCATTCCCAACGATGTGAGTAAGAGAGAGCGCGCTCAGCTCCAGAGGAAGCGTGTTTGCTGTCCTAAGTTTGTGAGTGAAAGTGTAGCATGACTCCGGCCGCTAATCTCCTTCTACCTACACGAAAACACACGCCTACGGGTCAGCTCGTGCTCACTCCTACACAAGCTTCCTCCTCCTCTTCAGCGTTTCTCCTCCTCTCAGCCCTCAGCCCACTCCGGCTTTCTGTGGTTTTGAACTGCTGATGTTATCGAGAGCTCCTCCTCCTCCTCCTCCTCCTCCTCCTTTATTGAGCTAGAACAGCAGCTTTACAGTGTGTAACGATGTTAGCGCAAACATAATGCTGAAGTCGGTCTGTGTGTTTCATTCCCCGTTTGTCTCCGTCTGTCTCTCCGAACATTCAAACTCCACGCCAACCTCCAGCTGCGGAGATGAAGCTTCTTCTGAAAAATGAAATCAATGCTGCTCGTCTGCCTCTTCATACCTTTTTATTTCTGTGGCTTTGTCAGATGTAAACACGCAGCTCCAAACTTTGCAGAGATTTGAGTCTGAAACTGTGCGGTTGCAGTTCTTGGTTGCTGTGAAGTGTTGCAGATAACACAGAGTGTAAATGAATGGTTTTAGTGGTTTTACTGGGCAGATGTGTGGGACACGCTGGCTTCAATCACACCTCAGCTTTAAGAAAGCTAACGAGTTGATATTTTCCCATCATTTAGAAAACGTGTGTTCAGTTCAAGGTTTGGTTTATTTCAATTTGTACGTCTGTATTTTTCATACTGGGCTCCACAGACGCGTTTTTTAACTTCTAGTCTTTTATGTAATTAAAGTGCTTTCAGTTGTTTTGAACTACACTGAGAGAAACATGAATCATTTTAACAGTTCACCTTGTAATTATGACATAAAATATGTACAACAGAGCAGGAAGTTTACAAAGAACTGGTTTGAAGGTTTAACAGAGGAACAATTCAAATGTTCAAACTCACTTTAAGAACTGAAGATGACCTGGTGAGGAAGCACGACTGATGGCCATAAAACTGTTTACATTTTAATGTTGTTATTAAAACGGTTCAGATTCTATATCATGTTTTGTCAGTGAAATGAACACCTGGACCTGAAAGGGTGTTGCAGTATATTATCAGCTGTGTGCTCCCATAAACCCCCCCGCCCCCGCCGCTGCTGGCCCCGCCCCCACCCGGTTCCTCTCTGTGAGCAGCCCTGCAGAGCTCCCAGTGGCTTTTTTTTCAGACACTTAACAGCTCAGTGTCATGCTCAAGGACGTGTGACGTTTGATGGACGTGTCGACTGTTTCGAGGTCAAAGCGGTAACCTTTTGTTCATATGACAGCTTCTGGCCACCCAGCCTTACCCTCTCCCCCCTCAGCCTCCCCCCTCCCCCTCAGCCTCCGTCTCAGACAGTAATTCGGCCAGCCTGAGCTCAGCTGTTTGATGCTTCGCCCTCTCTTTGGTTTGGCTGTGTTTACACACCACGATCCAGCTCCAGCCACAGCTCTCATTAAGCTGTTTACATGCTTCTGTAATGGGACTCCACGCCCGATCATCAGGCTTACAGCTACACGTAGTTTGTGTGAGTGTTCAAACTCAAATGATAAAAGGAAAATTATTATTCGTGTAAACAACATAACGTGACTCAGACTGAGCTGTGGAGCTCGCTCTGTGGTTTACCAGGTCAGGATTAAGTTACTCAAACACACTGAATGTTTATCAACAATGGTTTAAGCACCTCGATGAAATGTCCGTCCGTCTGTCTCAGTAATGAGCTCGTTAGAATTTGGTGCTCAAAGGTCAGAGTCTGTGACCTCGGACATTAATGCTGCTCATCTAGTCCGATCACGACAGTTTTCTGACTGCTATTTGCATCCCTTATATTTGGTGGCACGGGTCTGTTTCTGCGACCTCACTGCCTTTTCCATGCACATCGAGATGGGTTGCAAAGAGGCTTGCAGATAGAGAGTACCTGTAGGGAGGCTGAAGCCTCGATTGTACTCTGTTGTGGAAACTGGAGAACCAACGGCTGACTAGTTATTCCTGTTAAATCCTTTGACGTCTGCTGCCTGAGATGAAGTTGGTGCCTCGTAATGGACGTTTTCTGAAAAGTGAAGCCAGGCTGTATATTAACTTTTTAAAATATATCAATATGTTTTTGAATAAGACAAAGGATTGCATTGTTTTTAATCGATATTGAGGTTTTACAGACCATGTGACATTGTTACCATGATTGTCCAAAATCATGGTAACAATGTATTCTGAAGAGACTGAATGAATGGAAGTGATGGACGTGTCTACAGACACTTTCCTGCTCCTCTGCGAGTTGTAGTGAAACTGTGAAAAATGCAACACAAATAGGAAATGGGGACATGTTGGTTTTATTTTGAAATGTCTTTATTTCCATTTTTTAACTAGTAGTTTTTGGACTTAAATCTGAGGACACACAAGTGGTTTTGTTCTTCTGTGACCTACGTTCCCCAGGATTGAGCCACTGCCCTTCTGATTGGTAGATGACCTGCTTTACCTCCTGAGCTGCATCCACTGTCTGTTGGCAACCAAACCAAACACTTGGAGGTTTTTGGTGCAGCTCTGTCTTTGTAATCAATTTCATACAGCGAGAACCGCCACCAATCATTTTTCCATTGCAACCAGTGGTTGCGTCTCCGTGTGTCTCCGTGCGTCTCCGTGCGTCTCCGTGTGCGTGATGTGACCTGAGAACCTGCAGTCGTGTGTAGGGATGGGTACCGGTTTCCGGTGCCATGATGGCACCGGTTCTGACATAAACGGTAGTAACCAGACCGAAAAGCAGCGCACATTTCGGTGCTTTATTTTTCTTGAGATGTCATACACTTTGGATTCTAGCCAATCATTTTACCTTTACAAGCGTAGTAGGCGGGGCCAGGTACGTACGTTCTTTTAGAGCAGAGATACAGATTAAAAATGCCCAAGGCGAAGCGGTCAAAGTCTGGCTGTACTTCACAGCAAAAGATGCAAACTCAGCAGCCTGCAACAAGTGCTTTAAGCCTCACGCCCCCGGTACCGCGAGCAAAAAGGAGGAGATCACGTTTAATCGGTTATAACACGGGGTGAGAAATACAAGTCCAGACATGTGTGGTATCCACAGAAACCTCTGAATCTCAGCTAAAATGTCATATAAACCATTTCTACAACCACCAAACTCACCGAAAACAAGCCGCGATTAAACGAGCAGTTATGTGAATGCGCACAAGTCCGCTAAACAAACAAGGTGAACCAGAAATTCTCCAGACTTCATGTAACCATCTAAAGATAGGCTGGTTATCTTCCAGAGCTATCACCAATTCCAAACACCAAGTTTCACCACACTCTGACCAAAATTCACTGAATGAGCGGCAAAAGAAGACCACAAAAACACACAGCGGCGCAAATGCGCTAAGACAGAAATTGGCTTACCGTCCAGATTTCCTCCGTTATTTTCGCCGGTAGCCATGTGATTATCAGCAGTTACCATGACTACCTAGCGGCATCAGAGTCGTTTTCCGTCAACAACCTCCATTTTAGACCCACCTATAGACACGTGACTGGACAGACGTCACATGCAGTAAATTTGGGCCCACGTGGGTTTTGGCATTACAACGTCTGATTGGTTGACGTAACATGAACGTGGCATCGTTACTGTGACTCTATTGGCTCAAACAATTAAAAAGAGGTGTCAATCATGCAAATTGACCAAAAGAAACCAAAGTTACAGCCCCTCAGAGTTTAAAGGGCCAGAGGCCAATGAAGCGCTCCATGGCAGAAAAGGCCCATTACCATGTAAATGTGTGGTTAATTCTTCAAAAACGCATTTTTAAAAAAGCATTTTTAGGCATGTTAATAAAATTAATTAATGACTGCTCTTAAATACCTAAAAAAAATCAACTGGCGTGGTGTCCAATTGTGTGCAAGAATTGGACATTTTTGTACAACGCCTGGATATTCATGTATTGACAGCGCTGTAATTTTTCACTGTTTCACTTTAAAAACATAAATCTTTGCACAGATGATGCTTATATGTTGTTACGGTTCTTATCATTTTGCAGAAAAAGAGAGCGCTAAAAATAAAAACATGAGAGGTTTTTGGACGAAGTTTGTGTTCTCCATTCTTTAAGCACCGGTTCGAGCACCGTTTAAGCACCAGCACCGTTTCAAAAGTACTGATTTGGCACCGGTATCGGATAAAACCTAAACGATACCCATCCCTAGTCGTGTGCTCTGGTGTTGTTACGTGAGCGTTTTGTTCATTCATCGTTAAAAGATGCTGCATTTTTTTTTAAGAATCTCAAGCTTCTTTGCAGCAACATCCACATTCCAAACATCACCTGCTGTCACTGCTACAACTTTGTTTTCATTGGTGAGACATAAATACACTTGATAGCCTTTATTCAAAGTCTTTACATGTGAACTTTCATTCATATGGTGCCAAATCATAGCGGCCACTCCAAGGCCCATGAACTTAAAGTGCAACTTTGGTGATGGAGGTTCTATTTTGTTGTATTTATCCGCGACACTTTAAAGGCCGGTCTGTAAAAATATTGTTGGACACAAACTGGTCTGTGGCCCAAAAAAGGTTGGGGAGCGCTGTTTTAGGTCACATGTTCATGCCCTGAGCTGTTGTCAGATGATGTCAGAGAGCATTACAGCATACACAGTGTGAGGCAGATGGTTTTAATGTAATGGCTGATCACTGCATATCCACCAGTGATACCAGACCTCTACAAACTGTCACAGGGGAGCGGGCTAACTCCGTTTTCCCTTGTCCACGTCACAGGATTAAGGCTGCTGACCAGCAGCAGCATCAAGCTGACTGTGTGTGCTCAGCATGAACGTTTCAAAAAGCACCAAACGCAGGTTTAGATGTGGTTCACTGACTATCTGCACGTACGCGGTGCTGAATAGGAGAATGTGAGCGGGAGGAGCGCGAGCACAGCCAGTGTGTTTTTCCCATTAACACAGTGAGAGTATATATATTCCCTCTTTCTGCCTCACTTGACTCTTCCTCCACTTTGCCTCTGTCTTGCCATCCATCAGCGAGTGTTAGTCAGTCATTCAGTCTGTCACACATCGGCTGCTTAGAGCTGCCGTCAAAACTCTGGGTTAAATACAGCTCGCAGTGTGTCAGCAGCTCTGTCTGCGCACACACACACACACACACACACACGCACACACGCACGCACGCACGCACGCACACACACACTTTAATATGAGGACAACAAAGTCAAGTAAACCCTTTACATCCACTGGATGTCAGGGATGATTAATAGGAAACATGTTCTGGGTCTTCAGACTGCTTCAGTTTAAACGTCTGACTTTATGTGAGCAGCTGGATCACTTTAAATAACTGCAGTTTTTTTAAAAGTCATAATAACTGATTCTCCAGTTTACATTTCCCTGTACGAATCATTCATATTCATAGTGTGCATACTGAGACAGCAACGTCCACATGGCCGGACGGACGTTTCTGGACTGTCACTAACACGTCAGCTTTTTGGAGCCATGAGTGACCTGATATCTGCCAATCAGTGTTCAGCAACATCCAAATGAAATCCTTGAATTTGACTCCCTGAAACTGGAGCACAGACTTCTGAGATGGTCTCTTAGTACCATCAACTCCACAGCAGCCATATTATCGATCAGATAATTGGATTAAAAATGCTCCAGAGGTCCAGTTCAGGGACTCCAGTAACTGAGGGAGGCTAGCAGCTACAGCCGCCTGTGTCTGCTCTAAAGTTCAGGGTTCTAACGCAGCAGTCTCTGGGCACTGACTCACTGCTGGAGCTTCAAGTGGACGTTAGAGGAACTGCAGCTTTTGGCACTAGTGCCTTGGCTCAGTTTCGCAGCTCTAGAGGTTGCCCCTTGGGCGGTGACTGAGAGGTCGAGCAAACTACAGTATAGACCGGCAGATAGAGCTGTCGGGAGAGCGAAGTGCCAACTTATTTTTGTCCTCGTCACAGCGTCTGAAAAAGGCTGATATGTAGCTGCTATCAGCCTGCTGTGATCTGTTTATCAAGAGCAGTTCTTACATTTCTCCCGAAAGGAGGGAAGATCTTTAATATCTGCTTGTGAATACAAAGATGTGCCCGTGGATGGGATTTAAATTAGCGAAGGAGCAGCAGGTTCATTCAAAGCAATAATTATTAGTGCAGAGGGTTAAAGATGAGACGTTTCTGCACCTGGATAATAGTCTGTGATGAGGGCAGGCATTATTAAAGAAATAACAGTATTTTTATCCATGTCTCATTACCTAACAGGAGACTTTTGATTCCTCCTGAGGAATTCACACAGTCGTGTTCAGTCACACTGGCCTCTCTGTGGATTCAGCTCAAGAAAAGAAAAACAGGAGCATGAGGTCATTTCTTTCCCGGAAACTCTCCATCTCCATTCTGACAAGATAATCAACACCTCCGCAGGTGCCGTCACCTTCCAGGTTTAAATGAAGTCGCAGTTTCGAGGCCTCTCAGAGCCTCCATTCATGCCTTTGTGTGCCATTAGCGTGTGCGGACTCGTGCAGAGAAACGCATCAGACGTGCAGCCCCGCTCTTACGTGTGCGCTGACGACTGACCGGAGAGAAATAGACGCACAAAAGCGCACAGCAGAGAGCAGCTTAAGACCCGGCACATGCAAGTGTGTGATATGTTTGTGAGTCACCGAGCAGGGCCAAGCGGAGCAGCTTAATGACATCCTATAGCTCACAGTTAGAGATTTAACAACAGCCCTCTCCCCCCTCTCTTCTTCAGTAAACCTCTCCAAATTACAGGGGCAGCAGGGAATCGCCCAAAAATAGCCCTCGCCCTGTCCTCGTCCTCCCCTGCGCTTCAGCTTCAAGCTGATTTTACCCACCAGCTCTTACATAAAGCTGCTCGCTGGGGAACGCGGCATCCTGTGAAAACCACACATTTCCAGAGCAACCAACCTTGGAGACAGAGCAAAAAACAAACCTCGTCTCCCCAGTCGGCCCCGGGCTCATCCTTCCTGTCACGTCATTTTTATTTACATTGAAGACCAGATATGAGCAATATTTTAAGCACTCAGTTCGTGAGTTAGGTGTTATCAGTGATTCGGGCACCGTACCTGACAGGAGGCTTTCCACTTCCCAGTCGTTCGACGTCTACATTTAGTCCAGAGTTTGGCATGAAAGAAGGAAATCCCAAGACCTTCTCATTCCTGAAAATAGCAGCAGGTCTTTAGCCACCAGTATACCCACTGTGTTGGTCGCATCGTCACTGCCACATTCATTTACGTTTACCGTTATGGCGCAGGTAGTATTCGCCTGAACGACAGGTGTCGTCACTCAGACAACACTTCCATGTCAGTGCAGATATAAGAGGAGGAGACGTCAAAGCCACATGCAAAGAAATTGCTTTGTTTCAATTTGAGGCGTGCGTGACAGGCAGAACCACGGCTTGCATGCCATGCAGCTCATGCAGCTCATGAGCTGCTTGACGGGTAAAATGGGAGACTCAAGGTGTTCAGTCCTTGGTGCGATTGGCTCGTGCAGAAGCTAACACAGTAATCACACTCAGCCAAAAACACCCTGACAGACTGTATTGGAGCAGGTGGTGACGAACTCCAGAGCGGTTCATTCATGGTGTGAACGTGATCCAACCCAACTACCAGGTGTGTGCTGCAGGTTTGAGCTAAACGCCTTCCTGTAGCCAGGAGTCAGTACGGGCTGTCGGCGAGCTGAAACATTCATGTAAATTCTCCATGTTATCCATAATGCCAGAACTCAGCACCTCCTTGTATTTACTTTTGGCACAGAAGACATGACCAAAGAGCCTCGCAGGATGAAGGCCAAGTAATAACAAATTTCTTCAAGAAAACATGTAAATTACACAAACCAAACAGAAAACATCAGGTGTATTATCCACTGTGAAAAGCCGTCTCCAAGTCTGAGGAGGAGGTTTATGTAAGAAACACGGGGCCCGGGCGTCTCCGTCACCTTCAGACGAGCAGATCGTCACGAGTTTCTGGTGTGAAGAGTTAGACTTTAATCTAGACCGAGTGTTTCCCTGAAGCTAAGGCCCAAATCTACGAGCAGTGAAAGCTACAAAGAACAAAATCCAGTGATTTTAGTTCTTACTAAGTCATCACATCACTAAAAGCTGTCACAGAACATGTGTGTAAAAGTGTGAGCCTGGCTCCACTCGAGGTTGTCAAAAGGGAGTTTTTCCTTCACACTGTCGCCAAGTGCTTGTTCATAACCATAGTCTGACGGTTGGGGTTTTCTCTGCATTACTGTAGGGGTCTTTACCTCACAGTGTAAAGCACCATGGGCCAACTATTGTTGTGATTTGGTGCCATATAATAAAAACTGAATTTAAGCTAAACTCAAGGGAAGCAGGCTGATAACAACTCTCAGGTTAGCCAACAAAATAAGAAACCCTGAGCTACTCTGTTTAGAGAAAAGGTGCTTCAGTCTAACCAATAAGAAACCTTTTTGCAGTTTTTCAAAATAAAAGTGAAATTTTTCTGCATGTCTTCATGCTGACTAATGACCCCTGATGTACGGACATATTTAATCAGTATTCACTGAGTCTGTGCACAGCCGTCTTCATCCACAGGTAGTCACGCACCTGTATGACTTTAAACTGTGTTAATACTTGTTTGGCAACCAGAGATGGAGACATTCAAAGGTTAATGTGTGTGCACACCTTTTTCTTTTTTCCCTGGATATCTGCCAGGCTGCTGCTTGTGACTCACAGGAGGACGGTAATTATTCAATGAGCACGTTTGTGAGGTCAAACAGCGGCTAAGAGGGATCTCACGCAAATGGCTGTAACCCGGTTGTCATTGGCCAGCACTTTGTCTGTCAGTGTCTCTAATGCGTGCACACACACACACACACACACACACACACACACACACACACACACACTTAAATGATCAAAGATCTTTCTGAGAATCGCTCTCTACATTGCAGAGCAGATCTACTCACTCTTTCGTGCACAGAGGAACAGAAAGAGGCCGTTACAGGGAGGCAATAAAGCAACGAATGAGATGAAGGCAAAAAGTGACTAAAGGGAAGCTCGGGGTCGTTAGTGGATTAAAGTGAGAAGCCTGGGCAGAGAGGAGCGATGAGTCATGCTTTAAAAAGAGGAAGAGGATGGTGGTGGCTCAGCAGAGAGAGGAGCTTCTGTCCACATGTCAAACAGAAGGCTGCTTTAATCCGAGGCGTTAGAGATGCTCCTGATGGTTCATCAGTGCTTCAAGCAATAACCCAAACTTTAAATTAAATAGAAATGCATCCCATATAAATTCTGCCCATTTTCAGTGAGTTGACTGATAAAAGTGATGCTTTTAAAGAATAATCGTTTCCAGTCGAGCCAGT
This sequence comes from Oreochromis niloticus, assembly GCF_001858045.2. NCBI lineage: Eukaryota > Metazoa > Chordata > Actinopteri > Cichliformes > Cichlidae > Oreochromis > Oreochromis niloticus. The sequence goes on from NC_031970.2 coordinate 2,863,224, forward strand.
AGCAACAACTGAGCTTGTTTTTCACACAGCATTTCTCCATTTTATAGATTGACCAGAATCGCGTTTTACGGCTTTAGATAGCTTTAGAGATGCGCTGTGGAACGGGAGGAAGACGACAGGAAACGCTAATTCGCTTCGGTCAGGACTTCAGAAGAAACTTAAATAACAAGTCATTAACCTGAAATGATACATATACATAATCTGGTAGTATATGAGCAAACAATTCACTGCAGATGATAAAGTTATTCAATAACACATCTTCTGCTATGATCAATTTCAGGCCAATCAGCTGTGCCGAGGGTTAATTGGTTGTTCATTCTTTACCAGTTTCCATAGTGGGCATAATATTGGTGTTATGTTTTTAATTGGATGACACCAACACCCTGCACACTCACATTAGTCTTCATTTTCTATCTTGCATAACTTTTATATCCTGTAAATACGCCTGACCTCCTCTTTTCCTCATTTTTAGAGCTGAAAGAGAAAATATCAGCATCGGCTGGAGCAGAAAGAACAAATCTTTCAAACGTTTTCTCTAAAAATATTCAGCACCAGGCTTTGGTTTTGTTTTTTCATCTGTTCCTTAAAAGGCAGCAGGTGATCTAGGTTCGTCACAGGTCCGGGGAGCTTCTGTTTAATGGCTCAGAGGAACTTTATAGATACTTTACACGAGAGTTGATGAAGGTAGTGATGCTTACAAGTGAAAAGCAAAGGGTGGCACAGAATTCACAGTTATAATGTGAAATGTGAGTCCTCTTTACTTACTGAGAGTAGCGCTCGTTGTTCATCTGTTCTGAGCGCGCTGCACTTGAACCGTGCTGGCTGTGTTTCCTCCTCTGGAATGAACACAAACATTTTATAACTGGAAACCACAGTCTGTTCCAGCCCTGACCTCTCAGTCCTCGTATTATAGGATAAACATGTCTTGTAATTACGAAATCTTTCAGGTACCTCGGAACTTTTTTTGCCTTCTTAACTGCAAAAATGCGTCGGACAGGACAGTTTCATTTCTTATAAATTTAGCTCCAGATGCATAGTTGGCACCGTGCAGACGTACTGCCACCTGACAAGTCTGCCTTCTTAAAAAAAAATAATGAGACAGATTTACTGTCCAAACTGACACAGAGGTGAGCCCAGTAACTACCTGTCTGTGGCTGCTGTGGCACCTACTGTGTGACAAACCCCCGCTGAGACCAGGATAGCTCACACCGGGACCCTCGCCGAGCTCACGGCAGGCAGATGAGTCAGAGTTCACCACCTGGTGCTGTCCCATATTGTTAGACAGCAGCAGATAACAAGATGGACGGACGGACACGCAGAGAGGCCAGAAAATAAACTGAAGGCAGAGAACAAAGGCTGGAGGTTCATGTGGGGAAGTTAGAAGGTCTGAGAGCCGTGAGTTTTTTAACCCGTCACACCAGATGTAAAAGCAGACTGAGGGTCTGAGAGCAAGTGCAGGGAAACATAAAAAACAGACCTCAAACTGGTAAGTAAGCTGAGCTTCCAGTTCACATACTGTCAACAAGTAGAGAAAATCATCACATTAAGGCTCAAAGACAACCAAGTGCTTTGAAAGTCTTTGCATTTGCCACTGTCAGAGTTCACTGAAGCCACAGTCCACCTGTAAAAGCCTCTAATCCTCATCCTCTCCGTGTCTCCCTCCTCACAGCTGATTGGCTCAATCATCGGCCGCCAGGGCACCAAGATAAACGAGATCCGGCAGGTATCGGGGGCTCAGATCAAGATCGGCAGTCAGATCGACAGCACCAGCGACCGCCACGTCACCATCAGCGGCACGCCGATCGCCATCAACCTGGCTCAGTATTTAATCACTTCATGGTAAGCATCCGGAGAACGAGGCGGGTATGAGAAGCAGCGAGTGCTGCAGGAGAGCACGAGGCTGTAGAAGTCTGACAAACGCCTCACGTTAGACAGCTGCTTCTTCACTTTGATTCACTGCTTTTATTAACAGTGACTGTGGGTACAAGAGTCAGGCTGTTGTCACGCCACAGAGAGAGGCCTGTCATTACCCACCAAAAATTAAAGTTTAGAAATGGCGAAAGGCGAGCAGCACTCTCACAGGAAGTGCAGCAGTTGAGCAAATGTAAATGAGTTTGATCCTCCCGCCAGTTAGAGCAGCGTCGCAGTGTTCTCTCCTCTGCCGTGCATGCACCGTCAGGTACATCTGCAGGATGCATCACACGACAATTACTGCCTGATAAAAAAGAAATGGAGCTCTATATCGAATGCAGCGGACACATCGGTCTCGCCTTCTCCTCGCCATTTAATCAGCAATATAAGCGACATGTGGTACGCACCGCCAGCTCGCTTTAATACAAGTAACCACCAGCATGAATATGCAAATTGGTCATTGGACTCTGGATGAAATTGATATTTGACTTACCACTCAGCCTGCCACCGACAGCGGGGAGAATAGGCAAGTGACACACACAGAAATACTGACAGCTCACACACACACACACACACACACACACACACACACACACACACACACACACACACACACACACACACACACACACACACACACACACACACACACAGGTCAGCCTCGGTCAGTCTGAAATGTCAGGTCAGAGAAGGTGAGAGCAGTCGCTGGAGAATCCCCGACAAATTTGCTCTTTTCTATTATTTCTTTAATCGGTTACACACGGACACGGCGATCTGCCCGAGCTCATTCAATCTCCGTCCTCCCTCGGCGGGTCGCTCGCAGGTTGACGGGAAAAAGATGGGACTCAGACTCCGGCTTCTCTGTGGAGCTCTTCTTCCAACGTGACCTGCACCAAATTATGAGCCATCGTCTCCCACCTGAGTGGTTCCTGCATTTCTTTTTTGGAGTTCTTTTCTTCTGTAGAAGAATTCTGAAGCTTTATGGTAAAGTTACTAAAACCTGAGCACTGGAAGTATTCCAGTCTGTGGGAGAAACGCGTCTTTGTGCTTTCACGGGAAAGGTCGGGGAGGATGTGGAGCTTCTTGAACAGTTAACCAGGTCACGATCACGTTCACCGTCACCTCCTGCATTTATTTAAATTGCTGCATCACATGGAAAAGTTGTAGATTGCACTGCGCGGCGCGGTCACGGTGCTCCACCCTACATGTTTGTTTTGTGCTGAACTGAGGATGATCGCTCTGATGTGAACGGGACTCGCCATAGATCATTCACGCCTTGGAGCGCGCTCCCTCTGGACCTCTTATGCAATCAGGAAACCCGTCGAACATGAACACAACGAGACACAACAGGTGTTTCCGTCCCTATATTCAATCAGCTGATGCGCTCAAGATGGCTGCCACCAAATAATGAAGCCTTTTTCAAATATTACCAAACGCAGAGATACAAACTTTGATGGTTACATTATATCTGAATATTGTCTTTATGATCAGTAAAACCCTGGCAGCTTACACTACTCACTGTACGTATTCAACTCCTCGATGTTGTGGCCATCAGTCTGCGGGGGATTAAAGACCTCCAAAGCACAATACTCCTGCTGGAGGGAGAACACAATATTTCATATCCTCCAAGGTTCCTTGGATATGAAATGGATTCTTTAAAAAAACCAAAGTGGTTAAACTGACAGATATTGTGGAACATCCCATAAACTAAAAGACAGCACACATGAACTCACATATAGCCAGAAATTCCAAATATGAGAGTCTGTGATGACTGGATTCATGTGTGTTTATACAGATGGCCACAGCATCCCAGAAACATCAACCAGGGTTTTCTGGAAAATGTCTGACTGTGTGAATCCAGCAATATACATAGATGTATATCTATATATACCGTATTTTCCGCACTATAAGGCGCATTTAAAATCCTTTAATTTTCTCAAAAATTGACAGTGCGCCTTATGTATGAATTCTGGTTGTGCTTACTGACCTCGAACCGATTTTATGTGGTACACGGCGCTCAGAAATCTGTCAAAAAATGTTTTCGGACGACTTTGGTAAGTTATGAAGCCGCACCGCTTGATGGATTGTTGGAGCATTACGGCTACTGTAGTCAGGAGCCTCGCGGAGTCATCTGGGTCCTAAACTCAGTCAACTTCAGGTCCCAAAGTCAAATGAAAACTGCAGCATCACTGAGAGTTACAAACCGTCTAAATTCTTTCATCTTTAATAAAATGATCAGCGTTGCTGCTTTACCAGGTGTAACAATTAAGTTTAACATCCAGGCATCCATGAAAACAGGATTTATTAAATTTAACGGAGTTAGAAGTTAGCAGGAAGTTAGCTCGCTAGCTTCCAGCTAAACATGATATAGCATGTTCTGACTGAGAGATTTCTGAAACAGTTCAAACGTACAGCTCTGCTATCACTTCCAACATAAATGAAGACAGAAAACTAAACAGCAGTGACGTTTGTAGGGTTACTGAAGTTGGGCTAGCTGCTATATAATGATGTGCTAGCAACACAGCTATGTTAGCATAGCATAAACAGTGAAGCTGGAGGATGAACGCGAACTTTTTTCCACTCGATAAAAGTTAACATGAGGGTTCCCGATGGTTAGGGACAAATGCAATCGCATGGCAGGATGCTGTAAACGGACCAAACTTCAGTCAGGAGAACAACTGAGATAATCCATCCACAATACGAGGTTAGTCATTAATATACTGCAACAACATGGGAATAAAGGAGCTGCCAGAGAATTCAGCATTAATGAATCAATGGTACGGAAGTAAAGGAAGCAAGAAGAATGAGTTGAGTAAAGTTTGACTTATCTGACTGTTTTGTTTCGCTTAATGTGCCTTATGGTCCGAAAAATACGGTATATAGATATGTGAGCGTGTCAGGTACGATCAGAGCTCTGCAGTAAAAAGGTGTGACAGGGGTGCATCTCTCAAATGATCCACCCTCTGATTGTTTCACTTAGACATTAGTGAAGTCACATTGAAACAATACTGCCAACACAGCTTGATATTCAATTCAATTCAATTCAATTTTATTTATATAGCGCCAAATCACAACAAAAGTCGCCTCAAGGCGCTTCATAAGCGGACACGATAACTGCCTGAGCCTGACGGGCCGAGGGATCAACTTTAAGCTTTTTATAACGCTGTCAGGTTCTAATCTGACCCACCCCATGAGCAAGAACCTTTACAGATTGAACTTGTAATTGTACAATATCTGTTGATGTAACCACTTCTGCAGTGAAATATGTTTAAACAAGAATCAGTTTCATATGTGGGCGACGTTAGAGAATATGAAATCGCTGCTTTGTTCTGCCTCCTGTGAGGCCTAGCACTACTTTTTAGGTTTCCACTGCACGACTACACTTCAAGGAAAGCCAGATACAAGCCTGTGTTTAAATAACAGAGACACAACAACACACAGAATGAAAAATTCATCCAAGTAAATACAAAGACAGAATGTGTCTGTGAGCACGGACAGATTAATGTTTCTGCCATAAGACCGGGCTGTCTTTTTTTGGTCCGGTCTTACCGAAATGAACAAGATGATGCCAAACACAGTCTGAACTCCTGCAGCTGAATCTGCAGTAGAAGAGGTGCTAATGTAATGTAATAGGTGTCTGCCTATTAAAAACAGCTGGAGCGTCCTAAAGCGGCAGAGGAGGACTCTGAGTGTTAAGTAGCTGAATGTTGTCTCATATCAAGCAACAACAGGAAACTACAGCCGCTGCTCTCCTGAGGACGCTCAGTGTTGTTAAACGAGGAGGTGATGATGCAACTCGGAGGCAAACATGTTCCTGTCAAACTTTTCTGAATCGAGTTCAAAATGAGCAGTTCTCAGTTTAACAACGACATGTTGCCTTAACTGTAGGGTTTAAATGGGGGGCATCACCTATTGATGGAGCTGTGCATTAAAGGAAGTCTTTCAGAGGATAAAGTCTTAGTGACCTGGGAGTTTTCCTCCTGGTGACATGAACCACTGCTGACTTTCAAACAGGGAGCGTAACATAAGCCTTCAAAAGCAAACTCGTCACAGCATTCTTCGTTTAATGGTACCGATTCCACTTCATTACTTCGTTTATTCGTTTAACTGAAAGAGTCACCCATACCCCTTCAAGAAACTTTACAGCAGGGGTCTCAAACTCCAATCCTTGAGGGCCGGTGTCCTGCAACTTTTCCATGTGCCCCTGGTGCAACACACCTTAATACAATTAGTAGGTCATTAGCAAGAGGATAGAACCTGACTGCATGCTGAAGTGGCAATCCGTAACCCTGCTCAAGTAAATTTAAGTAAAATTTAAGTGTTTGGAAAAATGTAGTCCTAAAAGTATTTTTTATTGCACCATGTTCATTCACTCATGAGCTGCTGTAACATGAATCAAATGGCTGAATTGCCACCTCAGCATGCAGTCAAGTTCTATAGAGTTTTGCTAATGACCTACGAATTGTATTCAGGTGTGTTGCAACAGGGACACATGGAAAAGTTGCAGGACACCGGCCCTTGAAGACTGGAGTTTGAGACCCCTGCTTTACAGTGAGCAGACGTTTTGGCATTTGTTGGTCTCGGGCACTCAGGTGTGTGCTGTTTGGTGTTCCTGTGCACTCGGGAATGTTTAACAGTACTTTTCTAATGCCGGGAACACTCCAGCTTCATGTTTGACCTGCTGTCTGATAGTTACACGAACTTAAACACATTTACATTTAATAACCAGAGAAATAAATGTGTTAAAAGCAGAAAAGCTACAGTTTGAATCAAATGTGTGCAAATACATGTGATAACATTCAAATACAAAGACAGGAACAGTTGCTGTGCAGCGTTTTAAGCCAGTAGATTTTTTTAAGCCAGTATATTTTGGTGTAAGAAAAAGAAAGTCCCGCCTTCAAATGATGCTTGTTAGTGGCTCAAACAGCTGATTGGCTTATGTTTTTGATTTTACAGTTTCAGTTGGTTGCACTGATTTAGGAAATATGAAGAGGACGCGGGGCTGCGTGCCCGCCCACCTCTGACTGTTTTATGGTGACTGATGCTAAAATGTGCAGAACATTTCTTTTAGTTAGAAAACATGAGGTGAGAAGGTCCCGCAGAGATGAGCACAGACCTGCACAAAGGATTTCTTTCCTGTTGTTGAAGCAGCATCCTCTCTGATGGAGCGTCCATGCTAATTCCTCTGATGGTTTTGTTCCCTCCTCCCTAAGCCCCCTCCCAAGCCATCACCCCAACTTATACAGCACACCCCCCATCTGTACAGCGAACTCCCCTACAATAATCTGTTGCAACCTCCAGCCAAACACGCCCGTCTTATGATTTGAGTTTTGTCAGATTTCCGTTGGTTCATTTTTACAGATCCTGTTTGGTTTTTTTCTTTTCCGTTTTTACTCTGATTTTTTTTAACATGTCTTTTATTTAACCCTCTAACCCTTCTCCATCCAAAATTCCCTCTCCCTGACCCCCTCCCCTCCTCCACCCTCCTTCCCCCCCTTCCCTCCCCTCCCCTCCACCTCCCCCTCCAGTTTAGAGACCGCCAAATCCACCGCCCAGTCCTCCTCCATGCCGTCTCCCGTTGATCTGACCATGAGCTTCACCCAGCCCGCCCCCCTGCCTCCGCCTCGTCCTCCTCCTCCTCCCCCTGGCAGCGATGGGCGCCGCACTGCCCCACGCTCCAATCCTGGGCGCTCCCTACGCCCTCCCCTCTCCAGCCTCCTGGGAGTGAAATCCATCCCCTACCTGGCACTCTCCACCCCTCCCGCCTCAGCAGCGGCAGCGGCGGCGGCGGCCGCAGCGGCCATCGGGGCTCCAGTGCTACCGGCCTCAGTGCAGACAGCAGCGGCGACGGCAGCCGTTCCGGTTCCGGCTCATGCGGCAGCAGCCCTGGCGTCCTACACGGCCAAGATCTCGTCCTCAGCCAATGGAATGAAGAAGCCGGAGAGACAGAAGTTTGCGCCGTACTAAACAAAGAGGTAGCTCCTGGCCGGGTTTAGACGTTAAGGGCCGTTTTTGTTTTTTCTTTCAGCACATTACTCATTCACTTGTTTGCCTCTCCACCTCTTCTTCTTCTTCTTCTTCTTTTTCTGACTGCCTAAAAGAATCAAAGTGGGATCGTTGGAACATGAATGATGTTGAATCATCCATCAAAGGTGTGCACGGCAGCAAACAGGGTTTTCTCTTTGGCCGTGGGGTTAGTGACGTCAAAAGTTTAAAGTTTGCAGTTCAGCTAACCGTGACTCTGCGCTGCGGTCGTAACCAAACCCTAAACCAGGGGCACAGCAGGTTCGTGTCTTGGACAAGTTTTTGTTCCATCACGTCTTCACATTGCGAGCAGTTCAGAGTGTTTAGTCTGTGCCAGGTCTTTTATTTTGGACCCAGCTCTTTACCGGCCGTCTTGTGTCCGACTTCCTGCCCTCCTCATATGCTTTCTGCAGCTTGATGTGGCTTCTGTCAAGAAATAAAAAGACCTGGTGCTATTCTGAGTGATGTGGAGCAGAGACCTGCTTCTCGGACAATTGTGAAACACTCCACGGTGGATTTACTGGGATTGCAGTCATTGTCCTGAGTGAGGAGTAGTGAGGAGTAGCTCTGGTTGCTACCCTGGTATTGGAACATTGTGCAACCAGGTTGGGTGTATTCCCAGGGTAAACCGATTTGACAAAAACCACGACTGAGGGTCTTACTTACCATCATAAAAAGATCAGGAGGACGACGTCTCTCAGCAGATTTCACCCAGTTTCCCTCAGCACTGATGACTTGCATGTCAGACAGCATGTTTTTGCAATTAGACCAAAACCAACTGCCAAACATGACGTATGTGTAAGTTTGCAAACAGTGTCATGTTACCAAGGTGACAATGCACCAACAACATCACTTTTAAAAATATAACTGAGCACTAATGCAAAGGCTAACTCAACTACACCTCGAACTAATAGGAAAAATCCCCAAAACAGAGCCGCATGCTCCCTGTAAATTCAAGTTTCTTATTGAATCATAAACGTCAAATAATTAACTCAGAACCTGCCGAGGGACTCTGACAGACTACAGCGGCTCCAGTCACGGCTTTCAGAAATCAAATAAAGGAGGATTTCTGATTTTCATGCAGAAATCCGTCTCAGCTCCACAGAGTGGGAAATAAATTACAGAAAAACAAATACAGGATGACGAATAACACTCTTCACCTTGCTTCTTTAACCTTTTTATATATGCGTCTATCCAACAGCTTTTTCTTTCTTTGAGTAGCACTTTTAAAAACAAAGTTTCAGAACCTTTGAACACCTCAAAGCGAGGGGTGTAGGACCAGAATGAAAAACACCAAAAGCAAAATAGGACAATCCTGTACAGCAGCTCTCTAAGGCTGATGGCTCACCACGTACAAACGACTCAGGGTCAATGGCTCCTCAATACT